>NC_090439.1:352132026-352757026 GCF_031143425.1 Pleurodeles waltl
TCCAACCTCCAGCCCCGACAGCACAGCGACCAACCACTGACCGTATTACAAGCCCAAAGTCGCAGTGGCGGGCACCCATTTTGGTCAGCCAATGGCGGTCCGAACCACAGCGGTCTACGGTCACAAAAGTAATACACAACGGCACACTGGATGGATTTGAAACCTATACAGCTGACACACATTCCCACACTGGACACACCTGCAAAGGACACTACAAAACACACCCCTTCAGAGACCACAATCCTCTGCAACACCAACTCAACACACAGAAGCCAGAGCTAATTATTCAACACAGCAGCATAGATATTAAGCACCAATTGTTTTCTCACCATCTCTTTTCACACCCAGCACACACTTTTGTAAGTCACACCCTTTTGCACTTCCCCTCTTTAGTAAGTCACCGTCACATTTTGTTTTATATTCCACCATGTCACTTTCTAAAAAGGATGAGTTGAGAGTCATGGTGGATGAAATCATATGAGTAGAACCACAATTGTTTGGAGCACAAGTCCAGCATACTCCTCTCATTAGGAACATGGAAAGGTGGAACAGGATAGTTGAAAGAGTCAATGCTGTAGGCACAACCCTGCATACAAAGGAGGACATCTAGAAGAGGTGGAACAACCTCAGGGGCAAGGTCCGCTCCCTGGTCTCCAGGCACCAGATGCAGGTCAAGAAGACTGGCAGTGGCCCTCCTAGTGTTGCATTACATCTCTTTCCCTGGGAAGAGAAGGTCTTGGCCATCTTGTAGCCTGAGGGATTTCCATCTCCACATACTCTTGTTTGTTAGCTCCCAATTGAGGTGTACTCACCTGGGAGGATAACATTTGTATAGTGTGTAGTACAGGGACTGACATGACTGCAACTCACAGCAGGCTCTGTATCTGTCACTCCAAACACTATCAAAGTAGTCACTCGCCCACATACCTCTGTTTGTCAAATCATAAATAAATTATACTCATCTGGGAAGATACCATTTGTATGGTGTGTATAGTACAGGGTGTTACGGCCAGGAGGCACTGCTACGGCCAGGAGGTGCTGTTACTGCTACTCCACTCAGCCAGCCCAGTGTCTTTTTTTTTTCAAAGACCCCAGTGTGATAACTCACACATGAAGTGTACTCACCAATGAGGATAACATTTATATAGTGTATGTACTAGAGAGAGTGACATGACTGAAACTCCCAGGAGGCTCTGTTACGGCCACTCCCAACACCAGCACAGTGGTCACCTGCTCATAAACCCCTGTTTGTCAACTCACAAATGAAGTATGCTCACCTAGAAAGATACCATTTGTAGAGTGTGTGTTTTATTTGGAGTTACATGACTGCTAAGGCCAGGAGGCACCCTTACTGTTACACCACTCAGCCAGCCCAGTGTCCAATTCTTCAAAGATCCCTTTGTGGTAGCTTACACATGAAGTGTACTCACCTGGGAGGATAACATTTGCATAATGTGTGTACTACAGAGAGTGACATGACTGCAACTCCCAGAAGGCTCTGTTACTGTCACTTCAAATACCAGTCCAGTGTTCTCTTCTCCAAATACCCTTGTTTGGTAACCCACAAATGAAGTGTGCTAACCTGGGGGGATAACATTTATCAAGTGTGTGTAGTAGAGGGAGTGGCATTACTGCAACTCCCAGGAGGCACTGTTTCACCAACTTCAAACAACAGTCCAGTGTTCAGTTCTCCAACTACCCTCCTTTTAGAACTCACAAATCAAGTGTAGTCACCTGTGGGGATGACAGTTTTCAGCTGTATAAAGTAGAGGGAGTGACATGACTGCTAAGGCGAGAAGGCTCTGTCTCTCCCAATCAAAACACAAGCCCAGTGTTCTCATGCCAAAATACCCCTGTGTCTTAACTCTTAAATAAAGTTTACTCATCTGGTAGGATAATATTTGTATGGTGGGGGGAAGATGAGGGAGTCCCCGGAATGTAAAACTCAATAGGCCCTATGTCACTTACTCTAAAATAAAAATAACGTTCACTTGCCCAATTACATCTATTCATGAAATCTCAATTAAAAATCACTAATCTGGGAGGATACCATCTGTCGTGTGTGTAGTATGGAGAGTGACATGACTGCAACTCCCAGGAAGACCTGTTTCAGTAACTTCAAACACCACACCAGTGTTCACTTGTAAAAATACCCTTGCCTGCTAACTCTCAATTGAAGTTTACTCACTTGGGAGGGACCAAGATACAGATCATGCTCAACTCTGAGATGTGTCTAGCCACCTAGCTCCATCTTGATCTGCTAATCCAACATGAAACTATTGAGGACTGGAAGGGCACCTTACCTAGTGTGCAAACCAATGATCCCAAAGGCATCAAGATGCATCACCAGAATGGTATCAGCAGCAGACCCATTCACAATGCACTGATCACATGATGACTCCAATCACATATATAGCAAAGTCCTGGGTCTGCCTGCATAATAGTAAACTGGGCCTCAAAATGGCCAAAGACAAATGTTGCCTAGCCACTGTTTTGCCAGCACTGGTGGCAAGATGCCATTCTCAGGCCATCCTCCCAAGGGCTAATGATTTACACATTTCAGCAGCTGCTTGACTCAAATGGAATTGGCATGCTTCACAAATGTCAGGTCAATACAACCAGTATCATGGGTGCCTGTCACAATAGGATAACGTGCAAATCAACTATGTACAAGGTCTTTGCAAAATGTCACTGTAAACCTTTGGAGGTAGATATCACAATACATTCAGTAACATTGTACGTTTCACATCAACAGGTCGAGCTGCCACAGGCCACACAGAGCCCACAAAAGAGACTGCCACTACCCACGTGGTTGAAGCCCTAAGTGATGATGATACTTCTGGACATCTGGACATGGAGGAAGGTTCTGGCCCATCTGGATACGCTGGTCAGTTAGACCTAAAGTCTAAGTTCAGACCTAAAGTCTAACTTTACTCATTGCATAGTTAGACTTTTGGTTTAAGTTTACATCAAAAGTGCAAACGTAGACTAAAAGTCTAACTTTACCAGTAGTTAAGTTAGAATTGTGTTCTATGTATAGACTTTTGGTCTAAACTTAGACCTAAAGTCTAACTTTACTAGTAGTCAAGTTAGACTTTTGGTCCAAGTTTAGACTAAAAGTCTAAAGTTACACCAAAAGTCTAACTTTACTCATATTAAAGTTAGACTTTTGGTCTTTTTGTCTAAACTTAGACCAAAAGTCTAACTTTACTCATAGTAAAGTTAGACTTTTGGTCTAAGTTTAGACTTATGCAATAACTTAGACTTATGCAGTAAAAAAGTTACCTTTGTGAATTGGGCCCAGTGAGTCTCACTGTGGCCAGTACATCACCTCCCAGCCCGGTTGCCTCCACATCACAGACAGCCCTTTGTGCCCCATCCTCTGTTCCTAGCACAGTGGCAACCATCTTGTGGGATCCTGAGTCACAGCACAACACCTCTCACAATGATGCTCCAGGAACCAGTGGGAGTGGGCAGCCTGTGGCAAGTGCACATGGCCGCAGGAGTAGGGTGCATTGGAGGGATGCTGTGGCCCAGTGGGATGAGGCCACTGGGGGTGTTCATGGCCAGGACACCATCAGCCATCTTCTTTGGGGTCTATCAGAAGTCCCAAGGCGTGATGGGCCAGGTACTTGCATAACTCCGAGAAATCAAGCAGCTGCAGAGGAACTTTCATCATGAAGTGTGTGAACAGTGGGAGGCTCACAGTACCAACATGGCCTCCCTAACAGGGCTGCTGAGGGACATTAACACCACCCTGATCAGGGATCGACAATAACACACTACCCCTTCCTTTGGCGCATCTAGACCAGGCCCTTCACTGGTGCCAGCCACTGGAAGGGAGGGCCTGTGAGGGGAAGAATCTGCCCCAGACACCCCTGCCTCTCTAGCAGCGGATCTCCCCCCCCACCACCACGCAAGGAAGGACATCCAGCAAAGAATCCATGAGGTGCGGATGGCAATGCACCTACCACTGCCAGCAAGTGAACTCTTCCAGGATGGCGGTAGGGGGGGTCGCGGGGCCCCCGTAAGAGGGCCCCGCAAAGTATTTCAGTGTCTGCCTTGCAGACACTGAAATACGCGACGGGTGCCACTGCACCCGTCGCACCTTCCCACTCCGCCGGCTCGATTACGAGCCGGCATCCTCGTGGGAAGGGAGTTTTTCCCTGGGCTGGCGGGCGGTCTTTTGGAGACCGCCCGCCAGCCCAGGGAAAAACTCATAATACCCTCTGCGGTCTTCTGACCGCGGAGCGGTATAATGGAGGGCGGAATTCTGGCGGGCGGCCTCCGCCGCCCGCCAGAATCAGAATCACCCCCATAGTTTCTTAGTCTATTTTAAGAACCACAGATTCAAGATTTACAAGTACTACTTCAAATGAAAGTAATTTCACTCAGGTATTCTAGGAACTTTGAATAATCACAATAGCATGTACAGTTTTGACAAAAATGAAACTAAGCTATTTTAAAGGTGGACACAGTTCAAAAATCAACAGTACCTGGGGGAGGTAAGTAATTGTTAAGTTGACAGGTACGTAAAACACTTACAGGGTTCAAAGTTCGGTCCCAAGTAGCCACTGTTAGTGGTTCAAGGCAACCCCAAAGTTACCACACCAGCAACTCAGGGCCGGTCAGGTGCAGAGGTCAAAGAGGTGCCCAAAACACATAGGCTTCAATAAAGAACAGGGGTGCCCCGGTTCCAGTCTGCCAGCAGGTAAGTCCCCGCGTCCTCGGAGGGCAGACCAGGGGGGTTTTGTAGGGCACCGGGGGGGGGGACACAAGCAGGCACAGAAAGTACACCCTCAGCGGCACAGTGGCGTCCAGGTGCAGAGTGCAGACAGGTGTCGGGTTTTGTATTGAAAGCAATGGGGAGACCCGGGGGTCTCGTCAATGATGCAGGCAGGGGCTCCTCGGGGTAGCCACCACCTGGGCTAGGCAGAGGGTCACCTGGGGGTCGCTCCTGCACTGGAGTTCGGTTCCTTCAGGTCCTGGGGGCTGCGGGTGCTGTGTTGGTTCCAGGTGTCGGGTTCCTTGTTACAGGCAGTCGCGGTCAGGGGGAGCCTCTGGATTTCCTCAGCAGGCGTCGCTGTGGGAGCTCAGGGGGGTCAACTCTGGCTACTCACGGGCTCGCAGTTGCCGGGGAGTCCTCCCTGTAGTGTTGGTTTTCCACAGGTCGTGCCGGGGGCGTTGGGTGCAGAGTAGAAAGTCTCACGCTTCTGGCAGGAAACGTGAAGTCCTTGAAGTTATTTCTTTGTTTCCAGAAGTTGCAGATGGTTGAACAGAGCCACTGTTCACGGGTGTTTCTTGGTCTTTGGGTGCAGGGCAGTCCTCTGAGGCTTCAGAGGTCGCTGGTACCTGTTGGATGCATTGCTTTTGCAGTTTTCTTCGAAGTTGGGAGACAGGCCAGTAGGGCTGGGGCCAAAGCAGTTGTCGTCTCCGTCTTCACTGCAGGGCTTCAGGTCAGCAGTCCTTCTTCTTCTTTAGGTTGCAGGAATCTAGTTTCCTAGGTTCTGGGGGGCCCTAAATACTGAATTTAGGGATGTGTTTAGGTCTGGGAGGGCAGTAGCCAATGACTACTGTCCTTGAGGGTGGCTACACCCTCTTTGTGCCTCCTCCCTGTGGGGAGGGGGGCACATCCTAATCCTATTGGAGGAATCCTCCATCCACAAGATGGAGGATTTCTAAAAGTAAGAGTCACCTCAGCTCAGGGCACCGTAGGGGCTGTCCTGACTGGGGGGGTGACTCCTCCTTGTTTTTCTCATTATCTCCCCCAGCCTTGCCACCAAAAGTGGGGGCAGTGGCTGGAGGGGCAGGCATCTTCACTAGCTTGGATGCCCTGGGGCACTGTAACACAAGGGGTGAGCCTTTGAGGCTCACAGCCTGGTGTTACAGTTCCTGCAGGGGTAGGTGAGAAGCACCTCCACCCAGTACAGGCTTTGTTCCTGGCCACAGAGTGACAAAAGCACTCTCCCCATGTGGCCAGCAACATCTCTGGTGTGTGGCAGGCTGGCAAAAACTAGTCAGCCCACACTGGAAGTCGGGAATGTTTTCAGGGGGCATCTCTAAGATGCCCTCTGGGTGTATTTTACAATAAAGTGTACACTGGCATCAGTGTGCATTTATTGTGGTGAGAAGTTTGATACCAAACTTCCCAGTTTTCAGTGTAGCCATTATGGTGCTGTGGAGTTCATGTTTGACAGACTCCCAGACCATATACTCTTATGGCTACCCTGCACTTACAATGTCTAAGGTGTTGCTTAGGCACTGTAGGGGCATAGTGCTCATGCACTTATGCCCTCACCTGTGGTATAGTGCACCCTGCCTTAGGGCTGTAAGGCCTGCTAGAGGGGTGACTTACCTATGCCACAGGCAGTGTGAGGTTGGCATGGCACTCTCAGGGGACTGCCATGTCGACTTAGTCATTTTCTCCCCACTAGCACACACAAGCTGTGAAGCAGTGTGCATGTGCTGAGTGAGGGGTCCCCGGGGTGGCATAAGACATGCTTCAGCCCTTAGAGACCTTCCCTGGCATCAGGGCCCTTGGTACCAGGGGTACCAGTTAAAAGGGACTTACCTGAGTGCCAGGGTTGTGCCAATTGTGGAGACAAAGGTACAGTTTAGGGAAAGAACACTGGTGCTGGGGCCTGGTTAGCAGGGTCCCAGCACACTTTCAAATCATAAACTTAGCATCAGCAAAGACCAGGGGGTAACCATGCCAATGAGGCATTTCCTTACACCAAGGTGCAGACAGAGGGCAGTACAAGAGTCCCTGATCACAGGCCCATCATTTTCCAATGACCATGCATCTGGTGGCATGACACAAACATATGTCAGTGTTGTCGCACAGGCACTGTGGCCTGCAATGATGAAACACATCTACAGCTACATACAGGTCATAGAAGAATAGTGTTTAGCCTATGTGAATGGTGAATGCCTTGCTGCAATAGATGAGAACAGCATGCCCACATGATCACACACATGATGCAATCAGCCTGACACAGCACACTAAATAAGTCCAATGTGCACTTCTGACCATCCACCCAAACACTGTTCAAGACACCTTGGCACAGATCTCATCATTCCAAAATCTGTGACCTACAGTGGCTGGACCACTCCATGCCCATTCTGTATGTCAGACCTGCATCAGTTACCTGTCAAAGTCAAAACTCTGAAATGCCCACATGAGGATGTCATGGTGAAGGTACCCGTACAAAGACAAACCAATAAGTATAGGCTTGAAAACATACTTATTACACAAATCACAGAGCAAGCGTGTGGAAAGGAAATTACATTGCAATGAGACTAACACAAACAAAGTAGTTACATCTAGGTGGGGATATGTCAAAGGCTAATTCTTCAAGCACTCTTTGGCTGAATATTGCAGAGTATCAGCTCCCTAGTTTCTCCAAAGCACAATTCCACACATTCTCACAACTACAGTTCTTCGTACAGTCACTGTTGTTAAATCACATGACATACTTACACTCATGAAAAGTAGCTATTGATGAGATCTTCCCGCAAGTCAGCTCCTTCCTCTCCACCACTGTCATCCTCACTTGACATTTCATAAGTCTCAGTCAGTGGCACTGCAGGCTTCTCCTCCTCTGGGATGTATGGGATATTCCTCTGCAGGCCGATGTTGTAGAGCATGCTTTATGCCATAGTGATCTGACACACTTTCCCTGGTGAGTACTGGAGGGTTCCACAAGTTCAGTTAAGACAGCGGAATCTGGCTTTCAGGAGTCCAAAAGCCCACTCCACTACCTGCTGTGTTCTTCTATGGGCCTCATAGAAGCTGACTTCCCCTGGCGTAGTTTGATTCCTTAGTGGTGACGGCAACCAAGGACGGTTCGGATATGCGGAGTCTCCTGTAAAGGAATGGGACATATGTGCAACAATGAGTCACTCACTTCATGATTGTAGCACCAGGCATTGCACACACATACAACCAGGACAGATGTGACTTACCATCCCGCCAGGACCTTTCTGGGTACCGTTGTGACATCAGCTGGGACATGGTGCTGTTCTGCATTATGAAGGAATCATTGGCTGAACCCGGAAAATGGGCACACACATGTGAAATGTAGAGATCCGCCAAACAGACAACTTGCACGTTGATGGAATGGAAGTTCTTTCTATTGTGGTACACTTGTTCATTAGCCTGCACTGGGACCAAGTGAACATGCATGCCATCTATGGCCTCTACCATACGCGGGAGGAGTGCAAAACCATAAAAGTCAGCTTTCTCATGGGCTAATTCCTGATGATGGGGAAGCTGGATGTAGCTGTCCAGGTGCTTCAACGTTACTGACAGAACATTCTTCAGCACCAGACTGAACATAGGTTGGGACATGCCAGCTGATAGGGCCACTGCTATGTTGGATGGGCCCTGTGACTAGGAAGCGCAATACTGACATCACTGGTACAATGGGTGGTATGCTGGTTGGATAACTAAGAGCTGGCATCAGATCTGGCTCCAACAGATGACATAAGTCCACTATTGTTTACCTTTTCAGATGGTAATGAAGGATAATGTGGCATTCTTCTATGGTCTGAAATTCTAGCAGTGGACTGTAGACAGGAGGTTGTCACATCCTCATTCTCCCTGGATACCTATGTACAACAAGGCATGATTTCTAACATTAGTCATTGTGTCCACAGCAACATACATGATGTCAATTATATCATGCGACAAGGCAGTTCTTAACAGACTGACATGACAACCAGGACCCATCACAGCTGCATATAACACAAGGGTCACATGTGACCCCCATGGTTTTCCATAGAAGTGTCCACATCATGTATCTGTACCAAACGCAAAGATGTGCAACACAATTGCCCCTCGAAATGTGACTGGATATCCCTACTGCCAAAATGACCATCAGCGGGGTTGGACTGTGACCCACTGTTAAATACCATCCGTGCCCTGCAACATGCTACAATGGTGTTTGAGTAGGTAGTAGGACCTACATGACAAGACAAGATAATAAAGTTTGTGAGCTCAAAAAAACATTTTCGGAGGCGTGACACACTTTCTAAAGCCCAATACAGCATTTCAGGCCACCAAAATGGCAACCTCCTGACCTACTCCTCTGGACCATAGGAACCGCCTGAAGTCGTCATGGCGGTTGCAACCGTAGCAGACACAGCCATAGGCTAACGTTGTTGCAGTGGGAGTCGCGGGTCAACGGCTGTGTCTACGAGCTGTGACGACCACGTACAAGGCAGACATGATGGCCATGTTTTGCAGATTTATTCACTTTACTATTGACACTGCTGCCAGCAAAACCTCCACTACCTGTGCTGCTGTGTACCGCCTCTGGCAGCAATTATGCCAAGTCCAGCAGGTGATTGAGCCCCTACCTTCTCTCCAGAGGAGCTGAAGAGGCTAGTGGATGAAGTCCTACCCCTTTATGAGTAGCTCCAGGGTGCACCAGAGGAGCAGGTAAGTATCTCATGAGCACTATTTTGTCTGTACTTCACCATACTTTCCCTCCTCACAGGATACCATGTGTGCCAGGTTGACTACTCACATGCCTGTTGTTGAAGTCTGTGTGGCATCAATGGGATGTACAATGTGCAGGTATTGGTGGCCATGGCTATGTGTAAAGGTCAGTCACATTGTGTTGTGTGAGGCTTTTGGGGTTCTAAATCCTCCTTGTGTTGGTTCCACATAACAAGGTGAGGATACATTGCTGCCATCCATTGACATCTCTTCTCTCATGGTGGTCCTAAATGTCAAACAAGGTTTGTGCATGACAGCATGATCTAAATATGCATGTTGTATGAGTCAGTTGAGAATAATATGAGCAATGTGCATGGCGCCACTGAGATTTTTCAACACATCTGCCTTTGCTTAACTGTTGGTTGGAAAGCATATCATGAATCACTCTGTCCTTCAGGTTGCCACGCACACCACATGCCAAATTGTGGTTGGCTACAGTATGTACTGTCATGCATTGAAGTGATGTGAATGGAGTGTCATGTAGGTTCTGTCAGCTCAGCCTGCAGAGACCAGGGTCTGTCACATGTATCTTCCAATATGGGTCCTAGTCTATAGTGGGGTAGAGTCCATGTGGCTATGCAAATGTGGCACTGTGCCCACTCCCTGTACCCCAGCAGATCCTGTAATGTGGCCAATAAGAGACTTTGGTGGCAAATTCTACCCAGAATTCCTCATTCCCTTGATTAGATTAGGAATAGGTACAGAGTTAAATCATTAATCTAAGCCATGTGTGCACTTAGCATCATTGTCAATGTGTGTCTTTGACTCATGACAGGTTCCTTACTTACATAGCCTTGTTGTCACCTTCACACAGGTCATATTTGTCGTGTACAGGCTTATTGCACAAATGAAAGTCCCACAGTGGAGACAGTGTGTTGATTCCTGGGAGGCCATGAGATTATGACTCAGTATCTTGGTCACATAGCAGAACCTGTACAAAGCATGCCTTTGTTTGTTGTATGCCATCTCCGTAAGAAGGACGCATATGTCCAAAGGACTGTTGTATGGTACAGGAACATAGCACAGCATTTGTTATGGCATATGTCCACTCATGGACAGAGAAGACACTTTCTGTACCCACCATGCCAGTCTTTTCATCGTTACTCATGTGTAATGTTTGAGCTTGTCCTCTGGTTTTCCTGTAGGGACTGTATGCAGTGAGTCATTCTCACAGAGTGTGAATGTGTTGGTCCATTCATGCCTAAGGAGTTTACCCTTCAGAAAACAGATAGGTAGGTAGTGTTTAATTGTGGCTCAAATCACAGGTTGCTAGAGCATGGACTACATGATGTCGGTAAGCTTGCTTAGACATTGCAGGGCCTGAGCAGGGTAGTGGGGTAGTCTGCAGATGGAAAAATATATGTAGTCATGTCCTTGTACTTATTGGCATGTGTGTGTCATACTTGGGGAGTACTGACAAAAAAGAAAGTCCTAGCTTGATGTTACTGACATGTATGTGACTCCGCCATTTGTGGTGAAACTTGTGATCATGATCTCTTGATTTGTCTTTTGCTTCCATGCAGGTCAATGGCCATCAAAAGAAGGGATTATGGAGAGCTATCGCCTGGAAGGTGCGGAACCTGGGGGTCCACAAAAAGTAGAGCGCCCACTGCACGAAAAGGTGAAAGGACCTGTGACTCTGGGCCCAGAAGATCACTGAGGTCCAGCTGGGGATGTCCTCCCAATGTGGGGAGGGTGTTGTTGGAAAATGGGTTATTGGTAAGGGCAGGTAGGTACCTACACCTAGCAACAAGCCACTAACCTCCACCTAGGTACAGTTAGGTCTCAGTAAATTAGTCCCAGCTCAACCCTTAGTAGCTTGGCAACGAGCGTCAAGGCTTAACTTAGGAGACAAAGTGTAAAGCATTCAAATATCACAAAACAGTAATTAAATAAAACACAGGAAACAGTTTAAAAATCCAAAACCAATTTATAAAAATAGTTTATATTTTTATCTTTAAAATGACACAAAAACGATTAAAATCGGTTCAGGGGAACCGGAGATATGAATTTTTAAAGAATTATTACTTTTCTAGCGCTTAGAAACAAAAAGCGCCAATCGGGTCATCTGGTTGCACCTCGACCGGGGCAAAGTCAAACTTTCAGGCCGACCGCGATGGAGCCCTGCTCGGCTACAGGTCGCGGGAGGCCTCGGTTAAAAAGTTACCTTCTGACTTAGTCTTTATTTTGAAGTTTTTCTTCACCGGGACGAACCTGCCAGTTGAATCCGACCTCCTGGAGCCCTTGTCCGGATACGCGATGTGGGTTTCCTCGGTGGAGACTTTTACCTTCGGACTTAGTCGTTTTTTCGAGATGAAAATCCTTCGACCGGGGTAAACCTGGATCTTGATCCGACGTCCATGGAGCCCTTCTCGGATACGATGGCTGGGAGGTCCCGGTCAACTTTTTACGTTCGGACTTAGGGCCTCATTACGACCACCAGGATGCCGCACTCCATAATACCGCTCCGCGGTCAGAAGACCGCGGAGGGTATTATGAGTTTTTCCCTGGGCTGGAGGGCGGTCTCCAAAAGACCGCCCGCCAGCCCAGGGAAAAACTCCCTTCCCACGAGGATGCTGGCTCGTAATCGAGCCGGCGGAGTGGGAAGGTGCGACGGGTGCTACTGCACCCGTCGCGTATTTCACTGTCTGCTACGCAGACAGTGAAATACGAGCGGACCCTCTTACGGGGGCCCCTGCAGTGCCCATGCCATTGGCATGGGCACTGCAGGGGCCCCCAGGGGCCCCACGACAATCCTTACCGCCATCCTGTTCCTGGCGGCTCGCGGTAAGGATTGTCAGAATCCCCTCGGCGGCGCAGCGAGCTGCGCCGCCTTGGAGGATTCTTAGGGGCAGTGGAAAACCGGCGGGAGACCGCCGGTTTTCCCTTTCTGACCGCGGCCAAAGCGCCGCGGTCAGAATGCCCAAGGGAGCACCGCCGGCCTGTCGGCGGTGCTCCCGCCCCGTTGGCCCTGGCGGTTCTCTACCGCCAGGGTCATAATGAGGCCCTTAGTCTCTTTTTTGGATGTTTTTCTTTACCGGGACGAACCACGAAGTCAGGCCGGGTCGCGGTTGAGGCAAGCCGGCTAGAATTTCCGCGGCGGGTCGGTCCCTCTCTGGAGCTTTTTTCCAAAAATTCTCAAATCTTTTCCAAACTTCTGGGGCTTCACCCAGATGTTCTTTTAAGGTTCTTTTGGGGTCCACAGCTCACCCCAAGGGTCCAGAAGTTCTGTGATGGTCCTTGGGGGGTGCGGACTTCAACTCCCAGAATGCACCTGGCGCAAACTCCTTTTTGGCCACTGGACAGTGGTCAGCTGGTCGCTTTCTTCAGGAGTTGGTGCAGGGGACTCTGGTTTAGCAATTTTTCACCTGTAGCAAACAGGGAGTCCCTCCTTGAACCAGTTGAAGCCAGGCAAAGTCCTTCTTGTGGTGAAGCCCAAGTGTGCAGCTGGTGCAGTCCTTCTGAGTGCAGGTTCCAGGTGCAGGCCAGGGGTCCAGCAGGGCAGTCCTTCTTCTCCTTAAGTTCTTTCTTCTTGAAATTTGGTGGGGATCTGAGGTGTGGGGTCAGGTCTGCCAGTTTTATCCTTGCTCCTGGGTGAAAAGCAGGGGGGTCCTGATCCTCCAATCAGGTACAGGGTCGTCCCCCTGTGATGACCACTTCCTGGGAAGTGTGGCAAAAATCCATCCCAAAAGGCAACAGTCTCCAAAAATCCAACATGGCTGAATCTGATTTTTGGAGGTTACATCTGGCTGAGCCCACCCACTGGTGTGGCTAAAAATCATAAACACACCCCTCTCCTGCCCTCTCCTAATCTAATCAAGGGGGCACCTAGTTGTCTGGGGTTGCAGGATGTGGGGGTGTTGCTGGGTGCTCCAAATGTCCTTCTCTGCCTTTGAAGACCAGTTTGGCCGCCCTCCCCCTTCCTGCCTCACCATCTGCTGAGGGGAGATTCTCTCCCCCAAGCACATTCCTTTGTGTGAAGTCAGGCCACTTCACACCTCATCAAGGCAGCCTGGCAGAAGCTGCTGCAGGCTGGCCAATCAGAGCATAGCAGCAAAAACAATGCAGAGCTGAAATTGGCAACTTTTTAGGTAAAGTCTAAACTTTTTACCTGAACAAGTTATATTAAATCCAACAACTGGAAGTTGTGGGATTTATTACAACAATCAATTTGATACCAAATTCTTGGTATGTAACATTTAAGGAGACTTTAAAATTTAAAATAAAGTCTGCCCATTCTAGCCTATGAAGGCCATTTACTTCAATGAGGGAAAAACTAATTTGGCTGTTTTTACCTCACCAGGGCTTATAAATCTATTTTTATAAAGTCCCTGCTTATAGTTACATGGCACCCAGCCCTAGGGGCACATAGGGCACACCTTAGGGGTGACTTATATGTAAAAATAAGGTAGTTTAAGACTTTGGAAGTACCTTTAATTCCAAAGTCGAATTTGCATATAACTTTAATTTAAAAGCAGCCAGCAAGGCAGGCCTGCCTTTAAAATGACACTGGGCACCTCAGCAGTGCACCTAGGTGTGCACCACCTATGCTGTGGTCCCTAAACCTACATGCCCTACCATATACTAGGGACTTATAGGTAGGTTAACTTAGCCAATTATAATTAGCCTAATTTGCATATCCATTTTACACAGAGCACAGGCCCTGGGACTGGTTAGCAGTACCCAGGGCACCATCAAAGTCAGGAAAACACCAGCAAAAAGAGGAAAATGGGGGCAAAAAGTTATGGGGCCTCTGCAATCAGCCCTGTTTTCTCACACAACCCTCCCCCAGCCCACACGCCCAGGAGACTCAGCCCAACCCTGGGAGAGTCTTCCTGGCTTGTTAGGCGAGGAAGACAGTAAAGAAAACTGGCTGTCCCTTTGCAGGGCCTACTCTGCCTTATATCCTCCTGTCAGGGTCACTCCCTATGGGTAGTGAAGCCATCCCAACAGTAAAAGGACCCAACTCAAACTGAAACTTTCCTCTAGGGGGGTCTTCCTCCTTTCTCTCTGCCAACTTGGGTAGTGAGGTGCCCACCTCCCCTACTCCAAACTTTGCTAGGGCAACACCTAGCTTACCCAAAGAGGTCACCCAACACTTGAGCAACCCCACCATGACCAATAGGGTCAGGGGGCCTACTTTGCTATTGGCCCTGGGGTCTGCCTCCCAGGCCAAGTACAGTGCTGCCAGGAAGGCTAGCACCCAGCAGAGGCTACTGACAGCTGTCAGTACCCAGAACCACACCCTGAGCTCTCCACTGACAGGTGGCTGAGCTGCTTTAGGGGCAACTTTGGGGTCCTGGCACCCCTCTTGCTGTCTAGAGTGGGGGGCTACCACCTCCTGTGGCAGGCACCCTCCTTCCACTCTCCCTTCTGTCAGTGCAGGGGCAACACCCTGCATCTGGACAGCTGCCTGACTACTCAGGACTTCCTTGGGGTCAGGTGAGGCCTCACCAGTGCCAACTCTGGGCTCCCCCCCTACTGGGGCAGAAGGCCTTTGGCTCCCTGGAACTCTCTTTAAGAGTGGCCTACCCTTCCTTTTCTTCTTTCCTTTTCTTGGGGACCCCTGTCTCCTAACTGTAGGGACTGACTCCCCAGGACTTTGGGTTGGGGGGCGCCCTGGGCGACCACCCCATCTGTGACCAGACTCACCTCTGGGAGGTCATTGCCCAGGATACAATCTAGGGGAAGGTCAGCACTGACTACCACCCTAATCCAGTCAAGGATACCCTCCCTCTCTAGGGGCACTATGGCTACAGGTTTGGAGGTGACCTCCCCTGTGGCTATCCTGACTTTCTTTGTCTTTCCTGGGACATACTGGCACAGGTGTCTCTCAGGCCAGTGGTAGGGATTCCATTCACTTGAATGTGGTGGAAGTGCCTACTCCCACCCTCAGGGATCACCAGCTTACCATCTGGTCCTGTCTCCCAGCACAATGCTAGGAGGACTTCATCATCTGAGGAATCCTCCTCTATGGCTACACTGGACAGCCCAGTGCTAACCACCTTCCTTGGACAGGCTGCATCTCCTCTGAAGTGACCTGTCTGCTGACAGTCAAAGCAAGCCCTACTGTCCAAGAGTTTTTTTAACCCTGGGTCTCCCTGTCTCTGCTTGTCAGAGTGGGAGTGGGATTTACTCTCCTCCTTCTTAGGGTTCTGGGGTATAGAGGGAGTCTCTGTGGTGGGCTTACCACCTCCCTCCTTAGGTTTTTGGGGACCTGTCCCTCCCTTCTTGGAGTCTCCCCCCTGGGACTTGACAACCACCCTGGTTCTCAACCACTCATCAGCTGCCTCCCCTAGCTCTCTAGGGTTGGTCTGCTTAGAGTCCACTAGATGCTGGCGTAACCTTTCTTGGGTACAATTGGTCAAGATGTGCTCTCTCATGATCAGATTGTATAACCCCTCATAAGTATCTACTTTGTTACCAATAATCCAGCCCTCTAGTGCCTTTAGTGAAATGTCCACAAAGTCAACCCAAGACTGGGTACTGACCTTCTGGGTGTCCCTGAACTTCATTCTATATTGCTCTGGGGTCAGACCAAACTTCTTGGCTAAGCACCTCTTCATACTAGGGTATGAATCTGCCTCCTCCCCCCTTAAGGTCAGAAGCCTATCCCTCCCTGAGTTGGGGACCAACTCCCACAAAAGGGAACCCCAGTATTGAGGCCTAACCCTTCTCATTTGGAGTGCCCTCTCAAAGGCCCCCAGCCACTTATCTATGTCATCCCCCTCTACATAAGCAGGAACTACCCCCTTGGGTAATCTGGGGCAAACTCCCCCACCCATGGACACCTCAGCTTCTTTATCGCTGCTTCCATCTCTTGTCTCTTTGTATGCCCACTTTTTCTTTTCTAGGGCCAGCTTCTCTGCTTCCAAAGCTATGTATGCTAGCTGGGCCTCCAGCTCTTTTTCTCTGATGGATGGGTTCAATCAATGACACTTATAAAGCGCGCTACATACCCGTAGGGTCTCAAGGCGCTGGGGGGGGGGTGCCGCTACTGCTCGAATAGCCAGGTCTTCAGCTTCTTCCTGAAGGAGAGGTGGTCTTGGGTCAGGCGCAGGTCGGTCGGGAGGGAGTTCCAGTTCTTGGCGGCCAGGTAGGAGAAGGGTTCTCTCCTCCTGAAGGGACCCCCTTCCTACCACTAGCTTTGGGTCTGCCCCTAGTGACTGTATCTACTGAGGACCGTTCTTCCTCTTCCTCACTTAGGCTCAGATGCCTTCCCTCCCCTGAGTGGTTAGAGTTAGCATCTTCCCCTTTTTCTCCCTCCTCTGGAGCTTCTTCTGACTCTACCTCTTGGGCCTCAGCCCATGCTGTCAGGGATGTGATCAGGATTTGCTTCCTGAGATCAGTGGTTGCAGGCAACCCTCTTTCAATACACAACCCCCTAAGCTGGACTACTGTCAGTGTGGGTAGGCTAGCCAGATCAAGCTCCATGGTTCCCTAGTTTTGTGTCAACAAAAACTTTTTGCAAAAATTGGAAACAAGAATTTAGAAAAATTATAAAAATTCAATATTTGAAATTAATCCAAATTAAAAATTAAAAACAATTTTTGCACTAGGACAATTTAAAGGATTTATAATTTGTTTTACCTAAAACTGTAACGTGATATTGAACACAAGTACAGGATCCCGTCGCTGCTTCCAATTATGTTGGAAAATGGGTTATTGGTAAGGGCAGGTAGGTACCTACACCTAGCACCAAGCCACTAACCTCCACCTAGGTACAGTTAGGTCTCAGTAAATTAATCCCAGCTCAACCCTTGGTAGCTTGGCAACGAGCGTCAAGGCTTAACTTAGGAGACAAAGTGTAAAGCATTCAAATATCACAAAACAGTAATTAAATAAAACACAGGAAACAGTTTAAAAATCCAAAACCAATTTATAAAAATAGTTTATATTTTTATCTTTAAAATGACACAAAAACGATTAAAATCGGTTCAGGGGAACCGGAGATATGAATTTTTAAAGAATTATTACTTTTCTAGCGCTTAGAAACAAAAAGCGCCAATCGGGTCATCTGGTTGCACCTCGACCGGGGCAAAGTCAAACTTTCAGGCCGACCGCGATGGAGCCCTGCTCGGCTACAGGTCGCGGGAGGCCTCGGTTAAAAAGTTACCTTCTGACTTAGTCTTTATTTTGAAGTTTTTCTTCACCGGGACGAACCTGCCAGTTGAATCCGACCTCCTGGAGCCCTTGTCCGGATACGCGATGTGGGTTTCCTCGGTGGAGACTTTTACCTTCGGACTTAGTCGTTTTTTCGAGATGAAAATCCTTCGACCGGGGTAAACCTGGATCTTGATCCGACGTCCATGGAGCCCTTCTCGGATACGATGGCTGGGAGGTCCCGGTCAACTTTTTACGTTCGGACTTAGTCTCTTTTTTGGATGTTTTTCTTTACCGGGACGAACCACGAAGTCAGGCCGGGTCGCGGTTGAGGCAAGCCGGCTAGAATTTCCGCGGCGGGTCGGTCCCTCTCTGGAGCTTTTTTCCAAAAATTCTCAAATCTTTTCCAAACTTCTGGGGCTTCACCCAGATGTTCTTTTAAGGTTCTTTTGGGGTCCACAGCTCACCCCAAGGGTCCAGAAGTTCTGTGATGGTCCTTGGGGGGTGCGGACTTCAACTCCCAGAATGCACCTGGCGCAAACTCCTTTTTGGCCACTGGACAGTGGTCAGCTGGTCGCTTTCTTCAGGAGTTGGTGCAGGGGACTCTGGTTTAGCAATTTTTCACCTGTAGCAAACAGGGAGTCCCTCCTTGAACCAGTTGAAGCCAGGCAAAGTCCTTCTTGTGGTGAAGCCCAAGTGTGCAGCTGGTGCAGTCCTTCTGAGTGCAGGTTCCAGGTGCAGGCCAGGGGTCCAGCAGGGCAGTCCTTCTTCTCCTTAAGTTCTTTCTTCTTGAAATTTGGTGGGGATCTGAGGTGTGGGGTCAGGTCTGCCAGTTTTATCCTTGCTCCTGGGTGAAAAGCAGGGGGGTCCTGATCCTCCAATCAGGTACAGGGTCGTCCCCCTGTGATGACCACTTCCTGGGAAGTGTGGCAAAAATCCATCCCAAAAGGCAACAGTCTCCAAAAATCCAACATGGCTGAATCTGATTTTTGGAGGTTACATCTGGCTGAGCCCACCCACTGGTGTGGCTAAAAATCATAAACACACCCCTCTCCTGCCCTCTCCTAATCTAATCAAGGGGGCACCTAGTTGTCTGGGGTTGCAGGATGTGGGGGTGTTGCTGGGTGCTCCAAATGTCCTTCTCTGCCTTTGAAGACCAGTTTGGCCGCCCTCCCCCTTCCTGCCTCACCATCTGCTGAGGGGAGATTCTCTCCCCCAAGCACATTCCTTTGTGTGAAGTCAGGCCACTTCACACCTCATCAAGGCAGCCTGGCAGAAGCTGCTGCAGGCTGGCCAATCAGAGCACAGCAGCAAAAACAATGCAGAGCTGAAATTGGCAACTTTTTAGGTAAAGTCTAAACTTTTTACCTGAACAAGTTATATTAAATCCAACAACTGGAAGTTGTGGGATTTATTACAACAATCAATTTGATACCAAATTCTTGGTATGTAACATTTAAGGAGACTTTAAAATTTAAAATAAAGTCTGCCCATTCTAGCCTATGAAGGCCATTTACTTCAATGAGGGAAAAACTAATTTGGCTGTTTTTACCTCACCAGGGCTTATAAATCTATTTTTATAAAGTCCCTGCTTATAGTTACATGGCACCCAGCCCTAGGGGCACATAGGGCACACCTTAGGGGTGACTTATATGTAAAAATAAGGTAGTTTAAGACTTTGGAAGTACCTTTAATTCCAAAGTCGAATTTGCATATAACTTTAATTTAAAAGCAGCCAGCAAGGCAGGCCTGCCTTTAAAATGACACTGGGAACCTCAGCAGTGCACCTAGGTGTGCACCACCTATGCTGTGGTCCCTAAACCTACATGCCCTACCATATACTAGGGACTTATAGGTAGGTTAACTTAGCCAATTATAATTAGCCTAATTTGCATATCCATTTTACACAGAGCACAGGCCCTGGGACTGGTTAGCAGTACCCAGGGCACCATCAAAGTCAGGAAAACACCAGCAAAAAGAGGAAAATGGGGGCAAAAAGTTATGGGGCCTCTGCAATCAGCCCTGTTTTCTCACAGGTGTACATTGGATCCTCACCCCCACATCCCAATGGCCCGGTGGTGGTGACCTATCCGGAACTTGATGGGCATTTGAGGGCAGCACAGCAGCCACAAGGGGTTAAGTATAGGGGATATTCCTGCCTGTCTGTAGTGGCTTCGATAGCAGCAGAAACTGCTGCGCGTGCTGGTCAGCTGTTCTACAGTATCGCACGCGCAGCGGAGATGCTCGCACAAGGCTGTTTTTTCACCGTTGGGGGTTCCTCATCGCGTTGTGGGCGCGAGGAACGCCGAACATTTGCAGAAAGGCAACGACCGGACGTGGTGACGATCTGCGACAGCGAGGGCCGTCTCAGCAATGCTCTGGGGTGATTTTGCTGGAACATTTCTTTTTATCAAATAGATACTTACATTTCACCGTCCTCGCGTTTGGATATTTTGTTCCGAGTTTACTTTAAGTGGCGAAGAGGATGCAATGTGAATGTGACATTCACATTGCCAAGTGAATGAGTTAGGTTCTGACAGCTCCCCCTGACAATTAGGGATGAGTAATGTGTCACACAATAGATGAGTGATCGTTTGTGTAGACATGTCATGTGGTGCATACTTATGTGCTTTGCATATTGGCCCAGGGACCTAGGACACAACTGGGTAGAATCCACAAACCATTTGCTCTGCAGGGACGACATATGGCTGTGTACATTGATCAAACAACTACTGTTTGTGGTTGTACTGTGTGTAATTTCTATGCAACAGACCACAACTCCTAAATGTTACAGGCCAAAGGTAAGTAGGTGATGGGTCACTGTCCTCAGCCACGTGTCTGGGTAAATGTGTATAAGGCATGTGTCACTCAGAGGCCACTTGTCTTCAGCATATGACGGGTGCTGGTGCCTTACTGCAGTGTATAATGTGAAGATGTGCAACATGCATGTGACAGAGCTTACACTGTTACACTTTTCTTTGGGTGCAGCTATAGGCCAATACTTTCCCTTGGTAAGTGGGGAATGTCCATTGACATTATTTATATGCCATCTCTGTTTCCAATATTCCTTGTGCCTACATGTCAGTATCTGTCCCTTTCTCTTTTGAAAAACATTTGTAAGCTGCTGTTCAATGCACGGTCTAGCTATGTTGATGGGATGATGTCTGTATTCCCTCACATATGTGCAATGCAAACTGTGTGTGGAATTAGACATTTACAATGGGGGTACATTTCATGCTGTGCCACAGACAGCAGCATGTCACTATTGTTTATTGGCTGCCACATTATCTCATGCATCATAGCATGTCATTTGGCATGTAGAACTCCTGTAGCAATACGGGACATAGCAGGTATGCCTAGAAGTTAGAGCCACAATGTGAATATCTATGCCCTTGTTGTGGCATAGTGTGGAAAAGTGCACTGCACATGTATGAGTAAGGTTTGTGACCTGACTGTTGGCCATCATCATGGAGTGGCTTGCAGTTACGTCGGAATCACTTGTGTTTGCGTACAAGCATTCATCCACAGACAGACATTTGGGTCTGCATGACTATAATTAAGACAATAATGTAGCTTTCAATTGAGCAAGATGTTGAGGGCCTTTAACAAGTGCTTGCAAAACTCTGGGCCTCTCCAACATCCAAGGGACTTAGGCCCATATTTATACTTTTTTTAGTGCCGCATTTGCGCCGCTTTTTGATGCAAAAATGGCGCAAACTTACAAAATACAATTTTGTAAATTTGCGCGACTTTAGCGTAAAAAATTGTCGCAAATGCTGCGCTAAAAAGAATAAATATGGGCCTAATGATGCCTACTGATGCACTCAGAGTATGTCATTGTAAGGGTTGCTAGACATTACTGGTGATTACCCCGGGCTTGCTGAATCGATGTGTTGTGGATTTTAGGGACATCTTTCCCTGACATATTGCAGATGATGTCTACAGTGTCCATTTCCATGCCACATGTGTGGCCTATCTGAGCAACATTAATACTATCTCCCTGACTCTACTGGGGCAAATATCACTTGGTGAAGGGAAGTGTGCAGTATGGAACTGCTTCCAGTATGACATGAGTATTTCCATATCACCTTCTCCAGGATATTGTACTTTTGTACCTTTATCATCAACATGGTATGATTTTGGAGCATCATTCTTTTTATATATTGTTGGGTCATCATATATTTGGCAAATAGATGTGTACATGACCTTGTGTGGAGCCTGTGGGAATGCATTTTGCATTGGTCTGCTATTGCATGGCAACAGGTAATTGAGGTTTGATCCATGGGGAAAAGCTTTGAGGGTGATGGGGTCTCCTACTTGTTGAATGGTTATTGTGATTGTACAACTTCAGCCATGCAATTGTAATTGTCTGGGATCCTGAATTTCCTGGGGGCAACTGTTGACAGTTTATATGGCATGCATGCATATGGTGAGCACATGAATGGGCCACTTAGGTGGAGTTTGTTGCTGGGGCCTACTTGATATCACAGTAATGTTTGATAATCTATGCTGTTGTTCAAGTTGTATATGGACATGTGATGACCCAATGTCTCTTTGTATTTGCAGCATCGGCAAGTGAAGGTAACAAGGCACAGCCGAGTGCGGAAGCATCTGGCCACGGGACCTCAGGTCAAGACACCACTGACACAGAGGGACCCAGTGGCCTTGAGGGCGAGGGGAGTACCACGGGGGAGACTAGAATATTCTCATCATCGGATTCTTCGTCAAGTGGACACTCCCTAGTGGTGGAGGACCCATCAGGGCATCACTCTGTACCATCTTTGTCTGCCACCCCCTGTCCTATCACTGCCCTCCCTATTGCTTCCCACCCAGTTGGCCATGCCCGCTCACCCAAGAAGGTGGGCATCTCCTTTGCAGTAGGCACCTCCACCCCAGCCTAGTTATCCCTGCTGCTCTCAGTTAGGAGGCTATTGACCTCCTGAGAAGTATTTCTGTGGGTCAGTCAGCCATTGTAAATGCCATCCAGGGATTAGCAACTCAACCACAACAAAAAATGCATTCCTGGAAGGCATTCATGGTGCAATGGCTGGCCTACAGAGATTTTCAGGCTCTGGCTTCCTCTCTGATGGCAGCCATTCACCACCCACCTCTTCTCAATCCAAATCCATCTACCCTACCTAAACAAAGCACACAGACAGATCCATAACCATCCACATCAACACACAAGAGTAGCAGACACAAACACAAGCACCACAAAATACACCGGCACACAAGCAAACAACAGCCACCCAGAGACACAACGACAGTCCCCACTTCCCCAGACACCCCCAACAATACACACACAACATCAAGCATACTCACAGGCATCACGCCAACAGTCAGTGGCACACCCACCACAGCCATCATACCCACAGACACACCCCAACAGACCCCCAGACCTCCACCACAAGCACCATACCCGCAGACAACACAACAGACACACAGACATTTACCACTCCATCCTCCAGGACCTCCATCTCCCAGACCCCCAAGACACACAAATGCACTCACTCACCGACCCACCCAACATACACCAACCAAACCCAAGCATACCTCCCAAAAGCACACACCCACAACATCCACATCAACACGGCAGACAACCACCCCCTCGACCTCCAAATCCCAACCCCCTTCTGCTGACCATCCCTGTGTCCCTAAGAATCTTTTTTTGCAAGACTTTAACCGTTCCCCTGTTCCCTCCAACCCGTCCCACACCCAAGAGGCCCCTACTCACCTACAGCCCTTCCCTTCCTCCTCCTAGGCCTCCAATGCCCCCTTGTAAGCACCCATACCTCTCCCCCAAGATGAATCCCACCCCTCCCAAAAATCAGACCACCCCTCCCAAACACAAGGCCAAACCCCCCCCTATATCTGGCACTTCCCCAGGATGATCATTGAGGTGCCTGCCTGCCCTCTTGATGCACCCTCCTGTGGAGGTTCCCTTGCAGTTAGGAGTCAAGTATTGGCACAATACTGTGTTGTGATGTACTAATATATGGAATGGCCAATGGCATTGGACTATTCAAACTTGTTTTTGCCAAAAAACCAAACAGTTGTCTTTTTTGGGTAAACATTTGTCCTCCAATTCCTTTTCTACCTTTATGTTGTTCCTGAGTAACTTGTGTTGTGTGCCTACAGTTGTGTGTGTTTCAGCCTGCTTCCCGATCCATTTGCTGTTGTTTGCAGTATCTGACTTTGTGTACAGTGCTGGTGTCTCCCAAGACAAGGGTATATGTTGAGTGTATGGATATATGGGTGTAAACGCAATATAGGTGTCATAGCATTGTGAACGATTTGGTATGGTAAGTATTTCATCTTGTGTTGTCTAATGTGAGCATGTATGGTGTTAGACTTCTTCCCCTGATATGGATTATGCATACATCTGATGTGTGCCAGCTTGAGTTTTGTTTGTGCAGACATGGAGTGTGTTCAATTGTGCTACCTTTGTTTGCATTCGACTGTGCATGTGTCCATTTAGCTATGTGTACCTTGCAGCTAGTTCCTGTAGATGCATGTCCCATGCAAATGGACTTTTATGTGCTTTGTTGACTTGTACTTCCACATTGTGCAGATAGGCATGTCATTTGTGTGTAGTATTGTTTGTCCCAGAGATACCAGAAGGGCCAGTTCCTGTGCAATAATTATTTTATGGGCAGTTGCAAGGTGATCTGTTTCCCAGTGCAAGCTCCTTCCCTAAGTTCTCCTGCTGGCCCCATCCAAGTTGTGCAGGTATTGTTTGTATAATGTTCTTTGTATATTTGTCTCTGTGTCTATTGTGCAAGCTATTGTCCTTCAATTGTGTTGCAATGTGTGTATGATGTATGTGTGCATTGCAGGGAGGTTTACTGGGAGTGTTGTCTGTGTTCCATGCCACATCCATACATATGTGTGTTGAATGTGACGACAATTCATGGCATAAAGGAATGTGAGCGTAAGTTGTATTTGTAAATGTTATGTCGGTGTGTTGTTGGTGTTGTGTGACACAGTTTTGCGTACCCTTCACTGTCCCTGAGATGAGCAGAGGTGTGTTATTGTGGAACATTGAGATGCAGTATGAGTGAACTGCCCAAAAGGGGTGTTTTGTGACTGTGCATGTGTCCTTCTTTATGTATGATCCCGACTGTGTACAAAATGACACGTGTACTTGGTGTCCATAGCGTGACCCCCATATCATGTGGACAACGGCACAACACTTGGTTTTTACGGTTAATGACACATGTAGGTGTGTGTACTTACGATCGGTTGCACCCATAGCGGTGTTGATTTTCTGCGCCTTTGATGAGCAGCGGCAGGACGTGTGTAATGGGCTCCCCTGAAGCACCAGACATGTGAGGCTGCCTACAGGTGACTGTCTCCCTTTATACTGTTGGTTTCCGCCTGCTGGGACATGGTGGTTGGACTGCCACAGTCACATTGATGGTGTGCAACCTCATAATGTGTCCGGTAGAAACACAGGCTCCACCGGCCTGTTTGTGCTGCCTCGCTACCATGGCTGTCTGTGCTGCCTGGTGGTGCCAGAAGGACCATGGAGGTCTTTGCTCCATAGGTCAGCTTGACTTGTAATCTGGCAGTCCGACGGCCAACCTGACAATGGTCAGACTGCCGTGCAATGGCGGTCAATGGACAACCAAACTTGTCATGAGGCCCAAAACCTTTTTATTTTGCTGGTGGAAGGACCATCTGAGCTCTGAGGCAGAAGATGTATTTCTGCCTCAGACATAATCTCCCGGTCCCTTGCATTTTCATATAGTGTACTTAACATGACACTTCTCCTGCAGAAGCAACATACTTCTCCATAGGCTACTGCAGAAAACCAAGTGGCAGCATACTGTGGAAAGTAAATTAGGCATTGGCAAGCATTTCCCTTTCCCTTTCCCTTCTGACACTACCTTATTCTTTTTAAATTCTGTTCAAATCTTCCTAAGTGAATAGTATTTGAAAAATAAAGGTGCTTTCTACCTTTAACCTAGAAATTAACACAATTACAAGAAATATTGATGATCCTCACTTGACCGGCTTTGTACAACAAAGCGGAACAAGCTGATTTGGAAAACTTGAATAGAACAACAAGGAACGTCTATCGTCAGTGGAAAGAGGCTGAAGCAGAGCTCTTTCATAAAGTCATGGTACTCCAAGGTGACTTTCAACATCCTTTTATTCCTTATAATTAGGGTTACTGGTATTACGTGGCAGGGGAGGACCAAATTATGTGGAAAGTTTACTAAATGATGGTGCAAGAAAAGCATAATAGTATTACCTCATTATTTTGCCATTCGTATTGTTTAACATTATGGGGGAAAAGGTTTCCACCATATTAGTACCAGTCTCATACCCAATTACAGCAATAAGCAAGACAAAGATGACCAGTCAACCACTGTGAAGGGTGTTCCACTATGCAACACAAGTGTTGCAGCATTTTAATAACTTTTGAGGTAGAAATGTTTTTTGTTAAAATCTGCAGATTGAGCAGCAGATTATGGATTATGTGTCAAATGCAGAAAATCTATAATTATGTGGAAAACTCCACAGCTGCATATTGGCATAATTCCAGTGGTCCTACCTATAATCGCTGGTCACACCATCACCCTTCCCACAAACTGCTTAAATCCTTGGTGTCTTGCGCTTTCATGTTCATGGCAGACAAGACAAATAAACACAGAATCTATACTGTGAAATTCAACACACTAAAAAACAGGTCATTTTATATTTGTTTACTGCAGTTTAAATTATGTTCTGTACCCTGACATTCACCGTGGTTGCTGGCTTTGGCAGCAGGCACTGTTAGAGTGGTGTAACATTAGATCCCCCAGCCACTGAGCTTCAGGGGTATCCCTCTGCACAGCCAGCACTGTGCACGGGCGGCAGGCCCCTCGCATGAGAGCACCTGACTGGGTCAGGGGTGGGAACGGGTGTGGGGGAGTTGGGTGCAAGGCCATGTCTCCATGTACATTGCAGGGGGAGGGGCTCAAGTTTCCTTATGCCACTGCATGGTGATGTCAGAAGTGAACTCTAATAACTTATTACCCTTGACTAGCAGAGTCATTTTTAGGTTTTGCCGGGACGGCGTTTATGAAATCTATTGTATTTAATATAAATCTTTAAAAAGACTCTGTTAGAAATTCGGTCTCTGGTTGGCAGAGGAATACACCCTTATCCAAGTAGGGACCACAATTCTAGTCAGCGTAAATCACACACAATCCAAATTATCTTGTGCTCACCCTCTGGTAGCTTGGCACTGAGCAGTCAGGCTTTACGTAGAAGGCAATTTCTAAAGTATTTGTGCAATAAATCATGCAGAAAACATAGCGAAAACACCACAAAAATACACTACACAGGTTTACAAAAATAAAATATATAATATTTATCTGAATAAAATAAGGTCAAAACAACAAAGATCTAATAAGCACAAGTTGAAATATCACTTTTAAAAGGTTCAAAAGAGTCTCAATCCTTAGAAATCAATAGTTTTTTCTTTGTAACACACAGTACCTAGGATGCGTTAAATATAATGCTGCAAAGGGACCGCAGAGGAGGAGATGGTTGGAAAAATAAGGTGTTGGTTGCATTTGCTGCACAGACGATGTGTTGTTTCTTTCCACGCTGCGAGGGATTGTGTTGCCTATTAGGCATGCAGTCTTGGTTCTTCACTGCCATGCAGGGATATTTGGATGCCCAGGGAAGATGCGTTGAAAATCCTTGACAGGCTGGTAGAAGGAACAGGCACTGCGTCAATCCAGTAGGCGATCCATCACATTTTCCATCGCAAGGAAGGCGCTGCGTCGAATTTTCCGTCAGGAAATCAGTGCTGCGTCATACTGATCAGTGGTGCAGCAATTTCCCAGCCGCGATGCGGGCTTTGTGTCGATTTCTGCAGGCGTTGCATTGATTTTCGACGCACAAGGATTTTCTTGAATAGGTGAACTCTTTGTTGGCCTTGAGACTTCAGAAACAGGAGGCAAGCTCAATCCAAACCCTTGGAGAGCTCTTCAGGGGGAAGGCAAACTCCTTCCAGCAGAGTCAGCAGCCAGCAGGGCAGCAGGGCAGCAGGGCGGTAGGGCAGCAGTGCAATATGCAGGGCAGCAGTCCTTCTCAGCAAAGCAGTCCAGACAAGTCTGTTGGGCCGCCAGGCAATTCCTCTGAAAGAGTGCAGGTGTAGCGTGTGACTTGGTGGGGCAGAGACCCAGTTTACATACCCAAAAATTTCTTTGAAGTGGGAGAAACTTCGAAGAGTGGTTTTTGGAGAGCGCAAGTTTTCTCTTTCAGCCCAGTCCTGTCTGCTAGGATCTCTGTGGGGGGGGTCTCAGTCCTTTTTGTGAGGGTAGGCAACTGGTCTTTGAACTGTAAGTGTGAGCTCCTCCACCCTTCCTGCCCAGGAAGACCCATTCAGTATGCAGATGAATGCAGATGTGACTAAGGCCCTCATTTTAACCCTGGCGGTCGGTGACCGCCAGGGGAAATGTGACGGTAGTACCTCCAACAGGCTGGCGGTACTACACACCATATTTGGACTGTGGCGTATACCACCATGGCTGTCCCGGCAGTCGTAATCCGCCAGGGCAGTGTTGCAAGCAGCGCTGCCCTGGGGATTTCGACTCCCCTTACCGCCAGCCACCGCCATGGACAGGCTGGCGGTAAGGGGACTCAGGGTGCCCCTGGGGGCCCCTGCACTGCCCATGCACCTGGCATGGGCACTGCAGGGGCCCCCAGCACAGCCCCATCGCGCAATCCACTCCCCGAATTGCAGGCAGTGGATTGCGTGACAGGTGCTGCTGCACCCGCCGCACCGCCACATTGTTGCCGGCTCCATTAGGAGCCGGATGCAATGTTACGACCCTGCTGCCCGCTGGGCCGGCGGATGGAAACTCTGTTTCTGCCCACCGGGATGTCCAAATGCGGCCGGCAGGTTCCCGGCTGCATAGGCGGCCAACTGGCGGTTCAATATTGGCGGGCGGCGAGTGTTGAAATGAGTGCCTAAGTGTCCTGTGCTTGTGGTTGTCTGGGTGGAATGCGCAAGGGGAGCTGTCAATCAGCACAGACCAGATGTGGATTGGAGACAGGCTGTAAGGCACAGATGGTAATAAGTGCAGAAAAATGCCCACTTTCTATAAGTGGCATTTCTAAAATAGTAATATTAAATCCAACTTCAACAGTAAGCAGAATTTTCTATTACCATTCTGGCCATACTAAATATGACATGGCTACTCCTTCCAGATCTGAATCTACCGCTTAAAAGTATGTGAGGGCAGTTCTAGTGGTAGTCTGTGAGAGGAGCAGGCCTCACAGGAATTGAAAATAAATGTATGAGTTTTTTACTACCAGGACATGTGAAACACATAAGTACATGTCCTGCCTTTTACTTACATAGCACCCTGCCCTATGGGTTACCTAGGGACTACCTAAGGGATGACTTATATGTAGAAAAAGAGGAGTTTAGAGCTTGGCAAGAAGTTTTAAATGCCATTTTGAAGTGGGAGTGAAACCGGACTTGCAATGGCAGGCCTGATACATGGTTAAGGGGCTATTTATGCGGGTGGCACAATCAGTGCTGCAGGCCAACTTGTAGCATTAAATTTACAGGCCCTGGGCACATGCATTGCACTTTACTAAGGACTTACTGGTAAATTAAACATGATAATTGGGTAGGAATCAATGTTGCCATGTTTAGGGGAGACAGCATATGTACTTTAGCACTGGCCAGCAGTGGTAAAGTGCACAGAGTCCTAAAACCAGCAAAAACAGTGTCAGAAAAATGGAGGAAGGCAGGCAAAAAGTTGGGGGATGACCACCCTATGGCTGTCAGATCTAACTAACTCACATCCCGCCCCCTTGCTTTTCATTGGTTCCTGTGCTTGCCACTTATTTCTCCACTTCTATTGGCTATTGCAATATTTCTTGCATTTCCAATGCTTGTTCCTCTATGTTTGCTCTTATCAGTGTCCCAAATTCCCACTACTGTGCTCATTTGCTTTGGTTCCCTAACTTCCTTTCTTAATTGATTTGCTACTTTATCTATAGCACGTCACATAGCATGACCCCCAAAGAAGGTATAGGAGCGCTTTATAGGAATGGCGAGATTAAGTTGTATGCACAGAAACACTGGCTGTCATGCCTCACACGAAGACTGAACCCTGAGCGCAACTGCACTCCCCAGTCTCCCTCCCCCCCCCGGGGCGAAGCAGGCACCCACTCTAGTTTTACTTCACAGTGTTTGTTTGTCTGCGGACCTATAATCACACACTCCATGATTTTGCCATTGAATTGTTATTTTACTCTCATACACATAAGACACAGCTCTGTCCGTGGTGGTAAACATGGTGTCTTGGGTCTTAGATTGCATGGCAGGAAAAGACTATCGCTCAGCAAGCACCCAGGTGCTGAAAAGATAGATCATAACAGTACCACACGAGTTCTCTCCTAGCAGTGCCACCAGCACTGCTCTGCCTCCTGTGGACGTCCCCCCGCAGAGTAACACTTTTAATAATTATGCAAGTGGAATCATCTTCCACATTAAAACAGAAACATCCAACACCCCGGGCAACGTATAAAGAAAGAAAGCGTTAAAGAAATGCCACCACATGAAACGTCGCCAGTAGTGTTTAAAAACAGAAGCAACTGTAGGAGCCAGGTGGTAGTCTTGGAACAATCCAGACTGATGTACAATGTGAAAAAAGTAGAAACTAAAGGTTTCAGGGAGCAGGTATGTGATCCCCTAATACACAGTAGTTTGTTTGTTTTATATAGCAGGAAGTTACTAGCTTTACATGAGCACCAGTCAAGTTACACAAAGACACATTCCTTTTTGATAGACATGGGGACATGAAGGTGGTCATTATGACCCTGGCGGTCACAAAGACCACCAGGGTCACGGTGGCAGCTAGACCGCCACGGTCATGGCGGTCCGACTGCCACATTATGACTGTGCCGGAGCCGCCACAGTCCTACCACCGTTGGTGGGCGGCGAGCCAAAGTCATAATGGGGGCCTAAGTGATTTGCACAGAATCACAGGATGTTGAGTTGACCTCTAGACTTGACCTTGGGTCCCCAGCTCCACAGTCGGCAGCTCTAGCTGTACGCCACATCTTCTCAGTAGTATCAAATAGGGAATGTTGTTATGTTTTCTTTGGGGAAAGGTTTGTTGTTCTTTTCAAAGGATAATGTAAACTTGAACACCAAGATAGGCCAGAAGCAGTCTGTACACAGGGCTTTTTTTATTCAAAAGGGACAATATGCATTGGTTCTGCCCCTCTCTTCAGCTCGCCAGCACCTTTTGATACACTGATGGGGTTTCTGTGGGGTAGAGCTTCCTCAGAAATATGCTGCTGCATGTACCGGGCAATGCCGTTCCCCAATATTGAGTTCCGCAGACTGACCTAATATTAAGTGCTAGCGTTATAGCAACATTTGTAACAACTGCCTTTTCTCCTGCAAACATTGCATGTTTCAGATTACAGCCAGTCATTGCTTTAATGTTTTACTTCATGACATTGTGTTTGATGCTTTTAACATGAACACTTTTTCTATGAGGAAGGACTTGCTGTTTCTGCAAAATCAGGATTGTTTTAAAAAACCTTCTTTTACTTTGAGTACTACATAGTTATAAGTGTGTGGGAGTTCCGCCACAGCCTAATTTCAGACTGAGACCCTCATTAAGAGTCTGGGATTTCTAGTACCGCCAGACTCGCCATGGTGGTCGGACTGCCGGCAATGCGGCGATCCGACTGCTACATTATGACTGTGACGAAAGTGTCACAGTCCAACCACCGCCACTTTTTTCATGCAAGGAAATAAATTTAGTTAAAATTTCTTCTTAATCTTTTTAGTGAGCACATTATAGATATTGTGGTATGCTTGTTGTCAGGGTGTAATTTCGTGGACTTTTTTAACATCCAAATAAAGGTTGTCCACACTAAAGGAAACTAAATATATCTGCTTGTCACTGTTTTAAAGAAGCAAGCAGCCATTACTGTTGGATGTGAGTGAATTGCTTGCCTAACTAAAAACAGTTAACATTAGCAATTGGAGATGCTGTATTATCTAGAGGAGTGACCTCGTAGCACTAAAAATGCTCACCAAGCTAAATCTTACAAAAACAAAAAATATTAATCACAAAGGCGAAACCTACTGCATTCACCAATGCTTGTTTATTACAGTTTACTGCTAGTCCCAAGTCCCCTGTAATAAGCAAAGTAGCGACTGACTTTTATACACGGACTGCAGGCTCCAGTGTATTGTTTACTTATTCCTTTGAGTCAGACTTTAAATAAGAGACGTACTCCTTTGTCTAAAGGGTATTGTGAATCGAAGTCATGAAATATGACCTCGGTTGGTATCCACATTTGACTACATGTGACCTTCAGAAAATTAGTCTATATCCTTCCGCCTCGGTTCACTTAATCTGCCCACGATGGAAGGGCTTAAAAGAAGCTGCATTTTAGCGCAAAACCGGACTATTACTTTTACCTTTCCTTTATATCATTCTTGTTTGAGTCGCAACCAAAAATGATTGATAGGTGTCAGTACACTCCCGAGGTCACTGGTGCACGGTCATTTTCTCTACAAAGTGAAATGCAGAAATAAATGTTTACGAAACAAACCGTGTTGCTGAAACAAATCCCCTAAAACAGCTCGCGGTTAATAATTCTCACTGAGTTGTCAAAAGCCTGAAAAGAGTAACTTCTCGGATATATTATTCCTGAAGTTAAGGAGTTAATTGGTTAACAACAGCTTGTGAACATCAGATGCAAGTCTGCACTGAGGCCGGCACACTCGATTAACTAAAGTTCCTGTTTCTGTACCCCCTTCTCTTGTCATGCCTGGCTAGATCGTTATTACCATTGTCCTCTGTTCACATAAAAACTCATGCTTCTGTATCTAAATGGAGGCGCACAGTTGAGACTCCTCTTTATATGCAACTGATGTTGACTCTCTGGGAAGAGGTCAGTCTCACAGTGAGATGAAAATGGTGACCATTAGCGGTGAAGAGGCAAGAGGGCAGGATACTGCAGCCTGAGAGGCACCCTTGCTCAACAGTGCTTCATCTGAGCGGGTGGTTTCTGGTGCGGGGCACTAGCACTTATTTTTGAGGGCCGGCAATGAATTTGCTGCCTCAAGTATTTACTGCGAGAAAAAGACAAATATATGGGAAAGAAAGAGGAATAGTAAAGCGTCACAAAGGCAGAAAGCAGAAAACTGCCTGCAAGACTGAGCTGAAGGGTCAGTGAGCGGTTGTAAATGAATTAAAGTGGCCTTAGATGGCTTTAGGATTGCTTTGCCTCAGTATTCTGTGCTCACGCGTTTAATTGCAGCAGCCGGGTGTTTCAGAGGAACGTTTAGGGCACCGGCACGTTTTGATTCACAAATTAAGCACAGCTGCTCAATACACTCTTGTAAGGATGCTCACTCAGCCGCACCTTTTTAAAATAATAACTTTGGCATGATCCATAGAAGAGTCCTGATTTGCAAAGCCCATGCACCTTTTAAGGAATGCGTCCTAACAGCCATAGCTAACAATTTTGGTGCTGGAAAACCAGGTTCGAGTCCTAGCCTCGACTCAACATCCAGCGATTCTGGGATAATCGCTTGATCTCCCCTGCCTGACAAAAGTATAATGTTTAGTGATTCTCATTAAGCTCTAATTTCCTTTGGCCGAATTCGCATTACACAAAACCACTGTATAAACCCTAAAATGCACTAAGCTTCCTCATGATTTGAAATGGACATTGGAATCCCTTGTGAGTAGCACAGAAGAACAGAACCACCAAACGGAGTTTCTTCCTGTTGTCATTTGGAAGAAAATGCTTTGTAGATGTTTTTATGGTTGCAAATTATGGACTGGTTCGTCCCTGCCAAAGGCCGATGGTAACCAGTTTAAATTTGAAAGATTTCAAAACTTGCCAGCTTGCACTCTACTTATCCAGGCTGCAAACATTGGGAGGTTCACACAGTAGTCCCCCAGACCACAGCATGCACTCTCCAATGTCTCTTTCACAATGTTCCTCTGTGGCCTCAGATCCCGTTTAAAGAAGAGGTGTCATATGCAGGCACAGTGCAATGTCCATCATGGTAGTCAATATTTTTTGTAAGGAGTCATAAATCACTTCCTGACTAATTATCATTTATGTGGTGGAAAATTAACTTGTCCATGTGCATCATCGCCCGTTACCCAGAAATGCAAACAGAATGCAAATAGAAGGACGAGGGCAACATAGCAACATAACAGTGGTAAAGAAATACCCAATTCGGGAGGCCGCTGCTCCTCACAGCAGTGTTCCTCAAAGGGATGACTTGAACGGGGCCTTGGCAGTGGGGCTCCAAACTGCTTCTACTGACATGTGTCTTCACCAGAACCCAATCTCCTGGAGTTAAGTCATGGCACTGTTCTTGGCTTGGAAGGAGAGTCGCCAACTCAACCTGGCGAGGGAGCAAATGCACCATATCAGGCAGTCCTTTGCTTTAGTTGAAAACCATGTAATCTGTAATAGTCACAAGTGCAGCTGCGGTGGGAAGTTCCATGGCTCTCCCCATTAGAATCTCATGGGGGACAGTCTTGTCCTCTAATCAGAAGTGTTTCTGAGACTCATGAGCACCCAGGGGAGGGCATCCTATCACTTGAGGAGTGTTGATGCACACACTTTGGCATGACAGGACTGCAGCATCCTGTTGATCTGTTCGACGTAGCCAGACACCTCAGGCCAGTTACAACAATGGAATCTCTGATCCAGTGCAGGACTATCCTTAGCATCCTCATCACCTCGTTCTTAAAGTGTGTCCCACCATCTGACTCCAGAGAAACCAGTAATTGAGACGTTGGGTCCTCCTTCTGGCTACACGTGCAAGTGGTTACTGCGCACTGGATGTTTGTACATGCCACAGAAGATCACTAAGATATTTCTACAGTGACTCCTACTAATTACCTCTGTCCCGATGATGACCTTTTTCTGAATCACTGTATGGGTGGAAACATTAATTGTTTGCTACATTGGACTGGTTTTTGAAAGGACTGAATTAAGGGATATCAAAATTTTCATGATTGAATGTGGTCCATTCTACTTGTATGCCTATACAAGTCATTTGTATGTATCTGCACTGTACATAGAACTTGCTCACCAATGTTTTACTTTATCACTTAAACTGTGCCGTATCACTTTCAGGAGCCCCTTTAATTGCAGACTATTTTTTATTCAAATTGGATGTTTGACTTTAAAAAGATTATCTTTTGTACAAATAAATTCATTTTTATAAATTACCTTATCTTCTATAATTGGATGGTAAATATTGCAGTGGAAGTCTAGGCTTACTGTATACTCCCACCCCTAGGACCATTTGTATATTATTTGTTTTATCTTACCCAGGTCCTAGGGTTACTGAATAGCCCCTTACACTTCAGATTTAACTACTGTTAGGTAACAAATCAGTAGAACAGGTTCTCTACAATGTCCCAGAAACAGTTGTTAAACTAATGTTTTGAAGAGACACACCACTGCATGTCTCCCTTAATTATTGAGGCCCTGGAAAAGTCTAGCCATTAGGGAAGAAAAGAGACCGGTAGGATGGATCTCTCAGCTCACCCTTATTCTTTACATGCTCTGACCCACCTCTCCTGTTCACTTTCTAGGACTTCTTACTGTAAACTTTTGATCTCCCACGCATTAGCAACACTCAAAAAAAGACTCATAGCAACATAATTTTATGATTCATCTGAATGACCTCCATTCAATGTGCAAGGATCAAGAGCACAGTATCTAGCCATCTCATAAGCATAGCGGTTGCTGGCATTCACAAAATCACATCCACTCTTGTAAGCTGCATATTTTACTACTGCTATTTCATGGGGGCAAATGCATTTAGTCTACCAAGTCTATAACATAATTACCATTACAGATTGGGAAGTCAGAGGAGGTCATGAATCTCCTCTAGTTCCATAACTGCCTGAAATGGTAGACCATGCCAAACCCTACAGGCTATCAGTATGAATGGTAACTCTCAAATTGCAAGCTTGCGTACGAGGTCATCAGGGCAGAGATTACCTTGCACAAATGGGAGGTTTCCACTGAACCTTGTAATATGCACACAGCATAAGCAGGTCTGAGAATTCCTTGTCCATCTCTTAAACAAGAGCCGTCCACAAACAACATACAATCTGGCTCTTCCAAAGGGACATCTCGAGTGTCAAGTCTTTGTACCCAATTTGGTAACATCGAGGCAGTCATGGTCACCCCCATCAGCATTTTCATCAGACATAGGCAAAGAAAACAGTGCTGCAGGGTTGAGACAGGTGCACCGCCACAGAATGATGTTTTTTGCAGCAAGAATCAACTGTTCATAGGAAGTTAGGCTGCTTTGACTCATGTGTTGTGTTTGTGTGTGGGTAAGGCTTCACAGAATGGGGAACCATAACCGTAAAAGGGTACTCCATTACAATGCCCTGACATTGCTGAATGCTGATACCAACTGCAATTTCCACTGTTAAGCAACCAGGCAACCCTGCGGCTACTGGATCAATGGTGTCAGAGAAGTATGCCACTGAGTGTTTAGATTTTTTGGGGTCTGTGTTAATGTAGGCATGGCACACTAATCCCCTTCAAAGTAGTACAAAGTAACATCCTATTTGTAATCAGGCATTCATACAGCAGGGGCGCTACAGAGACATTCTCTCAACTTGAGGAATGCACTCCTGCATTTGTTGTCCCAGTGTAGGGGATCAGTCACATCTTTGCGTGTAAGCCTCTGTAGAGGCTTGGCCTGCAGGGGAAAGTTGGGAATCCACTGGTGACAGTAGCCCACTGTTCCCAGAAATATGTTGGCTTCTCTTTCTGAAGTGGGAGGGTTCAACTCAAAAAGGTAGAAATTCCCTCTTGAGATACCTTTCGAGCTCCCTTCTCCATATGGTGTCCCAAGTACAGGACTTACTTCTGGTAGTACTGCAGTTTGGTTGAGGACACTTTGTGTCCGTTATCTGCCAAATGGTTCAACAGGGCAATGGTGTCTTCTCTGTCTGCATCTTCTGTTGTTGATACCAGCAATAGGTTGTTGATATTTTGGACCAGGACCGAATTGCATGGCAAGTTCAAGGTCCTCAGATTCTTCTTTAGTACCTGATGTAAGATTGAGGAGCTCTCTGTATACCCCTGTGGGGCTTGGCACAATGCCGGAGCTTTATTTTGGAATCCAAAAGCAAAGGGAACATGGCTGTCTATATGCAGAGGAATAGAGAAGAATGCTTGACACAAGTCAACGCCAATGAACCACTCGGCATCACAGAGAGTTTGAAAAGTGTCACAGCAAGATTTGGTAAAACTGGACATTATGAGACAACAATATTATTGACCGTTCACAGGTCTTGTATGATTCTCCACTTTTTATTCAGCTTCTGTTAACCCATTACAGGTGAACTGCAGGTACTCCCTAATATCTGTTTTAGGATGCCTTACTCTAACATGGATTCAGTTACGGGGATAATTCCAGCCACCACCTCTAGTGAAAGGGTGTTCTTGGGAGTGCAGGGTATTCTTCATTTGGCTTGATTGTTATTCTCCCAGGCTCAACATCTTTAATCGTGCTAATTTCTTTGCCAGAAAAATCTCAGACGTCCTCCATCACTGGGGAGGGGGCAAGACTTCCTTTGTAAAACCGGCCCAACTGTTGACTCTTGTTGGCTCATTTTAAAGACTGTATCTTCATTGAGTGTCTGGAGCTCAACACCATTTGGTGTGCAATAGATCAAACAGTTCCGTTTGCAGAGTGAATCCCTGCCCAATAAACAGACTAGACTTGAATAAAATATTACAAACTGATGGTCCTCTTCAACAGGTCTATCTTCACAGGGACTTTAGCTGAAACAGGATTCACAATTTGTTTTTGGAAATACCTACAACTTGGACTTTTTTCCCAGGAGGAGCACGTTTGGGATTTCTACAATTCTAGCAATAGAGCTGGTCACACAAGTGTCTATCACAAATGAAACAGGGCACTATTCATTTCTCCATTCACACATGGGCACTCTGGTCTACCTCCAACACTACACCAAGCACACAATCTATCTCCCCTCTCAGGCACCATCATTGGGATTGATCAGAACCTGGATCTCTGAGGATGTTAAAGACCAGAGTCTGTTGGAAATTGTCATGCTTCGGGAAAAGATATTGCTGAACTCTGGGGTTCAGATTTGCATTAAACTTCAGATTAGTCATATTTTGCTGCATCAACAGGACTTGAGGCATGTTAACATTCTTAGGTCTTTGCATTTGAATATTTGACACTGACATCACATTCATGCTTGACATTTTACAATCATTTGGCATTCAGTTTCGATGCAGCCTATATTTTCGCTTCTAGTGGCCTCCATTTTTTCAATGATGACACAGAGTAGTCTTTCTCAGCATGACTATATCCCTCAAATCAGGTCAAAAGACACCCTTGTCTTGTACCTTGTGGAACACTGTTCCCATTTTGCATCATCTCACTACCACCTTGATAGCGAAATTCCTGCATTCCTCCACCAACACAAGGACCATAACCTGGATTTGCAATATAGGGCCCTGTTGGACCTGGCCCTTTTTGCAGAGTCATCCCAAAACCTTTTGCCTCCTTCCTCCTATTTTTTCTGACCTGTTTTGTTGGCTTTGGGACTCTGGGCACTTTACCAGTGCTAAAGTGCATATGTTCTCTGTCTAAATTGTATTGGGGATAGGTTTAGCCATGATTGGCATATTTGATTTACTAGTAAGTCCCTAGTATAGTGCACCATCTGTGCCCAGGGCCTGTAAATCAAATGCTACCAGTGGGCCTGCAGCACTGATTGTGCCACCCACATGAGTAGCCCTGTAAGCATGTCTCAGATCTGCCATTGCAGTGTCCGTGTATGCAGTTTTGCACTGCCAGTTCGACCTGGCAACTATTCCCCCTTGCCAGGCCCAATCCCTCCCTTTTACTACATGTAAGTCACCCCTAAGGTAGGCTCAAGGCAGCCCCATTGGCAGGGTGCAGTGTATTTAAAAGGTAGGACATGCACTGGAGTGTTTTATATGTCCTGATAGTGAAAGACTGCCAAATTTGTTTTTCACAATTGCAAGGCCTATCTCTCCTATAGGTTAACATGGGGATTGCCTTTAACTATCTTTAAGTGTTTTTCCTATTGGGAGCTGATAGAGATGTGGAGTTTGGGGTCTCTGAACTCACAATTTAAAAATACAGCTTATAGTAATGTTTTAATTTAGATTGTAAGTTTGAAAATGGCACTTTTAGAAATTGGACATTTTCTTGCTTAACCATTCTGTGGCTCTGATTGGCTGCTGAATACGTGTCTGTGTCAGACTGACAGTTGGGCTGTTTGTGAATTCATTCTATACAGTGACACAAAGGGAGCTGAGGTGTGTCCTGCATATCCTGATGAGTCTTCCTGGGCTAGAGTGGGGACGGGGGACACCTGCACCTCAAAGGGCTGTGCCTGTCCTCACACAATGCAGTCTCCAAAATACTGAAGTGGGTCTGGGGCCAGGCCTGGGCAAGGCAGAATATTGTGAACAAGAGAGACTTTCCTTTGAGGTTTGACTACTTCAAAGGCAGAAATTAGTATAAGTAGTGTACCCCAAACCCCAGATTTGTATATTATTTCTGGATCAAGAGGAACCTCTGCCAAGAAGAAGAGGTTGAGATTCAAGGAGGACCTGCCACTCCGCCTGTTGCTTTGCCGTGCTTGCCAGCTGTTGCTGCTTCTGCCATAAGAGGGAAAGGACTGGACTTTGCTTTTTGAAATCCTGCTCATGAAGTTCCTCCAAGAGCTTGGACTGAGCTTGACCCCTGTTCTGAAGTCTCAGGGATATCAAGGACTTCATCTGCCAGTGCTTGGTCTCTTCTGCTAAGAGTCCTGACTTGCTAAGTAGTGCCAAATCCAGTGGCTGGGCCCTTAGATGTGAAAGCTGGTAACCTGCAGGGGAAAATCCATGCACCACTGTGTGAGCAGCAGAAAAATTGATCCAGCATCTGCACCACAGCTGAAAAATCAACTCATCGCCGGTAAAATTGTGGCATCGCCAGCTCAGTGTGGATTTATCGCTGCTGTGCGTCCGGATTTTCCACGCATCCTCCCTGGGCATCAAAATCTTCAACATCACCGCATGGACCCGAGGCTGCTTGTCCAGAAATCAACGCATATCTTCCTTGTAAGGAAAGAATCGACGCATTGCTTGCCCAGAGCAGAAAAAAACAAACGCACAGCCTCACTTGCGAGTAAGGAATCCACGCATTGCTTGTTTTTTCAACGCACGCTCACGTGTGCAACTTTATTTTTGACTCATACCAGGTACTTTGTGCTAAAGCAACTCACCCATTAGCTTCTATAGATCAAGACTCTTTTAACTAAAAAAATTCAAATCTTTGGGTGTGTATATTGTATTTTTGTAATTTTGGTCTTGTTTGATTTAGATAAATATTAGCTATTTTGCTAAACTCGTGTGGAGTCATTTTTGTGGTGTTTTCAATGTGTTATTGTGTGTGTTGGTACAAATACTTTACACATTGCCTCTGAGATAAGCCTGATTGCTTGCACCAAGCTACCAAGGGGTTGAGCAGGGGTTATCTGAGCTGTGTATCTCCTTTACCTTGACTACAGTGAGCGTCCCTGTTTGGACAGAGTGCAAACTGACTGCCAACCAGAGACCCCATTTCTAACCGGACCACTCTGAAACATTTTCTGTGCTAACTTTGTGTGGGCCAACGTGAATTTATCCTTCATGTACCTGGGCGTTGCTTCTAAATCATCAATTTTCATACTGTAAATTCTCAATTTCTAGGAGCTTCAGTGCCAACAAATCGTAGTCTGCTGAACATACGAACTAATCTCAGGGCACGATCCAAGAACAAACTGAGACACAACATTTTTTCTCCCGTTGTATTTTCAACACCACTATGCTGCTGGAAAACTTGCACTAACCATTTAAAATATGCATGCACAGATTCTTTAGACTCTGGGATAGTTGTCAATATTTCAACTGATTAATCACTTTCTGCTGAACCTTAGTGTTCAAAAAGGTAATCAGTCAGTTATACTTTTCTATGGCATCAAGAAAAGGTACATGAAATCAAGGGCCAGATGTAGGTAGCGTTTTGCATGGCGCAAACTGTGAAAATCGCAGTTTGCGCCCTGCAAAACGTGCATCGTGATGCTCATTCCCATTTTGGGAGTCGGTACCGACTCGCAAAATGGGAATGCGACTCGCAAATAGGAAGGGTTGTCCCCTTCCTATTTGCGACTCGCACCACAATGCTAAATTGCTTTGTGAACGCGGTCGCAAAGCAATTCGCAGTTACCACCAGTGTCACACTGGTGGTAACCCATTCGCAAAAGGGAAGGGGTCCCCACGGGACCCCTTCCCCTTTGTGAATGTTGCCATAAATGTTTTTTCAGAGTAGGCAGTGGTCCAATGGACCACTGCCAACTCTGAAAAAACGAAACCAAATGGTTTCGTTATTTTTTTGTATTGCAACTCGTTTTCCTTTAAGGAAAACGGGCTGCAATACAAAAAATAAAAAAATGCTTTATTTAAAAAGCAGTCACAGACATGGAGGTCTGCTGTCTCCAGCAGGCCACCATCCATGTGAGTGCAGGGAATCGTGATGGGGTCGCAAAATGTGACCCACCTCATTAACATTAATGAGGTGGGTCTTTGCGACCCCATTGCAATTCGTAAACAGTGTCTGAGACACCGTTCTGCATCCGCTTTTGCGATTCGGAAATTGCGAGTCACACCGACTCGAAATTTCCGAATCGCAAAATCGGAAATTGCTACATCTGGCCCCAAGTGATGCTGGGCAACTCATCATTCGGCTACTGCACTGCTACTTTATACTCTGTCCAAAGGTTGCTAGGGACCACAATATCAAAGAAGGTGTTCAAGTCTTCCCAAAACCTTTAAAATCTTCACAAATATCTCAACTTGGGTGTACCACAGGTCAGGATTTAACCCAAGTTTTAGGAATTGATTTGTAATGTAAAACAATCACCATAACTCCAAGCTATGTGCCCTTATATCTACCACCAAGTCCCTCCCTCAATGGGTATACTTTGTTCTCTGTCTTGTTTTACTACTCCCTCTTCTTGCCCATCAAAATTGCCTTTCCTTTTCTTTTAGAGCCCACCAGTCTTTGATCTTTTGAATTTCACTCCACTTCTAAATACTATCAACTAATTCCCTTAGGTGTAATTTTAGTCCAGACCTTTGCACCTTCTTGAGACTTTTCTCACCTATAAACATCCTGAAATTCTTCTTTACTTTCTGAGTTGTAGACAAATTGACACCAAACTCAGTAATTAACATCTCCAGATTTTCATAGGTTTCACAAGTGCACCTAGCAGATCCTTGCACCTAGCAGATCCTTGCACAGGGGCAAAAGTAGCTCTACATTGTATCCATTTATGAATCCTAACTCAAGACTTCCCTTGAGATTTCTCAAGATCCCAAGATTTTCCTTCTGCCTTTAGTCTCAAATCATCAAGCACTCATACTGGACCCTTCCTCTCTGGAGACTGTGACTCTGAACCTTCCTAAACGTCTATGACAGAAACACCCACAATGGGAGCTCCCTCTGTTTGGTGTTTAGCTCCTAAATGTAAGGTAGTACCCAGATCAGTGGGGGCATATGCACCTGTGTCTACTGAATGTCGGTATCCTCCAACCTGGGTTACATTATTATGCAGAGGTAGCTGGGATGTCAACAGATCATGCAAAAAGTCATCACATAGCCACTGTCACTCTTTCTTCTCGTCATGCCCAGCATCCTCTCGTAATTTCTTTCTCTTTGCTGTTCCTCTCGGAGTAGCAGTTTACATTCATATACCTCCAATTACATTCTCTTTCCATTCCTGTTGTTCTGTCTCCAGTATTGCTTCTGTCCAACTACGGACCTTCTTCTTTGCTCGGGTCTGATGTTTCTCCTTCTTTTTTACATGTGAGGCACACTCCCATGCATTCAAAGCCTTATATTGTGCATGTCAGGATGGAGGTTTCATCTCATATAATACTCACTTCAAATTCTCAAGTTTTCTCAAATGAATGAATCATGTAGGAGAAACTGCAAGGACCCTTTACTGGCAGTGATCTTAATCCATCGTTTGATCATGATACATGTGTAAACCAACATGGGTTGTCATGTAATACACAGGTGTGCACTCTGCAGGGGTCTCCTCGCCCTCACAAACAGGTGTTCGTACATCATTACTTAACAAAGCTCTCAATTTCTTGATTTTTTTAATCTTTACTCTGTATACGGTGCAACACAAAGTCAATGAACTTCAACTGGAATAACAGGCGGTACTCAGGGAATCACAATATGATACAATCTCACATCCAATCTCAGCACCACACAACTGTTCCAACCACTCACAGCATGGCACCCAATGATGCAAAAATAAATCATTGTGTGGAACACACACCAGTTGCCCAATACCAGTGCTCCACCTCACGACGTAACTCAGTATCTCACAGCAGCTCTCCCATCACAGTGATCAGCTTTGTGTAAGCAAATTACTGAACAACAAAAACAAACCAAAAGAATAACTCTTGTTTGTTCTGCTAAAGACAAAAAATCCAAAGTCAGCAACTAATCTAGAGAAAATAAGGACTAAAACTCTCCTGGCGCATACACACACAAAGTGAATTCTCGTCCAGCTAGAAATCACTTTGACAAGTGAGTCTACTTCTGTGCACAAAGGATTCAATCAAGCAAGAATTTCAGTGAATACACCATCACAATAGCAGTTTAACATTACCCTATCTTAGTGTGGCTGATAGTGCTTCACGGTCCAGCACCCCAAAGCTAACAGACAAGCCACAACGTACTATAACTCTGCATCTATCCTGGTATCTTACAGGCAGCAAAATGATCCTTAGACTTCTAAAACAGATTGTGTTGCTGTGTCTGAAGCTTAATGTACTGTTTAAAGACAGATATCTCCTGGGCATCCTAAAAAATACTGCTAATGCTTTATCTAGTTTCAAGATGCAGGCTTTCAGATACAATCAGCCAGGAGCAGTGGAGTTCCCTATGCCTTTTCTGGACCAACTGTGATGGCTTGGTGCCCAAGCTTACCAGATCTCATTGTAGCCAGCCTAGCGCCCAGGACAGGGCATGCCTATAAGGGGGCATTTAGTACATATTGCAAATTCTTGGTGTATGTAAGGGCGGAGACTGTTTTGCTCCTACTTCAGTCCTGGCACTCCTGGGATCTTTTAAGAGATGGGGGCAGTCAGTTGTGCAAGCGAGACACCACATTGCTGTGATATTTGTTTTTGCAAAGATGCTGTGGACACAGATGGGACAAAAATATTCTTAGTGCCAAGAGCATTGAGGGGTTGGCAGCATCTCGAGGGGGCCAGACCTTACTCTAGGCGCCCCATCGACATGGGTAAACTGGCAGCAATTATGTCTACCCTTGGGAGCATTTGCAGATCACCAGATGAGGTCTACCTCTATAGGATGGCATTTGCCCACGAGTTCTATGGGGCCCTTAACATAGGCAAATTGGTGGTCAAAAACAAGATTGATTTGGAAGGAGATTTGCAGCATATGGACCTTCAGTGACTGAATGACTCCTTGACGATTAATATTCCCCACTCCAAGGGAGATCAGGCTGGTGGGAGTGATCACACAATTTGACATAGGGTTCTGGGTAATTAATGCTGTCCCCAAAGTAACCTCAAGTCTTTTCTGGCACACCGGCGGCAGGGAAATGGGGGCCCCCTCCCGGTACATGCTGATGGACACCTCTGACCAGGTACCTGGGTACGATCCTACTGAATGTGGGTCTCATTCTTTTAGGATAGGAGCTGTCATCCCTGCAGAGGCCATGGGGGTCACAGGCCTGGCAGTGCAAATACTTGGTAGGTGGTCCTCGGATGCTACAAGTGTTATGTAAGACTGAACATGTTGTAGGGCCTGCCACTAATCCCCATATTTTTCTCCCTTTTCTCTCCTGTGGACACAGGGGTTTGAGTCAGCCACGTGATTTCTTAGCTACCCCGTCAACGCGGAGGTGATAGAGAAGGCCTTTTACTTTGCAAGTGGTTTTTCTGCCATAGCATGACAGGCAGGTTACTGCCTGGCCCATTTGAGATCTACACTGGAGAAAAATTTGCCTGAAGGTATACACTGTGGTGCATCACGGAAGCAATAATTTGGTGGGCACTGGCAGGAAAGAATTGTTTGAACTGATGATCTCTGAGATTGGTTGGCTCTCAAAGAAATTTCCAAAAGTGATGCTAGCATGATCCAACATCATTCCCAGGTTGCAGTGGAGGAGTAGTAAGTTGGTCAGGACATTCAACAATTCAGTAAATTGAGTAAATAATAAAATTGGTAAGTTCTAGAGATACTGCAGCACTCATATACAGTCAGTTATCATGCATTTGTCAAAATGAGACCGATTGAAATGAGATCCTTTTATTGGTGTTTGAAGCATCGATTTAACATATAAAAGATGAACATAGTTCCACAGACATAGCCAACACGTGTATCGTCACAATAGTGACTTTTTCAAGGCTATAAAAACTGTACAAATATGCAGACAAATATATGATTGTGGAAATCATATAGAGGATGATAGCAATAGTTAACATGTATGTGTTAAGTAGGTAAAATATTTTATCACAGGTGCCCAGGGGCTGGTGGTGAAGCATCCCAAAAAATGAAACAATTTGGTCATGCATTGGTCAGAATGTGTTGGAAAACAACTGAACAAATGATCCAACAGTTGGTACAAAAAGGAAGAAGAGAGAAGCCTAAACCACATCACAATTGCATGTACTATGTTACAGCATAGAAGTGCAGCACGGTAGAGCACAACAGTGATAAGCAGTCACAACTGGGCACCAAATTGGTAAACAGATGGAATCACGTATTGTTAGCTGTGATAATATAAAGAGCACGAGTAAAGAGACCCGAAAGTCCAAGTTGTGCGTCAACAGGTAATAATGTTTTGTATTTAATGATTTAGGGGGTCATTACAACTCTGGCGGACGGTGTTAAAGGTGTGGTAATACCGCAAACAGGCCGGCGGACAAAAAAAGGGAATTATGACCGTGGCGGAACCCGTCAACATAGACAGCCACTTTAACACTCCGACCGCCATGGCGGTACAGACAAGCAGCGCGGCGGTCAGCGCCAACAGACAGGCGGAGGACAATGTACCGCCCATAGTATCACAACCCGCCAATCCGCCACCTTTTACGGGGCGGATTCTCCGTGGATAAAAACACGGCGGAAACAGTCACTGCAATGTGAAAACGCTCACCTGAACACATCCTACGAGGAAGGAGGATAGCATGGAGCCGGAACTCCAAATCCTACCGGCCCTTGTATTCCTACTCATTTACGAAGACCAACGCCTGCGCCGGCGACGACAACGGTGAGTACTGCACCTATGACATAGGGGAGGCAAAAGTTAGGGGGACACACACGCAACACCCCCACCCCCACCCCCACCCCACTCTCGCATATTACAACACACACACCAATGCATTCACAAACGTCACAGTAACAACCCACAACCTCCCCGAAAGAATGCAAAGACAAAACGAAATCAGTCGAAACATTGTAATGTATCAATATACATGTCTCAAAAATATACAGATATATTAGAAAATCATACAAAAGTATATACATTCCGAGAAGTAGTTCAGATATGCACATAGAAATGTCCGTGCACCACTAGTCCAAAAATGCATGGGCGAGGCCCACAATAGATACCTGTCCACACACGGAGAGAACACTGCCGGGGCATCAGATAGAAATACTACAGGCACCTCAGGGGGAAGGGAAGGGGGGGAACCTCAGCCGGAGGAGTGCAAAGCCAGATCCACGACGGGGCTCCATGCCCATTGATGTATCCTGGGGAGTGCAAAGCCACAGTCTCTCAAGTCTCTACAGTGGGTGGGTTGCCCACTGTTCCATCCTGGGGAGTGCAAAGCCACAGTCTCTCAAGTCTCTACAGTGGGTGGGTTGCGCACTGTACCATCCTGGGGAGTGCAAAGCCACAGTCTCTCAAGTCTCTACAGTGGGTGGGTTGCCCACTGTACCATCCTGGGGAGTGCAAAGCCACAGTTTCCAAAGTAGATAACAGCCTCCACTGGTTCTGGAGGGGGACTGGTGCCCAGACTGGATTAGTCTCTCCGTGGAAGTTCCTGTCCTGTCACTGTCCCACCTGCACATGGGATAACGATGCTTGATGTGGCGGCCTTTTTATTCTTTCCCGGTGCATGCCCTGTTCAGCGGTGCTTTGCCATGGCGGGGCATGCCCTGTTCAGCGGTGCTTTGCCATGGCGGTGCATGCCCTGTTCAGTGGTGCTTTGCCATGGCGGTCTCTGGTCTCTTCAGCAGTGCTTTGCCATGGCGGTCTCTGGACTGTTCAGCGGTGCTTTGCCATGGCGGTGCATGCCCTGTTCAGTGGTGCTTTGCCATGGTGGTGCATGCCTTGTTCAGCGGTGCTTTGCCATGGCGGTTCTGGACTCTTCAGCGGTGCTTTTCCATGGAGGTGCATGCCCTGTTCAGCGGTGCTTTGCCATGGCGGTGCATGCCCTGTTCAGCGGTGCTTTGCCATGGCGGTCTCTAAACTCTTCAGCAGTGCTTTGCCATGGCGGTCTCTGGACTGTTCAGCGGTGCTTTGCCATGGCGGTGCATGCCCTGTTCAGCGGTGCTTTGCCATGGCGGTGCATGCCCTGTTCAGCAGTGCTTTGCCATGGCGGTCTCTGGACTGTTCAGCTGTGCTTTGCCATGGCGGTCTCTGGACTGTTCAGCGGTGCTTTGCCATGGCGGTGCATGCCCTGTTCAGCGGTGCTTTGCCATGGCGGTTCTGGACTCTTCAGCGGTGCTTTGCCATGGCGGTGCATGCCCTGTTCAGCGGTGCTTTACCATGGCGGTTCTGGACTCTTCAGCGGTGCTTTGCCATGGCGGTGCATGCCCTGTTCAGCGGTGCTTTGCAATGGCGGTCTCTGGACTCTTCAGCCGTGCTTTGCCATGGCGGTTCTGGACTGTGCATTGGTGTGTGGCATGACGTTCTCTGGACTGGGCATTGGTGTGTGGCATGACGTTCTCTGGACTGGGCATTGGTGTGTGGCATGACGTTCCCTCATTGCCCAGCGGGGCTGTGGCAGCCGGGGCCCTCCTGGGCACTGACTCCGGCGGTGGTCTCCTGACCAGTGACGATACTTGGGCCCTCCTGGGCACTGACTCCAGCGGTGGTCTCCTGACCAGTGACGATACTCGGGCCCTCCTGGGCAATGACTCTGGCGGTGGTTGTGGTCTCCTGACCAGTGACGATACTTGGGCCCTCCTGGGCACTGACTCCGGTGGTGGTGGTGGTCTCCTGACCAGTGACGATACTTGGGCCCTCCTGGGCACTGACTCCGGCGGTGGCGTGGTCTCCTGACCAGTGACGATACTTGGGCCCTCCTGGGCACTGACTCCGGCGGTGGCGGTGGTCTCCTGACCAGTGACGATACTTGGGCCCTCCTCGGCAATGACTCTGGCGGTGGACTCCAGACCAGTGACGATACTTGGGCCTTCCTGGGCAATGACTCTGGCGGTGGTCTCCTGACCAGTGACAACGGTGCTGGTGGTGGCGTCCCGACCGCTGGGAAGGTTGCCGCCCTTCTCCGCCGTGCTGCTCACACTAGGCTGTGCAGACTTCCTCTGGCCCTTCCCCACCTTTGGAGGAGTCACAGCTGACTCTGCAATCCCCCTGGAACCCCTGTGAGTTGTTTTGCCTCTAGGAGTCTTCACAGGGTGCCGTCGGGCACTTTCCAATTTTAGAGCCTTTACAGGGGGTGGGCTGCCTGTGCCTTGGCTCCGGGTCACACTGCCTGCCCTGGTGGCCGGTGCACTCCACACACCTTGAACAGGCACCACTGGTTTTGGAGGCTTTTTGGCTGAGGCGCTACGACGGGACTGATGAATTGGAGGGGGGGGGGGGGCAAAAAGGTCTACTTTACACAGGGACAGTTTCTGACGAACACTGGGGTGGGTAGTTGGAGGGGGTCTGGGAGTGGAGGAAGAGGAGGTGGTTGTAGGAGGTGTCACTTTAGGTGTTTTGGGTGCAGGTGCAGGTACTGGAGGCTGTCGTGAGGTGGATGGATGTTGGGTGTGTGGGTGCCTGTGTTTGTGTACTTTGGGAGGGGGCGTCACAGACACACTGGGAGAGGACACAGGGGAAGTGTAAATGGGAGTGGAGGTGGTGAGTGCAGGTGAGCGGGGTGTGGTGCTGGGTGTACTGCTGCAAGTCCTAGTGCCTGTAGATGTAGTGAATGCAGGTGAGAGTGTAGACAAGACTGGGAGGGAGGAGGGAGACGACAAGGAGGGGGACACAGTGGAGGCAGTGGATGTTGCTGTGTCTGCACGTGGGTGATGCTTGCGTGTGTGCCTGTGGGTTGTGTGGTGCCTATGTTTGCCTGAGCTACCTTTGTGTGTTGAGGTGTGTGCATGCTGGTCTGTAGGTGTGCTTGGGATAGGCTGGGGCACAGGGGATTGGGTCTGGGTGGAGGAGGGTGGAGGGGGGAGGCTAGACACAGGGACAATGGCTGCCATCAGTGCTGAGGCCAGAGATTGCAGGGTTCGCTGAAGGGCAGCCTGACCAGAATGAATGCCCTCCAGGAATGCATTACCGTGTTGCAACTCCCTTTCTACACCCTGGATGGCATTCACAATGGTAGACTGCCCAACAGTGAGTCCTGAGGAGGTCAATGGCCTCCTCACTGAGGGCAGTAGGGGTGATTGGGGCAGGGCCTGAGGTGCCTGGGGCGAAAGTGATGCCCACCCTCCTGGGTGAGCGGGCACGGGGCGAACGCTGAGGGGCTGCTGGGAGGGCGGTGCTGGTAGGGGAGGTGGCGGCTGTACCTGTAGAAGTGGGGCGCACAGATGGTGCCGCCACCACAAGGGAGCTCCCATCGGCGGACAAGTCCGTGTCGCTGGTTGGTGATCTGGTGGCCGACGTGAATCTCCCCTCGCCCTCCGTCCCACTGGTGCATTCTGAGTCCGTGGTGTGGCCCTCCATGGCCATGTGGGATGCAGCTCCCTCGTGCTCCGGTGCCACAGTACCTCCGCCTGATGATGCTGATGAACAAAAGAAGAGGGAGAGCACAAAAAGTGGGGGGGAGACAGAAGAAAGACAGGTTGAGTGCATGGCATACCGCGACCGTTGGCGGACAATACAGACACAGCAGCCCCCTGCACTACACTGTGATCCTGGCCTCTACAGATGCAATTCCTGGGATCTGGCCTCCATGGCTATGGTGGACATCTGCACACATGGATGCCACAGGGGCATCTATACCTATACTTGGCACTCTACTGAGGTGGGGTAGGGTGCCACATGGCCTGCATTACAGAGGGGCCTAGCGTACATATTTCTGCCTGGCCTAGGTACACCCACAGCCCACCTCCCCACCCAGACACCTCCACTGCGCGCAAAGTCAGCAGAACGAGGTTGTACTCACCCCCTTGTGTCTGCTGTGATGCCCTCAAGCGCTCATCCAACTCAGGGTAGGCCACCGCCAGGATCCTGAACATCAGGGGGGTCATGGGGCGACGGGCACCTCTCCCACGTTGGGAGGCCATCCCCAGCTGAGCCTCTGCCGTCTTCTTGCTCCAGCGGCGAATGTCCTCCCATCGTTTACCGCAGTGGGTGCCCCGTCTCTGGTGGACCCCCAGGGTCCGGACGTCCTTGGCGATTGCATGCCAAATGTCCTTCTTCTGGTGGGCGCTGACCTACATGACATGCACAAGGGAAGAAGAGAAGTCATTAACAACCGCACCGTCAATGTGTGTGGCCCCCCTCCCTACCCTAGCCATGTGGCACATACATTCACATGCATTAATGTTGCCTGAACTCTGCCCCCTTCCCTCTTCCAACCAGCCCTCTCCACCCAGGCCTAGCCCATACAACGTGCTCCCTGTGTACTAACCTGTTGGTCTGGAGGACCGTAGAGTAGCGTGTACTGGGGAGGACCCCGTCTACCAGTTTCTCCAACTCCTGTGCAGTGAAGGCAGGGGCCCTTTCCCCAGACGCAGCAGCCATCGTCGCTTCCAGACCGAGGTCACAGCAGCACTTGCAGTGTAGGTCCTCTCCTGTCGAAGGTCAGGTATCTAGTGATTGAACAGATAGAAAATGGCGGTGAAGTCCGCGGCGGTGACGTCCGCTGCGGTGCGTATCATCACCGCCGGCGCACTTCCTCATTGGCTCCTGGGACCCATAGGGTCCAATGTTAACCAATGCAGCATTGCGCCACGGTCTACGACCGCCTACCGCGACGGTGTGCAACGCCAACTCAGTTACCCCACAATCCCATTGTCCCAGTTTAGAGGTCAGGCAGCTGCCATTTCAGGGGCCGACATGGCTTCATTTACTTCTGCGTCACACATAGCTAGGCCTACACTCAACACACATACAGGAAGGGTTATGCGTTTGGTATCGTGTTCTGTGTAACTGTGGGTACATACCTTGAAATTAGTTGACTCAATCCTCGCTGTTGTCCTTCCTAGGCGCCGTCAGCTGGGACATTTGAGAAGATGGCAGAATCCTCCGGTGTACCGACCGCTGGTGGACCTGTTGACAATGGAAGAGCGACATTTAATCGTCACCTACAGGTTTGACCGTGCCACAATCCAGGAACTATGTACCCAGTTGGAGCCAGACCTGATGTCACCAATCCGCCATCCCACTGGAATCCCCCTGACGTTCGGGTGCTGTCAGTGCTCCATTTCCTTGCTAGTGGGTCTTTTCAGACAACAGTGGCCATGGCATCAGGGATGTCCCAGCCTATGTTTTCCAGCGTGTTGTCCAGAGTGTTGGCTGCCCTGCTGAAACACGTAAGGAGATACATCATTTTCCCTGAGGTTGAAGATTTGGCTACAGTTAAAGGTGACTTCTATGCCCTTGGACATATCCCCAGCGTCATAGGTGCTATGATGGGACCCATGTAGCTCTGGCCCCCCCCCACAGGAGTGAACAGGTGTACAGGAACCGGAAGAGTTATCATTCCATGAATGTACAGATGGTATGTTTGGCAGACCAGTACAACTCGCAGGTAAATGCAATGTTCCCTGACTCTGTGCATGACGCCTACATCCTGCAGAATAGCAGCATCCCTGATATGATGGGTCAACTCCAGAAGCACCGTGTGTGGCTATTAGGGGACTCTGGTTACCCCAACCTGTCCTGGCTATTGACCCCAGTGAGGAATCCCAGGACCAGGGCAGAGGAACGCTACAATGAGGCCCATGGGCGGAATAGGAGGGTGATCGAACGCACCTTCGGCCTCCTGAAGGCCAGGTTCAGGTGCCTCCATATGACAGGTGGTTCCCTATTTTACTCACTGAAGAAGGTGTGCCAGATCATCATCGCCTGCTCGATGCTTCACAATCTTGCTTTGCGACGCCAGGTGCCTTTTCTGCAGGAGGATGGTCCAGATGACGGTCTTGTGGCAGCTGTGGAGCCTTCGGACAGTGATGAGGAGGAAGCTGAGGAAGAAGACAACGACAACAGGGAGTCAGTCATACAGCAATATTTCCAGTGACACACAGGTGAGAACATTTTCATTTTTAACATTACATTCACTGTCACACATCTTACTCTATCCTGTGTGTAATTTACTGGGATTATTTGGTAACTGAGTTGTTCCTTTCCATTACGGTTTCACAGGTGTGGTTACCAACGTGTGTCATCTTCATGCATCCTTCAAGGACTTGTGATGTGTGACATTGGTATGTTGCCTTAACAACTAAAAAAGCATTTTGACACTGTCATTGATAATACATTTGTACAAAATCATAGACTGACTCCAGATTGTTTTCTGGTTCAAGGGTGTTTATTTAAGTGCTCAAAAATGGAGGGGGGTAGTTAAATGGTGATGGGTGATGGTGGAGGAATGTCCATGGCAGAGTCCAGTCTATTAGTCTCACAGGTGCACTGCCCATCTGGGCATAGGAAGTGGAGCTGGGGCAGTTAAAGTATGGACAGGGTAACAAAGTGGGACGGTGGGGGGACAATCAGGGTGGTCTCATTTCCTGGCGGGGGTCTTGCCATCTTGCTCTGTCCTGTTCCTGGATCTCAGGGACCGCTTGCATGGTGGTTGTCCGTCTGCAGGGGGTGGGGTGCTGGTGTGGTGGTCCTGTGGCGGGGGGCACTGTCCACTAGCGCCGGCGGAGGTGGTGGGCAGTTCATCGTCCTGGCTAGTGTCAGTGGCCCCTTGGAGTGCCACGGTGTCCCTCAAGGTCTGCCGTATGTCCTTCAGCACCCCTACAATGGTGCCCAAGGCGGAACTGATGGTTCTGAGCTCCTCCCTGAACCCCAAATACTCTTCCTCCTGCAGGCGCTGGGTCTCCTGAAACTTGACCAGGACCGTCGCCATCGTCTCCTGGGAGTGGTGGTATGCTCCCATGATGGAGGTTAGGGCCTCGTGGAGAGTGGGTTCCCTTGGCCTGTCCGCCCCCTGTCGCACAGCAGCCCTCCCAGTTCCCCTGTGTTCCTGTGCCACCGTCCCCTGGACCGTGTGCCCACTACCACTGCCCTGAGGTCCCTGTTGTTGTTGGGGTGGTGGGTTATCCTGGGTTCCCTGTAGTGGTGGACACACAGCTGATTGACCTGTCCTGGGTAGGGAGGTTTGGGCCCGCTGGGTGGGTGCTGTGCTGGTGTTACCAGAGGGTGGAAGGTCAGTGTTGGTCTGTGCAAGGGGAACCGACTGTCCAGAGGCCCACGATGGTCCGGGCTGGTCATCAGGCTCCAGTAGGTCAGAGCTGCTATCGTCACTGTGGGCCTCTTCTGCGGGTGGAGTGGAGATGTCTGGACCCTCCGATGTGGTGATGGTCCTTCGTGATCCTACAGGGGCATAAGAGCATGATTATTGCATGTGTGTGTGTCATGGTGTGCAATGGGTGGGTGTTTGTGTACCCCAGTGCTAGCATTCCTGTGTGGGTGCTTGTGTGATGATGGTTAGGGGGTTGTTCTGGGTATGTGCAGTGAGCATGCTTTGGTGAGTGGTGACCATGCTTAGTTGTGTCATGCAGGGTTTGGTGTTGGGATGTGTGGTTTGTGTTATTAGTACATTAGTGAGGAGGTGCAGTGATAGGGGAGGGTGTGAGGGTGGGTGTGTGATAGCATGCAGGTAGGGTGGGGGATATGATAGTTAAGATTTGACTTACCAGTGTCCATTCCTCCACTGACTCCTCCGAGGCCCTCTGGATGCATGATGGTCAAGACTTGCTCCTCCCATGTTGTTAGTTGTGGGGGAGGAGGTGGGGGTCTGCCGCCAGTCCGCTGTACCGCAATGTTGTGCCTGGAGACCGCTGAACGCACCTTTTCCCGTAGGTCGTTTCACCTCTTCCTGATGTCCTCCCGATTTCTTGGGTGTTGTCCCACAGCGTTGACCCTGCCGACTATTCTGCGCCATAGCTCCATCTTCCTGGCTATGGATGTGTGCTGCACCTGTGAGCCAAATAGCTGTGGCTCTATCCGTACGATTTCCTCCACCATGACCCTGAGCTCCTCTTCGGAAAAGCGGGGGTGTCTTTGGCGTGCCATGGGGTGATGTGTGTGATGTGTGAGGTGGTATATGTGGTGATGAGTGTAGTGATGTGTAGTGGTGTGTGGTGTTTTGTGCGTGGATGTTGTGTGGGTGATGGTGTTGTGTGCCTCTGTGTGGTGGGATTGTCTAATCAGTACTGTCTCTCTGGCCTTCTTTCAGACATTTGGTTGTAGGGGTTAGTGGGTGATGTGGGTGTGTGTTTTATATTGTGTTGGGTGTGTGAGAGTGGTGTTTGTATGTGTATCAGGTTTGTGTATTTGGAATTGTCCAATGTGGCGGTGTTTTGGAGATATGTGTGTATTTTGAGCGCGGCGGTGTGTACCGCCAATGGAATACCGCGGTTAAAAGACCGCCGCGTGGATTTGTGGGTCATAATAGCATGCCCGTGTTTCTGTTGGCGTGCAGGTGGAGGTTTTGTTTTAGCCATTTTACCACTGACCTTTGGTGTGGCGGACTTGTGTGGGTGACTGAATTTCGGCGGGTTCCGAAATGTGGGTCATAATAGCTGTGGCGGACTTCCGCGGCGGTGTATTGGCGGTCTTCTGCACGGCGGTAAGCGGCTTTTACCGCCAATGTTGTAATGACCCCCTAAGTATCTTAGCATGTCAAGACGTACCAAAATTATGTAAACTACGTTGTGCCCTCGTTTGTTGACATCAAGTACCTAAACAAGATGAATAGACAGCTCTGGGCATCATAATGTAGCACAGGGCCCAAAAAACGCCGATATATGTGTAATAAATCATCAAGGTATCCACCTTAATAGGCCTACGTAATTGTTTTCCATTCATAGACCGAAGGTCATATATGAAAGTTGGTATAGAATCCTAACTGTAGTAGACAGGTGACCCTGATAAGTCCGTTTCTAAAAACAAACAAAGAAAAGCCACACCTAAGTATACAAAAACAAAACTGCACCTGGTCTAAAGCACAGTGGAACCCATGGCAAAGGAAAACTACACTGAAAAGGCGGCATATATAAAATAATGTAAAAAATTTGAAATATGTTAGGAAAGGGGGACATAGGTCAGTTTGGAAATGAAGGGGTCAGAAATTAACTGGAAACTAGCAAAGATGTAGTTCTGTGAGTGGGCTACGACAGTAGTACAATAAAATAAGGTCACAAAATATAGAATTAATTGCTAGCGACAACGTGATCCCTGCATTATGCTTAGTAAGACAAAGTTTTTTGCCCATCTAAAAAGGCACCCCTAGTCCTATACAGGCCTAGAGCAATAACCCAGGGCTGAAATTAATAGTTGTAGCCTGAAGTGTAAAGACAAACTTACTCGGCAGTACAGGTAAGCAAGGTGATGTCCTGAGTGTGGAAAGACACCTTTGGCATCCATCTTGGGACTCGGCTTCAGGCCAGGACCCAGCTGCATTATTTTAAAAAGGAGGGGGGTGCAAAGGGCCCCTCCTGAGGGTCTTGGAGCCCTGTGGACCACCAACTCCCTGGTGCTTTATTTAGAAAAAAAGAAGGGGTCAAATGGGCCCCCCCTCCTGAGGTTCTGTAATCCCCAGGGACCACCACCTCCCTGGGTCTAACTTAGCAGTAGTTGGTGGGGGAGCGCTGTGTTAGACCACCCGAGGCCCGGGGACCACCTCCTCCCTAGTGCTAAATAATGTAATTTGGAGGCCCCAGTACCAAATGTTCTAAACAATGGGAAAGGGGCTGCATGGCCCCCTCCTGGGCTACATACAGCTCCAGGGACCACCACCTCCCTGGGGCTGGTCCTGAAAAGTAAAGAAGGGGAGCCCACGAGGGCCGGCTCCTGCTATGTCCTGGAGTGCCAACCCCAGGGACGTAGCTGTTTGCTTTTGCTTGGTGGGAGCAAAGCAAACTCTCCAGTTCCAGAAGGCGGAACATGTCAAAGTGCTCCTGCCCACTGGAAGAAGAGGTTTCATCTCTTTCCCTACCCACAGGTATTGGGGCAGGGAAAGAGATGTAACTATTGCTCTTGAACCCAGGGAGCTGCATTTCTAGCAACTCCCTGTGTAGGGATCTGCATTTCCAGCAGCTCCTTGTGTACAATAGCAATGCCAACTCCAGCAGTAAGTGTGGAGCCTCTGGGACCATGAGGGCCTTGAGACATCCCCGCCACCCCAGTGCACACTGAGTTTCTTGGGTAGGCTTCCAAGTGGAGTTTCCAGACATGGCTGTGCCCCGGGAGATACAGTCCCTTTTGTCAGGATGATGGACAGATTACCAAATGCCCCGAGTGTTTGCTGCTGATTTTGGTGGCTCGTTCTTGATGCTGAGGAACATGAGGACAACTCCACAAAACAAAGAAGCACTTACAACATATAAGTAAGGGGAAGGACCCTGTTTTGGTGGAGATGTATGTCTTTGTAGCATTGTTGGCCTCTCCATAGGAGGATCCATGTTATCACAGAAATTCAAAGACACACAAGTCACAATCACATTGCCAAATGCACACAAAGTTGCTGAAGTCATTTCCTCGTGGTTCACTATACAGCTGTAGTGTAGAATATGTACTGGACATTTACCAAGGAGGTAGAAATAAATCCACCTGGGCTGATATTTTATGCAAAACTATGGACTCTTTTTTAATAAAAGGGCAGTTGAGGATCCTTTGTGGCCGAGTCATTCACACAGCTACTGATACACCCACACAGACACACACACCCACTCACATGCGCACTCAGACATACTCACTCACTTATCCACTCACAGATCCACTCAGAGACTCACACATCCACTCACAGATCCTCTCTCTCAATTACCCACTCACAGACCCACTTAGACACTAATACACCGAATCACAGACCCACTCAATCACGTACCTACTCACAGACCCGCTCAGTCATGCACCCACTCAAAGACACACTCACAGACTCATGCACCCACTCACAGACCAATTGAGGTACTCATATGGACACTCACAGACCCACTTACAGATTTATGCACAGTGGATTGAGTTGTTGTAGAGCGTTGGCCGCAGGGCCTGGCTCTAGGCCAGGCCCTGCTGCCATTCCCTGCCAAAGGCAGTGCGTGGTACGGAGCTGCATAGTAATAAAAGGTTGGCTCCAAGGCCTGCAGCCACCCCCGCTGCACACGGCCAAAAGCCATTCTGCAATCTTTGTTTTTTAAGTTAATATATATATATATATATATATATATATATATATATATATATATATATATATATATATATATATATATATAAAATTTAAAAAACATAACCCAAACAATTTAATATGATGTAAAATATAAATTTTTCATTTTTATTTATAGTGTTACATTATATCTATGTATATTTAAACACATACACATATATCTGTATGTGTGTTTATTTGAGTGATATCATATGTAGTATTAAATACTATTTAAATGTATTTAATTTACATTATATTAACGTTATACATTAAAATATTCCAGATTTGCTATTTCAAACTATATCTTTATATAAAAACAATATTTGTGTCTGTTTTTGGACGATGTTAGTGTAAAATTATATTTATTTTGCTATTTTTGTACTTACCAGTATGTGTAGGGACCGAAATGCTTGTAAACATTATTTTTGACACAATATTTCTGTATCTCAATATTGTTGGTTTTTCTATTCTATCAGTGATCCACATTTGTAGCTTTCAGTTTCAAAGAGATGACACCTTCATCTTTGTGTCTCTCTGGAATCATAGTTTAAAATCCTAACTTATGGTGAAGTCCAATTTTGAATTGCAATTCTAAAAATGCCACTTTTAGAAAGTTGCTATTTTCTTGCCTTAGCCATTTAGAGCCTTTCTCTGCCCACATATCTGGGTGTAGTCAGCAGTTAGTTTTTGTGTATTCTTTCTAGATAGCCACAAATAATAGGATGGGAGCTTTGGTGTCACTAAATGAGTCATTATGGGCTGGATGGGAGGGAGTAGCTGGACACAGCCTCACATCTGAATGAGCTGTGTCCTGTCCACACACAAGGGACTTAACACCCCTGCATTGTTACTCCAGCCAGCTTGGAACCAGGGGAGGAGGGGAATTCCTTGCACTTCAAAGCCACTGTCTAGAAGCTTCTCCCACCTTCCAGAACAAGGGCACTAAAGTATAAACACTGGACCTCAGACACCACCACTTAAGTACACTTCTAGACCTGTGGATACTCTGCTAAGAAGGAAAACTGCTCTGCTGCCAAAGGCTTGCCACTATGCTGGACTGCTGTTTTGCTGGACTCTTGCTTTGATGTGCTGACCAGTGCCTGCAGCCCTCTTGCCTCGGAGTGAGAAGTACTAGATCTGCATGTCTCCATCACAGAACTTAGAGTGACTCTAAGGGCTAGTTGGCTGGCCTCCTGATCTGAAGTCTCAGGGACAGAAAGACTTCCATCCACGGTGCTCCTGCACCTGGACTCTGCTCATTGTGAGTCTGTCCTATCAAGTGATATGACTGCAGTCCAGGACCTTTGGAAGAGAGCCTGAGGTGTTTGCTCCAGCAGACCCCCGAATCGCCACTGTTGCATGTAAAGAAACAACAGATCACCTCTACTGCGTGGGTCGCAACCCATGCAACCAGACTTGCATCGCCCCTGTACCACGCATCTTGAAACCAGCACATCATCTTCAGAACCAACACTGCTGCGTTTTTCTTGGCACAAGGACCTCACATCCCTGATGACGGCATCCTCAAAGTTGACGATGAAACTAGGCATTGCAGCCTCTGCACTCATCGGTACCAATGCATTGCCTCAACTGCACATCAGATCCTCACCATTGACACAGTAGGAACTCACACCGCAGCCTTACTACATCTCGGAACTGGCGCACTGCTGCTGTTGCATGGGGAAAAGGAATGCAATTCCGCTAGGGCATGGTTCCAAGCCAACGCATGCTCCGCAAACCAAATTTAAGGTACTTTGGTTCAGTGGGCCTTACTGGGTCCCAATAGCCAGTTCGCGCTCCATAGCGTTTGGCCTGAACTTCCGACTTTGTCCGGTTCAAATAGATAAGTGCTGTATTACAGTTTATTTATTTAAATAGGTTCAAACCTGGTGTAGGATCCTTTTCGTGTGGATTTTCATTATTTTACTGTTAGAAGTGTTGCACAAATACTTTACAGATTGCCTCTGCCTCCAGGTTAACCCTGACTGCTCTGCGTCAAGCTACCTGGAGTTGAGCACAGGTTAATTTGGGGTTTGGTTTGTGCCTTACCCTGACTAGGATTGTGGTTGCTGCTTCATCAGGACTAACACCCGAGTCAACCGAAAACCCAGTTTCTAACATCATCGATTTTGGTTCGTATGGATGGATGACGCATCACCTGGGGTCCCAGTTGAGAATGTTTTTTTCACCTGTATTTTTGTGGTTTTGATATATGCACAGTAAAAAGATTTTAAATATGGGTTAAAATTTATCCAGACTTCAACAACCACAGAGGAATTTCATAGATAAAAAGCAGTGTTTCCTTTTTTATTGCTTTTTCACTTCCATTGAACCAATACTAACAGAACTAGAAGAGTGGAATGCACACGGAAAATATTTTGTTCAGAAATATGTTTGTACTACTTAGTGATAAATTCAGTTCCAAAGACTCTACTAAATGAAACTTCAAATTTCAAAAATGTGTTTTGTAAAGAGCCCATCGTCTGATTGTGCTAACACTTTGCCTTTTCCAAGTCTATAACCTTCAGTAAACAATTTCAACATATTTCATATCAAAATAACTTTGTGTGCCTCTACATTTTACTATCTGAAACTGTTTCATCTTTCAATTGAGTAGTGATCTGTCTAATCATGCTGACTCCTACTTTCAGGACTTGCCTCCCAGACAGAGGGAGCTGTCTGGTCGCCAGAGACCTATTAGGAAGTTACAGTAGGCTTAGAGCCTGCCCATTGCTTACCAGTTGCTGACTTTTTTGCAGTAACTCTCATTTGCCTACCTCTTATTCAATGGCTTGCCTTCTCTTCTTGTGTTCATCCCTCCCTTTAAGATAGACTCTTTACAATTCTTTTGATTAGATGACTTGTATCCTTCCACTGCTCACATTTAAGGACCTAGCTTTTTCTTTTTCATTCAGAACCCTATGAGTGGTAAGTATTAGTGTTTTATCTCCCTCTTGTGCTGCTTCCTCCCTCAGAAACCCACTGCCACCACTGCGTTGTCCCCACCCATCCTAACTTATCTGTAAATGCACACGAACTGGAATATTTTTGCTGGAGTATGGACGAGGAGCAGAATTTAGGGGTTGTGTGCTTTTTTCTCTACTTTCCAAATATTGCATGAAAGCAGAAGCTTTTGGCACACAAAGGGCCTCATTATGATTTTGGGCATCGAACGGCCAGACCGCCACATTGGCGGTCCTAAAAAGACTGCCATGTTGGCGGTGTTTCAGACTGCCACATTATACACAGTTATACAGGCAGGACCCCTAACCGCCAACTAAAAAAGACAGACCTGCCACAGTGCGGAGGCCCAGAAATAGGTAGTCCAACCTCCAGCCCCGACAGCACAGCAACCAACCACTGACCGTATTACAAGCCCAAAGTTGCAGTGGCGGGCACCCATGGTGGTCAGCCAATGGCAGTCCGAACCACAGCAGTCCACGGTCACAAAAGTAATACACAACAGCACACTGGATGGATTTGAAACCTATACAGCTGACATACATTCCCACACTGGACACACCTGCAAAGGACACTATAAAACACACCCCTTCACAGACCACAATCCTCTCCATCACCAACTCAATACAGGGAAGTCAGAGCTAATTATTCAACACAGCAGCACAGATATTAGGCACCAATTGCCTGGGAAGAGAAGGTCTTGGCCATCTTGTAGCCTGAGGGATTGACAGGTATGGCTACTGGAGTTGAGTCTGGTAAGTTACAGCACTAAAAATTTTATCAAAATGCAATGGGATGCATGAATGCAGCTCACCTTTTGCCACTTTTACTGTCACGCCACTTACTAACACAATATTCACTTGTCCTAAGACCGAAGAAATCTAATTGTCAACTCACAACTGAAGTGTTCTTACATGGGGGGAGAACATTTGTGTATAGTGTGTGTAATACAGGAAGTTACATGACAACAACTCCCAGCAGGCACTGTTCTACAACTCCAAACCCCAGACCAGTGTTTCCATCTCCACACACTCTTGTTTGTTAGCTCCTAATTGAGGTGTACTCACCTGGGAGGATAACATTTGTATAGTGTTTAGTACAGGGACTGACATGACTGCAACTCACAGCAGGCTCTGTATCTGTCACTCCAAACAGTAGCAAAGTGGTCACTCGCCCACATACCTCTGTTTGTCAAATCACAAATAAATTATACTCATCTGGGAAGATACCATTTGTAGGGTGTTTATAGTACAGGGAGTTACGGCCAGGAGGCACTGCTATGGCCAGGAGGTGCTGTTACTGCCACTCCACTCAGCCAGCCCAGTGTCTTTTTTTCCAAAGACCCCAGTGTGATAACTCAGACATGATGTGTACTCACCAGTGAAGATAACATTTATATAGTGTATGTACTAGAGAGAGTGACATGACTGCAACTCCCAGGAGGCTCTGTTTCGGTCACTCCCAACACCAGCACAGTGGTCACCTGCTCATAACCCCTGTTTGTCAACTCACAAATGAAGTATACTCACCTGGGAAGATACCATTTGTACAGTATGTGTATTATTGGGAGTTACATGACTGCTAAGTACAGGTTAGGGAAAGAACACTGGTGCTGGGGCCTGGTTAGCAGGCCTCAGCACACTTTCAAATCAAAACTTAGCATCAGCAAAGGCAAAAAGTCAGGGGGTAACCATGCAAAGGAGGCATTTCCTTACAGAATTGTTGCACAACTACTTTACAGATTACCTCTACCTCCAGGTTAGCCTTGACTTTGTTCTGCGTCAAGCTACTGTGGGTTGAGCACAGGTTAATTTAGGGTTTGGTTTGTGCCTTACCCTGACTAGGATTGTGGTTTATTGCTTCACCAGGACAAACACCCCAGTCAACCAACAACCCAGTTTCTAACATCATCGAAGTTGGTTCCTATGGATGGATGCTGCAGCACCTGGGGGCGTGGTTTAGAATGTTTTTTGCACATGTATTTTTGTTGTTTTGATATATGCACAATAATTGTTTTTTAAATATGGGTTAAACAAATTCCAGACTTCAACAACCACAGAGGAATTTCATAAATATAGAGCAGTGTTTCCTTTTTTATACAATTACTTTTTTACTTTAATTGAACCAATACTAACAGAACTAGAACAGTGGGATGCACACAGAAAATATTTTGTTCAATAAGATGTTTGAACTACTTAGTGATAAATTCAGTTCCAAAGACTCTACTAAATGAACTTCAAATTTCAAAAATTTGTTTTGTAAATAGCCCATCGTCTGATTGCGCTAACACTTTGCCTTTTCCAAGTCTATAACCTTCAATACACAATTCCAACATATTTCATATCAAAATAACAATGCCTCTACATTTTGGGTGGGTGGGAGGTGGGTTACTGCTCGAAGAGCCATGTTTTGAGGTGCTTTCTGAAGGTTAGGAGGTCTTGGGTCTTGCGTAGATTGGGGGGGGAGGGAGTTCCAGGTTTTGGCAACGAGGTGGGAGAAGGATCGGCCGCTGGAGGTGGTGCGTTGGATGCAGGGGACTGTAGCGAGGCTGAGGTCGGCGGAGCGGACTGTCGAGTTGGTTTGTGGAAGTTGATTCATTCGTTGAGGTAGGCCAGTCCGGTGTCGTGGAGGGCTTTGTGAGTGTGGACAAGGATTTTGCAAATGATCCTTTTGTGGATGGGCAGCCAGTGTAGGGATCTGAGATGGTCAGAGATGTGTTTGTGGCGAGGGAGGTTGAGGATGAGACGTGCTGCTGCGTTTGGGATGCGCTGGAGTTTTCTCTGAAGCTTGGCTGTGGTCCCAGCGTAGAGGGCGTTGCCGTAGTCCAGTCTGCTGCCTATGAGGGCGTGGGTGACCGTTCTTGTTGTTTCTAAAGGAATCCATTTGAAAGTCTTGCATAGCATGCAAAGGGTGTTAAAGCAGGAGGATGATATGGCGTTGATTTGCTGAGTCATGGAGAGAGATGAGTCCAGTATAATGCCGAGATTGCGTGCGTGGGTGATGGGTGTTGGGGGTGGTCCAAGGGTGGTGGGCCACCAAGAGTCATTCCATGCTGTCTTGTTGGGACCAAAGATTATGATCTCGTTTTTTTCTGAGTTCAATTTGAGGTGGCTTGCTGTCATCCAGTTAGCGGTGGCAAGGAGCCGGTGTGTAGGTTATTCTTGGCGGTGGATGGGTTCCTCGTGAGGGAGATGATGAGCTGGGTGTAGTCAGCGTATGAAATGGTGAGGCCGTGGGGGCAGATGATGTTGGCAAGAGGAGCCATGTATATCTTGAAGAGGGTGATTAGATGACTTGTATCCTTCCACTGCTCACATTTAAGGACCTACCTTTTTCGTTTTCATTCAGAACCCTATGAGTGGTAAGTTTTAGTGTTTTATCTCCCTCTTGTGCTGCTTCCTCCATCAGAAACCCACTGCCACCAGTGTGTTGTCCCCACCCATCCTAACGTATCTGTAAATGCACACTAACTGGAATATTTTTGCTGGAGTATGGATGAGGAGCGGAATTTAGGGGTTGTGTGCTTTTTTCTCTACATTCCAAATATTGCATGAAAGCAGAAGCTTTTGGCACTCAAAGGGCCTCCTATGAGTTTGGGCATCGGACCGCCGGACCACCACGTTGGCGGTCCTAAAAAGAATGCCATGTTGGCAGTGTTTCAGACCGCCACATTACAATTTATACAGGCAGGACCACCAACCGCCAACCAAAAAAGACAGACCAGCAGCAGTGCGGAGGCCCAGAAATAGGTAGTCCAACCTCCAGCCCCGACAGCACAGCAACCAACCACTGACCGTATTACAAGCCCAAAGTCGCAGTGGCGGGCACCCATTTTGGTCAGCCAATGGCGGTCCGAACCACAGCGGTCTACGGTCACAAAAGTAATACACAACGGCACACTGGATGGATTCGAAACCTATACAGCTGACACACATTCCCACACTGGACACACCTGCAAAGGACACTACAAAACACACACCCCTTCAGAGACCACAATCCTCTGCAACACCAACTCAACACACAGAAGCCAGAGCTAATTATTCACCACAGCAACACAGATACTAGGCACCAATTGTTTTCTCACCATCTCTTTTCACACCCAGCACACACTTTTGTAAGTCACACCCTTTTGCACTTCCCCTCTTTAGTAAGTCACCGTCACATTTTGTTTTATATTCCACCATGTCACTTTCTAAAATCCATGTTTTTCTGAGGATGAGTTGAGAGTCATGGTGGATGAAATCATATGAGTAGAACCACAATTGTTTGGAGCACAAGTTCAGCATACTCCTCTCATTAGGAACATGGAAAGGTGGAACAGGATAGTTGAAAGAGTCAATGGTGTAGGCACAACCCTGCATACAAAGGAGGACATCAGGAAGAGGTGGAACAACCTCAGGGGCAAGGTCCGCTCCCTGGTCTCCAGGCACCAGATGCAGGTCAAAAAGACTGGCAGTGGCCCTCCTAGTGTTGCATTACATCTCTTTCCCTGGGAAGAGAATGTCTTGGCCATCTTGTAGCCTGAGGGATTTCCATCTCCACATACTCTTGTTTGTTAACTCCCAATTGAGGTGTACTCACCTGGGAGGATAGCATTTGTATAGTGTGTAGTACAGGGACTGACATGACTGCAACTCACAGCAGGCTCTGTATCTGTCACTCCAAACACTATCAAAGTAGTCACTCGCCCACATACCTCTGTTTGTCAAATCATAAATAAATTATACTAATCTGGGAAGATACCATTTGTATGGTGTGTATAGTACAGGGTGTTATGGCCAGGAGGCACTGCTACGGCCAGGAGGTGCTGTTACTGCTACTCCACTCAGCCAGCCTAGTGTCTTTTTTTTTTCAAAGACCCCAGTGTGATAACTCACACATGAAGTGTACTCACCAATGAGGATAACATTTATATAGTGTATGTACTAGAGAGAGTGACATGACTGAAACTCCCAGGAGGCTCTGTTACGGTCACTCCCAACACCAGCACAGTGGTCACCTGCTCATAAACCCCTGTTTGTCAACTCACAAATGAAGTATGCTCACCTAGAAAGATACCATTTGTAGAGTGTGTGTTTTATTTGGAGTTACATGACTGCTAAGGCCAGGAGGCACCCTTACTGTTACACCACTCAGCCAGCCCAGTGTCCAATTCTTCAAAGATCCCTTTGTGGTAGCTTACACATGAAGTGTACTCACCTGGGAGGATAACATTTGCATAATGTGTGTACTACAGAGAGTGACATGACTGCAACTCCCAGAAGGCTCTGTTACTGTCACTTCAAATACCAGTCCAGTGTTCTCTTCTCCAAATACCCTTGTTTGGTAACCCACAAATGAAGTGTGCTAACCTGGGGGGATAACATTTATCAAGTGTGTGTAGTAGAGGGAGTTTCATTACTGCAACTCCCAGGAGGCACTGTTTCATCAACTTCAAACAACAGCCAAGTGTTCAGTTATCCAACTACCCTCCTTTTAGAACTCACAAATCAAGTGTAGTCACCTGTGGGGATGACAGTTATCAGCTGTATAAAGTAGAGGGAGTGACATGACTGCTAAGGCGAGAACGCTCTGTCTCTCCCAATCAAAACACAAGCCCAGTGTTCTCATGCCAAAATACCCCTGTGTCTTAACTCTTAAATAAAGTTTACTCATCTGGTAGGATAAAATTTGTATGGTGGGGGGAAGATGAGGGAGTCACCAGAATGTAAAACTCAATAGGCCCTATGTCACTTACTCTAAAATAAAAATAATGTTCACTTGCCCAATTACATCTATTCATGAAATCTCAATTAAAAATCACTAATCTGGGAGGATACCATCTGTCGTGTGTGTAGTATGGAGAGTGACATGACTGCAACTCCCAGGAAGACCTGTTTCAGTAACTTCAAACACCACACCAGTGTTCACTTGTAAAAATACCCTTGCCTGCTAACTCTCAATTGAAGTTTACTCACTTGGGAGGGACCAAGATACAGATCATGCTCAACTCTGAGATGTGTCTAGCCACCTAGCTCCATCTTGATCTGCTAACCCAACATGAAACTATTGAGGACTGGAAGGGCACCTTACCTAGTGTGCAAACCAATGATCCCAAAGGCATCAAGATGCATCACCAGAATGGTATCAGCAGCAGACCCATTCACAATGCACTGATCACTTGATGACTCCAATCACATATATAGCAAAGTCCTGGGTCTGCCTGCATAATAGTAAACTGGGCCTCAAAATGGCCAAAGACAAATGTTGCCTAGCCACTGTTTTGCCAGCACTGGTGGCAAGATGCCATTCTCAGGCCATCCTCCCAAGGGCTAATGATTTACACATTTCAGCAGCTGCTTGACTCAAATGGAATTGGCATGCTTCACAAATGTCAGGTCAATACAACCAGTATCATGGGTGCCTGTCACAATAGGATAACGTGCAAATCAACTATGTACAAGGTCTTTGCAAAATGTCACTGTAAACCTTTGGAGGTAGATATCACAATACATTCAGTAACATTGTACGTTTCACATCAACAGGTCGAGCTGCCACTGGCCACACAGAGCCCACAAAAGAGACTGCCACTACCCCCGTGGTTGAAGCCCTCAGTGATGATGATACTTCTGGACATCTGGACATGGAGGACGGTTCTGGCCCATCTGGATACGTTGGTCAGTTAGACCTAAAGTCTAAGTTCAGACCTAAAGTCTAACTTTACTCATTGCATAGTTAGACTTTTGGTTTAAGTTTACATCAAAAGTGCAAACGTAGACTAAAAGTCTAACTTTACCAGTAGTTAAGTTAGAATTGTGTTCTATGTATAGACTTTTGGTCTAAACTTAGACCTAAAGTCTAACTTTACTAGTAGTCAAGTTAGACTTTTGGTCCAAGTTTAGACTAAAAGTCTAAAGTTACACCAAAAGTCTAACTTTGCTCATATTAAAGTTAGACTTTTGGTCTTTTTGTCTAAACTTAGACCAAAAGTCTAACTTTACTCATAGTAAAGTTAGACTTTTGGTCTAAGTTTAGACTTATGCAATAACTTAGACTTATGCAGTAAAAAAGTTACCTTTGTGAATTGGGCCCAGTGAGTCTCACTGTGGCCAGTACATCACCTCCCAGCCCGGTTGCCTCCACATCACAGAGAGCCCTTTGTGCCCCATCCTCTGTTCCTAGCACAGTGGCAACCATCTTGTGGGATCCTGAGTCACAGCACAACACCTCTCACAATGATGCTCCAGGAACCAGTGGGAGTGGGCAGCCTGTGGCAAGTGCACATGGCCGCAGGAGTAGGGTGCATTGGAGGGATGCTGTGGCCCAGTGGGATGAGGCCACTGGGGGTGTTCATGACCAGGACACCATCAGCCATCTTCTTTGGGGTCTATCAGAAGTCCCAAGGCGTGATGGGCCAGGTACTTGCATAACTCCGAGAAATCAAGCAGCTGCAGAGGAACTTTCATCATGAAGTGTGTGAACAGTGGGAGGCTCACAGTACCAACATGGCCTCCCTAACAGGGGTGCTGAGGGACATTAACACCACCCTGATCAGGGATCGACAATAACACACTACCCCTTCCTTTGGCGCATCTAGACCAGGCCCTTCACTGGTGCCAGCCACTGGAAGGGAGGGCCTGTGAGGGGAAGAATCTGCCCCAGACACCCCTGCCTTTCTAGCAGCGGATCTCCCCCCCCCCCCCCCACCACCACGCAAGCAAGGACATCCAGCAAAGAATCCATGAGGTGCGGATGGCAATGCACCTACCACTGCCAGCAAGTGAACTCTTCCAAAATGACCTCCTTTGTATGCCACACATTCACTCTGTTGACTGTTCTCCAACCACCTTCCATTTCCAGTCGGAGGAGTACACTGGACTTTGGACATCCAATGGTGTGGCATCTACTCCAGTGATTTCATCCACCATGACTGAACCCTTCCCTTTTGTTTTCCATCATACCCCAGTTTCTTTCATGTACACATTTTCAATAAAGCCAACTATCACAAAAGTAATGTCTGCTTGCTTATGTTCCACATTTTGCTATGTAGAGATGTAAGACCATGTGAAGCAAATGAGGAAGGCACAAGATACTAATGCAAGGTGGGATATGTTACAGGTACATTGTCCAACAACCAACTCACGCAAATACATTTCTACAATGTCTGGTCACACCAAACATTTTATTGCATTGTATAGTATATAGCCTGTTGAAATGTCTGGACTATCATAGCCAAAAAAATGACTGACTCATATTGTGACAAGGGACACATACCAAGGTCCAGCCCACAGACCACGGAAGGGAGGCCCTTGTCAGACATTGTTCTGTAGAATAGGCAAGCAGAAAAGTGGATGGTGTCACCAGCTTGAGCTTTATCACATATCACACCAAACAAATCTAACATCACATATACCAAGTGTAGGAAGTTGGCTCTGTATATACTATTTCAAAGTAAGAAATAGTGTGCACAGAGTCCAAGGGTTCCCCTTAGAGGTAAATTAGTGGCAAAAAGAGATAATTCTAATGCTCTATTTTGTGGTAGTGTGGTCGAGCAGTAGGCTTATCAGAGGGTAGTGTTAAGCATTTGTTGTACACACACAGACAATAAATGAGGAACACACTCTCAAAGACTTATTCCAGGCCAATAGGTTTTTATATAGAAAAATATAGTTTCTTAGTCTATTTTAAGAACCACAGATTCAAGATTTACAAGTACTACTTCAAATGAAAGTAATTTCACTCAGCTATTCTAGGAACTTTGAATAATCACAATAGCATGTACAGTTTTGACAAAAATGAAACTAAGCTATTTTAAAGGTGGACACAGTTAAAAAATCAACAGTACCTGGGGGAGGTAAGTAATTGTTAAGTTGACAGGTACGTAAAACACTTACAGGGTTCAAAGTTGGGTCCAACGTAGCCCACTGTTAGGGGTTCAAGGCAACCCCAAAGTTACCACACCAGCAGCTCAGGGCCGGTCAGGTGCAGAGGTCAAAGAGGTGCCCAAAACACATAGGCTTCAATAGAGAACAGGGGTGCCCCGGTTCCAGTCTGCCAGCAGGTAAGTCCCCGCGTCCTCGGAGGGCAGACCAGGGGGGTTTTGTAGGGCACCGGGGGGATACAAGCAGGCACAGAAAGTACACCCTCAGCGGCACAGGGGCATCCAGGTGCAGAGTGCAAACAGGTGTCGGGTTTTGTATTGAAAGCAATGGGGAGACCCGGGGGTCTCGTCAATGATGCAGGCAGGCACAGGGGGGGCTCCTCGGGGTAGCCACCACCTGGGCTAGGCAGAGGGTCACCTGGGGGTCGCTCCTGCACTGGAGTTCGGTTCCTTCAGGTCCTGGGGGCTGCGGGTGCAGTGTTGGTTCCAGGCGTCGGGTTCCTTGTTACAGGCAGTCGCGGTCAGGGGGAGCCTCTGGATTTCCTCTGCAGGCGTCGCTGTGGGAGCTCAGGGGGGTCAACTCTGGCTACTCACAGGCTCGCAGTTGCCGGGGAGTCCTGCCTGTAGTGTTGGTTTTTCGCAGGTCGAGCCGGGGGCGTCGGGTGCAGAGTAGAAAGTCTCACACTTCTGGCAGGAAACGTGAAGTCCTTGAAGTTATTTCTTTGTTGCAACAAGTTGCAGATGGTTGAACAGAGCCACCGTTCACGGGTGTTTCTTGGTCTTTGGGTGCAGGGCAGTCCTCTGAGGCTTCAGAGGTCACTGGTACCTGTTGGATGCTTCGCTTTTTCAGTTTTCTTCGAAGTTGGGAGACAGGCCGGTAGGGCTGGGGCCAAAGCAGTTGTCGTCTCCGTCTTCACTGCAGGGCTTCAGGTCAGCAGTCCTTCTTCTTCTTTAGGTTGCAGGAATCTAGTTTCCTAGGTTCTGGGGGGCCCTAAATACTGAATTTAGGGATGTGTTTAGGTCTGGGAGGGCAGTAGCCAATGACTACTGTCCTTGAGGGTTGCTACACCCTCTTTGTGCCTCCTCCCTGTGGGGAGGGGGGCACATCCTAATCCTATTGGGGGAATCCTCCATCCACAAGATGGAGGATTTCTAAAAGTAAGAGTCACCTCAGCTCAGGGCACCTTAGGGGCTGTCCTGACTGGGGGGGTGACTCCTCCTTGTTTTTCTCATTATCTCCCCCAGCCTTGCCACCAAAAGTGGGGGCAGTGGCTGGAGGGGCAGGCATCTTCACTAGCTGGGATGCCCTGGGGCACTGTAACACAAGGGGTGAACCTTTGAGGCTCACAGCCTGGTGTTACAGTTCCTGCAGGGGTAGGTGAGAAGCACCTCCACCCAGTACAGGCTTTGTTCCTGGCCACAGAGTGACAAAAGCACTCTCCCCATGTGGCCAGCAACATCTCTGGTGTGTGGCAGGCTGGCAAAAACTAGTCAGCCCACACTGGAAGTCGGGAATGTTTTCAGGGGGCATCTCTAAGATGCCCTCTGGGTGTATTTTACAATAAAGTGTACACTGGCATCAGTGTGCATTAATTGTGGTGAGAAGTTTGATACCAAACTTCCCAGTTTTCAGTGTAGCCATTATGGTGCTGTGGAGTTCATGTTTGACAGACTCCCAGACCATATACTCTTATGGCTACCCTGCACTTACAATGTCTAAGGTTTTGCTTAGGCACTGTAGGGGCATAGTGCTCATGCACTTATGCCCTCACCTGTGGTATAGTGCACCCTGCCTTAGGGCTGTAAGGCCTGCTAGAGGGGTGACTTACCTATGCCACAGGCAGTGTGAGGTTGGCATGGCACTCTCAGGGGACTGCCATGTCGACTTAGTCATTTTCTCCCCACTAGCACACACACGCTGTGAAGCAGTGTGCATGTGCTGAGTGAGGGGTCCCCGGGGTGGCATAAGACATGCTGCAGCCCTTAGAGACCTTCCCTGGCATCAGAGCCCTTGGTACCAGGGGTACCAGTTACAAGGGACTTACCTGAGTGCCAGGGTTGTGCCAATTGTGGAGACAAAGGTACAGTTTAGGGAAAGAACACTGGTGTTGGGGCCTGGTTAGCAGGGTCCCAGCACACTTTCAAATCATAACTTAGCATCAGCAAAGACCAAAGGTCAGGGGGTAACCATACCAAGGAGGTATTTCCTTACACCAAGGTGCAGACAGAGGGCAGTACAAGAGTCCCTGATCACAGGCCCATCATTTTCCAATGACCATGCATCTGGTGGCATGACACAAACATATGTCAGTGTTGTCGCACAGGCACTGTGGCCTGCAATGATGAAACACATCTACAGCTACATACAGGTCATAGAAGAATAGTGTTTAGCCTATGTGAATGGTGAATGCCTTGCTGCAATTGATGAGAACAGCATGCCCACATGATCACACACATGATGCAATCGGCCTGACACAGCACACTAAATAAGTCCAATGTGCACTTCTGACCATCCACCCAAACACTGTTCAAGACACCTTGGCACAGATCTCATCATTCCAAAATCTGTGACCTACAGTGGCTGGACCAGTCCATGCCCATTCTGTATGTCAGACCTGCATCAGTTACCTGTCAAAGTCAAAACTCTGAAATGCCCACATGAGGATGTCATGGTGAAGGTACCCGTACAAAGACAAACCAATAAGTATAGGCTTGAAAACATACTTATTACACAAATCACAGAGCAAGCGTGTGGAAAGGAAATTACATTGCAATGAGACTAACACAAACAAAGTAGTTACATCTAGGTGGGGATATGTCAAAGGCTAATTCTTCAAGCACTCTTTGGCTGAATATTGCAGAGTATCAACTCCCTAGTTTCTCCAAAGCACAATTCCACACATTCTCACAACTACAGTTCTTCGTACAGTCACTGTTGTTAAATCACATGACATACTTACACTCATGAAAAGTAGCTATTGATGAGATCTTCCCGCAAGTCAGCTCCTTCCTCTCCACCACTGTCATCCTCACTTGACATTTCATAAGTCTCAGTCAGTGGCACTGCAGGCTTCTCCTCCTCTGGGATGTATGGGATATTCCTCTGCAGGCCGATGTTGTGGAGCATGCTTTATGCCATAGTGATCTGACACACTTTCCCTGGTGAGTACTGGAGGGTTCCACAAGTTCAGTTAAGACAGCGGAATCTGGCATTCAGGAGTCCAAAAGCCCACTCCACTACGTGCTGTGTTCTTCTATGGGCCTCATAGAAGCGGACTTCCCCTGGCGTAGTTTGATTCCTTAGTGGTGACAGCAACCAAGGACGGTTCGGATATGCGGAGCCTACTGTAAAGGAATGGGACATATGTGCAACAATGAGTCACTCACTTCATGATTGTAGCACCAGGCATTGCACACACATACAACCAGGACAGATGTGACTTACCATCCCACCAGGCCCTTTCTGGGTACAGTTGTGACATCAGCTGGGACATGGTGCTGTTCTGCATTATGAAGGAATCATTGGCTGAACCCGGAAAATGGGCACACACATGTGAAATGTAGAGATCCGCCAAACAGACAACTTGCACGTTGATGGAATGGAAGTTCTTTCTATTGCGGTACACTTGTTCATTAGCCTGCACTGGGACCAAGTGAACATGCATGCCATCTATGGCCTCTACCATATGCGGGAGGAGTGCAAAACCATAAAAGTCAGCTTTCTCATGGGCTATTTCCTGATGATGGGGAAGCTGGATGTAGCTGTCCAGGTGCTTCAACGTTACTGACAGAACATTCTTCAGCACCAGACTGAACATAGGTTGGGACATGCCAGCTGATAGGGCCACTGCTATGTTGGATGGGCCCTGTGACTAGGAAGCGCAATACTGACATCACTGGTACAATGGGGGGTATGCTGGTTGGATAACTAAGAGCTGGCATCAGATCTGGCTCCAACAGATGACATAAGTCCACTATTATTTACCTTTTCAGATGGTAATGAAGGATAATGTGGCATTCTTCTATGGTCTGAAATTCTAGCAGTGGACTGTAGACAGGAGGTTGTCACATCCTCATTCTCCCTGGATACCTATGTACAACAAGGCATGATTTCTAACATTAGTCATTGTGTCCACAGCAACGAACATGATGTCAATTATATCATGCGACAAAGCAGTTCTTAACAGACTGACATGACAACCAGGACCCATCACAGCTGCATATAACACAAGGGTCACATGTGACCCCCATGGTTTTCCATAGAAGTGTCCACATCATGTATCTGTACCAAACGCAAAGATGTGCAACACAATTGCCCCTCGAAATGTGACTGGATATCCCTACTGCCAAAATGACCATCAGCGGGGTTGGACTGTGACCCACTGTTAAATACCATCCGTGCCCTGCAACATGCTACAATGGTGTTTGAGTAGGTAGTAGGACCTACATGACAAGACAAGATAAGAAAGTTTGTGAGCTCAAAAAAACATTTTCGGAGGCGTGACACACTTTCTAAAGCCCAATACAGCATTTCAGGCCACCAAAATGGCAACCTCCTGACCTACTCCTCTGGACCATAGGAACCGCCTGAAGTCGTCATGGCGGTTGCAACCGTAGCAGACACAGCCATAGGCTAACGTTGTTGCAGTGGGAGTCGCGGGTCAACGGCTGTGTCTACCAGCTGTGACGACCACGTACAAGGCAGACATGATGGCCATGTTTTGCAGATTTATTCCTGTTTTATTTATTTATTATTACTTTATTTCGGTGAGTAAAAACAAACCATTAAAGTACAATACACAACAAAGAAAGAGAGGACTGCTAAAAACAGGGAGACACTTAAAAAAATAAGGTAAAAGTACAGTTAAAAGGGACAAGACAAGTTTTAAAAACAAACAAGGAATAAGCAGTCAGATAAACATCACTTAATATAATAAAAAGCAATACCCAAAAATGAGAATAATTCTATGAATCAGCACTAGTTAAAAATATAATACACCAATATCTGTATACTGTGGAGCAATCACACATCCAATTTGATAAATATAAATAGATAAATCTAAAAATTAATTCCCCACTCTTGCTCCTTGAAATTGCTGATCTCAGATGTCAAATAATGCAAGAATTTTACCCTTTTTTCCCCCATTAAAAAACTGTCTGGGTGGGTGATTTTCGCTTTCAAATTCTCACAACATAAAATAAGGGAACAGTTCCGTAGGTCTATGAGTAATCCATAAGGAACCAAATCAAGTTCCATGTCCTGTACAAGAAAAAGCAAGCTACAATAATACATCAAAGACAAATAAATATACATAGATAAAACTAAACAGTAACTACACCATTTTGTCCCTAAACTTGCTAATCTCAACCTCCAGATAGACTCGAGAAAACTTGCCACTGGTAGAGCTATCTGGACAGACGGGTCGCATTTTAAAATTCTCTCAGCATGGAGACAGGATCTAACTCCTAATTGTTTGAAGAGTGGGATGAGCCAAAGTGCTCTTTGTTTGTGATATGCTTGACAGTGGAAGAAAACGTGTGAAACAGTTTCTTCACTTTTGCAACCCATCGGGCAACCTTTAGATCTATTAGTTGAGCTGGACCATTTGTACGTAAGGCAGCACAGAGGGAGAGAGCCAATCCTAAACCTAATAAAAAGGGCACGAGCAAATGGAGATAACTTTGCATCCAAAAAGGGCTCAAATTCGTAATGGCATTTAACAAGTAAAAAATTGTCTGACATAGACAATGGAATAGAACCAGCAAATTGCCCAACCTGAACTTTATGCCAATAAGCATCCTTTAACAGCTGTGCAGCATTTTTAGGAATAGAAATAGGATCATGCCAATAGGAACCTAACCCCAGACGGGAAAAAGATTGTTCAACAAAAACACACCATTTAGATTTAATACTACTGTAGAATCACGGCCCACCACATTTAGGAGGCCACACCGAAAAGGGGTTAGGGCATCAGTTGTCCACAGCCGAATCCAAAACAGCAGGGGCCTTAGGGCAGCAATCTGTGAGATTGAAAAGAGATTTAGGTCCAGGTGAATGGGCAAGGATGGGGTACTCGTTGGAACCTTTAGTATCATTTTTAAAAACTGGTTTTCCGCCCTAGCCAGATTCGCCAGATTACAATGGCCCCAAAGTTCGGCTCCATATAAGGCGGCCCCCCTAGCTTGAGCCTTGTATATTTCCAGTGCAGGAGACATTGCAAATTTCGGGGAACTAGAGGCAAATCTGACAATTCCACCCGCCCTCTGCTTCAGGCATAATAAAGATTTATGGCGCTGGGCATGCCAAAGATGTGAATCTTCCACTTTGATACCTAGATAATCAAGGTACCCACCCTTTCCAAAGGGACATCATCTAAATATACAGGCCTCTTCATTTTTTTTCTAATGTCTCCAAAAACCATATATTTTGTTTTTGCCGAATTAATTGATAGCCCATGGTCAGTGCAAAACTCCAGGAATCTGGAGAGCAGCTTAGAAAGGCCCATAGCAGTACGTGATAGCAATAGAGTATCATCTGCAAACAGAAGACAGGGGATCTTCTGCCCGCCCAGGCTAGGGGCATCACTTTGACAGTCTAAAAGATATGGCAAACAGGCATTAATAAACAAGAGAAATAAGGTGGGCGCCAAGACACAGCCTTGCCTCACGCCCCGTGCAGTTGAGAAAGCAGGGGTCAGATCGCCAATGTTACCCCAACGGACTTTAGCACAATTATCAGAGTAAAGATCCTTGATAATATTGATCATGGAACCCGGAACACCGGTGGTACTAAGGACCTCCCAAAGCTTGGCACGCGGGACCAGGTCAAACGCAGACTTCAAGTCGACAAAGGCCACAAATAAGTGGCCTTTATCTGCATCTACGGACTTCCACTTGATGGTGGTAAATCGGAAGATCTGATCGATAGTGCTGATCTTGTCCCTAAATCCTGCCTGGAGATGGCTTAAGACCTGATTTTTCATTATCCATTGTTTTAATCTAGTTAGCAACTGGTACGAAAAGATTTTCTGCAAGTTGTCTAATAGACTGATAGGCCTATAATTCCCAGGGGAGCTCTTGTCTCCTTTTTTATGAACAGGGACAATAATCGCCATCTTCCACGAGAGCGGATAGGATTGAGATGCCATGGCAGTGTTTGATACCCTGTTTATATAACGGGTCCACACAGATAGGTCTGATTTGTACAAATCCGAAGGAATACCATCTTGGCCAGGGGCCCTACCAGATCTTTGAGCACAAATTGCCATCTCTGTTTCTTTTAGGGTGAAGGGCGGCATTTCAGGCTGGCACAGTGCGTAATCTATGGGAGTATCATAAAGCTCCATTCGGAAGCCATACAGTTCACGAAAATAAGTGAGCCAGGTTCCTGGGTCGATATGACATTCAGTAGTGGGTGACAGGCCTGGGTCGCTACGCGCAACCAAAGTCCAAAAGAGCTTGGCGTCGCGAGAGCTAGCAGCCTCCGCCAGACGCTCCCATAAATGCTCCTCATATTTGAGTTTTGATAGAGTGAGAGTAGACACATAGTTCTTTCTCGCATGTATAATGTCGTCCCGATTCTTTGCCTTTAAGGCTTCAGATAGAAGATGCTTGGCCACCCAGCACTCTTTGTCAAACCATTTGCACCTAGGAGCAGAAGATTTTGTTTGGGATTTGGAAGGTTTAGTGAAAAGCTCCTTAAGTTCCGCAAAAAAACCCACATGGGCGGACAAAATTTCTGAAGGAGATAATGCAATGGAGTCCTCAAAAAGTTGGTGACGGGTCATCAAAATGCCAAGCTTGTGGTTCAGTAAGTCAGATTTAAAAAATGAGGGCCACTTTATCGCAAGCTTATTGGAGGAAAGTTTTGACAGAACACTTCGGCCAACCAAACCAGCGGGTAGATCAAACAGAGCTATGTTATATGCAATTTGCAGGGGGGCATGGTCACTAGTGCGGGGAAGACCCACCTCTACATTAGTTATGAGGTGCCAAACTCGTAAATCCAAGATGACATAATCCAAGCAACTACTATAATAACCTCTGAAAAAAGTGGGCCTAGCAGGGTTATCATTAGGAAATCGGCCATTTCCAAAACGGAGGCCGTAGGTAAGTGCAAGGTCTATTATCTGAGACACCCTAGGGGAAGGAGTGAGTGGCGTAGGATGAAATTGGAGTGGGGGAATGTTCCACACTACGTCCTCATCCTGAGTGGACTCAGCAAAAGCAGAGCCAAGCTCAATTTGGGCGTTAAGATCACCAGCAATAATGACTCGATATTTAGAATGGAATTCAGAGAGAACATTATGCAAGCGATAAATGGTATCAGACTGTTGATTAAGGGAGCCTGGACGATTATAGATATTAATACACAGCACAGGGGTACTAGACCTAGGCTGTATTACTATGGCTAAAATATCACTAGAATCAACAGCAATTTCCTTGACCCTAACCATCTCAGACATCTTGACCCAGATACATAGACCCCCAACCGCCCTTCCCCTGGGAGATTGAGTTGCCTTTTTTATGAAAGAACGATAACCTTGCCTGTACATACCACCCATCGCCCAAGTTTCCTGGAACATGCAGATAGAGTAAGATTCCACAAAAGCCCCCCACTCCGGATCAAGCAGTTTACTCTTAATACCCGCCACATTCCAGGACAGCAAGTACCCTTCAGAAGTTGGAGTGTTGCAAGTGAGCGTACCAAGATCAGTATCCGTAATTAGTTTAGAATTAACTATCAAATCAAATCAAATCATTAACATTTATAAAGCGCGCTACTCACCCGTGCGGGTCTCAAGGCGCTAGGGGGGAAAGGGGGGGTTATCGCTGCTCGAACAGCCAAGTCTTTAGGAGTCTCCGGAAAGCGGAGTGGTCCTGGGTGGTCCTGAGGCTGGTGGGGAGGGAGTTCCAGGTCTTGGCCGCCAGGAAGGAGAAAGATCTCCCACCCGCCGTGGAGCGGCGGGTGCGAGGGACGGCAGCAAGTGCGAGGCCAGCGGAGCGGAGGGGGCGGGTGGGGACGTAGAAGCTGAGGCGTCTGTTGAGGTATTCCGGTCCCTTGTTGTGGAGGGCTTTGTGTGCGTGGGTGAGAAGACGGAAGGTGATCCTTTTGCTGACTGGGAGCCAATGTAGGTGTCTCAGGTGTGCGGAGATGTGGCTGTTGCGGGGTACGTCGAGGTACTATAGGAGTACAGAAAGAAGCACTTGTGCTGGGGCCACCTGGGCTGATTACAGGTCTTTGGGACAGTACAAGTGAACCACAGGGTATGCAATAGTTAGGGAAGAGTAGTCAGTCCACATCAGATGTATCCCCTGTAGTAGCGGGATCATGAGTACCACTGTGTTTAGGATTGTGAACCAAAGCAGCCCCATCAACAGGGAAAGGCAACAAGCCAGACTTAGGAGCAGGAACTGGAACACTGCAGGGGCTTCCCTTAGGCCTAAAAGGATGTGCGGGCAAGATCTTGTGGCCAGTAACAGGCAAGCGTTCGCGGAAATGTATATCAAAATCAGTTCTTAACGTATTGCGGGCTTCCATCTGTAAAAGTCCCCTAACTAATTTGGGGTTAATGAGGTTAATTTTGATGGTATCACGGCCACCGGGACAACCACGTACTCGAGAAGCAAAAACAATGTCAGAATGAATAATAGAAGCACAGCCCCTGGTATGACGAATCCAATATGCCACCTTGTTGACAAGGGAGGAGGTATCTTCTCTACTATGGGATGTAAGAGAAGGAACATTGCACAAATAAATACAATTTGAATTAGCCACATGAGTAGAAGGGGCCACAACTTGGCCAAAGTCAAAAGAGGAGTGTGCTGAACGTACTGCTGAAGTTGCCGGCTGGATCCTATGGCCTGGGTTATTAGAGGGGCCCTTATTGTGGTCCTCACTTGTTGAAGAAATAGCAGGCAGTCAACCGGGCCCAAAGGACAAGAAGATTGAACCGGCACAGGAATCAAAGTACGGTGAGGAGGTAAATAATTTTTTTTTAAGAGATTGAGAACCTCAAACAATATGCCCTTTAGCTCCCCGACTTCACGTTTTAGGCTAGAGACTATTGTTAGTACGTCTTCTCCTGGAGGGTCACAGGGAGTGACAACGTTTGAAGATATCGAAAGTTGGTTAGCACCCACCGAGTCAGCCTGGTCTAGCGTAGAGAACCGATTAGCGCATGGGATGCCACTGAGAATGAGATCGTAAGAGGTGGCATCAAAGTTGTCCATTAAACCTGGGGGAGGCAGATTTATTCACTTTACTATTGACACTGCTGCCAGCAAAACCTCCACTACCTGTGCTGCTGTGTACCGCCTCTGGCAGCAATTATGCCAAGTCCAGCAGGTGATTGAGCCCCTACCTTCTCTCCAGAGGAGCTGAAGAGGCTAGTGGATGAAGTCCTACCCCTTTATGAGTAGCTCCAGGGTGCACCAGAGGAGCAGGTAAGTATCTCATGAGCACTATTTTGTCTGTACTTCACCATACTTTCCCTCCTCACAGGATACCATGTGTGCCAGGTTGACTACTCACATGCCTGTTGTTGAAGTCTGTGTGGCATCAATGGGATGTACAATGTGCAGGTATTGGTGGCCATGGCTATGTGTAAAGGTCAGTCACATTGTGTTGTGTGAGGCTTTTGGGGTTCTAAATCCTCCTTGTGTTGGTTCCACATAACAAGGTGAGGATACATTGCTGCCATCCATTGACATCTCTTCTCTCATGGTGGTCCTAAATGTCAAACAAGGTTTGTGCATGACAGCATGATCTAAGTATGCATGTTGTATGAGTCAGTTGAGAATAATATGACAATGTGCATGGCGCCACTGAGATTTTTCAACACATCTGCCTTTGCTTAACTGTTGGTTGGAAAGCATATCATGAATCACTCTGTCCTTCAGGTTGCCACGCACACCACATGCCAAATTGTGGTTGGCTACAGTATGTACTGTCATGCATTGAAGTGATGTGAATGGAGTGTCATGTAGGTTCTGTCAGCTCAGCCTGCAGAGACCAGGGTCTGTCACATGTATCTTCCAATATGGGTCCTAGTCTATACTGGGGTAGAGTCCATGTGGCTATGCAAATGTGGCACTGTGCCCACTTCCTCTACCCCAGCAGATCCTGTAATGTGGCCAATAAGAGGCTTTGGTGGCAAATTCTACCCAGAATTCCTCTTTCCCTTGATTAGATTAGGAATAGGTACAGAGTTAAATCATTAATCTAAGCCATGTGTGCACTTAGCATCATTGTCAATGTGTGTCTTTGACTCATGACAGGTTCCTTACTTACATAGCCTTGTTGTCACCTTCACACAGGTCATATTTGTCGTGTACAGGCTTATTGCACAAATGAAAGTCCCACAGTGGCGACAGTGTGTTGATTCCTGGGAGGCCATGAGATTATGACTCAGTATCTTGGTCACATAGCAGAACCTGTACAAAGCATGCCTTTGTTTGTTGTATGCCATCTCCGTAAGAAGGACGCATATGTCCAAAGGACTGTTGTATGGTACAGGAACATAGCACAGCATTTGTGATGGCATATGTCCACTCATGGACAGAGAAGACACTTTCTGTACCCACCATGCCAGTCTTTTCATCGTTACTCATGTGTAATGTTTGAGCTTGTCCTCTGGTTTTCCTGTAGGGACTGTATGCAGTGAGTCATTCTCACAGAGTGTGAATGTGTTGGTCCATTCATGCCTAAGGAGTTTACCCTTCAGAAAACAGATAGGTAGGTAGTGTTTAATTGTGGCTCAAATCACAGTCAGGTTGCTAGAGCATGGACTACATGATGTCGGTAAGCTTGCTTAGACATTGCAGGGCCTGAGCAGGGTAGTGGGGTAGTCTGCAGATGGAAAAATATATGTAGTCATCTCCTTGTACTTATTGGCATGTGTGTGTCATACTTGGGGAGTACTGACAAAAAAGAAAGTCCTAGCTTGATGTTACTGACATGTATGTGACTCCGCCATTTGTGGTGAAACTTGTGATCATGATCTCTTGATTTGTCTTTTGCTTCCATGCAGGTCAATGGCCATCAAAAGAAGGGATTATGGAGAGCTATCGCCTGGAAAGTGAGGAACCTGGGGGTCCACAAAAATTAGAGTGCCCACTGCACGAAAAGGTGAAAGGACCTGTGACTCTGGGCCCAGAAGATCACTGAGGTCCAGCTGGGGATGTCCTCCCAATGTGGGCAGGGTGTACATTGGATCCTCACCCCCACATCCCAATGGCCCGGTGGTGGTGACCTATCCGGAACTTGATGGGCATTTGAGGGCAGCACAGCAGCCACAAGGGGTTAAGTATAGGGGATATTCCTGCCTGTCTGTAGTGGCTTCGATAGCAGCAGAAACTGCTGCGCGTGCTTGTCAGCTGTTCTACCGTATCGCACGCGCAGCGGAGATGCTCGCACGAGGCTGTTTTTTCACTGTTGGGGGTTCCTCATCGCGTTGTGGGCGCGAGGAACGCCGAACATTTGCAGAAAGGCAACGGCCGGACGTGGTGACGATCTGCGACAGCGTGGGCCGTCTCAGCAATGCTCTGGGGTGATTTTGCTGGAACATTTCTTTTTATCAAATAGATACTTACATTTCACCGTCCTCGCGTTTGGATATTTTGTTCCGAGTTTACTTTAAGTGGCGAAGAGGATGCAATGTGAATGTGGCATTCACATTGCCAAGTGAATGAGTTAGGTTCTGACAGCTCCCCCTGACAATTAGGGATGAGTAATGTGTCACACAATAGATGAGTGATCGTTTGTGTAGACATGTCATGTGGTGCATACTTATGTGCTTTGCATATTGGCTCAGGGACCTAGGACACAACTGGGTAGAATCCACAAACCACTTGCTCTGTAGGGACGACATATGGCTGTGTACATTGATCAAACAACTACTGTTTGTTGTTGTACTGTGTGTAATTTCTATGCAACAGACCACAACTCCTAAATGTTACAGGCCAAAGGTAAGTAGGTGATGGGTCACTGTCCTCAGCCACGTGTCTGGGTAAATGTGTATAAGGCATGTGTCACTCAGAGGCCACTTGTCTTCAGCATATGACGGGTGCTGGTGCCTTACTGCAGTCTATAATGTGAAGATGTGCAACATGCATGTGACAGAGCTTACACTGTTACACTTTTCTTTGGGTGCAGCTATAGGCCAATACTTTCCCTTGGTAAGTGGGGAATGTTCATTGACATTATTTATATGCCATCTCTGTTTCCAATATTCCTTGTGCCTACATGTCAGTATCTGTCCCTTTCTCTTTTGAAAAACATTTGTAAGCTGCTGTTCAATGCACGGTCTACCTATGTTGATGGGATGATGTCTGTATTCCCTCACATATATGTGCAATGCAAACTGTGTGTGGAATTAGACATTTACAATGGGGGTACATTTCATGCTGTGCCACAGACAGCAGCATGTCACTATTGTTTATTGGCTGCCACATTATCTCATGCATCATAGCATGTCATTTGGCATGTAGAACTCCTGTAGCAATACGGGACATAGCAGGTATGCCTAGAAGTTAGAGCCACAATGTGAATATCTATGCCCTTGTTGTGGCATAGTGTGGAAAAGTGCACTGCACATGTATGAGTAAGGTTTGTGACCTGACTGTTGGCCATCATCATGGAGTGGCTTGCAGTTACGTCGGAATCACTTGTGTTTGCGTACAAGCATTCATCCACAGACAGACATTTGGGTCTGCATGACTATAATGAAGACAATAATGTAGCTTTCAATTGAGCAAGATGTTGAGGGCCTTTAACAAGTGCTTGCAAAACTCTGGGCCTCTCCAACATCCAAGGGACTTAGGCCCATATTTATACTTTTTTTAGTGCCGCATTTGCGCCGCTTTTTGACGCAAAAGTGGCGCAAACTTACAAAATAAAATTTTGTAAATTTGCGCCACTTTAGCGTAAAAAATTGACGCAAATGCGGCGCTAAAAAGAATAAATATGGGCCTAATGATGCCTACTGATGCACTCAGAGTATGTCATTGTAAGGGTTGCTAGACATTACTGGTGATTACCCCGGGCTTGCTGAATCGATGTGTTGTGGATTTTAGGGACATCTTTCCCTGACATATTGCAGATTATGTCTACAGTGTCCATTTCCATGCCACATGTGTGGCCTATCTGAGCAACATTAATACTATCTCCCTGACTGGGGCAAATATCACTTGGTGAAGTGAAGTATGCAGTATGGAACTGCTTCCAGTATGACATGAGTATTTCCATAACACCTTCTCCAGGATATTGTACTTTTGTACCTTTATCATCAACATGGTATGATTTTGGAGCATCATTCTTTTTATATATTGTTGGGTCATCATATATTTGGCAAATAGATGTGTACATGACCTTGTGTGGAACCTGTGGGAATGCATTTTGCATTGGTCTGCTATTGCATGGCAGCAGGTAATTGAGGTTTGATCCATGGGGAAAAGCTTTGAGGGTGATGGGGTCTCCTACTTGTTGAATGGTTATTGTGATTGTACAACTTCAGCCATACAATTGTAATTGTCTGGGATCCTGAATTTTCTGGGGGCAACTGTTGACAGTTTATATGGCATGCATGCATATGGTGAGCACATGAATGGGCCACTTAGGTGGAGTTTGTTGCTGGGGCCTACTTGATATCACACTAATGTTTGCTAATCTATGCTGTTGTTCAAGTGTGTTTATGGACATGTGATGATCCAATGTCTCTTTGTATTTGCAGCACCGGCAAGTGAAAGAGACAAGGCACAGCCGAGTGCGGAAGCATCTGGCCACGGGACCTCAGGTCAAGACACCACTGACACAGAGGGACCCAGTGGCCTTGAGGGCGAGGGGAGTACCACAGGGGAGACTAGAATATTCTCATCATCGGATTCTTCGTCAAGTGGACACTCCCTAGTGGTGGAGGACCCATCAGGGCATCACTCTGTACCATCTTTGTCTGCCACCCCCTGTCCTATCACTGCCCTCCCTATTGCTTTCCACCCAGTTGGCCATGCCCGCTCACCCAAGAAGGTGGGCATCTCCTTTGCAGTAGGCACCTCCACCCCAGCCTAGTTATCCCTGCTGCTCTCAGTTAGGAGGCTATTGACCTCCTGAGAAGTATTTCTGTGGGTCAGTCAGCCATTGTAAATGCCATCCAGGGATTAGCAACTCAACCACAACAAACAAATGCATTCCTGAAAGGCATTCGTGGTGCAATGGCTGGCCTACAGAGATATTTTCAGGCTCTGGCTTCCTCTCTGATGGCAGCCATTCACAACCCACCTCTTCTCAATCCAAATCCATCTATCCCTACCTAAACAAAGCACACAGACAGATCCATAACCATCCACATCAACACACAAGAGTAGCAGACACAAACACAAGCACCACAAAATACACCGGCACACAAGCAAACAACAGCCACCCAGAGACACAACGACAGTCACCACTTCCCCAGACACCCCCAACAATACACACACAACATCAAGCATACTCACAGGCATCACGCCAACAGTCAGTGGCACACCCACCACAGCCATCATACCCACAGACACACCCCAACAGACCCCCAAACCTCCACCCCAAGCACCATACCCGCAGACAACACAACAGACACACAGACATTTACCACTCCATCCTCCAGGACCTCCATCTCCCAGACCCCCAAGACACACAAATGCACTCACTCACCGACCCACCCAACATACACCAACCAAACCCAAGCATACCTCCCAAAAGCACACACCCACAACATCCACATCAACACGGCAGACAACCACCCCCTCGACCTCCAAATCCCAACCCCCTTCTGCTGACCATCTCTGTGTCCCTAAGAATCTTTTTTTGCAAGACCTTAACCGTTCCCCTGTTCCCTCCAACCCGTCCCACACCCAAGAGGCCCCTACTCACCTACAGCCCTTCCCTTCCTCCTCCTAGGCCTCCAATGCCCCCTTGTAAGCACCCATACCTCTCCCCCAAGATAAATCCCACCCCTCCCAAAAATCAGACCACCCCTCCCAAACCCAAGGCCAAACCCCCTCCTATATCTGGCACCTCCCCAGGATGATCACTGAGGTGCCTGCCTGCCCTCTTGATGCACCCTCCTGTGGAGGTTCCCTTGCAGTTAGGAGTCAAGTATTGGCACAATACTGTGTTGTGATGTACTAATATATGGAATGGCCAATGGCATTGGACTATTCAAACTTGTTTTCGCCAAAAAAACAAACAGTTGTCTTTTTTGGGTAAACATTTGTCCTCCAATTCCTTTTCTACCTTTATGTTGTTCCTGAGTAACTTGTGTTGTGTGCCTACAGTTGAGTGTGTTTCAGCCTGCTTCCCGATCCATTTGCTGTTGTTTGCAGTATCTGACTTTGTGTACAGTGCTGGTGTCTCCCAAGACAAGGGTACATGTTGAGTGTATGGATATATGGGTGTAAACGCAATATAGGTGTCATAGCATTGTGAACGATTTGGTATGGTAAGTATTTCATCTTGTGTTGTCTAATGTGAGCATGTATGGTGTTAGACTTCTTCCCCTGATATGGATTATGCATACATCTGATGTGTGCCAGCTTGAGTTTTGTTTGTGCAGACATGGACTGTGTTCAATTGTGCTACCTTTGTTTGCATTCGACTGTGCATGTGTCCATTTAGCTGTGTGTACCTTGCAGCTAGTTCCTGTAGATGCATGTCCCATGCAAATGGACTTTTATGTGCTTTGTTGACTTGTACTTCCACATTGTGCAGATAGGCATGTCATTTGTGTGTAGTATTGTTTGTCCCAGAGATACCAGAAGGGCCAGTTCCTGTGCAATAATTATTTTATGGGCAGTTGCAAGGTGATCTGTTTCCCAGTGCAAGCTCCTTCCCTAAGTTCTCCTGCTGGCCCCATCCAAGTTGTGCAGGTATTGTTTGTATAATGTTCTTTGTATATTTGTCTCTGTGTCTATTGTGCAAGCTATTGTCCTTCAATTGTGTTGCAATGTGTGTATGATGTATGTGTGCATTGCAGGGAGGTTTACTGGGAGTGTTGTCTGTGTTCCATGCCACATCCATACATATGTGTGTTGAATGTGACGACAATTCATGGCATAAAGGAATGTGAGCGTAAGTTGTATTTGTAAATGTTATGTTGGTGTGTTGTTGGTGTTGTGTGACACAGTTTTGCGTACCCTTCACTGTCCCTGAGATGAGCAGAGGTGTGTTATTGTGGAACATTGAGATGCAGTATGAGTGAACTGCCCAAAAGGGGTGTTTTGTGACTGTGCATGTGTCCTTCTTTATGTATGATCCCGACTGTGTACAAAATGACACGTGTACTTGGTGTCCATAGCGTGACCCCCATATCATGTGGACAACGGCACAACACTTGGTTTTTACGGTTAATGACACATGTAGGTGTGTGTACTTACGATCGGTTACACCCATAGCGGTGTTGATTTTCTGCGCCTTTGATGAGCAGCGGCAGGACGTGTGTAATGGGCTCCCCTGAAGCACCAGACATGTGAGGCTGCCTACAGGTGACTGCCTCCCTTTATACTGTTGGTTTCCGCCTGCTGGGACATGGTGGTTGGACTGCCACAGTCACATTGATGGTGTGCCTCCTCATAATGTGTCCGGTAGAAACACAGGCTCCACCGGCCTGTTTGTGCTGCCTCACTACCATGGCTGTCTGTGCTGCCTGGTGGTGCCAGAAGGACCATGGAGGTCTTTGCTCCATAGGTCAGCTTGACTCGTAATCTGGCAGTCCGACGGCCAACCTGACAATGGTCAATCTGCCGTGCAATGGCGGTCAATGGACCACAAAACTTGTCATGAGGCCCAAAACCTTTTTATTTTGCTGGTGGAAGGACCATCTGAGCTCTGAGGCAGAAGATGTATTTCTGCCTCAGACATAATCTCCCGGTCCCTTGCATTTTCATATAGTGTACTTAACATGACACTTCTCCTGCAGAAGCAACATACTTCTCCATAGGCTACTGCAGAAAACCAAGTGGCAGCATACTGTGGAAAGTAAATCAGGCATTGGCAAGCATTTCCCTTTCCCTTCTGACACTACCTTATTCTTTTTTAATTCTGTTCAAATCTTCCTAAGTGAATAGTATTTGAAAAATAAAGGTGCTTTTTACCTTCAACCTAGAAATTAACACAATTACAAGAAATATTGATGATCCTCACTTGACCGGCTTTCTACAACAAAGCGGAACAAGCTGATTTGGAAAACTTGAATAGAACAACAAGGAACGTCTATCGTCAGTGGAAAGAGGCTGAAGCAGAGCTCTTTCATAAAGTCATGGTACTCCAAGGTGACTTTCAACATCCTTTTATTCCTTATAATTAGGGTTACTGGTATTACGTGACAGGGGAGGACCAAATTATGTGGAAAGTTTACTAAATGATGCTGCAAGAACAGCATAATAGTATTACCTCATTATTTTGCCATTCGTATTGTTTAACATTATGGGGGAAAAGGTTTCCACCATATTAGTACCAGTCTCATACCCAATTACAGCAATAAGCAAGACAAAGATGACCAGTCAACCACTGTGAAGGGTGTTCCACTATGCAACACAAGTGTTGCAGCATTTTAATAACTTTTGAGGTAGAAATGTTTTTTGTTAAAATCTGCAGATTAAGCAGCAGATTATGGATTATGTGTCAAATGCAGAAAATCTATAATTATGTGGAAAACTCCACAGCCGCATATTGGCATAATTCCAGTGGCCCTGCCTATAATCGCTGGTCACACCATCACCCTTCCCACAAACTGCTTAAATTCTTGGTGTCTTGCGCGTTCATGTTCATGGCAGACAAGACAAATAAACACAGAATCTATACTGTGAAATTCAACACACTAAAAAACAGGTCATTTTATATTTGTTTACTGCAGTTTAAATTATGTTCTGTACCCTGACATTCACCGTGGTTGCTGGCTTTGGCAGCAGGCACTGTTAGAGTGGTGTAACATTAGATCCCCCAGCCACTGAGCTTCAGGGGTATCCCTCTGCACAGCCAGCACTGTGCACGGGCGGCAGGCCCCTCGCCTGAGAGCACCTGACTGGGTCAGGGGTGGGAACGGGTGTGGGGGAGTTGGGTGCGAGGCCATGTCTCCATGTACATTGCAGGGGGAGGGGCTCAAGTTTCCTTATGCCACTGCATGGTGATGTCAGAAGTGAACTCTAATAACTTATTACCCTTGATTAGCAGAGTCATTTTTAGGTTTTGCCGGGAGAGCGTTTATGAAATCTATTGTATTTAATGTAAATCTCAAAAAAGACTCTGTTAGAAATTGGGTCTCTGGTTGGCAGAGGAATACACCCTTATCCAAGTAGGGACCACAATTCTAGTCAGCGTAAATCACACACAATCCAAATTATCTTGTGCTCACCCTCTGGTAGCTTGGCACTGAGCAGTCAGGCTTTACTTAGAAGGCAATGTCTAAAGTATTTGTGCAATAAATCATGCAGAAAACATAGCGAAAACACCACAAAAATACACTACACAGGTTTACAAAAATAAAATATATAATATTTATCTGAATAAAATAAGGTCAAAACAACAAAGATCTAATAAGCACAAGTTGAAATATCACTTTTAAAAGGTTCAAAAGAGTCTCAATCCTTAGAAATCAATCGTTGTTTCTTTGTACCACACAGTACCTAGGATGCGTTAAATATAATGCTGCAAAGGGACCGCAGAGGAGGAGATGGTTGGAAAAATAAGGTGTTGCGTTGCATTTGCTGCACAGACGATGTGTTGTTTCTTTCCACGCTGCGAGGGATTGTGTTGCCTATTAGGCGTGCAGTCTTGGTTCTTCACTGCCATGCAGGGATATTTGGATGCCCAGGGAAGATGCGTTGAAAATCCTTGACAGACTGGTAGAAGGAGCAGGAACTGTATCAATCCAGTAGGCGATCCATCACATTTTCCACCGCAAGGAAGGCGCTGCATCGAATTTTCCGTCAGGAAATCAGTGCTGCGTCATACTGGTCGGTGGTGCAGCGATTTCCCAGCCGCGATGCGGGCTTTGTGTCGATTTCTGCAGGCGTTGCATTGATTTTCGACGCACAAGGATTTTCTTGAATAGGTGAACTCTTTGTTGGCCTTGAGACTTCAGAAACAGGAGGCAAGCTCAATCCAAACCCTTGGAGAGCTCTTCAGGAGGAAGGCAAACTCCTTCCAGCAGAGTCAGCAGCCAGCAGGGCAGCAGGGCAGCAGGGCGGTAGGGCAGCAGTGCAATATGCAGGGCAGCAGTCCTTCTCAGCAAAGCAGTCCAGACAAGTCTGTTGGGCAGCCAGGCAATTCCTCTGAAAGAGTGCAGGTGTAGCGTGTGACTTGGTGGGGCAGAGACCCAGTTTACATACCCAAAAATGTCTTTGAATTGGGAGAAACTTCGAAGAGTGGTTTTTGGAGAGCGCAAGCTTTCTCTTTCAGCCCAGTCCTGTCTGCTAGGATCTCTGTGGGGGGGGGGTCTCAGTCCTTTTTGTGACGGTAGGCAACTGGTCTTTGAACTGTAAGTTTGAGCTCCTCCACCCTTCCTGCCCAGGAAGACCCATTCAGTATGCAGATGAATGCAGATGTGACTAAGGCCCTCATTTTAACCCTGGCGGTCGGTGACCGCCAGGGGAAATGTGACGGTTGTATCTCCAACAGGCTGGCGGTACTACACACCATATTTGGACTGTGGCGTATACCACCATGGCTGTCCCGGCAGTTGTAATCCGCCAGGGCAGTGTTGCAAGCAGCGCTGCCCTGGGGATTTCGACTCCCCTTACCGCCAGCCACCGCCATGGACAGGCTGGCGGTAAGGGGACTCAGGGTGCCCCTGGGGGCCCCTGCACTGCCCATGCACTTGGCATGGGCAGTGCAGGGGCCCCCAGCACAGCCCCATCGCGCAATCCACTCCCCGAATTGCAGGCAGTGGATTGCGCGAGAGGTGCTGCTGCACCCGCCGCACCGCCACATTGCTGCCGGCTCCATTAGGAGCCGGATGCAATGTTACGACCCTGCTGCCCGCTGGGCCGGCGGGTGTGGAAACTCTGTTTCTGCCCACCGGGATGTCCAAATGCGGCCGGCAGGTTCCCGGCTGCATAGGCGGCCAACAGGCGGTTCAATATTGGCGGGCTGCGAGTGTTGAAATGAGTCCCTAAGTGTCCTGTGCTTGTGGTTGTCTGGGTGGAATGCGCAAGGGGAGCTGTCAATCAGCACAGACCAGATGTGGATTGGAGACAGGCTGTAAGACACAGATGGTAATAAGTGCAGAAAAATGCCCACTTTCTATAAGTGGCATTTCTAAAATAGTAATATTAAATCCAACTTCAACAGTAAGCAGAATTTTCTATTACCATTCTGGCCATACTAAATATGACATGGCTACTCCTTCCAGATCTGAATCTACCGCTTAAAAGTATGTGAGGGCAGTTCTAGTGGTAGTCTGTGAGAGGAGCAGGCCTCACAGGAATTGAAAATAAATGTATGAGTTTTTTACTACCAGGACATGTGAAACACATAAGTACATGTCCTGCCTTTTACTTACATAGCACCCTGCCCTATGGGTTACCTAGGGACTACCTAAGGGATGACTTATATGTAGAAAAAGAGGAGTTTAGAGCTTGGCAAGAAGTTTTAAATGCCATTTTGAAGTGGGAGTGAAACCGGACTTGCAATGGCAGGCCTGATACATGGTTAAGGGGCTATTTATGCGGGTGGCACAATCAGTGCTGCAGGCCAACTTGTAGCATTAAATTTACAGGCCCTGGGCACATGCATTGCACTTTACTAAGGACTTACTGGTAAATTAAACATGATAATTGGGTAGGAATCAATGTTACCATGTTTAGGGGAGAGAGCATATGTACTTTAGCACTGGCCAGCAGTGGTAAAGTGCACAGAGTCCTAAAACCAGCAAAAACAGTGTCAGAAAAATGGAGGGAGGCAGGCAAAAAGTTGGGGGATGACCACCCTATGGCTGTCAGATCTAACTAACTCACATCCCGCCCCCTTGCTTTTCATTGGTTCCTGTGCTTGCCACTTATTTCTCCACTTCTATTGGCTATTGCAATATTTCCTGCATTTACCAATGCTTGTTCCTCTATGTTTGCTCTTATCAATGTCCCAAATTCCCACTACTGTGCTCATTCACTTTGGTTTCCTAACTTCCTTTCTTAATTGATTTGCTACTTTATCCATAGCACGTCACATAGCATGACCCCCAAAGAAGGTATAGGAGCGCTTTATAGGAATGGCGAGATTAAGTTATATGCACAGAAACACTGGCTGTCATGCCTCACACGAAGACTGAACCCTGAGCGCAACTGCACTCCCCTGTCCCCCCCCCCCCACCCCCCCCCCCCGGGGCAATGCGCACTCACCAGTTCCCCCGGGGCGAAGCAGGCACCCACTCTAGTTAGAAATTGGACATTTTCTTGCTTAACCATTCTGTGGCTCTGATTGGCTGCTGAATACGTGTCTGTGTCAGACTGACAGTTGGGCTGTTTGTGAATTCATTCTATACAGTGACACAAAGGGAGCTGAGGTGTGTCCTGCATATCCTGATGAGTCTTCCTGGGCTAGAGTGGGGACGGGGGACACCTGCACCTCAAAGGGCTGTGCCTGTCCTCACACAATGCAGTCTCCAAAATACTGAAGTGGGTCTGGGGCCAGGCCTGGGCAAGGCAGAATATTGTGAACAAGAGAGACTTTCCTTTGAGGTTTGACTACTTCAAAGGCAGAAATTAGTATAAGTAGTGTACCCCAAACCCCAGATTTGTATATTATTTCTGGATCAAGAGGAACCTCTGCCAAGAAGAAGAGGTTGAGATTCAAGGAGGACCTGCCACTCCGCCTGTTGCTTTGCCGTGCTTGCCAGCTGTTGCTGCTTCTGCCATAAGAGGGAAAGGACTGGACTTTGCTTTTTGAAATCCTGCTCATGAAGTTCCTCCAAGAGCTTGGACTGAGCTTGACCCCTGTTCTGAAGTCTCAGGGATATCAAGGACTTCATCTGCCAGTGCTTGGTCTCTTCTGCTAAGAGTCCTGACTTGCTAAGTAGTGCCAAATCCAGTGGCTGGGCCCTTAGATGTGAAAGCTGGTAACCTGCAGGGGAAAATCCATGCACCACTGTGTGAGCAGCAGAAAAATTGATCCAGCATCTGCACCACAGCTGAAAAATCAACTCATCGCCGGTAAAATTGTGGCATCGCCAGCTCAGTGTGGATTTATCGCTGCTGTGCGTCCGGATTTTCCACGCATCCTCCCTGGGCATCAAAATCTTCAACATCACCGCATGGACCCGAGGCTGCTTGTCCAGAAATCAACGCATATCTTCCTTGTAAGGAAAGAATCGACGCATTGCTTGCCCAGAGCAGAAAAAAACAAACGCACAGCCTCACTTGCGAGTAAGGAATCCGCGCATTGCTTGTTTTTTCAACGCACGCTCACGTGTGCAACTTTATTTTTGACTCATACCAGGTACTTTGTGCTAAAGCAACTCACCCATTAGCTTCTATAGATCAAGACTCTTTTAACTAAAAAAATTCAAATCTTTGGGTGTGTATATTGTATTTTTGTAATTTTGGTCTTGTTTGATTTAGATAAATATTAGCTATTTTGCTAAACTCGTGTGGAGTCATTTTTGTGGTGTTTTCAATGTGTTATTGTGTGTGTTGGTACAAATACTTTACACATTGCCTCTGAGATAAGCCTGATTGCTTGCACCAAGCTACCAAGGGGTTGAGCAGGGGTTATCTGAGCTGTGTATCTCCTTTACCTTGACTACAGTGAGCGTCCCTGTTTGGACAGAGTGCAAACTGACTGCCAACCAGAGACCCCATTTCTAACCGGACCACTCTGAAACATTTTCTGTGCTAACTTTGTGTGGGCCAACGTGAATTTATCCTTCATGTACCTGGGCGTTGCTTCTAAATCATCAATTTTCATACTGTAAATTCTCAATTTCTAGGAGCTTCAGTGCCAACAAATCATAGTCTGCTGAACATACGAACTAATCTCAGGGCACGATCCAAGAACAAACTGAGACACAACATTTTTTCTCCCGTTGTATTTTCAACACCACTATGCTGCTGGAAAACTTGCACTAACCATTTAAAATATGCATGCACAGATTCTTTAGACTCTGGGATAGTTGTCAATATTTCAACTGATTAATCACTTTCTGCTGAACCTTAGTGTTCAAAAAGGTAATCAGTCAGTTATACTTTTCTATGGCATCAAGAAAAGGTACATGAAATCAAGGGCCAGATGTAGGTAGCGTTTTGCATGGCGCAAACTGTGAAAATCGCAGTTTGCGCCCTGCAAAACGTGCATCGTGATGCTCATTCCCATTTTGGGAGTCGGTACCGACTCGCAAAATGGGAATGCGACTCGCAAATAGGAAGGGTTGTCCCCTTCCTATTTGTGACTCGCACCACAATGCTAAATTGCTTTGTGAACGCGGTCGCAAAGCAATTCGCAGTTACCACCAGTGTCACACTGGTGGTAACCCATTCGCAAAAGGGAAGGGGTCCCCACGGGACCCCTTCCCCTTTGTGAATGTTGCCATAAATGTTTTTTCAGAGTAGGCAGTGGTCCAATGGACCACTGCCAACTCTGAAAAAACGAAACCAAATGGTTTCGTTATTTTTTTGTATTGCAACTCGTTTTCCTTTAAGGAAAACGGGCTGCAATACAAAAAATAAAAAAATGCTTTATTTAAAAAGCAGTCACAGACATGGAGGTCTGCTGTCTCCAGCAGGCCACCATCCATGTGAGTGCAGGGAATCGTGATGGGGTCGCAAAATGTGACCCACCTCATTAACATTAATGAGGTGGGTCTTTGCGACCCCATTGCAATTCGTAAACAGTGTCTGAGACACCGTTCTGCATCCGCTTTTGCGATTCGGAAATTGCGAGTCACACCGACTCGAAATTTCCGAATCGCAAAATCGGAAATTGCTACATCTGGCCCCAAGTGATGCTGGGCAACTCATCATTCGGCTACTGCACTGCTACTTTATACTCTGTCCAAAGGTTGCTAGGGACCACAATATCAAAGAAGGTGTTCAAGTCTTCCCAAAACCTTTAAAATCTTCACAAATATCTCAACTTGGGTGTACCACAGGTCAGGATTTAACCCAAGTTTTAGGAATTGATTTGTAATGTAAAACAATCACCATAACTCCAAGCTATGTGCCCTTATATCTACCACCAAGTCCCTCCCTCAATGGGTATACTTTGTTCTCTGTCTTGTTTTACTACTCCCTCTTCTTGCCCATCAAAATTGCCTTTCCTTTTCTTTTAGAGCCCACCAGTCTTTGATCTTTTGAATTTCACTCCACTTCTAAATACTATCAACTAATTCCCTTAGGTGTAATTTTAGTCCAGACCTTTGCACCTTCTTGAGACTTTTCTCACCTATAAACATCCTGAAATTCTTCTTTACTTTCTGAGTTGTAGACAAATTGACACCAAACTCAGTAATTAACATCTCCAGATTTTCATAGGTTTCACAAGTGCACCTAGCAGATCCTTGCACCTAGCAGATCCTTGCACAGGGGCAAAAGTAGCTCTACATTGTATCCATTTATGAATCCTAACTCAAGACTTCCCTTGAGATTTCTCAAGATCCCAAGATTTTCCTTCTGCCTTTAGTCTCAAATCATCAAGCACTCATACTGGACCCTTCCTCTCTGGAGACTGTGACTCTGAACCTTCCTAAACGTCTATGACAGAAACACCCACAATGGGAGCTCCCTCTGTTTGGTGTTTAGCTCCTAAATGTAAGGTAGTACCCAGATCAGTGGGGGCATATGCACCTGTGTCTACTGAATGTCGGTATCCTCCAACCTGGGTTACATTATTATGCAGAGGTAGCTGGGATGTCAACAGATCATGCAAAAAGTCATCACATAGCCACTGTCACTCTTTCTTCTCGTCATGCCCAGCATCCTCTCGTAATTTCTTTCTCTTTGCTGTTCCTCTCGGAGTAGCAGTTTACATTCATATACCTCCAATTACATTCTCTTTCCATTCCTGTTGTTCTGTCTCCAGTATTGCTTCTGTCCAACTACGGACCTTCTTCTTTGCTCGGGTCTGATGTTTCTCCTTCTTTTTTACATGTGAGGCACACTCCCATGCATTCAAAGCCTTATATTGTGCATGTCAGGATGGAGGTTTCATCTCATATAATACTCACTTCAAATTCTCAAGTTTTCTCAAATGAATGAATCATGTAGGAGAAACTGCAAGGACCCTTTACTGGCAGTGATCTTAATCCATCGTTTGATCATGATACATGTGTAAACCAACATGGGTTGTCATGTAATACACAGGTGTGCACTCTGCAGGGGTCTCCTCGCCCTCACAAACAGGTGTTCGTACATCATTACTTAACAAAGCTCTCAATTTCTTGATTTTTTTAATCTTTACTCTGTATACGGTGCAACACAAAGTCAATGAACTTCAACTGGAATAACAGGCGGTACTCAGGGAATCACAATATGATACAATCTCACATCCAATCTCAGCACCACACAACTGTTCCAACCACTCACAGCATGGCACCCAATGATGCAAAAATAAATCATTGTGTGGAACACACACCAGTTGCCCAATACCAGTGCTCCACCTCACGACGTAACTCAGTATCTCACAGCAGCTCTCCCATCACAGTGATCAGCTTTGTGTAAGCAAATTACTGAACAACAAAAACAAACCAAAAGAATAACTCTTGTTTGTTCTGCTAAAGACAAAAAATCCAAAGTCAGCAACTAATCTAGAGAAAATAAGGACTAAAACTCTCCTGGCGCATACACACACAAAGTGAATTCTCGTCCAGCTAGAAATCACTTTGACAAGTGAGTCTACTTCTGTGCACAAAGGATTCAATCAAGCAAGAATTTCAGTGAATACACCATCACAATAGCAGTTTAACATTACCCTATCTTAGTGTGGCTGATAGTGCTTCACGGTCCAGCACCCCAAAGCTAACAGACAAGCCACAACGTACTATAACTCTGCATCTATCCTGGTATCTTACAGGCAGCAAAATGATCCTTAGACTTCTAAAACAGATTGTGTTGCTGTGTCTGAAGCTTAATGTACTGTTTAAAGACAGATATCTCCTGGGCATCCTAAAAAATACTGCTAATGCTTTATCTAGTTTCAAGATGCAGGCTTTCAGATACAATCAGCCAGGAGCAGTGGAGTTCCCTATGCCTTTTCTGGACCAACTGTGATGGCTTGGTGCCCAAGCTTACCAGATCTCATTGTAGCCAGCCTAGCGCCCAGGACAGGGCATGCCTATAAGGGGGCATTTAGTACATATTGCAAATTCTTGGTGTATGTAAGGGCGGAGACTGTTTTGCTCCTACTTCAGTCCTGGCACTCCTGGGATCTTTTAAGAGATGGGGGCAGTCAGTTGTGCAAGCGAGACACCACATTGCTGTGATATTTGTTTTTGCAAAGATGCTGTGGACACAGATGGGACAAAAATATTCTTAGTGCCAAGAGCATTGAGGGGTTGGCAGCATCTCGAGGGGGCCAGACCTTACTCTAGGCGCCCCATCGACATGGGTAAACTGGCAGCAATTATGTCTACCCTTGGGAGCATTTGCAGATCACCAGATGAGGTCTACCTCTATAGGATGGCATTTGCCCACGAGTTCTATGGGGCCCTTAACATAGGCAAATTGGTGGTCAAAAACAAGATTGATTTGGAAGGAGATTTGCAGCATATGGACCTTCAGTGACTGAATGACTCCTTGACGATTAATATTCCCCACTCCAAGGGAGATCAGGCTGGTGGGAGTGATCACACAATTTGACATAGGGTTCTGGGTAATTAATGCTGTCCCCAAAGTAACCTCAAGTCTTTTCTGGCACACCGGCGGCAGGGAAATGGGGGCCCCCTCCCGGTACATGCTGATGGACACCTCTGACCAGGTACCTGGGTACGATCCTACTGAATGTGGGTCTCATTCTTTTAGGATAGGAGCTGTCATCCCTGCAGAGGCCATGGGGGTCACAGGCCTGGCAGTGCAAATACTTGGTAGGTGGTCCTCGGATGCTACAAGTGTTATGTAAGACTGAACATGTTGTAGGGCCTGCCACTAATCCCCATATTTTTCTCCCTTTTCTCTCCTGTGGACACAGGGGTTTGAGTCAGCCACGTGATTTCTTAGCTACCCCGTCAACGCGGAGGTGATAGAGAAGGCCTTTTACTTTGCAAGTGGTTTTTCTGCCATAGCATGACAGGCAGGTTACTGCCTGGCCCATTTGAGATCTACACTGGAGAAAAATTTGCCTGAAGGTATACACTGTGGTGCATCACGGAAGCAATAATTTGGTGGGCACTGGCAGGAAAGAATTGTTTGAACTGATGATCTCTGAGATTGGTTGGCTCTCAAAGAAATTTCCAAAAGTGATGCTAGCATGATCCAACATCATTCCCAGGTTGCAGTGGAGGAGTAGTAAGTTGGTCAGGACATTCAACAATTCAGTAAATTGAGTAAATAATAAAATTGGTAAGTTCTAGAGATACTGCAGCACTCATATACAGTCAGTTATCATGCATTTGTCAAAATGAGACCGATTGAAATGAGATCCTTTTATTGGTGTTTGAAGCATCGATTTAACATATAAAAGATGAACATAGTTCCACAGACATAGCCAACACGTGTATCGTCACAATAGTGACTTTTTCAAGGCTATAAAAACTGTACAAATATGCAGACAAATATATGATTGTGGAAATCATATAGAGGATGATAGCAATAGTTAACATGTATGTGTTAAGTAGGTAAAATATTTTATCACAGGTGCCCAGGGGCTGGTGGTGAAGCATCCCAAAAAATGAAACAATTTGGTCATGCATTGGTCAGAATGTGTTGGAAAACAACTGAACAAATGATCCAACAGTTGGTACAAAAAGGAAGAAGAGAGAAGCCTAAACCACATCACAATTGCATGTACTATGTTACAGCATAGAAGTGCAGCACGGTAGAGCACAACAGTGATAAGCAGTCACAACTGGGCACCAAATTGGTAAACAGATGGAATCACGTATTGTTAGCTGTGATAATATAAAGAGCACGAGTAAAGAGACCCGAAAGTCCAAGTTGTGCGTCAACAGGTAATAATGTTTTGTATTTAATGATTTAGGGGGTCATTGCAACTCTGGCGGACGGTGTTAAAGGTGTGGTAATACCGCAAACAGGCCGGCGGACAAAAAAAGGGAATTATGACCGTGGCGGAACCCGCCAACATAGACAGCCACTTTAACACTCCGACCGCCATGGCGGTACAGACAAGCAGCGCGGCGGTCAGCGCCAACAGACAGGCGGAGGACAATGTACCGCCCATAGTATCACAACCCGCCAATCCGCCACCTTTTACGGGGCGGATTCTCCGTGGATAAAAACACGGCGGAAACAGTCACTGCAATGTGAAAACGCTCACCTGAACACATCCTACGAGGAAGGAGGATAGCATGGAGCCGGAACTCCAAATCCTACCGGCCCTTGTATTCCTACTCATTTACGAAGACCAACGCCTGCGCCGGCGACGACAACGGTGAGTACTGCATCTATGACATAGGGGAGGCAAAAGTTAGGGGGACACACACGCAACACCCCCACCCCCACCCCCACCCCACTCTCGCATATTACAACACACACACCAATGCATTCACAAACGTCACAGTAACAACCCACAACCTCCCCGAAAGAATGCAAAGACAAAACGAAATCAGTCGAAACATTGTAATGTATCAATATACATGTCTCAAAAATATACAGATATATTAGAAAATCATACAAAAGTATATACATTCCGAGAAGTAGTTCAGATATGCACATAGAAATGTCCGTGCACCACTAGTCCAAAAATGCATGGGCGAGGCCCACAATAGATACCTGTCCACACACGGAGAGAACACTGCCGGGGCATCAGATAGAAATACTACAGGCACCTCAGGGGGAAGGGAAGGGGGGGAACCTCAGCCGGAGGAGTGCAAAGCCAGATCCACGACGGGGCTCCATGCCCATTGATGTATCCTGGGGAGTGCAAAGCCACAGTCTCTCAAGTCTCTACAGTGGGTGGGTTGCCCACTGTTCCATCCTGGGGAGTGCAAAGCCACAGTCTCTCAAGTCTCTACAGTGGGTGGGTTGCGCACTGTACCATCCTGGGGAGTGCAAAGCCACAGTCTCTCAAGTCTCTACAGTGGGTGGGTTGCCCACTGTACCATCCTGGGGAGTGCAAAGCCACAGTTTCCAAAGTAGATAACAGCCTCCACTGGTTCTGGAGGGGGACTGGTGCCCAGACTGGATTAGTCTCTCCGTGGAAGTTCCTGTCCTGTCACTGTCCCACCTGCACATGGGATAACGATGCTTGATGTGGCGGCCTTTTTATTCTTTCCCGGTGCATGCCCTGTTCAGCGGTGCTTTGCCATGGCGGGGCATGCCCTGTTCAGCGGTGCTTTGCCATGGCGGTGCATGCCCTGTTCAGTGGTGCTTTGCCATGGCGGTCTCTGGACTCTTCAGCAGTGCTTTGCCATGGCGGTCTCTGGACTGTTCAGCGGTGCTTTGCCATGGCGGTGCATGCCCTGTTCAGTGGTGCTTTGCCATGGTGGTGCATGCCTTGTTCAGCGGTGCTTTGCCATGGCGGTTCTGGACTCTTCAGCGGTGCTTTTCCATGGAGGTGCATGCCCTGTTCAGCGGTGCTTTGCCATGGCGGTGCATGCCCTGTTCAGCGGTGCTTTGCCATGGCGGTCTCTAAACTCTTCAGCAGTGCTTTGCCATGGCGGTCTCTGGACTGTTCAGCGGTGCTTTGCCATGGCAGTGCATGCCCTGTTCAGCGGTGCTTTGCCATGGCGGTGCATGCCCTGTTCAGCAGTGCTTTGCCATGGCGGTCTCTGGACTGTTCAGCTGTGCTTTGCCATGGCGGTCTCTGGACTGTTCCGCGGTGCTTTGCCATGGCGGTGCATGCCCTGTTCAGCGGTGCTTTGCCATGGCGGTTCTGGACTCTTCAGCGGTGCTTTGCCATGGCGGTGCATGCCCTGTTCAGCGGTGCTTTACCATGGCGGTTCTGGACTCTTCAGCGGTGCTTTGCCATGGCGGTGCATGCCCTGTTCAGCGGTGCTTTGCAATGGCGGTCTCTGGACTCTTCAGCCGTGCTTTGCCATGGCGGTTCTGGACTGTGCATTGGTGTGTGGCATGACGTTCTCTGGACTGGGCATTGGTGTGTGGCATGACGTTCTCTGGACTGGGCATTGGTGTGTGGCATGACGTTCCCTCATTGCCCAGCGGGGCTGTGGCAGCCGGGGCCCTCCTGGGCACTGACTCCGGCGGTGGTCTCCTGACCAGTAACGATACTTGGGCCCTCCTGGGCACTGACTCCAGCGGTGGTCTCCTGACCAGTGACGATACTCGGGCCCTCCTGGGCAATGACTCTGGCGGTGGTTGTGGTCTCCTGACCAGTGACGATACTTGGGCCCTCCTGGGCACTGACTCCGGTGGTGGTGGTGGTCTCCTGACCAGTGACGATACTTGGGCCCTCCTGGGCACTGACTCCGGCGGTGGCGTGGTCTCCTGACCAGTGACGATACTTGGGCCCTCCTGGGCACTGACTCCGGCGGTGGCGGTGGTCTCCTGACCAGTGACGATACTTGGGCCCTCCTGGGCAATGACTCTGGCGGTGGTCTCCAGACCAGTGACGATACTTGGGCCTTCCTGGGCAATGACTCTGGCGGTGGTCTCCTGACCAGTGACAACGGTGCTGGTGGTGGCGTCCCGACCGCTGGGAAGGTTGCCGCCCTTCTCCGCCGTGCTGCTCACACTAGGCTGTGCAGACTTCCTCTGGCCCTTCCCCACCTTTGGAGGAGTCACAGCTGACTCTGCAATCCCCCTGGATCCCCTGTGAGTTGTTTTGCCTCTAGGAGTCTTCACAGGGTGCCGTCGGCCACTTTCCAATTTTAGAGCCTTTACAGGGGGTGGGCTGCCTGTGCCTTGGCTCCGGGTCACACTGCCTGCCCTGGTGGCCGGTGCACTCCACACACCTTGAACAGGCACCACTGGTTTTGGAGGCTTTTTGGCTGAGGCGCTACGACGGGACTGATGAATTGGAGGGGGGGGGGCAAAAAGGTCTACTTTACACAGGGACAGTTTCTGACGAACACTGGGGTGGGTAGTTGGAGGGGGTCTGGGAGTGAAGGAAGAGGAGGTGGTTGTAGGAGGTGTCACTTTAGGTGTTTTGGGTGCAGGTGCAGGTACTGGAGGCTGTCGTGAGGTGGATGGATGTTGGGTGTGTGGGTGCCTGTGTTTGTGTACTTTGGGAGGGGGCGTCACAGACACACTGGGAGAGGACACAGGGGAAGTGTAAATGGGAGTGGAGGTGGTGAGTGCAGGTGAGCGGGGTGTGGTGCTGGGTGTACTGCTGCAAGTCCTAGTGCCTGTAGATGTAGTGAATGCAGGTGAGAGTGTAGACAAGACTGGGAGGGAGGAGGGAGACGACAAGGAGGGGGACACAGTGGAGGCAGTGGATGTTGCTGTGTCTGCACGTGGGTGATGCTTGCGTGTGTGCCTGTGGGTTGTGTGGTGCCTATGTTTGCCTGAGCTACCTTTGTGTGTTGAGGTGTGTGCATGCTGGTCTGTAGGTGTGCTTGGGATAGGCTGGGGCACAGGGGATTGGGTCTGGGTGGAGGAGGGTGGAGGGGGGAGGCTAGACACAGGGACAATGGCTGCCATCAGTGCTGAGGCCAGAGATTGCAGGGTTCGCTGAAGGGCAGCCTGACCAGAATGAATGCCCTCCAGGAATGCATTACCGTGTTGCAACTCCCTTTCTACACCCTGGATGGCATTCACAATGGTAGACTGCCCAACAGTGAGTCCTGAGGAGGTCAATGGCCTCCTCACTGAGGGCAGTAGGGGTGATTGGGGCAGGGCCTGAGGTGCCTGGGGCGAAAGTGATGCCCACCCTCCTGGGTGAGCGGGCACGGGGCGAACGCTGAGGGGCTGCTGGGAGGGCGGTGCTGGTAGGGGAGGTGGCGGCTGTACCTGTAGAAGTGGGGCGCACAGATGGTGCCGCCACCACAAGGGAGCTCCCATCGGCGGACAAGTCCGTGTCGCTGGTTGGTGATCTGGTGGCCGACGTGAATCTCCCCTCGCCCTCCGTCCCACTGGTGCATTCTGAGTCCGTGGTGTGGCCCTCCATGGCCATGTGGGATGCAGCTCCCTCGTGCTCCGGTGCCACAGTACCTCCGCCTGATGATGCTGATGAACAAAAGAAGAGGGAGAGCACAAAAAGTGGGGGGGAGACAGAAGAAAGACAGGTTGAGTGCATGGCATACCGCGACCGTTGGCGGACAATACAGACACAGCAGCCCCCTGCACTACGCTGTGATCCTGGCCTCTACAGATGCAATTCCTGGGATCTGGCCTACATGGCTATGGTGGACATCTGCACACATGGATGCCACAGGGGCATCTATACCTATACTTGGCACTCTACTGAGGTGGGGTAGGGTGCCACATGGCCTGCATTACAGAGGGGCCTAGCGTACGTATTTCTGCCTGGCCTAGGTACACCCACAGCCCACCTCCCCACCCAGACACCTCCACTGCGCGCAAAGTCAGCAGAACGAGGTTGTACTCACCCCCTTGTGTCTGCTGTGATGCCCTCAAGCGCTCATCCAACTCAGGGTAGGCCACCGCCAGGATCCTGAACATCAGGGGGGTCATGGGGCGACGGGCACCTCTCCCACGTTGGGAGGCCATCCCCAGCTGAGCCTCTGCCGTCTTCTTGCTCCAGCGGCGAATGTCCTCCCATCGTTTACCGCAGTGGGTGCCCCGTCTCTGGTGGACCCCCAGGGTCCGGACGTCCTTGGCGATTGCATGCCAAATGTCCTTCTTCTGGTGGGCGCTGACCTACATGACATGCACAAGGGAAGAAGAGAAGTCATTAACAACCGCACCGTCAATGTGTGTGGCCCCCCTCCCTACCCTAGCCATGTGGCACATACATTCACATGCATTAATGTTGCCTGAACTCTGCCCCCTTCCCTCTTCCAACCAGCCCTCTCCACCCAGGCCTAGCCCATACAACGTGCTCCCTGTGTACTAACCTGTTGGTCTGGAGGACCGTAGAGTAGCGTGTACTGGGGAGGACCCCGTCTACCAGTTTCTCCAACTCCTGTGCAGTGAAGGCAGGGGCCCTTTCCCCAGACGCAGCAGCCATCGTCGCTTCCAGACCAAGGTCACAGCAGCACTTGCAGTGTAGGTCCTCTCCTGTCGAAGGTCAGGTATCTAGTGATTGAACAGATAGAAAATGGCGGTGAAGTCCGCGGCGGTGACGTCCGCTGCGGTGCGTATCATCACCGCCGGCGCACTTCCTCATTGGCTCCTGGGACCCATAGGGTCCAATGTTAACCAATGCAGCATTGCGCCACGGTCTACGACCGCCTACCGCGACGGTGTGCAACGCCAACTCAGTTACCCCACAATCCCATTGTCCCAGTTTAGAGGTCAGGCAGCTGCCATTTCAGGGGCCGACATGGCTTCATTTACTTCTGCGTCACACATAGCTAGGCCTACACTCAACACACATACAGGAAGGGTTATGCGTTTGGTATCGTGTTCTGTGTAACTGTGGGTACATACCTTGAAATTAGTTGACTCAATCCTCGCTGTTGTCCTTCCTAGGCGCCGTCAGCTGGGACATTTGAGAAGATGGCAGAATCCTCCGGTGTACCGACCGCTGGTGGACCTGTTGACAATGGAAGAGCGACATTTAATCGTCACCTACAGGTTTGACCGTGCCACAATCCAGGAACTATGTACCCAGTTGGAGCCAGACCTGATGTCACCAATCCGCCATCCCACTGGAATCCCCCTGACGTTCGGGTGCTGTCAGTGCTCCATTTCCTTGCTAGTGGGTCTTTTCAGACAACAGTGGCCATGGCATCAGGGATGTCCCAGCCTATGTTTTCCAGCGTGTTGTCCAGAGTGTTGGCTGCCCTGCTGAAACACGTAAGGAGATACATCATTTTCCCTGAGGTTGAAGATTTGGCTACAGTTAAAGGTGACTTCTATGCCCTTGGACATATCCCCAGCGTCATAGGTGCTATGATGGGACCCATGTAGCTCTGGCCCCCCCCCACAGGAGTGAACAGGTGTACAGGAACCGGAAGAGTTATCATTCCATGAATGTACAGATGGTATGTTTGGCAGACCAGTACAACTCGCAGGTAAATGCAATGTTCCCTGACTCTGTGCATGACGCCTACATCCTGCAGAATAGCAGCATCCCTGATATGATGGGTCAACTCCAGAAGCACCGTGTGTGGCTATTAGGGGACTCTGGTTACCCCAACCTGTCCTGGCTATTGACCCCAGTGAGGAATCCCAGGACCAGGGCAGAGGAACGCTACAATGAGGCCCATGGGCGGAATAGGAGGGTGATCGAACGCACCTTCGGCCTCCTGAAGGCCAGGTTCAGGTGCCTCCATATGACAGGTGGTTCCCTATTTTACTCACTGAAGAAGGTGTGCCAGATCATCATCGCCTGCTCGATGCTTCACAATCTTGCTTTGCGACGCCAGGTGCCTTTTCTGCAGGAGGATGGTCCAGATGACGGTCTTGTGGCAGCTGTGGAGCCTTCGGACAGTGATGAGGAGGAAGCTGAGGAAGAAGACAACGACAACAGGGAGTCAGTCATACAGCAATATTTCCAGTGACACACAGGTGAGAACATTTTCATTTTTAACATTACATTCACTGTCACACATCTTACTCTATCCTGTGTGTAATTTACTGGGATTATTTGGTAACTGAGTTGTTCCTTTCCATTACGGTTTCACAGGTGTGGTTACCAACGTGTGTCATCTTCATGCATCCTTCAAGGACTTGTGATGTGTGACATTGGTATGTTGCCTTAACAACTAAAAAAGCATTTTGACACTGTCATTGATAATACATTTGTACAAAATCATAGACTGACTCCAGATTGTTTTCTGGTTCAAGGGTGTTTATTTAAGTGCTCAAAAATGGAGGGGGGTAGTTAAATGGTGATGGGTGATGGTGGAGGAATGTCCATGGCAGAGTCCAGTCTATTAGTCTCACAGGTGCACTGCCCATCTGGGCATAGGAAGTGGAGCTGGGGCAGTTAAAGTATGGACAGGGTAACAAAGTGGGACGGTGGGGGGACAATCAGGGTGGTCTCATTTCCTGGCGGGGGTCTTGCCATCTTGCTCTGTCCTGTTCCTGGATCTCAGGGACCGCTTGCATGGTGGTTGTCCGTCTGCAGGGGGTGGGGTGCTGGTGTGGTGGTCCTGTGGCGGGGGGTCCTGTCCACTAGCGCCGGCGGAGGTGGTGGGCAGTTCATCGTCCTGGCTAGTGTCAGTGGCCCCTTGGAGTGCCACGGTGTCCCTCAAGGTCTGCCGTATGTCCTTCAGCACCCCTACAATGGTGCCCAAGGCGGAACTGATGGTTCTGAGCTCCTCCCTGAACCCCAAATACTCTTCCTCCTGCAGGCGCTGGGTCTCCTGAAACTTGACCAGGACCGTCGCCATCGTCTCCTGGGAGTGGTGGTATGCTCCCATGATGGAGGTTAGGGCCTCGTGGAGAGTGGGTTCCCTTGGCCTGTCCGCCCCCTGTCGCACAGCAGCCCTCCCAGTTCCCCTGTGTTCCTGTGCCACCGTCCCCTGGACCGTGTGCCCACTACCACTGCCCTGAGGTCCCTGTTGTTGTTGGGGTGGTGGGTTATCCTGGGTTCCCTGTAGTGGTGGACACACAGCTGATTGACCTGTCCTGGGTAGGGAGGTTTGGGCCCGCTGGGTGGGTGCTGTGCTGGTGTTACCAGAGGGTGGAAGGTCAGTGTTGGTCTGTGCAAGGGGAACCGACTGTCCAGAGGCCCACGATGGTCCGGGCTGGTCATCAGGCTCCAGTAGGTCAGAGCTGCTATCGTCACTGTGGGCCTCTTCTGCGGGTGGAGTGGAGATGTCTGGACCCTCCGATGTGGTGATGGTCCTTCGTGATCCTACAGGGGCATAAGAGCATGATTATTGCATGTGTGTGTGTCATGGTGTGCAATGGGTGGGTGTTTGTGTACCCCAGTGCTAGCATTCCTGTGTGGGTGCTTGTGTGATGATGGTTAGGAGGTTGTTCTGGGTATGTGCAGTGAGCATGCTTTGGTGAGTGGTGACCATGCTTAGTTGTGTCATGCAGGGTTTGGTGTTGGGATGTGTGGTTTGTGTTATTAGTACATTAGTGAGGAGGTGCAGTGATAGGGGAGGGTGTGAGGGTGGGTGTGTGATAGCATGCAGGTAGGGTGGGGGATATGATAGTTAAGATTTGACTTACCAGTGTCCATTCCTCCACTGACTCCTCCAAGGCCCTCTGGATGCATGATGGTCAAGACTTGCTCCTCCCATGTTGTTAGTTGTGGGGGAGGAGGTGGGGGTCTGCCGCCAGTCCGCTGTACCGCAATGTTGTGCCTGGAGACCGCTGAACGCACCTTTTCCCGTAGGTCGTTTCACCTCTTCCTGATGTCCTCCCGATTTCTTGGGTGTTGTCCCACAGCGTTGACCCTGCCGACTATTCTGCGCCATAGCTCCATCTTCCTGGCTATGGATGTGTGCTGCACCTGTGAGCCAAATAGCTGTGGCTCTATCCGTACGATTTCCTCCACCATGACCCTGAGCTCCTCTTCGGAAAAGCGGGGGTGTCTTTGGCGTGCCATGGGGTGATGTGTGTGATGTGTGAGGTGGTATATGTGGTGATGAGTGTAGTGATGTGTAGTGGTGTGTGGTGTTTTGTGCGTGGATGTTGTGTGGGTGATGGTGTTGTGTGCCTCTGTGTGGTGGGATTGTCTAATCAGTACTGTCTCTCTGGCCTTCTTTCAGACATTTGGTTGTAGGGGTTAGTGGGTGATGTGGGTGTGTGTTTTATATTGTGTTGGGTGTGTGAGAGTGGTGTTTGTATGTGTATCAGGTTTGTGTATTTGGAATTGTCCAATGTGGCGGTGTTTTGGAGATATGTGTGTATTTTGAGCGCGGCGGTGTGTACCTCCAATGGAATACCGCGGTTAAAAGACCGCCGCGTGGATTTGTGGGTCATAATAGCATGCCCGTGTTTCTGTTGGCGTGCAGGTGGAGGTTTTGTTTTAGCCATTTTACCACTGACCTTTGGTGTGGCGGACTTGTGTGGGTGACTGAATTTCGGCGGGTTCCGAAATGTGGGTCATAATAGCTGTGGCGGACTTCCGCGGCGGTGTATTGGCGGTCTTCTGCACGGCGGTAAGCGGCTTTTACCGCCAATGTTGTAATGACCCCCTAAGTATCTTAGCATGTCAAGACGTACCAAAATTATGTAAACTACGTTGTGCCCTCGTTTGTTGACATCAAGTACCTAAACAAGATGAATAGACAGCTCTGGGCATCATAATGTAGCACAGGGCCCAAAAAACGCCGATATATGTGTAATAAATCATCAAGGTATCCACCTTAATAGGCCTAAGTAATTGTTTTCCATTCATAGACCGAAGGTCATATATGAAAGTTGGTATAGAATCCTAACTGTAGTAGACAGGTGGCCCTGATAAGTCCGTTTCTAAAAACAAACAAAGAAAAGCCACACCTAAGTATACAAAAACAAAACTGCACCTGGTCTAAAGCACAGTGGAACCCATGGCAAAGGAAAACTACACTGAAAAGGCGGCATATATAAAATAATGTAAAAAATTTGAAATATGTTAGGAAAGGGGGACATAGGTCAGTTTGGAAATGAAGGGGTCAGAAATTAACTGGAAACTAGCAAAGATGTAGTTCTGTGAATGGGCTACGACAGTAGTACAATAAAATAAGGTCACAAAATATAGAATTAATTGCTAGCGACAACGTGATCCCTGCATTATGCTTAGTAAGACAAAGTTTTTTGCCCATCTAAAAAGGCACCCCTAGTCCTATACAGGCCTAGAGCAATAACCCAGGGCTGAAATTAATAGTTGTAGCCTGAAGTGTAAAGACAAACTTACTCGGCAGTACAGGTAAGCAAGGTGATGTCCTGAGTGTGGAAAGACACCTTTGGCATCCATCTTGGGACTCGGCTTCAGGCCAGGACCCAGCTGCATTATTTTAAAAAGGAGGGGGGTGCAAAGGGCCCCTCCTGAGGGTCTTGGAGCCCTGTGGACCACCAACTCCCTGGTGCTTTATTTAGAAAAAAAGAAGGGGTCAAATGGGCCCCCCCTCCTGAGGTTCTGTAATCCCCAGGGACCACCACCTCCCTGGGTCTAACTTAGCAGTAGTTGGTGGGGGAGCGCTGTGTTAGACCACCCGAGGCCCGGGGACCACCTCCTCCCTAGTGCTAAATAATGTAATTTGGAGGCCCCAGTACCAAATGTTCTAAACAATGGGAAAGGGGCTGCATGGCCCCCTCCTGGGCTACATACAGCTCCAGGGACCACCACCTCCCTGGGGCTGGTCCTGAAAAGTAAAGAAGGGGAGCCCACGAGGGCCGGCTCCTGCTATGTCCTGGAGTGCCAACTCCAGGGACGTAGCTGTTTGCTTTTGCTTGGTGGGAGCAAAGCAAACTCTCCAGTTCCAGAAGGCGGAACATGTCAAAGTGCTCCTGCCCACTGGAAGAAGAGGTTTCATCTCTTTCCCTACCCACAGGTATTGGGGCAGGGAAAGAGATGTAACTATTGCTCTTGAACCCAGGGAGCTGCATTTCTAGCAACTCCCTGTGTAGGGATCTGCATTTCCAGCAGCTCCTTGTGTACAATAGCAATGCCAACTCCAGCAGTAAGTGTGGAGCCTCTGGGACCATGAGGGCCTTGAGACATCCCCGCCACCCCAGTGCACACTGAGTTTCTTGGGTAGGCTTCCAAGTGGAGTTTCCAGACATGGCTGTGCCCCGGGAGATACAGTCCCTTTTGTCAGGATGATGGACAGATTACCAAATGCCCCGAGTGTTTGCTGCTGATTTTGGTGGCTCGTTCTTGATGCTGAGGAACATGAGGACAACTCCACAAAACAAAGAAGCACTTACAACATATAAGTAAGGGGAAGGACCCTGTTTTGGTGGAGATGTATGTCTTTGTAGCATTGTTGGCCTCTCCATAGGAGGATCCATGTTATCACAGAAATTCAAAGACACACAAGTCACAATCACATTGCCAAATGCACACAAAGTTGCTGAAGTCATTTCCTCGTGGTTCACTATACAGCTGTAGTGTAGAATATGTACTGGACATTTACCAAGGAGGTAGAAATAAATCCACCTGGGCTGATATTTTATGCAAAACTATGGACTCTTTTTAAATAAAAGGGCAGTTGAGGATCCTTTGTGGCCGAGTCATTCACACAGCTACTGATACACCCACACAGACACACACACCCACTCACATGCGCACTCAGACATACTCACTCACTTATCCACTCACAGATCCACTCAGAGACTCACACATCCACTCACAGATCCTCTCTCTCAATTACCCACTCACAGACCCACTTAGACACTAATACACCGAATCACAGACCCACTCAATCACGTACCTACTCACAGACCCGCTCAGTCATGCACCCACTCAAAGACACACTCACAGACTCATGCACCCACTCACAGACCAATTGAGGTACTCATATGGACACTCACAGACCCACTTACAGATTTATGCACAGTGGATTGAGTTGTTGTAGAGCGTTGGCCGCAGGGCCTGGCTCTAGGCCAGGCCCTGCTGCCATTCCCTGCCAAAGGCAGTGCGTGGTACGGAGCTGCATAGTAATAAAAGGTTGGCTCCAAGGCCTGCAGCCACCCCCGCTGCACACGGCCAAAAGCCATTCTGCAATCTTTGTTTTTTAAGTTAATATATATATATATATATATATATATATATATATATATATATATATATATATATATAAAATTTAAAAAACATAACCCAAACAATTTAATATGATGTAAAATATAAATTTTTCATTTTTATTTATAGTGTTACATTATATCTATGTATATTTAAACACATACACATATATCTGTATGTGTGTTTATTTGAGTGATATCATATGTAGTATTAAATACTATTTAAATGTATTTAATTTACATTATATTAACGTTATACATTAAAATATTCCAGATTTGCTATTTCAAACTATATCTTTATATAAAAACAATATTTGTGTCTGTTTTTGGACGATGTTAGTGTAAAATTATATTTATTTTGCTATTTTTGTACTTACCAGTATGTGTAGGGACCGAAATGCTTGTAAACATTATTTTTGACACAATATTTCTGTATCTCAATATTGTTGGTTTTTCTATTCTATCAGTGATCCACATTTGTAGCTTTCAGTTTCAAAGAGATGACACCTTCATCTTTGTGTCTCTCTGGAATCATAGTTTAAAATCCTAACTTATGGTGAAGTCCAATTTTGAATTGCAATTCTAAAAATGCCACTTTTAGAAAGTTGCTATTTTCTTGCCTTAGCCATTTAGAGCCTTTCTCTGCCCACATATCTGGGTGTAGTCAGCAGTTAGTTTTTGTGTATTCTTTCTAGATAGCCACAAATAATAGGATGGGAGCTTTGGTGTCACTAAATGAGTCATTATGGGCTGGATGGGAGGGAGTAGCTGGACACAGCCTCACATCTGAATGAGCTGTGTCCTGTCCACACACAAGGGACTTAACACCCCTGCATTGTTACTCCGGCCAGCTTGGAACCAGGGGAGGAGGGGAATTCCTTGCACTTCAAAGCCACTGTCTAGAAGCTTCTCCCACCTTCCAGAACAAGGGCACTAAAGTATAAACACTGGACCTCAGACACCACCACTTAAGTACACTTCTAGACCTGTGGATACTCTGCTAAGAAGGAAAACTGCTCTGCTGCCAAAGGCTTGCCACTATGCTGGACTGCTGTTTTGCTGGACTCTTGCTTTGATGTGCTGACCAGTGCCTGCAGCCCTCTTGCCTCGGAGTGAGAAGTACTAGATCTGCATGTCTCCATCACAGAACTTAGAGTGACTCTAAGGGCTAGTTGGCTGGCCTCCTGATCTGAAGTCTCAGGGACAGAAAGACTTCCATCCACGGTGCTCCTGCACCTGGACTCTGCTCATTGTGAGTCTGTCCTATCAAGTGATATGACTGCAGTCCAGGACCTTTGGAAGAGAGCCTGAGGTGTTTGCTCCAGCAGACCCCCGAATCGCCACTGTTGCATGTAAAGAAACAACAGATCACCTCTACTGCGTGGGTCGCAACCCATGCAACCAGACTTGCATCGCCCCTGTACCACGCATCTTGAAACCAGCACATCATCTTCAGAACCAACACTGCTGCGTTTTTCTTGGCACAAGGACCTCACATCCCTGATGACGGCATCCTCAAAGTTGACGATGAAACTAGGCATTGCAGCCTCTGCACTCATCGGTACCAATGCATTGCCTCAACTGCACATCAGATCCTCACCATTGACACAGTAGGAACTCACACCGCAGCCTTACTACATCTCGGAACTGGCGCACTGCTGCTGTTGCATGGGGATAAGGAATGCAATTCCGCTAGGGCATGGTTCCAAGCCAACGCATGCTCCGCAAACCAAATTTAAGGTACTTTGGTTCAGTGGGCCTTACTGGGTCCCAATAGCCAGTTCGCGCTCCATAGCGTTTGGCCTGAACTTCCGACTTTGTCCGGTTCAAATAGATAAGTGCTGTATTACAGTTTATTTATTTAAATAGGTTCAAACCTGGTGTAGGATCCTTTTCGTGTGGATTTTCATTATTTTACTGTTAGAAGTGTTGCACAAATACTTTACAGATTGCCTCTGCCTCCAGGTTAACCCTGACTGCTCTGCGTCAAGCTACCTGGAGTTGAGCACAGGTTAATTTGGGGTTTGGTTTGTGCCTTACCCTGACTAGGATTGTGGTTGCTGCTTCATCAGGACTAACACCCGAGTCAACCGAAAACCCAGTTTCTAACATCATCGATTTTGGTTCGTATGGATGGATGACGCATCACCTGGGGTCCCAGTTGAGAATGTTTTTTTCACCTGTATTTTTGTGGTTTTGATATATGCACAGTAAAAAGATTTTAAATATGGGTTAAAATTTATCCAGACTTCAACAACCACAGAGGAATTTCATAGATAAAAAGAAGTGTTTCCTTTTTTATTGCTTTTTCACTTCCATTGAACCAATACTAACAGAACTAGAAGAGTGGAATGCACACGGAAAATATTTTGTTCAGAAATATGTTTGTACTACTTAGTGATAAATTCAGTTCCAAAGACTCTACTAAATGAAACTTCAAATTTCAAAAATGTGTTTTGTAAAGAGCCCATCGTCTGATTGTGCTAACACTTTGCCTTTTCCAAGTCTATAACCTTCAGTAAACAATTTCAACATATTTCATATCAAAATAACTTTGTGTGCCTCTACATTTTACTATCTGAAACTGTTTCATCTTTCAATTGAGTAGTGATCTGTCTAATCATGCTGACTCCTACTTTCAGGACTTGCCTCCCAGACAGAGGGAGCTGTCTGGTCGCCAGAGACCTATTAGGAAGTTACAGTAGGCTTAGAGCCTGCCCATTGCTTACCAGTTGCTGACTTTTTTGCAGTAACTCTCATTTGCCTACCTCTTATTCAATGGCTTGCCTTCTCTTCTTGTGTTCATCCCTCCCTTTAAGATAGACTCTTTACAATTCTTTTGATTAGATGACTTGTATCCTTCCACTGCTCACATTTAAGGACCTAGCTTTTTCTTTTTCATTCAGAACCCTATGAGTGGTAAGTATTAGTGTTTTATCTCCCTCTTGTGCTGCTTCCTCCCTCAGAAACCCACTGCCACCACTGCGTTGTCCCCACCCATCCTAACTTATCTGTAAATGCACACGAACTGGAATATTTTTGCTGGAGTATGGACGAGGAGCAGAATTTAGGGGTTGTGTGCTTTTTTCTCTACTTTCCAAATATTGCATGAAAGCAGAAGCTTTTGGCACACAAAGGGCCTCATTATGATTTTGGGCATCGAACGGCCAGACCGCCACATTGGCGGTCCTAAAAAGACTGCCATGTTGGCGGTGTTTCAGACTGCCACATTATACACAGTTATACAGGCAGGACCCCTAACCGCCAACTAAAAAAGACAGACCTGCCACAGTGCGGAGGCCCAGAAATAGGTAGTCCAACCTCCAGCCCCGACAGCACAGCAACCAACCACTGACCGTATTACAAGCCCAAAGTTGCAGTGGCGGGCACCCATGGTGGTCAGCCAATGGCAGTCCGAACCACAGCAGTCCACGGTCACAAAAGTAATACACAACAGCACACTGGATGGATTTGAAACCTATACAGCTGACATACATTCCCACACTGGACACACCTGCAAAGGACACTATAAAACACACCCCTTCACAGACCACAATCCTCTCCATCACCAACTCAATACAGGGAAGTCAGAGCTAATTATTCAACACAGCAGCACAGATATTAGGCACCAATTGCCTGGGAAGAGAAGGTCTTGGCCATCTTGTAGCCTGAGGGATTGACAGGTATGGCTACTGGAGTTGAGTCTGGTAAGTTACAGCACTAAAAATTTTATCAAAATGCCATGGGATGCATGCATGCAGCTCACCTTTTGCCACTTTTACTGTCACGCCACTTACTAACACAATATTCACTTGTCCTAAGACCGAAGAAATCTAATTGTCAACTCACAACTGAAGTGTTCTTACATGGGGGGAGAACATTTGTGTATAGTGTGTGTAATACAGGAAGTTACATGACAACAACTCCCAGCAGGCACTGTTCTACAACTCCAAACCCCAGACCAGTGTTTCCATCTCCACACACTCTTGTTTGTTAGCTCCTAATTGAGGTGTACTCACCTGGGAGGATAACATTTGTATAGTGTTTAGTACAGGGACTGACATGACTGCAACTCACAGCAGGCTCTGTATCTGTCACTCCAAACAGTAGCAAAGTGGTCACTCGCCCACATACCTCTGTTTGTCAAATCACAAATAAATTATACTCATCTGGGAAGATACCATTTGTAGGGTGTTTATAGTACAGGGAGTTACGGCCAGGAGGCACTGCTATGGCCAGGAGGTGCTGTTACTGCCACTCCACTCAGCCAGCCCAGTGTCTTTTTTTCCAAAGACCCCAGTGTGATAACTCAGACATGATGTGTACTCACCAGTGAAGATAACATTTATATAGTGTATGTACTAGAGAGAGTGACATGACTGCAACTCCCAGGAGGCTCTGTTTCGGTCACTCCCAACACCAGCACAGTGGTCACCTGCTCATAACCCCTGTTTGTCAACTCACAAATGAAGTATACTCACCTGGGAAGATACCATTTGTACAGTATGTGTATTATTGGGAGTTACATGACTGCTAAGTACAGGTTAGGGAAAGAACACTGGTGCTGGGGCCTGGTTAGCAGGCCTCAGCACACTTTCAAATCAAAACTTAGCATCAGCAAAGGCAAAAAGTCAGGGGGTAACCATGCAAAGGAGGCATTTCCTTACAGAATTGTTGCACAACTACTTTACAGATTACCTCTACCTCCAGGTTAGCCTTGACTTTGTTCTGCGTCAAGCTACTGTGGGTTGAGCACAGGTTAATTTAGGGTTTGGTTTGTGCCTTACCCTGACTAGGATTGTGGTTTATTGCTTCACCAGGACAAACACCCCAGTCAACCAACAACCCAGTTTCTAACATCATCGAAGTTGGTTCCTATGGATGGATGCTGCAGCACCTGGGGGCGTGGTTTAGAATGTTTTTTGCACATGTATTTTTGTTGTTTTGATATATGCACAATAATTGTTTTTTAAATATGGGTTAAACAAATTCCAGACTTCAACAACCACAGAGGAATTTCATAAATATAGAGCAGTGTTTCCTTTTTTATACAATTACTTTTTTACTTTAATTGAACCAATACTAACAGAACTAGAACAGTGGGATGCACACAGAAAATATTTTGTTCAATAAGATGTTTGAACTACTTAGTGATAAATTCAGTTCCAAAGACTCTACTAAATGAACTTCAAATTTCAAAAATTTGTTTTGTAAATAGCCCATCGTCTGATTGCGCTAACACTTTGCCTTTTCCAAGTCTATAACCTTCAATACACAATTCCAACATATTTCATATCAAAATAACAATGCCTCTACATTTTGGGTGGGTGGGAGGTGGGTTACTGCTCGAAGAGCCATGTTTTGAGGTGCTTTCTGAAGGTTAGGAGGTCTTGGGTCTTGCGTAGATTGGGGGGGAGGGAGTTCCAGGTTTTGGCAACGAGGTGGGAGAAGGATCGGCCGCTGGAGGTGGTGCGTTGGATGCAGGGGACTGTAGCGAGGCTGAGGTCGGCGGAGCGGACTGTCGAGTTGGTTTGTGGAAGTTGATTCATTCGTTGAGGTAGGCCAGTCCGGTGTCGTGGAGGGCTTTGTGAGTGTGGACAAGGATTTTGCAAATGATCCTTTTGTGGATGGGCAGCCAGTGTAGGGATCTGAGATGGTCAGAGATGTGTTTGTGGCGAGGGAGGTTGAGGATGAGACGTGCTGCTGCGTTTGGGATGCGCTGGAGTTTTCTCTGAAGCTTGGCTGTGGTCCCAGCGTAGAGGGCGTTGCCGTAGTCCAGTCTGCTGCCTATGAGGGCGTGGGTGACCGTTCTTGTTGTTTCTAAAGGAATCCATTTGAAAGTCTTGCATAGCATGCAAAGGGTGTTAAAGCAGGATGATGATATGGCGTTGATTTGCTGAGTCATGGAGAGAGATGAGTCCAGTATAATGCCGAGATTGCGTGCGTGGGTGATGGGTGTTGGGGGTGGTCCAAGGGTGGTGGGCCACCAAGAGTCATTCCATGCTGTCTTGTTGGGACCAAAGATTATGATCTCGTTTTTTTCTGAGTTCAATTTGAGGTGGCTTGCTGTCATCCAGTTAGCGGTGGCAAGGAGCCGGTGTGTAGGTTATTCTTGGCGGTGGATGGGTTCCTCGTGAGGGAGATGATGAGCTGGGTGTAGTCAGCATATGAAATGATGGTGAGGCCGTGGGGGCAGATGATGTTGGCAAGAGGAGCCATGTATATCTTGAAGAGGGTGATTAGATGACTTGTATCCTTCCACTGCTCACATTTAAGGACCTACCTTTTTCGTTTTCATTCAGAACCCTATGAGTGGTAAGTTTTAGTGTTTTATCTCCCTCTTGTGCTGCTTCCTCCATCAGAAACCCACTGCCACCAGTGTGTTGTCCCCACCCATCCTAACGTATCTGTAAATGCACACTAACTGGAATATTTTTGCTGGAGTATGGATGAGGAGCGGAATTTAGGGGTTGTGTGCTTTTTTCTCTACATTCCAAATATTGCATGAAAGCAGAAGCTTTTGGCACTCAAAGGGCCTCCTATGAGTTTGGGCATCGGACCGCCGGACCACCACGTTGGCGGTCCTAAAAAGAATGCCATGTTGGCAGTGTTTCAGACCGCCACATTACAATTTATACAGGCAGGACCACCAACCGCCAACCAAAAAAGACAGACCAGCAGCAGTGCGGAGGCCCAGAAATAGGTAGTCCAACCTCCAGCCCCGACAGCACAGCAACCAACCACTGACCGTATTACAAGCCCAAAGTCGCAGTGGCGGGCACCCATTTTGGTCAGCCAATGGCGGTCCGAACCACAGTGGTCTACGGTCACAAAAGTAATACACAACGGCACACTGGATGGATTCGAAACCTATACAGCTGACACACATTCCCACACTGGACACACCTGCAAAGGACACTACAAAACACACACCCCTTCAGAGACCACAATCCTCTGCAACACCAACTCAACACACAGAAGCCAGAGCTAATTATTCACCACAGCAACACAGATACTAGGCACCAATTGTTTTCTCACCATCTCTTTTCACACCCAGCACACACTTTTGTAAGTCACACCCTTTTGCACTTCCCCTCTTTAGTAAGTCACCGTCACATTTTGTTTTATATTCCACCATGTCACTTTCTAAAATCCATGTTTTTCTGAGGATGAGTTGAGAGTCATGGTGGATGAAATCATATGAGTAGAACCACAATTGTTTGGAGCACAAGTTCAGCATACTCCTCTCATTAGGAACATGGAAAGGTGGAACAGGATAGTTGAAAGAGTCAATGCTGTAGGCACAACCCTGCATACAAAGGAGGACATCAGGAAGAGGTGGAACAACCTCAGGGGCAAGGTCCGCTCCCTGGTCTCCAGGCACCAGATGCAGGTCAAAAAGACTGGCAGTGGCCCTCCTAGTGTTGCATTACATCTCTTTCCCTGGGAAGAGAATGTCTTGGCCATCTTGTAGCCTGAGGGATTTCCATCTCCACATACTCTTGTTTGTTAACTCCCAATTGAGGTGTACTCACCTGGGAGGATAGCATTTGTATAGTGTGTAGTACAGGGACTGACATGACTGCAACTCACAGCAGGCTCTGTATCTGTCACTCCAAACACTATCAAAGTAGTCACTCGCCCACATACCTCTGTTTGTCAAATCATAAATAAATTATACTAATCTGGGAAGATACCATTTGTATGGTGTGTATAGTACAGGGTGTTATGGCCAGGAGGCACTGCTACGGCCAGGAGGTGCTGTTACTGCTACTCCACTCAGCCAGCCTAGTGTCTTTTTTTTTTCAAAGACCCCAGTGTGATAACTCACACATGAAGTGTACTCACCAATGAGGATAACATTTATATAGTGTATGTACTAGAGAGAGTGACATGACTGAAACTCCCAGGAGGCTCTGTTACGGTCACTCCCAACACCAGCACAGTGGTCACCTGCTCATAAACCCCTGTTTGTCAACTCACAAATGAAGTATGCTCACCTAGAAAGATACCATTTGTAGAGTGTGTGTTTTATTTGGAGTTACATGACTGCTAAGGCCAGGAGGCACCCTTACTGTTACACCACTCAGCCAGCCCAGTGTCCAATTCTTCAAAGATCCCTTTGTGGTAGCTTACACATGAAGTGTACTCACCTGGGAGGATAACATTTGCATAATGTGTGTACTACAGAGAGTGACATGACTGCAACTCCCAGAAGGCTCTGTTACTGTCACTTCAAATACCAGTCCAGTGTTCTCTTCTCCAAATACCCTTGTTTGGTAACCCACAAATGAAGTGTGCTAACCTGGGGGGATAACATTTATCAAGTGTGTGTAGTAGAGGGAGTTTCATTACTGCAACTCCCAGGAGGCACTGTTTCATCAACTTCAAACAACAGCCAAGTGTTCAGTTATCCAACTACCCTCCTTTTAGAACTCACAAATCAAGTGTAGTCACCTGTGGGGATGACAGTTATCAGCTGTATAAAGTAGAGGGAGTGACATGACTGCTAAGGCGAGAACGCTCTGTCTCTCCCAATCAAAACACAAGCCCAGTGTTCTCATGCCAAAATACCCCTGTGTCTTAACTCTTAAATAAAGTTTACTCATCTGGTAGGATAAAATTTGTATGGTGGGGGGAAGATGAGGGAGTCACCAGAATGTAAAACTCAATAGGCCCTATGTCACTTACTCTAAAATAAAAATAATGTTCACTTGCCCAATTACATCTATTCATGAAATCTCAATTAAAAATCACTAATCTGGGAGGATACCATCTGTCGTGTGTGTAGTATGGAGAGTGACATGACTGCAACTCCCAGGAAGACCTGTTTCAGTAACTTCAAACACCACACCAGTGTTCACTTGTAAAAATACCCTTGCCTGCTAACTCTCAATTGAAGTTTACTCACTTGGGAGGGACCAAGATACAGATCATGCTCAACTCTGAGATGTGTCTAGCCACCTAGCTCCATCTTGATCTGCTAACCCAACATGAAACTATTGAGGACTGGAAGGGCACCTTACCTAGTGTGCAAACCAATGATCCCAAAGGCATCAAGATGCATCACCAGAATGGTATCAGCAGCAGACCCATTCACAATGCACTGATCACTTGATGACTCCAATCACATATATAGCAAAGTCCTGGGTCTGCCTGCATAATAGTAAACTGGGCCTCAAAATGGCCAAAGACAAATGTTGCCTAGCCACTGTTTTGCCAGCACTGGTGGCAAGATGCCATTCTCAGGCCATCCTCCCAAGGGCTAATGATTTACACATTTCAGCAGCTGCTTGACTCAAATGGAATTGGCATGCTTCACAAATGTCAGGTCAATACAACCAGTATCATGGGTGCCTGTCACAATAGGATAACGTGCAAATCAACTATGTACAAGGTCTTTGCAAAATGTCACTGTAAACCTTTGGAGGTAGATATCACAATACATTCAGTAACATTGTACGTTTCACATCAACAGGTCGAGCTGCCACTGGCCACACAGAGCCCACAAAAGAGACTGCCACTACCCCCGTGGTTGAAGCCCTCAGTGATGATGATACTTCTGGACATCTGGACATGGAGGACGGTTCTGGCCCATCTGGATACGTTGGTCAGTTAGACCTAAAGTCTAAGTTCAGACCTAAAGTCTAACTTTACTCATTGCATAGTTAGACTTTTGGTTTAAGTTTACATCAAAAGTGCAAACGTAGACTAAAAGTCTAACTTTACCAGTAGTTAAGTTAGAATTGTGTTTTATGTATAGACTTTTGGTCTAAACTTAGACCTAAAGTCTAACTTTACTAGTAGTCAAGTTAGACTTTTGGTCCAAGTTTAGACTAAAAGTCTAAAGTTACACCCAAAGTCTAACTTTGCTCATATTAAAGTTAGACTTTTGGTCTTTTTGTCTAAACTTAGACCAAAAGTCTAACTTTACTCATAGTAAAGTTAGACTTTTGGTCTAAGTTTAGACTTATGCAATAACTTAGACTTATGCAGTAAAAAAGTTACCTTTGTGAATTGGGCCCAGTGAGTCTCACTGTGGCCAGTACATCACCTCCCAGCCCGGTTGCCTCCACATCACAGAGAGCCCTTTGTGCCCAATCCTCTGTTCCTAGCACAGTGGCAACCATCTTGTGGGATCCTGAGTCACAGCACAACACCTCTCACAATGATGCTCCAGGAACCAGTGGGAGTGGGCAGCCTGTGGCAAGTGCACATGGCCGCAGGAGTAGGGTGCATTGGAGGGATGCTGTGGCCCAGTGGGATGAGGCCACTGGGGGTGTTCATGACCAGGACACCATCAGCCATCTTCTTTGGGGTCTATCAGAAGTCCCAAGGCGTGATGGGCCAGGTACTTGCATAACTCCGAGAAATCAAGCAGCTGCAGAGGAACTTTCATCATGAAGTGTGTGAACAGTGGGAGGCTCACAGTACCAACATGGCCTCCCTAACAGGGGTGCTGAGGGACATTAACACCACCCTGATCAGGGATCGACAATAACACACTACCCCTTCCTTTGGCGCATCTAGACCAGGCCCTTCACTGGTGCCAGCCACTGGAAGGGAGGGCCTGTGAGGGGAAGAATCTGCCCCAGACACCCCTGCCTTTCTAGCAGCGGATCTCCCCCCCCCCCACCACCACGCAAGCAAGGACATCCAGCAAAGAATCCATGAGGTGCGGATGGCAATGCACCTACCACTGCCAGCAAGTGAACTCTTCCAAAATGACCTCCTTTGTATGCCACACATTCACTCTGTTGACTGTTCTCCAACCACCTTCCATTTCCAGTCGGAGGAGTACACTGGACTTTGGACATCCAATGGTGTGGCATCTACTCCAGTGATTTCATCCACCATGACTGAACCCTTCCCTTTTGTTTTCCATCATACCCCAGTTTCTTTCATGTACACATTTTCAATAAAGCCAACTATCACAAAAGTAATGTCTGCTTGCTTATGTTCCACATTTTGCTATGTAGAGATGTAAGACCATGTGAAGCAAATGAGGAAGGCACAAGATACTAATGCAAGGTGGGATATGTTACAGGTACATTGTCCAACAACCAACTCACGCAAACACATTTCTACAATGTCTGGTCACACCAAACATTTTATTGCATTGTATAGTATATAGCCTGTTGAAATGTCTGGACTATCATAGCCAAAAAAATGACTGACTCATATTGTGACAAGGGACACATACCAAGGTCCAGCCCACAGACCACGGAAGGGAGGCCCTTGTCAGACATTGTTCTGTAGAATAGGCAAGCAGAAAAGTGGATGGTGTCACCAGCTTGAGCTTTATCACATATCACACCAAACAAATCTAACATCACATATACCAAGTGTAGGAAGTTGGCTCTGTATATACTATTTCAAAGTAAGAAATAGTGTGCACAGAGTCCAAGGGTTCCCCTTAGAGGTAAATTAGTGGCAAAAAGAGATAATTCTAATGCTCTATTTTGTGGTAGTGTGGTCGAGCAGTAGGCTTATCAGAGGGTAGTGTTAAGCATTTGTTGTACACACACAGACAATAAATGAGGAACACACTCTCAAAGACTTATTCCAGGCCAATAGGTTTTTATATAGAAAAATATAGTTTCTTAGTCTATTTTAAGAACCACAGATTCAAGATTTACAAGTACTACTTCAAATGAAAGTAATTTCACTCAGGTATTCTAGGAACTTTGAATAATCACAATAGCATGTACAGTTTTGACAAAAATGAAACTAAGCTATTTTAAAGGTGGACACAGTTAAAAAATCAACAGTACCTGGGGGAGGTAAGTAATTGTTAAGTTGACAGGTACGTAAAACACTTACAGGGTTCAAAGTTGGGTCCAACGTAGCCCACTGTTAGGGGTTCAAGGCAACCCCAAAGTTACCACACCAGCAGCTCAGGGCCGGTCAGGTGCAGAGGTCAAAGAGGTGCCCAAAACACATAGGCTTCAATAGAGAACAGGGGTGCCCCGGTTCCAGTCTGCCAGCAGGTAAGTCCCCGCGTCCTCGGAGGGCAGACCAGGGGGGTTTTGTAGGGCACCGGGGGGATACAAGCAGGCACAGAAAGTACACCCTCAGCGGCACAGGGGCATCCAGGTGCAGAGTGCAAACAGGTGTCGGGTTTTGTATTGAAAGCAATGGGGAGACCCGGGGGTCTCGTCAATGATGCAGGCAGGCACAGGGGGGGCTCCTCGGGGTAGCCACCACCTGGGCTAGGCAGAGGGTCACCTGGGGGTCGCTCCTGCACTGGAGTTCGGTTCCTTCAGGTCCTGGGGGCTGCGGGTGCAGTGTTGGTTCCAGGCGTCGGGTTCCTTGTTACAGGCAGTCGCGGTCAGGGGGAGCCTCTGGATTTCCTCTGCAGGCGTCGCTGTGGGAGCTCAGGGGGGTCAACTCTGGCTACTCACGGGCTCGCAGTTGCCGGGGAGTCCTGCCTGTAGTGTTGGTTTTTCGCAGGTCGAGCCGGGGGCGTCGGGTGCAGAGTAGAAAGTCTCACACTTCTGGCAGGAAACGTGAAGTCCTTGAAGTTATTTCTTTGTTGCAACAAGTTGCAGATGGTTGAACAGAGCCACCGTTCACGGGTGTTTCTTGGTCTTTGGGTGCAGGGCAGTCCTCTGAGGCTTCAGAGGTCACTGGTACCTGTTGGATGCTTCGCTTTTTCAGTTTTCTTCGAAGTTGGGAGACAGGCCGGTAGGGCTGGGGCCAAAGCAGTTGTCGTCTCCGTCTTCACTGCAGGGCTTCAGGTCAGCAGTCCTTCTTCTTCTTTAGGTTGCAGGAATCTAGTTTCCTAGGTTCTGGGGGGCCCTAAATACTGAATTTAGGGATGTGTTTAGGTCTGGGAGGGCAGTAGCCAATGACTACTGTCCTTGAGGGTTGCTACACCCTCTTTGTGCCTCCTCCCTGTGGGGAGGGGGGCACATCCTAATCCTATTGGGGGAATCCTCCATCCACAAGATGGAGGATTTCTAAAAGTAAGAGTCACCTCAGCTCAGGGCACCTTAGGGGCTGTCCTGACTGGGGGGGTGACTCCTCCTTGTTTTTCTCATTATCTCCCCCAGCCTTGCCACCAAAAGTGGGGGCAGTGGCTGGAGGGGCAGGCATCTTCACTAGCTGGGATGCCCTGGGGCACTGTAACACAAGGGGTGAACCTTTGAGGCTCACAGCCTGGTGTTACAGTTCCTGCAGGGGTAGGTGAGAAGCACCTCCACCCAGTACAGGCTTTGTTCCTGGCCACAGAGTGACAAAAGCACTCTCCCCATGTGGCCAGCAACATCTCTGGTGTGTGGCAGGCTGGCAAAAACTAGTCAGCCCACACTGGAAGTCGGGAATGTTTTCAGGGGGCATCTCTAAGATGCCCTCTGGGTGTATTTTACAATAAAGTGTACACTGGCATCAGTGTGCATTAATTGTGGTGAGAAGTTTGATACCAAACTTCCCAGTTTTCAGTGTAGCCATTATGGTGCTGTGGAGTTCATGTTTGACAGACTCCCAGACCATATACTCTTATGGCTACCCTGCACTTACAATGTCTAAGGTTTTGCTTAGGCACTGTAGGGGCATAGTGCTCATGCACTTATGCCCTCACCTGTGGTATAGTGCACCCTGCCTTAGGGCTGTAAGGCCTGCTAGAGGGGTGACTTACCTATGCCACAGGCAGTGTGAGGTTGGCATGGCACTCTCAGGGGACTGCCATGTCGACTTAGTCATTTTCTCCCCACTAGCACACACACGCTGTGAAGCAGTGTGCATGTGCTGAGTGAGGGGTCCCCGGGGTGGCATAAGACATGCTGCAGCCCTTAGAGACCTTCCCTGGCATCAGAGCCCTTGGTACCAGGGGTACCAGTTACAAGGGACTTACCTGAGTGCCAGGGTTGTGCCAATTGTGGAGACAAAGGTACAGTTTAGGGAAAGAACACTGGTGTTGGGGCCTGGTTAGCAGGGTCCCAGCACACTTTCAAATCATAACTTAGCATCAGCAAAGACCAAAGGTCAGGGGGTAACCATACCAAGGAGGTATTTCCTTACACCAAGGTGCAGACAGAGGGCAGTACAAGAGTCCCTGATCACAGGCCCATCATTTTCCAATGACCATGCATCTGGTGGCATGACACAAACATATGTCAGTGTTGTCGCACAGGCACTGTGGCCTGCAATGATGAAACACATCTACAGCTACATACAGGTCATAGAAGAATAGTGTTTAGCCTATGTGAATGGTGAATGCCTTGCTGCAATTGATGAGAACAGCATGCCCACATGATCACACACATGATGCAATCGGCCTGACACAGCACACTAAATAAGTCCAATGTGCACTTCTGACCATCCACCCAAACACTGTTCAAGACACCTTGGCACAGATCTCATCATTCCAAAATCTGTGACCTACAGTGGCTGGACCAGTCCATGCCCATTCTGTATGTCAGACCTGCATCAGTTACCTGTCAAAGTCAAAACTCTGAAATGCCCACATGAGGATGTCATGGTGAAGGTACCCGTACAAAGACAAACCAATAAGTATAGGCTTGAAAACATACTTATTACACAAATCACAGAGCAAGCGTGTGGAAAGGAAATTACATTGCAATGAGACTAACACAAACAAAGTAGTTACATCTAGGTGGGGATATGTCAAAGGCTAATTCTTCAAGCACTCTTTGGCTGAATATTGCAGAGTATCAACTCCCTAGTTTCTCCAAAGCACAATTCCACACATTCTCACAACTACAGTTCTTCGTACAGTCACTGTTGTTAAATCACATGACATACTTACACTCATGAAAAGTAGCTATTGATGAGATCTTCCCGCAAGTCAGCTCCTTCCTCTCCACCACTGTCATCCTCACTTGACATTTCATAAGTCTCAGTCAGTGGCACTGCAGGCTTCTCCTCCTCTGGGATGTATGGGATATTCCTCTGCAGGCCGATGTTGTGGAGCATGCTTTATGCCATAGTGATCTGACACACTTTCCCTGGTGAGTACTGGAGGGTTCCACAAGTTCAGTTAAGACAGCGGAATCTGGCATTCAGGAGTCCAAAAGCCCACTCCACTACGTGCTGTGTTCTTCTATGGGCCTCATAGAAGCGGACTTCCCCTGGCGTAGTTTGATTCCTTAGTGGTGACAGCAACCAAGGACGGTTCGGATATGCGGAGCCTACTGTAAAGGAATGGGACATATGTGCAACAATGAGTCACTCACTTCATGATTGTAGCACCAGGCATTGCACACACATACAACCAGGACAGATGTGACTTACCATCCCACCAGGCCCTTTCTGGGTACAGTTGTGACATCAGCTGGGACATGGTGCTGTTCTGCATTATGAAGGAATCATTGGCTGAACCCGGAAAATGGGCACACACATGTGAAATGTAGAGATCCGCCAAACAGACAACTTGCACGTTGATGGAATGGAAGTTCTTTCTATTGCGGTACACTTGTTCATTAGCCTGCACTGGGACCAAGTGAACATGCATGCCATCTATGGCCTCTACCATATGCGGGAGGAGTGCAAAACCATAAAAGTCAGCTTTCTCATGGGCTATTTCCTGATGATGGGGAAGCTGGATGTAGCTGTCCAGGTGCTTCAACGTTACTGACAGAACATTCTTCAGCACCAGACTGAACATAGGTTGGGACATGCCAGCTGATAGGGCCACTGCTATGTTGGATGGGCCCTGTGACTAGGAAGCGCAATACTGACATCACTGGTACAATGGGGGGTATGCTGGTTGGATAACTAAGAGCTGGCATCAGATCTGGCTCCAACAGATGACATAAGTCCACTATTATTTACCTTTTCAGATGGTAATGAAGGATAATGTGGCATTCTTCTATGGTCTGAAATTCTAGCAGTGGACTGTAGACAGGAGGTTGTCACATCCTCATTCTCCCTGGATACCTATGTACAACAAGGCATGATTTCTAACATTAGTCATTGTGTCCACAGCAACGAACATGATGTCAATTATATCATGCGACAAAGCAGTTCTTAACAGACTGACATGACAACCAGGACCCATCACAGCTGCATATAACACAAGGGTCACATGTGACCCCCATGGTTTTCCATAGAAGTGTCCACATCATGTATCTGTACCAAACGCAAAGATGTGCAACACAATTGCCCCTCGAAATGTGACTGGATATCCCTACTGCCAAAATGACCATCAGCGGGGTTGGACTGTGACCCACTGTTAAATACCATCCGTGCCCTGCAACATGCTACAATGGTGTTTGAGTAGGTAGTAGGACCTACATGACAAGACAAGATAAGAAAGTTTGTGAGCTCAAAAAAACATTTTCGGAGGCGTGACACACTTTCTAAAGCCCAATACAGCATTTCAGGCCACCAAAATGGCAACCTCCTGACCTACTCCTCTGGACCATAGGAACCGCCTGAAGTCGTCATGGCGGTTGCAACCGTAGCAGACACAGCCATAGGCTAACGTTGTTGCAGTGGGAGTCGCGGGTCAACGGCTGTGTCTACCAGCTGTGACGACCACGTACAAGGCAGACATGATGGCCATGTTTTGCAGATTTATTCCTGTTTTATTTATTTATTATTACTTTATTTCGGTGAGTAAAAACAAACCATTAAAGTACAATACACAACAAAGAAAGAGAGGACTGCTAAAAACAGGGAGACACTTAAAAAAATAAGGTAAAAGTACAGTTAAAAGGGACAAGACAAGTTTTAAAAACAAACAAGGAATAAGCAGTCAGATAAACATCACTTAATATAATAAAAAGCAATACCCAAAAATGAGAATAATTCTATGAATCAGCACTAGTTAAAAATATAATACACCAATATCTGTATACTGTGGAGCAATCACACATCCAATTTGATAAATATAAATAGATAAATCTAAAAATTAATTCCCCACTCTTGCTCCTTGAAATTGCTGATCTCAGATGTCAAATAATGCAAGAATTTTACCCTTTTTTCCCCCATTAAAAAACTGTCTGGGTGGGTGATTTTCGCTTTCAAATTCTCACAACATAAAATAAGGGAACAGTTCCGTAGGTCTATGAGTAATCCATAAGGAACCAAATCAAGTTCCATGTCCTGTACAAGAAAAAGCAAGCTACAATAATACATCAAAGACAAATAAATATACATAGATAAAACTAAACAGTAACTACACCATTTTGTCCCTAAACTTGCTAATCTCAACCTCCAGATAGACTCGAGAAAACTTGCCACTGGTAGAGCTATCTGGACAGACGGGTCGCATTTTAAAATTCTCTCAGCATGGAGACAGGATCTAACTCCTAATTGTTTGAAGAGTGGGATGAGCCAAAGTGCTCTTTGTTTGTGATATGCTTGACAGTGGAAGAAAACGTGTGAAACAGTTTCTTCACTTTTGCAACCCATCGGGCAACCTTTAGATCTATTAGTTGAGCTGGACCATTTGTACGTAAGGCAGCACAGAGGGAGAGAGCCAATCCTAAACCTAATAAAAAGGGCACGAGCAAATGGAGATAACTTTGCATCCAAAAAGGGCTCAAATTCGTAATGGCATTTAACAAGTAAAAAATTGTCTGACATAGACAATGGAATAGAACCAGCAAATTGCCCAACCTGAACTTTATGCCAATAAGCATCCTTTAACAGCTGTGCAGCATTTTTAGGAATAGAAATAGGATCATGCCAATAGGAACCTAACCCCAGACGGGAAAAAGATTGTTCAACAAAAACACACCATTTAGATTTAATACTACTGTAGAATCACGGCCCACCACATTTAGGAGGCCACACCGAAAAGGGGTTAGGGCATCAGTTGTCCACAGCCGAATCCAAAACAGCAGGGGCCTTAGGGCAGCAATCTGTGAGATTGAAAAGAGATTTAGGTCCAGGTGAATGGGCAAGGATGGGGTACTCGTTGGAACCTTTAGTATCATTTTTAAAAACTGGTTTTCCGCCCTAGCCAGATTCGCCAGATTACAATGGCCCCAAAGTTCGGCTCCATATAAGGCGGCCCCCCTAGCTTGAGCCTTGTATATTTCCAGTGCAGGAGACATTGCAAATTTCGGGGAACTAGAGGCAAATCTGACAATTCCACCCGCCCTCTGCTTCAGGCATAATAAAGATTTATGGCGCTGGGCATGCCAAAGATGTGAATCTTCCACTTTGATACCTAGATAATCAAGGTACCCACCCTTTCCAAAGGGACATCATCTAAATATACAGGCCTCTTCATTTTTTTTCTAATGTCTCCAAAAACCATATATTTTGTTTTTGCCGAATTAATTGATAGCCCATGGTCAGTGCAAAACTCCAGGAATCTGGAGAGCAGCTTAGAAAGGCCCATAGCAGTACGTGATAGCAATAGAGTATCATCTGCAAACAGAAGACAGGGGATCTTCTGCCCGCCCAGGCTAGGGGCATCACTTTGACAGTCTAAAAGATATGGCAAACAGGCATTAATAAACAAGAGAAATAAGGTGGGCGCCAAGACACAGCCTTGCCTCACGCCCCGTGCAGTTGAGAAAGCAGGGGTCAGATCGCCAATGTTACCCCAACGGACTTTAGCACAATTATCAGAGTAAAGATCCTTGATAATATTGATCATGGAACCCGGAACACCGGTGGTACTAAGGACCTCCCAAAGCTTGGCACGCGGGACCAGGTCAAACGCAGACTTCAAGTCGACAAAGGCCACAAATAAGTGGCCTTTATCTGCATCTACGGACTTCCACTTGATGGTGGTAAATCGGAAGATCTGATCGATAGTGCTGATCTTGTCCCTAAATCCTGCCTGGAGATGGCTTAAGACCTGATTTTTCATTATCCATTGTTTTAATCTAGTTAGCAACTGGTACGAAAAGATTTTCTGCAAGTTGTCTAATAGACTGATAGGCCTATAATTCCCAGGGGAGCTCTTGTCTCCTTTTTTATGAACAGGGACAATAATCGCCATCTTCCACGAGAGCGGATAGGATTGAGATGCCATGGCAGTGTTTGATACCCTGTTTATATAACGGGTCCACACAGATAGGTCTGATTTGTACAAATCCGAAGGAATACCATCTTGGCCAGGGGCCCTACCAGATCTTTGAGCACAAATTGCCATCTCTGTTTCTTTTAGGGTGAAGGGCGGCATTTCAGGCTGGCACAGTGCGTAATCTATGGGAGTATCATAAAGCTCCATTCGGAAGCCATACAGTTCACGAAAATAAGTGAGCCAGGTTCCTGGGTCGATATGACATTCAGTAGTGGGTGACAGGCCTGGGTCGCTACGCGCAACCAAAGTCCAAAAGAGCTTGGCGTCGCGAGAGCTAGCAGCCTCCGCCAGACGCTCCCATAAATGCTCCTCATATTTGAGTTTTGATAGAGTGAGAGTAGACACATAGTTCTTTCTCGCATGTATAATGTCGTCCCGATTCTTTGCCTTTAAGGCTTCAGATAGAAGATGCTTGGCCACCCAGCACTCTTTGTCAAACCATTTGCACCTAGGAGCAGAAGATTTTGTTTGGGATTTGGAAGGTTTAGTGAAAAGCTCCTTAAGTTCCGCAAAAAAACCCACATGGGCGGACAAAATTTCTGAAGGAGATAATGCAATGGAGTCCTCAAAAAGTTGGTGACGGGTCATCAAAATGCCAAGCTTGTGGTTCAGTAAGTCAGATTTAAAAAATGAGGGCCACTTTATCGCAAGCTTATTGGAGGAAAGTTTTGACAGAACACTTCGGCCAACCAAACCAGCGGGTAGATCAAACAGAGCTATGTTATATGCAATTTGCAGGGGGGCATGGTCACTAGTGCGGGGAAGACCCACCTCTACATTAGTTATGAGGTGCCAAACTCGTAAATCCAAGATGACATAATCCAAGCAACTACTATAATTACCTCTGAAAAAAGTGGGCCTAGCAGGGTTATCATTAGGAAATCGGCCATTTCCAAAACGGAGGCCGTAGGTAAGTGCAAGGTCTATTATCTGAGACACCCTAGGGGAAGGAGTGAGTGGCGTAGGATGAAATTGGAGTGGGGGAATGTTCCACACTACGTCCTCATCCTGAGTGGACTCAGCAAAAGCAGAGCCAAGCTCAATTTGGGCGTTAAGATCACCAGCAATAATGACTCGATATTTAGAATGGAATTCAGAGAGAACATTATGCAAGCGATAAATGGTATCAGACTGTTGATTAAGGGAGCCTGGACGATTATAGATATTAATACACAGCACAGGGGTACTAGACCTAGGCTGTATTACTATGGCTAAAATATCACAAGAATCAACAGCAATTTCCTTGACCCTAACCATCTCAGACATCTTGACCCAGATACATAGACCCCCAACCGCCCTTCCCCTGGGAGATTGAGTTGCCTTTTTTATGAAAGAACGATAACCTTGCCTGTACATACCACCCATCGCCCAAGTTTCCTGGAACATGCAGATAGAGTAAGATTCCACAAAAGCCCCCCACTCCGGATCAAGCAGTTTACTCTTAATACCCGACACATTCCAGGACAGCAAGTACCCTTCAGAAGTTGGAGTGTTGCAAGTGAGCGTACCAAGATCAGTATCCGTAATTAGTTTAGAATTAACTATCAAATCAAATCAAATCATTAACATTTATAAAGCGCGCTACTCACCCGTGCGGGTCTCAAGGCACTAGGGGGGAAAGGGGGGGTTATCGCTGCTCGAACAGCCAAGTCTTTAGGAGTCTCCGGAAAGCGGAGTGGTCCTGGGTGGTCCTGAGGCTGGTGGGGAGGGAGTTCCAGGTCTTGGCCGCCAGGAAGGAGAAAGATCTCCCACCCGCCGTGGAGCGGCGGGTGCGAGGGACGGCAGCAAGTGCGAGGCCAGCGGAGCGGAGGGGGCGGGTGGGGACGTAGAAGCTGAGGCGTCTGTTGAGGTATTCCGGTCCCTTGTTGTGGAGGGCTTTGTGTGCATGGGTGAGAAGACGGAAGGTGATCCTTTTGCTGACTGGGAGCCAATGCAGGTGTCTCAGGTGTGCGGAGATGTGGCTGTTGCGGGGTACGTCGAGGTACTATAGGAGTACAGAAAGAAGCACTTGTGCTGGGGCCACCTGGGCTGATTACAGGTCTTTGGGACAGTACAAGTGAACCACAGGGTATGCAATAGTTAGGGAAGAGTAGTCAGTCCACATCAGATGTATCCCCTGTAGTAGCGGGATCATGAGTACCACTGTGTTTAGGATTGTGAACCAAAGCAGCCCCATCAACAGGGAAAGGCAACAAGCCAGACTTAGGAGCAGGAACTGGAACACTGCAGGGGCTTCCCTTAGGCCTAAAAGGATGTGCGGGCAAGATCTTGTGGCCAGTAACAGGCAAGCGTTCGCGGAAATGTATATCAAAATCAGTTCTTAACGTATTGCGGGCTTCCATCTGTAAAAGTCCCCTAACTAATTTGGGGTTAATGAGGTTAATTTTGATGGTATCACGGCCACCGGGACAACTACATACTCGAGAAGCAAAAACAATGTCAGAATGAATAATAGAAGCACAGCCCCTGGTATGACGAATCCAATATGCCACCTTGTTGACAAGGGAGGAGGTATCTTCTCTACTATGGGATGTAAGAGAAGGAACATTGCACAAATAAATACAATTTGAATTAGCCACATGAGTAGAAGGGGCCACAACTTGGCCAAAGTCAAAAGAGGAGTGTGCTGAACGTACTGCTGAAGTTGCCGGCTGGATCCTATGGCCTGGGTTATTAGAGGGGCCCTTATTGTGGTCCTCACTTGTTGAAGAAATAGCAGGCAGTCAACCGGGCCCAAAGGACAAGAAGATTGAACCGGCACAGGAATCAAAGTACGGTGAGGAGGTAAATAATTTTTTTTTAAGAGATTGAGAACCTCAAACAATATGCCCTTTAGCTCCCCGACTTCACGTTTTAGGCTAGAGACTATTGTTAGTACGTCTTCTCCTGGAGGGTCACAGGGAGTGACAACGTTTGAAGATATCGAAAGTTGGTTAGCACCCACCGAGTCAGCCTGGTCTAGCGTAGAGAACCGATTAGCGCATGGGATGCCACTGAGAATGAGATCGTAAGAGGTGGCATCAAAGTTGTCCATTAAACCTGGGGGAGGCAGATTTATTCACTTTACTATTGACACTGCTGCCAGCAAAACCTCCACTACCTGTGCTGCTGTGTACCGCCTCTGGCAGCAATCATGCCAAGTCCAGCAGGTGATTGAGCCCCTACCTTCTCTCCAGAGGAGCTGAAGAGGCTAGTGGATGAAGTCCTACCCCTTTATGAGTAGCTCCAGGGTGCACCAGAGGAGCAGGTAAGTATCTCATGAGCACTATTTTGTCTGTACTTCACCATACTTTCCCTCCTCACAGGATACCATGTGTGCCAGGTTGACTACTCACATGCCTGTTGTTGAAGTCTGTGTGGCATCAATGGGATGTACAATGTGCAGGTATTGGTGGCCATGGCTATGTGTAAAGGTCAGTCACATTGTGTTGTGTGAGGCTTTTGGGGTTCTAAATCCTCCTTGTGTTGGTTCCACATAACAAGGTGAGGATACATTGCTGCCATCCATTGACATCTCTTCTCTCATGGTGGTCCTAAATGTCAAACAAGGTTTGTGCATGACAGCATGATCTAAGTATGCATGTTGTATGAGTCAGTTGAGAATAATATGACAATGTGCATGGCGCCACTGAGATTTTTCAACACATCTGCCTTTGCTTAACTGTTGGTTGGAAAGCATATCATGAATCACTCTGTCCTTCAGGTTGCCACTCACACCACATGCCAAATTGTGGTTGGCTACAGTATGTACTGTCATGCATTGAAGTGATGTGAATGGAGTGTCATGTAGGTTCTGTCAGCTCAGCCTGCAGAGACCAGGGTCTGTCACATGTATCTTCCAATATGGGTCCTAGTCTATACTGGGGTAGAGTCCATGTGGCTATGCAAATGTAGCACTGTGCCCACTTCCTCTACCCCAGCAGATCCTGTAATGTGGCCAATAAGAGGCTTTGGTGGCAAATTCTACCCAGAATTCCTCTTTCCCTTGATTAGATTAGGAATAGGTACAGAGTTAAATCATTAATCTAAGCCATGTGTGCACTTAGCATCATTGTCAATGTGTGTCTTTGACTCATGACAGGTTCCTTACTTACATAGCCTTGTTGTCACCTTCACACAGGTCATATTTGTCGTGTACAGGCTTATTGCACAAATGAAAGTCCCACAGTGGCGACAGTGTGTTGATTCCTGGGAGGCCATGAGATTATGACTCAGTATCTTGGTCACATAGCAGAACCTGTACAAAGCATGCCTTTGTTTGTTGTATGCCATCTCCGTAAGAAGGACGCATATGTCCAAAGGACTGTTGTATGGTACAGGAACATAGCACAGCATTTGTTATGGCATATGTCCACTCATGGACAGAGAAGACACTTTCTGTACCCACCATGCCAGTCTTTTCATCGTTACTCATGTGTAATGTTTGAGCTTGTCCTCTGGTTTTCCTGTAGGGACTGTATGCAGTGAGTCATTCTCACAGAGTGTGAATGTGTTGGTCCATTCATGCCTAAGGAGTTTACCCTTCAGAAAACAGATAGGTAGGTAGTGTTTAATTGTGGCTCAAATCACAGTCAGGTTGCTAGAGCATGGACTACATGATGTCGGTAAGCTTGCTTAGACATTGCAGGGCCTGAGCAGGGTAGTGGGGTAGTCTGCAGATGGAAAAATATATGTAGTCATCTCCTTGTACTTATTGGCATGTGTGTGTCATACTTGGGGAGTACTGACAAAAAAGAAAGTCCTAGCTTGATGTTACTGACATGTATGTGACTCCGCCATTTGTGGTGAAACTTGTGATCATGATCTCTTGATTTGTCTTTTGCTTCCATGCAGGTCAATGGCCATCAAAAGAAGGGATTATGGAGAGCTATCGCCTGGAAAGTGAGGAACCTGGGGGTCCACAAAAATTAGAGTGCCCACTGCACGAAAAGGTGAAAGGACCTGTGACTCTGGGCCTAGAAGATCACTGAGGTCCAGCTGGGGATGTCCTCCCAATGTGGGCAGGGTGTACATTGGATCCTCACCCCCACATCCCAATGGCCCGGTGGTGGTGACCTATCCGGAACTTGATGGGCATTTGAGGGCAGCACAGCAGCCACAAGGGGTTAAGTATAGGGGATATTCCTGCCTGTCTGTAGTGGCTTCGATAGCAGCAGAAACTGCTGCGCGTGCTTGTCAGCTGTTCTACCGTATCGCACGCGCAGCGGAGATGCTCGCACGAGGCTGTTTTTTCACTGTTGGGGGTTCCTCATCGCGTTGTGGGCGCGAGGAACGCCGAACATTTGCAGAAAGGCAACGGCCGGACGTGGTGACGATCTGCGACAGCGTGGGCCGTCTCAGCAATGCTCTGGGGTGATTTTGCTGGAACATTTCTTTTTATCAAATAGATACTTACATTTCACCGTCCTCGCGTTTGGATATTTTGTTCCGAGTTTACTTTAAGTGGCGAAGAGGATGCAATGTGAATGTGGCATTCACATTGCCAAGTGAATGAGTTAGGTTCTGACAGCTCCCCCTGACAATTAGGGATGAGTAATGTGTCACACAATAGATGAGTGATCGTTTGTGTAGACATGTCATGTGGTGCATACTTATGTGCTTTGCATATTGGCTCAGGGACCTAGGACACAACTGGGTAGAATCCACAAACCACTTGCTCTGTAGGGACGACATATGGCTGTGTACATTGATCAAACAACTACTGTTTGTTGTTGTACTGTGTGTAATTTCTATGCAACAGACCACAACTCCTAAATGTTACAGGCCAAAGGTAAGTAGGTGATGGGTCACTGTCCTCAGCCACGTGTCTGGGTAAATGTGTATAAGGCATGTGTCACTCAGAGGCCACTTGTCTTCAGCATATGACGGGTGCTGGTGCCTTACTGCAGTCTATAATGTGAAGATGTGCAACATGCATGTGACAGAGCTTACACTGTTACACTTTTCTTTGGGTGCAGCTATAGGCCAATACTTTCCCTTGGTAAGTGGGGAATGTTCATTGACATTATTTATATGCCATCTCTGTTTCCAATATTCCTTGTGCCTACATGTCAGTATCTGTCCCTTTCTCTTTTGAAAAACATTTGTAAGCTGCTGTTCAATGCACGGTCTACCTATGTTGATGGGATGATGTCTGTATTCCCTCACATATATGTGCAATGCAAACTGTGTGTGGAATTAGACATTTACAATGGGGGTACATTTCATGCTGTGCCACAGACAGCAGCATGTCACTATTGTTTATTGGCTGCCACATTATCTCATGCATCATAGCATGTCATTTGGCATGTAGAACTCCTGTAGCAATACGGGACATAGCAGGTATGCCTAGAAGTTAGAGCCACAATGTGAATATCTATGCCCTTGTTGTGGCATAGTGTGGAAAAGTGCACTGCACATGTATGAGTAAGGTTTGTGACCTGACTGTTGGCCATCATCATGGAGTGGCTTGCAGTTACGTCGGAATCACTTGTGTTTGCGTACAAGCATTCATCCACAGACAGACATTTGGGTCTGCATGACTATAATGAAGACAATAATGTAGCTTTCAATTGAGCAAGATGTTGAGGGCCTTTAACAAGTGCTTGCAAAACTCTGGGCCTCTCCAACATCCAAGGGACTTAGGCCCATATTTATACTTTTTTTAGTGCCGCATTTGCGCCGCTTTTTGACGCAAAAGTGGCGCAAACTTACAAAATAAAATTTTGTAAATTTGCGCCACTTTAGCGTAAAAAATTGACGCAAATGCGGCGCTAAAAAGAATAAATATGGGCCTAATGATGCCTACTGATGCACTCAGAGTATGTCATTGTAAGGGTTGCTAGACATTACTGGTGATTACCCCGGGCTTGCTGAATCGATGTGTTGTGGATTTTAGGGACATCTTTCCCTGACATATTGCAGATTATGTCTACAGTGTCCATTTCCATGCCACATGTGTGGCCTATCTGAGCAACATTAATACTATCTCCCTGACTGGGGCAAATATCACTTGGTGAAGTGAAGTATGCAGTATGGAACTGCTTCCAGTATGACATGAGTATTTCCATAACACCTTCTCCAGGATATTGTACTTTTGTACCTTTATCATCAACATGGTATGATTTTGGAGCATCATTCTTTTTATATATTGTTGGGTCATCATATATTTGGCAAATAGATGTGTACATGACCTTGTGTGGAACCTGTGGGAATGCATTTTGCATTGGTCTGCTATTGCATGGCAACAGGTAATTGAGGTTTGATCCATGGGGAAAAGCTTTGAGGGTGATGGGGTCTCCTACTTGTTGAATGGTTATTGTGATTGTACAACTTCAGCCATGCAATTGTAATTGTCTGGGATCCTGAATTTCCTGGGGGCAACTGTTGACAGTTTATATGGCATGCATGCATATGGTGAGCACATGAATGGGCCACTTAGGTGGAGTTCGTTGCTGGGGCCTACTTGATATCACAGTAATGTTTGCTAATCTATGCTGTTGTTCAAGTGTGTTTATGGACATGTGATGATCCAATGTCTCTTTGTATTTGCAGCACCGGCAAGTGAAAGAGACAAGGCACAGCCGAGTGCGGAAGCATCTGGCCACGGGACCTCAGGTCAAGACACCACTGACACAGAGGGACCCAGTGGCCTTGAGGGCGAGGGGAGTACCACAGGGGAGACTAGAATATTCTCATCATCGGATTCTTCGTCAAGTGGACACTCCCTAGTGGTGGAGGACCCATCAGGGCATCACTCTGTACCATCTTTGTCTGCCACCCCCTGTCCTATCACTGCCCTCCCTATTGCTTTCCACCCAGTTGGCCATGCCCGCTCACCCAAGAAGGTGGGCATCTCCTTTGCAGTAGGCACCTCCACCCCAGCCTAGTTATCCCTGCTGCTCTCAGTTAGGAGGCTATTGACCTCCTGAGAAGTATTTCTGTGGGTCAGTCAGCCATTGTAAATGCCATCCAGGGATTAGCAACTCAACCACAACAAACAAATGCATTCCTGGAAGGCATTCGTGGTGCAATGGCTGGCCTACAGAGATATTTTCAGGCTCTGGCTTCCTCTCTGATGGCAGCCATTCACAACCCACCTCTTCTCAATCCAAATCCATCTATCCCTACCTAAACAAAGCACACAGACAGATCCATAACCATCCACATCAACACACAAGAGTAGCAGACACAAACACAAGCACCACAAAATACACCGGCACACAAGCAAACAACAGCCACCCAGAGACACAACGACAGTCACCACTTCCCCAGACACCCCCAACAATACACACACAACATCAAGCATACTCACAGGCATCACGCCAACAGTCAGTGGCACACCCACCACAGCCATCATACCCACAGACACACCCCAACAGACCCCCAAACCTCCACCCCAAGCACCATACCCGCAGACAACACAACAGACACACAGACATTTACCACTCCATCCTCCAGGACCTCCATCTCCCAGACCCCCAAGACACACAAATGCACTCACTCACCGACCCACCCAACATACACCAACCAAACCCAAGCATACCTCCCAAAAGCACACACCCACAACATCCACATCAACACGGCAGACAACCACCCCCTCTACCTCCAAATCCCAACCCCCTTCTGCTGACCATCTCTGTGTCCCTAAGAATCTTTTTTTGCAAGACCTTAACCGTTCCCCTGTTCCCTCCAACCCGTCCCACACCCAAGAGGCCCCTACTCACCTACAGCCCTTCCCTTCCTCCTCCTAGGCCTCCAATGCCCCCTTGTAAGCACCCATACCTCTCCCCCAAGATAAATCCCACCCCTCCCAAAAATCAGACCACCCCTCCCAAACCCAAGGCCAAACCCCCTCCTATATCTGGCACCTCCCCAGGATGATCACTGAGGTGCCTGCCTGCCCTCTTGATGCACCCTCCTGTGGAGGTTCCCTTGCAGTTAGGAGTCAAGTATTGGCACAATACTGTGTTGTGATGTACTAATATATGGAATGGCCAATGGCATTGGACTATTCAAACTTGTTTTCGCCAAAAAAACAAACAGTTGTCTTTTTTGGGTAAACATTTGTCCTCCAATTCCTTTTCTACCTTTATGTTGTTCCTGAGTAACTTGTGTTGTGTGCCTACAGTTGAGTGTGTTTCAGCCTGCTTCCCGATCCATTTGCTGTTTTTTGCAGTATCTGACTTTGTGTACAGTGCTGGTGTCTCCCAAGACAAGGGTACATGTTGAGTGTATGGATATATGGGTGTAAACGCAATATAGGTGTCATAGCATTGTGAACGATTTGGTATGGTAAGTATTTCATCTTGTGTTGTCTAATGTGAGCATGTATGGTGTTAGACTTCTTCCCCTGATATGGATTATGCATACATCTGATGTGTGCCAGCTTGAGTTTTGTTTGTGCAGACATGGACTGTGTTCAATTGTGCTACCTTTGTTTGCATTCGACTGTGCATGTGTCCATTTAGCTGTGTGTACCTTGCAGCTAGTTCCTGTAGATGCATGTCCCATGCAAATGGACTTTTATGTGCTTTGTTGACTTGTACTTCCACATTGTGCAGATAGGCATGTCATTTGTGTGTAGTATTGTTTGTCCCAGAGATACCAGAAGGGCCAGTTCCTGTGCAATAATTATTTTATGGGCAGTTGCAAGGTGATCTGTTTCCCAGTGCAAGCTCCTTCCCTAAGTTCTCCTGCTGGCCCCATCCAAGTTGTGCAGGTATTGTTTGTATAATGTTCTTTGTATATTTGTCTCTGTGTCTATTGTGCAAGCTATTGTCCTTCAATTGTGTTGCAATGTGTGTATGATGTATGTGTGCATTGCAGGGAGGTTTACTGGGAGTGTTGTCTGTGTTCCATGCCACATCCATACATATGTGTGTTGAATGTGACGACAATTCATGGCATAAAGGAATGTGAGCGTAAGTTGTATTTGTAAATGTTATGTTGGTGTGTTGTTGGTGTTGTGTGACACAGTTTTGCGTACCCTTCACTGTCCCTGAGATGAGCAGAGGTGTGTTATTGTGGAACATTGAGATGCAGTATGAGTGAACTGCCCAAAAGGGGTGTTTTGTGACTGTGCATGTGTCCTTCTTTATGTATGATCCCGACTGTGTACAAAATGACACGTGTACTTGGTGTCCATAGCGTGACCCCCATATCATGTGGACAACGGCACAACACTTGGTTTTTACGGTTAATGACACATGTAGGTGTGTGTACTTACGATCGGTTACACCCATAGCGGTGTTGATTTTCTGCGCCTTTGATGAGCAGCGGCAGGACGTGTGTAATGGGCTCCCCTGAAGCACCAGACATGTGAGGCTGCCTACAGGTGACTGCCTCCCTTTATACTGTTGGTTTCCGCCTGCTGGGACATGGTGGTTGGACTGCCACAGTCACATTGATGGTGTGCCTCCTCATAATGTGTCCGGTAGAAACACAGGCTCCACCGGCCTGTTTGTGCTGCCTCACTACCATGGCTGTCTGTGCTGCCTGGTGGTGCCAGAAGGACCATGGAGGTCTTTGCTCCATAGGTCAGCTTGACTCGTAATCTGGCAGTCCGACGGCCAACCTGACAATGGTCAATCTGCCGTGCAATGGCGGTCAATGGACCACAAAACTTGTCATGAGGCCCAAAACCTTTTTATTTTGCTGGTGGAAGGACCATCTGAGCTCTGAGGCAGAAGATGTATTTCTGCCTCAGACATAATCTCCCGGTCCCTTGCATTTTCATATAGTGTACTTAACATGACACTTCTCCTGCAGAAGCAACATACTTCTCCATAGGCTACTGCAGAAAACCAAGTGGCAGCATACTGTGGAAAGTAAATCAGGCATTGGCAAGCATTTCCCTTTCCCTTCTGACACTACCTTATTCTTTTTTAATTCTGTTCAAATCTTCCTAAGTGAATAGTATTTGAAAAATAAAGGTGCTTTTTACCTTCAACCTAGAAATTAACACAATTACAAGAAATATTGATGATCCTCACTTGACCGGCTTTCTACAACAAAGCGGAACAAGCTGATTTGGAAAACTTGAATAGAACAACAAGGAACGTCTATCGTCAGTGGAAAGAGGCTGAAGCAGAGCTCTTTCATAAAGTCATGGTACTCCAAGGTGACTTTCAACATCCTTTTATTCCTTATAATTAGGGTTACTGGTATTACGTGACAGGGGAGGACCAAATTATGTGGAAAGTTTACTAAATGATGCTGCAAGAACAGCATAATAGTATTACCTCATTATTTTGCCATTCGTATTGTTTAACATTATGGGGGAAAAGGTTTCCACCATATTAGTACCAGTCTCATACCCAATTACAGCAATAAGCAAGACAAAGATGACCAGTCAACCACTGTGAAGGGTGTTCCACTATGCAACACAAGTGTTGCAGCATTTTAATAACTTTTGAGGTAGAAATGTTTTTTGTTAAAATCTGCAGATTAAGCAGCAGATTATGGATTATGTGTCAAATGCAGAAAATCTATAATTATGTGGAAAACTCCACAGCCGCATATTGGCATAATTCCAGTGGCCCTGCCTATAATCGCTGGTCACACCATCTCCCTTCCCACAAACTGCTTAAATTCTTGGTGTCTTGCGCTTTCATGTTCATGGCAGACAAGACAAATAAACACAGAATCTATACTGTGAAATTCAACACACTAAAAAACAGGTCATTTTATATTTGTTTACTGCAGTTTAAATTATGTTCTGTACCCTGACATTCACCGTGGTTGCTGGCTTTGGCAGCAGGCACTGTTAGAGTGGTGTAACATTAGATCCCCCAGCCACTGAGCTTCAGGGGTATCCCTCTGCACAGCCAGCACTGTGCACGGGCGGCAGGCCCCTCGCCTGAGAGCACCTGACTGGGTCAGGGGTGGGAACGGGTGTGGGGGAGTTGGGTGCAAGGCCATGTCTCCATGTACATTGCAGGGGGAGGGGCTCAAGTTTCCTTATGCCACTGCATGGTGATGTCAGAAGTGAACTCTAATAACTTATTACCCTTGATTAGCAGAGTCATTTTTAGGTTTTGCCGGGAGAGCGTTTATGAAATCTATTGTATTTAATGTAAATCTCAAAAAAGACTCTGTTAGAAATTGGGTCTCTGGTTGGCAGAGGAATACACCCTTATCCAAGTAGGGACCACAATTCTAGTCAGCGTAAATCACACACAATCCAAATTATCTTGTGCTCACCCTCTGGTAGCTTGGCACTGAGCAGTCAGGCTTTACTTAGAAGGCAATGTCTAAAGTATTTGTGCAATAAATCATGCAGAAAACATAGCGAAAACACCACAAAAATACACTACACAGGTTTACAAAAATAAAATATATAATATTTATCTGAATAAAATAAGGTCAAAACAACAAAGATCTAATAAGCACAAGTTGAAATATCACTTTTAAAAGGTTCAAAAGAGTCTCAATCCTTAGAAATCAATCGTTGTTTCTTTGTACCACACAGTACCTAGGATGCGTTAAATATAATGCTGCAAAGGGACCGCAGAGGAGGAGATGGTTGGAAAAATAAGGTGTTGCGTTGCATTTGCTGCACAGACGATGTGTTGTTTCTTTCCACGCTGCGAGGGATTGTGTTGCCTATTAGGCGTGCAGTCTTGGTTCTTCACTGCCATGCAGGGATATTTGGATGCCCAGGGAAGATGCGTTGAAAATCCTTGACAGACTGGTAGAAGGAGCAGGAACTGTATCAATCCAGGAGGCGATCCATCACATTTTCCATCGCAAGGAAGGCGCTGCATCGAATTTTCCGTCAGGAAATCAGTGCTGCGTCATACTGGTCGGTGGTGCAGCGATTTCCCAGCCGCGATGCGGGCTTTGTGTCGATTTCTGCAGGCGTTGCATTGATTTTCGACGCACAAGGATTTTCTTGAATAGGTGAACTCTTTGTTGGCCTTGAGACTTCAGAAACAGGAGGCAAGCTCAATCCAAACCCTTGGAGAGCTCTTCAGGAGGAAGGCAAACTCCTTCCAGCAGAGTCAGCAGCCAGCAGGGCAGCAGGGCAGCAGGGCGGTAGGGCAGCAGTGCAATATGCAGGGCAGCAGTCCTTCTCAGCAAAGCAGTCCAGACAAGTCTGTTGGGCAGCCAGGCAATTCCTCTGAAAGAGTGCAGGTGTAGCGTGTGACTTGGTGGGGCAGAGACCCAGTTTACATACCCAAAAATGTCTTTGAATTGGGAGAAACTTCGAAGAGTGGTTTTTGGAGAGCGCAAGCTTTCTCTTTCAGCCCAGTCCTGTCTGCTAGGATCTCTGTGGGGGGGGGGTCTCAGTCCTTTTTGTGACGGTAGGCAACTGGTCTTTGAACTGTAAGTTTGAGCTCCTCCACCCTTCCTGCCCAGGAAGACCCATTCAGTATGCAGATGAATGCAGATGTGACTAAGGCCCTCATTTTAACCCTGGCGGTCGGTGACCGCCAGGGGAAATGTGACGGTTGTATCTCCAACAGGCTGGCGGTACTACACACCATATTTGGACTGTGGCGTATACCACCATGGCTGTCCCGGCAGTTGTAATCCGCCAGGGCAGTGTTGCAAGCAGCGCTGCCCTGGGGATTTCGACTCCCCTTACCGCCAGCCACCGCCATGGACAGGCTGGCGGTAAGGGGACTCAGGGTGCCCCTGGGGGCCCCTGCACTGCCCATGCACTTGGCATGGGCAGTGCAGGGGCCCCCAGCACAGCCCCATCGCGCAATCCACTCCCCGAATTGCAGGCAGTGGATTGCGCGAGAGGTGCTGCTGCACCCGCCGCACCGCCACATTGCTGCCGGCTCCATTAGGAGCCGGATGCAATGTTACGACCCTGCTGCCCGCTGGGCCGGCGGGTGTGGAAACTCTGTTTCTGCCCACCGGGATGTCCAAATGCGGCCGGCAGGTTCCCGGCTGCATAGGCGGCCAACAGGCGGTTCAATATTGGCGGGCTGCGAGTGTTGAAATGAGTCCCTAAGTGTCCTGTGCTTGTGGTTGTCTGGGTGGAATGCGCAAGGGGAGCTGTCAATCAGCACAGACCAGATGTGGATTGGAGACAGGCTGTAAGACACAGATGGTAATAAGTGCAGAAAAATGCCCACTTTCTATAAGTGGCATTTCTAAAATAGTAATATTAAATCCAACTTCAACAGTAAGCAGAATTTTCTATTACCATTCTGGCCATACTAAATATGACATGGCTACTCCTTCCAGATCTGAATCTACCGCTTAAAAGTATGTGAGGGCAGTTCTAGTGGTAGTCTGTGAGAGGAGCAGGCCTCACAGGAATTGAAAATAAATGTATGAGTTTTTTACTACCAGGACATGTGAAACACATAAGTACATGTCCTGCCTTTTACTTACATAGCACCCTGCCCTATGGGTTACCTAGGGACTACCTAAGGGATGACTTATATGTAGAAAAAGAGGAGTTTAGAGCTTGGCAAGAAGTTTTAAATGCCATTTTGAAGTGGGAGTGAAACCGGACTTGCAATGGCAGGCCTGATACATGGTTAAGGGGCTATTTATGCGGGTGGCACAATCAGTGCTGCAGGGCAACTTGTAGCATTAAATTTACAGGCCCTGGGCACATGCATTGCACTTTACTAAGGACTTACTGGTAAATTAAACATGATAATTGGGTAGGAATCAATGTTACCATGTTTAGGGGAGAGAGCATATGTACTTTAGCACTGGCCAGCAGTGGTAAAGTGCACAGAGTCCTAAAACCAGCAAAAACAGTGTCAGAAAAATGGAGGGAGGCAGGCAAAAAGTTGGGGGATGACCACCCTATGGCTGTCAGATCTAACTAACTCACATCCCGCCCCCTTGCTTTTCATTGGTTCCTGTGCTTGCCACTTATTTCTCCACTTCTATTGGCTATTGCAATATTTCCTGCATTTACCAATGCTTGTTCCTCTATGTTTGCTCTTATCAATGTCCCAAATTCCCACTACTGTGCTCATTCACTTTGGTTTCCTAACTTCCTTTCTTAATTGATTTGCTACTTTATCCATAGCACGTCACATAGCATGACCCCCAAAGAAGGTATAGGAGCGCTTTATAGGAATGGCGAGATTAAGTTATATGCACAGAAACACTGGCTGTCATGCCTCACACGAAGACTGAACCCTGAGCGCAACTGCACTCCCCTGTCCCCCCCCCACCCCCCCCCCCCCGGGGCAATGCGCACTCACCAGTTCCCCCGGGGCGAAGCAGGCACCCACTCTAGTTTTACTTCACAGTGTTTGTTTGTCTGCGGACCTATAATCACACACTCCATGATTTTGCCATTTGAATTGTTATTTTGCTCTCATACACATAAGACACAGCTCTGTCCGTGGTGGTAAACATGGTGTCTTGGGTCTTAGATTGCATGGCAGGAAAAGACTACCGCTCAGCAAGCACCCAGGTGCTGAAAAGATAGATCATAACAGTACCACACGAGTTCTCTCCTAGCAGTGCCACCAGCACTGCTCTGCCTCCTGTGGACGTCCCCCCACAGAGTAACACTTTTAATAATTATGCAAGTGGAATCATCTTCCACATTAAAACAGAAACATCCAACACCCCGGGCAACGTATAAAGAAAGAAAGCGTTAAAGAAATGCCACCACATGAACCGTCGCCAGTAGTGTTTAAAAACAGAAGCAACTGTAGGAGCCAGGAGGTAGTCTTGGAACAATCCAGACTGATGTACAATGTGAAAAAAGTAGAAACTAAAGGTTTCAGGGAGCAGGTATGTGATCCCCTAATACACAGTAGTTTGTTTGTTTTATATAGCAGGAAGTTACTAGCTTTACATGAGCACCAGTTAAGTTACACAAAGACACATTCCTTTATGATAGACATGGGGACATGAAGTGGTCATTATGACCCTGGCGGTCACCAGACCACCAGGGTCACGGTGGCAGCTAGACCGCCACGGTCATGGCGGTCCGACTGCCACACTATGACTGTGCTGGAGCTGCCACAGTCCTACCACCGTTGGCGGGCGGCGAGCCAAAGTCATAATGGGGGCCTAAGTGATTTGCACAGAATCACAGGATGTTGAGTTGACCTCTAGACTTGACCTTGGGTCCCCAGCTCCACAGTCGGCAGCTCTAGCTGTACGCCACATCTTCTCAGTAGTATCAAATAGGGAATGTTGTTATGTTTTCTTTGGGGAAAGGTTTGTTGTTCTTTTCAAAGGATAATGTAAACTAGAACACCAAGATAGGCCAGAAGCAGTCTGTACACAGGGCTTTTTTTATTCAAAAGGGACAAGATGCATTGGTTCTGCCCCTCTCTTCAGCTCGCCAGCACCTTTTGATACACTGATGGGGTTTCTGTGGGGTAGAGCTTCCTCAGAAATATGCTGCTGCATGTACCTGGCAATGCCGTTCCCCAATATTGAGTTCCGCAGACTGACCTAATATTAAGTGCTAGCGTTATAGCAACATTTCTAACAACTGCCTTTTCTCCTGCAAACATCGCATGTTTCAGATTACAGCCAGTCATTGCTTTAATGTTTTACTTCATGACATTGTGTTTGATGCTTTTAACATGAACACTTTTTCTATGAGGAAGGACTTGCTGTTTCTGCAAAATCAGGATTGTTTTAAAAAACCTTCTTTTACTTTGAGTACTACATAGTTATGTGTGTGGGAGTTCCGCCACAGCCTAATTTCAGACTGAGACCCTCATTAAGAGTCTGGGATTTCTAGTACCGCCAGACTCGCCATGGTGTTCGGACTGCCGGCAATGCAGCGATCCGACTGCTACATTATGACTGTGACGAAAGCGCCACTGTCCAACCACCGCCACTTTTTTCATGCAAGGAAATAAACTTAGTTAAAATTTCTTCTTAATCTTTTTAATGAGCACATTATAGATATTGTGGTATGCTTGTTGTCAGGGTGTAATTTCGTGGACTTTTTTAACATCCAAATAAAGGTTGTCCACACTAAAGGAAACTAAATATATCTTCTTGTCACTGTTTTAAAGAAGCAAGCAGCCATTACTGTTGGATGTGAGTGAATTACTTGCCTAACTAAAAACAGTTAACATTAGCAATTGGAGATGCTGTATTATCTAGAGGAGTGACCTCGTAGCACTAAAAATGCTCACCAAGCTAAATCTTACAAAAACAAAAAATATTAATCACAAAGGCGAAACCTACTGCATTAACCAAAGCTTTTTTATTACAGTTTACTGCTAGTCCCAAATCCCCTGTAATAAGCAAAGTAGCGACTGACTTTTATACACGGACTGCAGGCTCCAGTGTATTGTTTACTTATTCCTTTGAGTCAGACTTTAAATAAGAGACGTACTCCTTTGTCTAAAGGGTATTGTGAATCGAGGTCATGAAATATGACCTCGGTTGGTATCCACATTTGACTAGATGTGACCTTCAGAAAATTAGTCTATATCCTTCCGCCTCGGTTCACTTAATCTGCCCACGATGGAAGGGCTTAAAAGAAGCTGCATTTTAGCGCAAAACCGGACTATTACTTTTACCTTTCCTTTATATCATTCTTGTTTGAGTCGCAACCAAAAATGATTGATAGGTGTCAGTACACACCCGAGGTCACTGGTGCACGGTCATTTTCTCTACAAAGTGAAATGCAGAAATAAATGTTTACGAAACAAACCGTGTTGCTGAAACAAATCCCCTAAAACAGCTCGCGGTTAATAATTCTCACTGAGTTGTCAAAAGCCTGAAAAGAGTAACTTCTCGGATGTATTATTCCTGAAGTTAAGGAGTTAATTGGTTAACAACAGCTTGTGAACATCAGATGCAAGTCTGCACTGAGGCCGGCACACTCGATTAACTGAAGTCCCTGTTTCTGTACCCCCTTCTCTTGTCATGCCTGGCTAGATCGTTATTACCATTGTCCCTCTGTTCACATAAAAACTCATGCTTCTGTATCTAAATGGAGACGCACAGTTGAGACTCCTCTTTATATTCAACTGTTGTTGACTCTCTGGGAAGAGGTCAGTCTCACAGTGAGATGAAAATGGTGACCATTAGCGGTGAAGAGGCAAGAGGGCAGGATACTGCAGCCTGAGGCACCCTTGCTCAACAGTGCTTAATCTGAGCGGGGGTTTCTGGTGCGGGGCACTAACACTTATTTTTGAGGGCAGGCAATGAATTTGCTGCCTCAAGTATTTACTGCGAGAAAAAGACAAATATATGGGAAAGAAGGAGGAATAGAAAAGTGTCACAAAGGCAGAAAGCAGAAAACTGCCTGCAAGACTGAGCTGAAGGGACAGTGAGCGGTTGTAAATGAATTAAAGTGGCCTTAGATGGCTTTAGGGTTACTCTGCCTCAGTATTTTGTGTTCGCGCGTTTAATTGCAGCAGCCGGGTGTTTCAGAGGAACGTTTAGGGCACCGGCACGTTTTGATTCACAAATTAAGCACAGCTGCTCAATACACTCTTGTAAGGATGCTCACTCAGCCGCACCTTTTTAAAATAATAACTTTGGCATGATCCATAGAAGAGTCCTGATTTGCAAAGTCCATGCACTTTTTAAGGAATGCGTACTAACAGCCATAGCTAACAATTTTGGAGCTGGAAAACCAGGTTCGAGTCCTAACCTTGATCTCCCCTGCCTCACAAAAGTATAATGTATAGTGATTCTCATGAAGCTCTAATTTCCTTTGGCCGAATTCGCATTACACAAAACCACCGTATAAACCCTAAAATGCACTAAGCTTCCTCATGATTTGAAATGGACATTGGAATCCCTTGTGAGTAGCACAGAAGAACAGAACCACCAAACGGAGTTTCTTCCTGTTGTCATTTGGAAGACAATGCTTTGTAGATGTTTTTGTGGTTGCAAATTATGGACTGGTTCGTCCCTGCCAAAGGCCGATGGTAACCAGTTTAAATTTGAAAGATGTCAAAACTTGCCAGCTTGCACTCTACTTATCCAGGCTGCAAACATTGGGAGGTTCACACAGTAGTCCCCCAGACCACAGCATGCACTCTCCAATGTCTCTTTCACAATGTGCCTCTGTTTGTGGCCTCTGGTCCCGTTTAAAGAAGAGGTGTCATATGCAGGCACAGTGCAATGCCCATCATGGTAGTCAATATTTTTTGTAAGGAGTCATAAATCAGTTCCTGACTAATTATCATTTATGTGGTGGAAAATTAACTTGTCCATGTGCATCATCACCCGTTACCCAGAAATGCAAACAGAATGCAAATAGAAGGACGAGGGCAACATAGCAACATAACAGTGGTAAAGAAATACCCAATTCGGGAGGCCGCTGCTCCTCACAGCAGTGTTCCTCAAAGGGATGACTTGAACGGGGCCTTGGCAGTGGGGCTCCAAACTGCTTCTACTGACATGTGTCTTCACCAGAACCCAATCTCCTGGAGTTAAGTCATGGCACTGTTCTTGGCTTGGAAGGAGAGTCGCCAACTCAACCTGGTGAGGGAGCAAATGCACCATATCAGGCAGTCCTTTGCTTTAGTTGAAAACCATGTAATCTGTAATAGTCACAAGTGCAGCTGCGGTGGGAAGTTCCATGGCTCTCCCCATTAGAATCTCATGGGGGACAGTCTTGTCCTCTAATCAGAAGTGTTTCTGAGACTCATGAGCACCCAGGGGAGGGCATCCTATCACTTGAGGAGTGTTGATGCACACACTTTGGCATGACAGGACTGCAGCATCCTGTTGATCTGTTCGACGTAGCCAGACACCTCAGGCCAGTAACAACAATGGAATCTCTGATCCAGTTGCTGGACTATCCTTAGCATCCTCATCACCTCGTTCTTAAAGTGTGTCCCACCATCTGACTCCAGAGAAACCAGTAATTGAGACGTTGGGTCCTCCTTCTGGCTACACGTGCAAGTGGTTACTGCGCACTGGATGTTTGTACATGCCACAGAAAATCACTAAGATATTTCTACAGTGACTCCTACTAATTACCTCTGCCCCGAATATGACCCTTTTCTGAATTGCTGTATGGGTGGAAACATTAATTGTTTGCTACATTGGACTGTTTTTTTAAAGGACTGAATTAAGGGATATCAACATTTTCATGATTGAATGTGGTCCATTCTACTTGTATGCCTATACAAGTCATTTGTATGTATCTGCACTGTATATAGAACTTGCACACTAATGTTTCACTTTATCACTTTAACTGTGCCGTATCACTTTCAGAAGCACCTTTGATTGATTGCAGACCATTTTTTATTCAAATTGGATGTTTGACTTTAAAAAGATTATCTTTTGTACTAATACATTCATTTTTATAAATCACCTTATCTTGTATAATTGGATGGTAAATATTGTAGTGGAAGTCTAGGCTTATACTTTCACCTTTACGACCATTTGTATATTATTTGTTTTTCTTACCCAGTTCCTAGGGTTACTGAATAGCCCCTTACACTTCAGATTTAACTAATGTCAGGTAACAAATCAGTAGCACAGTTTCTCTACAATGTCACAGAAACAGTGGTTAAACTAATGTTTTGAAGAGACACACCACTGCATGTCTCCCTTAATTATTGAGGCCTTGGAAAAGTCTAGTCATTAAGGAAGAAAAGAGACCGGTAGGATGGATCTCTCAGTTCACCCTTATTCTTTACATAACTTGCTCTGACCCACCTCTCCCATTCACTTTCTGGGACTTCTTACTGTAAACATTTGATCTCCCATGCATTAGCAACACTCAACAAAAGACACATGGCAACATAATTTTATGATTCATATGAATGACCTCTATTCAATGTACAAGGGTCAAGAGCACCGTGTCTAGCCATCTCATAAGCATAGCGGTTGCTGGCATTCACAAAATCACATCCACTCTTGTAAGCTGCATATTTTACTACTGCTATTTCATGGGGCAAATGCATTTACTCTACCAAGTCTATAACATAACTACCATTACAGATTGGGAAGTCAGAGGAGGTCATGAATCTCCTCTGGTTCCATAACTGCCCGAAATGGTAGACCATGCTAAACCCTACAGGCTATCAGTATAAATGGTAATTCTCAAATTGCAAGCTTGAGTATGAGCCATCAGGGCGGAGATTACCTTGCACAAATAGGAGGCTTCCACTGCACCTTGGAACATGCACACAGCATAGGCAGGTCTCAGAATTCCTTGTCCATCTCTTAAACAAGAGCCGTCCACAAACAACATACAATCTGGCTCTTCCAAAGGGACATCTCGAATGTCAAGTCCCTGTACCCAATTTGGTAACATCCAGGCAGTCGTGGTCAACCCCATCAGCACAGGCAAAGACAAAAGTGCTGCAGGGTTGAAATGGGTGCACCGCCGCAGAATTATGTTTTTTGCAGCAAGAATCAACTGCTCATAGGAAGTTAGCCTGCTTTGACTCATGTGTTGTGTTTGTGTGTGGGTAAGGCTTCAAAGAATGGGGAACCATAACCGTAAAAGGGTACTCCATTACAATGCCCTGACATTGCTGAATGCTGATACCAACTGCAACTTCCACTTTTAGGCAACCAGGCAACACTGCAGTTACTGGATCAAGAGTGTCAGAGAAGTATGCCACTGAGTGTTTAGATTTTTTGGGGTCTGTGTTAATGTAGATATGGCACACCAATCCCCTTCAAAGCAGTACAAAGTAACACCTTTTTATAATCAGGCATTCTTACAGCAGAGGCGCTACAGAGACATTCTCTCAGCTTGAGGAATGCACTCCTGCATTTGTTGACCCAGTGTAGGGGAACAGTCACATCTTTGCGTGTAAGCCTCTGTAGAGGCTTTGCCTCTAGGGGAAAGTTGGGAATCCACTGGTGACAGTAGCCCACTGTTCCCAGAAATATGTTGGCTTCTCTTTCTGAAGTGGGAGGGTTCAACTCAAAAAGGTAGAAATTCTCTCTTGAGATACATTTTGAGATCCCTTCTCCATATGGTGTCCCAAGTACAGGACTTACTTCTGGCAGTACTGCAGTTTGGTCGAGGACACTTTGTGTCCGTTATCTGCCAAATGGTTCAACAAGGCAATGGTGTCTTGTCTGTCTGCATCTTCTGTTGTTGATACCAGCAATAGGTTGTTGATATTTTGGACCAGGACCGAATTGCATGGCAAGTTCAAGGTCCTCAGATTCTTCTTTAGTACCTGACATAAGATTGAGGGGCTCTCTGTATACCCCTGTGGGACTTGGCAAGTTGGAATCCAAATGCAAAGAGAACATGGCTGTCCATATGCAGAGGAATAGAGAAGAATGCTTGACACAAGGCAATGCCAATGAACCATTCAACATCACAGAGAATCTGAAAAGTATCACAGCAAGATTTGGTACAACTGGACATTATTGTATTGTATTGTATTGTAATCGTATTTATATAGCGCTTACTACCCCTGACGAGGCGTCGAAGCGCTTTTCGATGAGTAGCACGCTACTCCGGAACCCAACAAGAATTAGTGATGGATTAGTATCATTTAATAATGAGTACAGTTTTAGTATTATTATGAGTTAATTTGAGCTGCGGATATGAGAGTTTGTTAGTTAGATTGACTGGAGTAATGGAGGGGTGGAGGAGGAAAGAAATCTAAAAGTGTTAATTGGGAGTATATCCTTCATTTACTCAATCCAAAGACTTGGGATGAATAAAGGGGGGCGGAGGGGGGAAGAGTATGTAGAAGGGTTAGGGAGAGCATAGTAGCAGGGTGAGATGAATGCAGGAGAATTTAGTAGGGTTGTGTGGGAGGTCACAGAGGTAGAGTGAGGTTTGGTGAGTTAGATGTGGAGGTGGAGGGAAGAGCTTAGGCAGAGATATTTAGGAGATGAAAGTGGTCGAAGGGATTTGGGATGAGTCAGAGTGAGAATGGAGGATAGTTTGATAGAGACATGACATAAGAGTGATGAAAAATGAGAGCAGAAATTCATAGATATCTAGTATAACAACCCAAAAAACCCAGGAGCCATGCAATGATCCACAACATGCCAAGCACAGAAACAACATATACACACATACACATATATATATATATATTTATACACACACACACGAATACACACATATGCACATACAATACATAATTAGAATCATGGGTAAAAAATACTTAGTCAGACAGGTTTAAAAGAGTGTGTGTGTATTTTATTGTTATGACAGTAGCAATACATATTTTCCAAAGAAACTATAAATAAATAGAAATATACATATAATCTGAAAAGATATTTATCCACATAGGCATATGCAGTTCATAGTTGTTTGAAAAAGGTGGTTATGAAGGAAAGAGCCAACTCTTGAGTAATTTTCTGAAAACAAGAAAGTTATCTGTGGCTCTTATAGTTGGGGGTAATGAATTCCATAGTTTGGCTGCTTGGACGGAGAAGGATGTACCACCTACAGTCTTTTTCTTGTATGGTGGTGTTCTAAGGCGGGGTGCCAGTCTTGAGCGGAGGGTTCTTTGTTGGATGTATTTGGTAATTTTCTTTCTGATAAAAAGCGGTCCTGTTCCATGTATAGCTTTGTGGGTGATACAAAGCAGTTTGAAAGTGCATCTTCTGGCAACGGGTAACCAGTGTAGTGCTCTCAAGGCAGGGGAGATGTGGTCTTGCGGCTTTATATGTAGTAGTAGCCTGGCTGCGGAATTCTGGATACGTTGTAGTTTTTTCATAACAGATAGAGATGATCCATGGTAGAGGCTATTGGCATAATCCAGTTTGGAAAATACAAGTGAGATAGTAGCTTGCACCTTGTGTGGAAATCCGAGGTGGGGGAAGATGCGTCGTAAAGTCTTTAAGGTGATGAAGCTTGTGCGTGCTAATTTGTCTACTTGGGTATTCATAGTTAGCTTGGAATCCATGGTGATTCCTAGGTTTTTCACTTCCTTGGATAATTGAGGAGGTGGTCTGAGATCTTCAGGCCAGACGCACAGAGGGTCATAATTTTTCCAGTCACCACATATGAGTATTTCTGTTTTGGAGGTATTTAGTTTGAGATGGCTCCAGGTCATCCACTGATCAACGGCTCTGAGGCAACTGAAGATTTGTGACTTTTCAATGTTTTTGGGGTCTTCTAATTGAAGTAGTATTTGTGTGTCATCTGCATAGTTGTAGCATGTGAGATGGAACTCATTGATCAGTTCTGGTAAAGATATCATGTAGATGTTAAAAAGCAAAGGTGAGATGATTGACCCTTGGGGGACCCCTGTTTTTGTGAGGTAGGGTTCGGACGAGAAGGGGGGCGATTGGATGATATTCGCTCTTTTTTGGAGATAGGATGTAATCCAGTCGAGAGCAATCCCTTGTATGCCGGCTTCGTGGAGTCTTTGAGTTAGGGTGTCATGGTCAACCGTTTCAAAGGCAGCTGAGAGGTCCAAGAGAAGTAGTGCAGCAACTCCATTTCGGTCGACAGTGTTTTTAAGATCGTCCCAGATTGCCATGAGTGCCGATTCAGTGCTTCTTCCTGGGCGGAATCCAGTTTGGAAGTCTGAAAGTATAGAATTGTCTTCAATGAATTGATACATCTGGGCGAATGCTGCTCTTTCTATCAATTTGCCCAGGAAAGGTCCATTTGTGATAGGTCTGTAGTTGTTGGGGTCTTGCGGATCTAGGTTTGTTTTCTTTAATAATGGTCGTATGTATGCCTTTTTCAGGTCTGTAGGAAAAGTTCCTGAAGTTAAAGAGTTGTTGATGATTCTTCTTACAGGTGTGGCAGCAGAAGTAGATAGCAGGATGTTCTTGAAGATTTGTGGTGGGCAAGGGTCAGAAGGGCAACCAGAAGGTCTGCTTGCTTTGACCAAATCCATAAATTCATCCTGGGATATTTGTTTGAAGGACTGTAGAGGTTGGGATGGTTTATTCTTAAAGGGTATTTTAGTAAAGGGGTTGGTGCTGATGCTTTTCTTCTGTTTTAAATAGGAGTCCAATGTGTCTGCCTTGGTTGTGTAGTGAGTTGCCAATTTGTTTGTGAAATCTTGAGTGGTGGGATGACTTCCTTCCATGCATGTGGGTTTTCGAAATTCATTGAGAATTTTATAAAATTCCTTGGTTGTAGATTGAGCATTTTGAATTCGGTCTGAGTAGTATCTTTTTTAGCTTTTTTGATTGATGATTTGTATATCCTGTTAAGTTTGTGTAGCTGCAGTTTGTCTTGACTGTTGTTTGTTTTGAGCCAGGTCTGCTGCAACTTTCTGATTTGTTGCTTTATCTTTTTAAGTTCTGTGTTTCTCCAAGGTGTTGGTTTTCTTTTGTCATGTTTAGTTTTTCTGAGTGGTATTAGGACATCAAAAGCTTCCTGTAGCCACTTATAAAGTTTTGGTACAGAATTGATTGTATCTAGATCTGTGTTTGCTGTTAGTTGTGTTTCTAAGTGATCCAAATTGAGTTTGCTCCATGGTCGGTAGGTGTATGTATGTAAGTGGTTGTGGGGTGTGTTGATTTGTGGAGTTGTCTGTCGGAAAGTTATCAGATGGTGGTCTGACCAGGTGGTTGGTGTGATGCTATGAATAGTAACGAGTTCAGGCTTAGCAAAAATGACATCTAGGATGTGACCAGCGATGTGTGTGGGATTGTGTACAATCTGATGTAGGTTCAATGCGAGTAGGCCAGTGGTGATAGCTTTTGGATGGGGCATATTGGGTTTGTCAAACCAAATGTTTAGATCCCCAAGAATGCATAGATTGGAGTATAGTGTAATAAGGTTTGAGACTGTGTCAAGAAAAGCATCAGGGAAAGTGGAGTTGTTAGGTGGAGGTCTGTAAAGGAGGAGAAAGTTACAGGATGAAGTTGGAGTAGGGTGGCATCTGGTAAGGAGGGCTTCACAACCTTGTATGGAGATGTTGTCTGTTTTACTGAGGTTTATTGCCTGTTTGAATATAATAGCTAGTCCACCTCCTCTCTTGACTATACGGTTTTGTGTGATGGTTTGATAGCCCGGAGGAAGGGCTTCGTGCAATACTGGTGCCATGTCATCTCCCAACCAGGATTCCGTAATGAATAGTAAGTCAGGTTGTGTGTCTGTGAGCAGGTCGTAGATGTGGTGCTTGTTTTTTGAGAGTGATCGAGCATTTATGAGCTGGCAGTTTAGAGAGGGTGTGTTAGTGGTAGTGTTGTTTTGTTTAGTAGAAGGGTAAGTAGTATAATGTGAGCATGAAGCAGGAGTGTTGCTAGTTGTGATAACTGTTTGAGGCTCACAATAGTCTTGCTTTTCAAGATAGTGTTCCTCTTCCAGCAGGTTAAGGAAGCATTTTGTTGGGTCTGTGTGTGTGGGTGGTGAACTTGGTGGCTGAGAGAGCCATGAGGAGTGTAGTGTTTTTTGTAGGGTAGTTTTATTATGTAACAAACAAGGGGATGCGAGGTTGCTATGAGTGGCATGTTTTTTATTTTGTTTGCGTTTGTTTAGTGTGGATGGAGTATGGGTTAGGGGTGGTGGAGGAGCATGTGGATCATGATGTAAGGCCCTAAATTGTGCAATGGAGGAGAGGCGAGTGAATGAAGGTTGCTGGGATGGGGTGCTTGTGGTAGGTGTTTGTGAAGAGTGGGGGGGTAGGGGTGGAGATAGGATGGAATTTGTATCCTTTGTGTAGTCCTGGGGGTGGGAGTGGGTATGATGATGAGTGTAATGTAAGTTTGTGTTGCTTTGATGTGCTGATGTTTGTGGTCGGTATTGTTTTTGTGGAAGAATGAGAGGGGCTATTGGTGTAGTTGTTTTTGGTGAGGGATTTGTATGTGAGTTAGTGCTGCTAAGTGGCATTTGAGTGTTAGATGGGGTGTTGATGTGTTTTGGAGATGAATGTGTGAGGTGTGTAAGAGGTGATGGGTGTGTGTCAGGGAAAGAAGTATTAGTTGAGATGACCGGAAGGGGTAATATGTGTGGTGGAGTGTATGTGGGGATTGTATGGTTGTGTGTAATTGGTGAGGAGAGGGGAAGAGTGTTTGTAGATGATGTGTTTGAAGGCAGGGTTTGGGCATTGTTATGAAGACAGTCGGTCTGTGTGGAGCGAACAGCGGATTGTGTTTTTGGTTAGTATGAGCAGAGAGTGTGTATCTGGGAGACTGAAACTGAGAGAACTGTATGTTGTAGTTTTGTATTGTGTGGGTGGTGGCAGGTAGTGTTAGTGGGAGGGGACAGAGTAGTGTTTGCTGTGATAATGAAGGTGTTTGACTGTAGTAGTATGTGTATATGTGTTGGGTGGTGGGGCAATGCAATCTGTCTGTGGTCAGTTTGTGATGCATGATTTGGATATCTTTGCAGATAATGTGTTTGCATGTTGAGGGATGTTTTGGGGTGGAAACCATTCCTGGGGAAATATGAATTGGGCAGCATTTCTGGCCCTAGTCCCTACCTGTCCCAAACAGGCAGCTGCCCTTGTCCTCTCCGCCCTTTGCCTCGACGCTCGGGCTGAGACGCCCTGAATCCTGGCCTTTTATAGCCCTACCGGCCTATAAGTAGCTCGTCCTAACCCTAGCCAATCCTGTTTTAAACCCTGATTTAGCCAACTAATGGAAGACCCAGCCCTATTTCCTGACCCCCAACCACAGCCCCAGCCCTAAAACCTACAGCCAATCAGAATCCTAGCCCTATCCACCAGTCACAGCCCTAGAACCAACAGCCAATCAGAATCCCAGCCCTATCCACCAATCACAGCCCTAGAACCCACAGCCAATCAAAATCCCAGCCCTATCCACCAATCACAGCCCTAGAACCAACAGCCAATCAGAATCCCAGCCCTATCCACCAATCACAGCCCTAGAACCAACAGCCAATCAGAATCCCAGCCCTATCCACCAATCACAGCCCTAGAACCAACAGCCAATCAAAATCCCAGCCCTATCCACCAATCACAGCCCTAGAACCCACAGCCAATCAAAATCCCAGCCCTATCCACCAATCACAGCCCTAGAACCCACAGCCAATCAAAATCCCAGCCCTATCCACCAATCACAGCCCTAGAACCCACAGCCAATCAGAATCCCAGCCCTATCCACCAATCACAGCCCTAGAACCAACAGTCAATCAGAATCCCAGCCCTATCCACCAATCATAACTGCATCCCTGGAGCTAGCAACCAATGAAACACCATCTCCCAAAAACCATTCACAACAGCATATGCAACAACCACAAGGAACCTATATAAGGAGCAAGTTAACTAAACTCCAGTCCCTGTGGCCTGGGGGGAGGCTACTGCTGCTCTATTCAGTATCTCCTTGGATACAGACAGGCTGAATGCACACTTCCAAGCTAGCAGAGTCTACTTTCCAGGTAATGGGGGAGATTGTTTAAGAGACAAACACTGCAATAGTTCTGGGCGCACACTCTAAAATCGGGTTTTTTTAAGGCAAAAATACAGGGGGGCAGATAGCTTTTAAGCACAATTTAAATCACACAAACAGATTAAAAACAGTCTCCTAAAGCCACACTCTGAAAGATGTATGTAGTCTTTTTTTACTAAGAATAGGGGCGAAAAAAAGGGGGGCAGAGGGGGGGGAAGGGGAGGAGCCACAAACTAGCAAGGGAATTCACACAGTCACGGCAAAAACGATTTTTAAACAAACACCACTTTAAAAGAGGCCAGGCTGCCTGAAAACACAGAGAGTCCACAGTAAAACAAACACTTTTTGAACAATTAATACTATTTAACTGGAAAATATCTTTGGGCTCCTTACCTAGGTCTTTTTGCAATCCTTGAACACTGGGCTGTATCAGGACACAGGGGAGATGCACACAGGAACACAAAATGGAGGTGCCTGTCTTTGGCCTTCCCTCCACAAACTTAAGGAGCCAGAGCAGGTGGGGGGGGGCGGGTCTCAGGTGCAGCAGAGACTCAGGGAGCCAATCAGCTAAGTCCAGTCCCTGTGGCCTGGGGGGAGGCTACTGCTGCTCTATTCAGTATCTCCTTGGATACAGACAGGCTGAATCCACACTTCCAAGCTAGCAGAGTCTACTTTCCAGGTAAGGGGGGAGATTGTTTAAGAGACAAACACTGCAATAGTTCTGGGCGCACACTCTAAAATCTGGCTTTTTTAAGGCAAAAATACAGGGGGGCAGATAGCTTTTGAGCACAATTTAAATCACACAAACAGATTAAAAACAGTCTCCTAAAACCACACTCTGAAAGATGTATGTGGTCTTTTTTACTAAGAATAGGGGTGAAAAAAAGGGGGGCAGAGGGGGGGAGCCACAAACTAGCAAGGGAATTCACACAGTCACGGCAAAAACGATTTTTAAACAAACACCACTTTAAAAGAGGCCAGGCTGCCTGAAAACACAGAGAGTCCACAGTAAAACAAACACTTTTTGAACAATTAATACTATTTAACTGGAAAATATCTTTGGGCTCCTTACCTAGGTCTTTTTGCAATCCTTGAACACTGGGCTGTATCAGGACACAGGGGAGATGCACACAGGAACACAAAATGGAGGTGCCTGTCTTTGGCCTTCCCTCCACAAACTTAAGGAGCCAGAGCAGGTGGGGGGGGGGGCAGGTCTCAGGTGCAGCAGAGACTCAGGGAGCCAATCAGCTAAGTCCAGTCCCTGTGGCCTGGGGGAAGGCTACTGCTGCTCTATTCAGTATCTCCTTGGATACAGACAGGCTGAATCCACACTTCCAAGCTAGCAGAGTCTACTTTCCAGGTAAGGGGGGAGATTGTTTAAGAGACAAACACTGCAATAGTTCTGGGCGCACTCTAAAATGGGGCTTTTTTAAGGCAAAAATACAGGGGGGCAGACAGCTTTTAAGCACAATTTAAATCACACAAACAGATTAAAATCAGTCTCCTAAAACCACACTCTGAAAGATGTATGTAGTCTTTTTACTAATATGAGACAACAATATTATTGACCATTTACAGGTCTTGTATGATTCTCCAATTTTTATTCAGCTTCTGTTAACCCATTACAGGTGAACTGCAGGTACTCCCTAATATCTGTTTAAGGATGCCTGACTCTAACATGGATTCAGTTACGGGAATAATTCCAGCCACCACCTCTGGTGAGAGGGTGTACTTGGGAGTGCGGGGATATTCTTCATTTGGCTTGATTGTTATTCTCCCAGGCTCAACATCTTTGATCATGCCAATCTCTTTGCCAGAAAAATCTCAGACGTCCTCCATCACTGCGGAGGGGGCAAGTCTTCCTTTGTAAAACTGGCCCAACTGTCAACTCTTGTGTGCTCATTTTAAAGACTGTGGGGGTCATTACGACCCTGGCGGATGGCGGAGAACCGGCGGTAAGACCGCCAACAGGCTGGCGGTCTTACCTTGGGGAATTATGACCATGGTCATCCGCCGGTTCTCCGTTCCGCCCGCCGGCGGTATTTTGACCCGGCTTACCGCCGTGGATTTCCGGCGGTCTGAACCGCCATGAAATCCATGGCGGTAAGCACTATCAGTGCCAGGGAATTCATTCCCTGGCACTGATAGGGGTCTCCCCCAACCACCCAACCCCACCCGACTCCCTCCCCTACACCCCCACCACCCCTGCCACCCCCCAAAGGTGGCAGGGCCCCCCCACCCCGACCCCCAACATAACATAACATAACTCACACACACCCGACACTCATGCAGGCACCACCAACACACACACACCCCGACATACATGCCTACATCCACACACACAGTCATACACGCACACCCACATTCAAACATACACGCACACATCCATACAGACATACCCCCAGCCATACACGCACTCATTCCCATACACACAACACCCCCGCAAGCATACACGCACTCACACACCCCCTCTACATACACACACGCACACCCCCATGCACGCACACAACACACAACTCCCCCCTCCCTCATCCCCTAATGGGCGATCGACTTACCTGGTCCGTCGATCCTCCGAGAGGGGACGGGAGCCATGTTGCAAAAAGACCGCCAAGGTCGTAATGACCCCCTGTATCTTTATTGTGTGTCTGTCACCATTTGGTGTGCAATAGATCAAACAGTTCTGTTTGCAGAGTGAATACCTGCCCAATAAACAGACTAGACTTGAATAAAATATTACAAACTGATAGTCCTCTTCCACAGGTCTATCTTCACAGGGACTTTAGCTGAAACAGGATTCACGATTTGTTTTTGGAAACACCTACAACTTGGACTTGTTTTCCCAGGTGGGGTACGTTTGGGATTTCTACAATTCTAGCAATAGAGCGGGTCACACAAGTGTCTATCAGAAATGAAACAGGTCACTATTCATTTCTCCATTCACATATGGGCCACTCTGGTCTACTCCCAACACTGCACCAAGCACACAATCTATCTTCCCTCTCAGGCACCGTCATTGGGATTGATCAGAACCTGGATCTCTGAGGATGTTAAAGACCAGAGTCTGTTGGAAATTGTCATGCTTCGGGAAAAGATATTGCTGAACTCTGGGGTTCGGATTTGTATTAAACTTCAGATTAGTCATATTTTGCTGCATTAACAGGGCTTGAGGCATGTTAACATCCTCAGGTCTTTGCATTTGAATATTTGGCACTGACATCACATTCATGCTTGACATTTTACCATCATTTGGCATTCAGTTTGGATGCAGCCTACATTTTCGCTTCTAGTGACCTCCATTTTTTCAGTGATGACACAGAGTAGTCTTTCTCAGCATGGCTATATTCATCCCTCAAATCGGGTCAAAAGACACCCTTGTCCTGTACCTTGTGGAACACTGTTCCCATTTTTCATCATCTCACTACCACCTTGATAGCAAAATCCCTGCATTCCTCCACCAACACAAGGACCATAACCTGGATTTGCAATATAGGGCCCTGTTGGACCAGGCCCTTTTACAGAGTCATCCCGAAACCTTTTGCCTCCTTCCTCCTATTTTTTCGGACCTGTTTTGTTGGCTTTAGGACAGTGTGCACTTTACCAGTGCTAAAGTGCATATGCTCTCTGTCTAAATTGAATTGGTGATTGGTTTATCCATGAATGGCATATTTGATTTACTAGGAGGTCCCTAGTATAGTGCACCATCTGTGCCCAAGGCCTGTAAATCAAATGCTACCAGTGGGCCTGCAGCACTGATTGTGCCACCCACATGAGTAGCCCTGTAAACATGTCTCAGATCTGCCATTGCAGTGTCCGTGTTTACAGTTTTGCACTGCCAGTTCGACCTGGCAAGTGTTCCCACTTGCCAGGCCCAATCCTTCCCTTTTACTACATGTAAGTTACCCCTAAAGTAGACTCAAGGCAGCCCCATTGGCAGGGTGCAGGGTATTTAAAAGGTAGGACATGCACTGGTGTGTTTTATATGTCCTGATAGTGAAAGACTGTCAAATTCGGTTTTCTCTATTGCAAGGCCTATCTCTCCTAAAGGTTAACATGGGGATTGCCTTTAACTATCTTTAAGTGTTTTTCCTGTTGGGAGCTGATAGAGATATGGAGTTTGGGGTTTCTGAACTCACAATTTAAAGATATGACTTTTGGTAAAGTTGTTTTTAAGATTGTAAGTTTGAAAATGGCACTTTTAGAAATTGGACATTTTCTTGCTTAACCGTTCTGTGGCTCTGATTGGCTGCTGAATACACATCTGTGTCAGACTGACAGTTGGGCTGTTTGGGAATTCATTCTAGACAGCGACACAACAGGAGCTGCGGTGTGTTCTGCATATCCTGAAGAGTCTTCCTGGGCTAGAGTGGGGAGGGGGGCACCTGCACCTCAAAAGTCTGTGCATGTCCTCACACAATGCAGTCTCCAACCTACTGAAGTGGGTCTGGGGCTAGGCCTGGGCAAGGCAGAATATTGTGAAAAACAGACTTTCCTTTGAGGTTTGACTACTTCAAAGGCAGAAATTAGTATAGGTAGTGCAACCCAAACCCCAGATTTGTATATTATTTCTGGATTAAGAGGAACTTCTGCCAAGAAGAAGAGGTTGATATTCGAGGAGGACCTGCCACTCTGCCTGTTGCTTTGCTGTGCTTGCCAGCTGTTGCTGCTTCTCCCTTAAGAGGGAAAGGACTGGACTTTGCTTTTTGAAATCCTGCTAGTGAAGTTCCTCCAAGGGCTTGGACTGAGCTTGCCTCCTGTTCTGAAGTCTCAGGGATGTCAAGGACTTCATCTACCAGTGCCTGGGCTCTTCTGCTAAGAGTTCTGACTTGTTAAGTAGTGCCAAATCCAGTGGCTGGGCCCTTAGATGTGGAAGCTGGTAACCTGCAGGGGAAAATCCATGCACCGCTGTGTGAGCAGCAGAAAAATTGATGCAGCATCAGCACCGCAGCTGAAAAATCAACTAATCACCAGTAAAATTGAGGCATCTCCAGTTCAGTGTGGATTCATCGCTGCTGTGTGTCCGGATTTTCCACGCATCATCCCTGGCATCAAAATCTTCAACATCACCACATGGACCTGAGGATGCTTGTCCAGAAATCGACGCATCCCTTCCTTCCAAGGAAAGAACCGACGAATTGCTTGCCCAGAGTAAAAAGAATCAACACACAGCATCACTTGCGAGTAAGGAATCAGCCCATCGCTTGTTTTTTTCAATGCAGGCTCACGTGTGGGGCTTTATTTTTGACCCATGCCAGGTACTTTGTGCTAAAGCAACTCATCCATTAGTTTCTATACATCAATACTCTTTTACCTAAAAAACCTCATATCTTTGCATGTGTATGTTGTATTTTTGTCATTTTGGTCTTGTTTGATTAAGTTAAATATTGGCTATTTGTCTAAACTGGTGTGGAGTCATTTTTGTGGTGCTTTCAATGTGTAATTGTGTGTGTTGGTACAAATACTTTACACATTGCCTCGGAGATAAGCCTGACTGCTTGCACCAAGCTACCAAGGGGTTGAGCAGGGGTTATCTGAGCTGTGTATCTCCCTTACCCTGACTACAGTGAGCGTCCCTGTTTGAACAAAGTGCAAACTGCCTGCCAACCATAGAACCCATTTCTAACAGGACCACTCTGAAATATTTTCTGTGCTAACTTTGTGTGGGCCAACGTGAATTTATCCTTCATCTACCTGCGCGTTGCTTCTAAATCATCAATGCAATACTTTTCATACTGTAAATTCTCAATTTCTAAGATCTTCAATGCCAACAAGTCATAGTCTGCTGAACATAAGAACTAATCTCGGGGCACGATCCAAGAACAAACTGAGTCGCAAAAATCTTTCTCTCGTATTTTCAACACCACTATGCTGCTGGAATACTTGCACTATCCATTTAAAATATGCATGCCCATATTCTTTAGACTCTTGGATAGGTGTCAATATTTCAACTGATTAATCACTTCCTGTGGCACCTTAGTCTTCAAAAAGGTAATCAGTCAGTTATACTTTTCTGTGGCATCAAGAAAAGGTGCATGAAATCGAGTGATGCTGGGCAATTCATCATTCGGCTACTACACTACTACTTTATACTCTGTCACAGGTTGCTAGGGACCTCATTATCAAAGAAGGTGTTCAAGTCTTCCCAAAACCTTTGAAATCTTCACAAACATCTCAACTTGGGTGTACCACAGGTCAGGATTTCATCCAAGTTTTAGGAATTGATTTGTAATGTAAAACAATCACCACAACTCCAATCTACGTGCCCTTATATCTACCTTCAAGTGCCTCCCTCAATGGATATACTTTGTTCCCTGTCTTGTTTTTACTACTCCCTCTTCTTGCCCATCAAAATTGTCTTTCCTTTTCTTTTTGAGCCCACCAGTCTTTGATCTTTTGAATTTCACTCCACTTATGAATACTATCAACTAATTCCTTTAGGTGTAATTTCAGTCCAGACATTTGCACCTTCTTGAGAGTTTTCTCACCTATAAACATCCTGAAATTCTTCTTTACATTCTGACTTTTAGACAAATTGACACCAAAATCAGTAATTAACTCCTCCGGATTTTCATGGGTTTCACAAGTGCACCTAGCAGATCCTTGCACAGGAGCAAAAGTAGCTCTATATTGTATCCATTTATGAATCCTAACTCAAGACTTCCCTTGAGATTTCTCAAGATCCCAAGATTTTCCTTCTGCCTTTAGTCTCAAATCATCAAGCACTCATACTGGACCCTTCCTCTCTGGAGACTGTGACTCTGAACCTTCCTAAACGTCTATGGTAGAAACACCCACACTGGGAAAACCCTCTGTTTGTTGTTGAGCTCCTAAATCTAAGGTAGTACCCAGATCAGTGGGGGCATATGCACCTGTGTCTACTGAATGTCGGTATCCTCCAACCTGGGTTACATTATTATGCAGAGGTAGCTGGTATGTCAACAGATCATCCAAAAAGTCATCACATGAGTCACTGTCACTCTTTCTTCTCTTCATTCCCAACACCCTCTTGTAATTTCTTTCTCTTTGCTGTTCCTCTTGGTGTAGCAGTTTACATTCATAAACCTCCAATTACATTCTCTTTCCATTCCTGTTGCTCTGTCTTTAGTATTGCTTCCGTCCAACTACGGACCTTCTTCTTTGCTCGGGTCTGATATTTCTCCTTCTTTTTCACATGTGAGGCACACTCCCATGCATTCAAAGCCTCATATTGTGCATGTCAGGATGGAGGTCTCATCTCATAGAATACTCACTTCAAATTCTCAACTTTTCTCAAATGAATGAATCATGTAGGGGAAACTGCAAGGACCCTTTACTGGCAGAGTTCTTAATCCATCGTTTGATCCTGATACATGTGTAAACCAACATGGGTTGTCATGTAATACACAGGTGTGCCCTCTGCAGGGGTCTCCTCGCCCTCACAAACAGGTGTTCGTACATCATCACTTAACAAAGCTCTCAATTTCTTGACCTTTTTTATCTTAACTTTGTATACGGTGCAACACAAAATCAATAAACTTCAACTGGAATAACAGGCGGTACTCAGGGAATCACAATATGATACAATCTCACATCCAATCTCAGCACCACACAACTGTTCTGACCACTCACATCATGGCACCCAATGATGTAACAATAAATCATTGTGCGGAACACACACCAGTTGCCAAATACCAGTGCTCCACCTTCTGACGTAACTCACAGTATCTCTCAGCAGCTCTCCCATCACAGTGATCAGCTTTGTATAAGCAAATTACTGAAAAACAAAAGCAAACCAAACGAATAACTCTTGCTTGTTCTGCTAAATTAAAAACACCCAAAGTCAGCAATTACTCTAGAGAAAATGAAGATTAAATCTCTCCTGGTGCATACACACACAAAGTGAATTCTTGTACAGCTAGAAATCACTTTGATGAGTGAGTCTACTCCTGTGCACAAAGGATTCAATCAAACAAGAATTTCAGTTAATACACCCTCACAATAGAAGTTTAACATTACCCTATCTTGGTGTTGCTGATAGTGTTTCACAGTCCAACACCCCAAAGCTAACAGACAGCCACAACGTAATATAACTCAGTATCTATCCTGGTATCTTGCAGGCAGCAAAATGATCTCTAGACTGCTGAAACAGATTGTGTTGCTGTGTCTAAAGCTTAATGTACTGTTCAAAGACAAATATTTCCTGGGTGTCCTAAAAAATACTGCTGATGCTTTATCTAGTTTCAAGATGCAGGCTTTCAGGTACCATCAGCCAGGAGCAGTGGAGTTCCCTATGCCTTTTCTGGACCAACTGTCATGGCTTGGTGCCCAAGCTTACCAGATCTCACTGTAGCCAGCCTAGTGCCCAGGACAAGGCATGCCTAAAGGGGGGGGGGGTATTTAGCACATATTGCAAATTCTTGGGTTATGTAAGGGCGGGGGACTGTTTTGCTCCTACTTCAGTCCTGGCACTCCTGGGGTGTTTAAGAGACAGGGGCAGTCAGTTGCACAAGCGAGATACCACACTGCTGTGATATTCGTTTTTGCAAAGATGTTGGGGACACAGATGGGACAAAAATATTCTTAGTGCCAAGAGCATTGAGGGGTTGGTAGCATCTCGAGAAGGCCAGGACTTACTCTAGGCGCCCCATCGACATGGGTAAAATGGCAGCAATTATGTCTACCCTTGGGAGCATTTTCAGGTCACCGGATGAGATCTACCTCTATAGGGTGGCATTTGCCCACGAGTTCTATGGGGCCCTTAACATAGGTAAATTGGTGGCCAAAAACAAGATGGATTTGGAAGGAGGTTTGCAGCACGTGGACATTCAGTGACTGAATGACTCCTTGACAATTAATATTCCCCACTCCAAGACGGATCAGGCTGGTAGGAGTGATCACACAATTTGACATAGGGTTCTGGGTAATAATGCTGTCCCCAAAGTAACTTCAAGGATTTTCTGGCACACCGGCCTCAGGGGAATGGGGACCCCTTCCTGGTGCATGCTGATGGGACACCTCTGACCAGGCCCTGAGGGCACGTTGGTACGATCCTACTGAATGTGTGTCTCACTCTTTTAGGATAGGAGCTGTCATCCCTGCAGTGGCCATGGGGGTCGCAGGCCTGGTAGTGCAAATAATTGGTAGGTGGTCCTCGGATTGCTACAAGCATTATGTAAGACTGAACATGTAGTAGGGCCTGCCACTAATCCCTTTTCTCTCCTGTGGACACAGGAGTTTGAGTCAGCCGCGGGATTTCTTAGCAACCGCTGTCAACGCGGAGGTGACAGAGAAGGCCTTTTACTTTGCAAGTGTTTTTTTCGGCCATAGCATGACAGGCAGGTTAATGCCTGGCCCATTTGAGATCTACACTGGACAAAATGTTGCCTGAGGGTATACACTGTGGTGCATCATGGAAGCAACAATTTGTTGTACATCGGCAGGAAGGAATTGTTTTAACTGATGATCTCTGAGATTGGTTGGCTCTCAAAGAAGTTTCCACAAGTCGTGCTAGCATGGTCCAACATCATTCCCAGGTTGCAGTGGAGGAGTAGTAAGTTTGTCAGGACATTCAACAATTCAGTAAATTGAGTAAATAATAAAATTGGTAAGTTCTAGAGATACTGCAGCACTCATAAACAGCCAGTTATCATGCATTTGTCAAAATGAGACTGATTGAAATGAGATCCTTTCATTGGTGTTTGAAGCATCGATTTACAATATAAAAGAAGGAGATAGGTCCACAGACATAGCCATCACATGTTTCGTCACAATAGTGACTTTTTCAAGGCTATAAAAACTGTACAAATATGCAGACAAACATATGATTGTGAAAATCATATAGAGGATGATAGCAATAGTTAACAAGTATGTGTTAAGTAGTAAAATATTTTATCACAGGTGCCCAGGGGCTGGTGGTGAAGCACCCCAAAAAGTGAACCGATTTGGTCATGCATTGGTCTGAATGTGTTGGAAAAGAACTGAACAACTGATCCAACAGTTGGTACAAAAAGGAAGAAGAGAGAAGCTTAAACCACATCACAATAGCATGTACTATGTTAAAGCATAGAAGTGAGGCACGGTAGAGCAAAACAGTGATAAGCAGTCACAACTGTGCACCAAATTGGGAAACAGATGGAATCACGTATTTTTAGTTGTGATAATATAAAGCGCACATATAAAGAGACCCGAAAGTCCGAGTTGTATGTCAATAGGTAATAATGCTATGTGTTTAATGATTAAGGCCCTCATTACAACCCTGGCGGACGGTGTTAAAGCAGTGGTAGTACCGCCAACAAGCCGGTGGAAAAAAAATTGAATCACGACCACAGCGGAAACCGCCAACATAGACAGCCACTTTAACACTCCGATGGTGGTACAAACAAACAGCACGGCGGTAACCGCCAACAGACAGGCGGAAGACAATGTACCGCCCACCCTATCACAACCCGCCAATCTGCCACCTTTTCCGGGGCAGAACCAACGCGAATAAAAACACGGCGGAAACAGTACACAGAAGGGAAAATCACTCATCTCTCCACACCCCACGAGGAACCAGGACGCCATGGAGCCAGAACTGCAGATCCTGCCGGCGATGGTCTTCCTGCTCCTCTATCAGGAGCTCCAACGACGGCGGCGACAATCATGGTGAATACTGCACCTACAACACAGGGGGGGGGAGGGAAAGAGAGTGACACACACACGCAACGCCCCCACCCCCACCCTCACCCACAACACCATACACACAAATACATGCTGCAACATTACATTAACACCCCGCCCCCCTTGAATAACGCAAGGACAAAAGGAAATGATTTGAATGATTGTAATCAATAAAAAAACAGTAGTCAAAACTCCAAATCCAGTATATACAATTATGTACACCAACTACACAAGTCTGGATAGTGCACCAATCATTGTCCGTGGACCACTGGGCCAAAAATGCATGGGCGAGGCCCACACTAGGTACCTGACTCCAAACGGAGAGAACACTGCTGGGGCATCAGACCGAAAATATACAGGCACCTCAGGGGGAGGGGGGCACCTCAGCCACTGCTCCATGAGGAGGCTCCATGCCCATTGATGTATTCTGGGGAGTGCAAAGCCACAGTCTCTCAAGTCTTTTCAGTGGGTGGGTTGCCCACTGCTTTATCCTGGGGAGCGCAAAACCACAGCCTCTCAAGTCTCTCCAGTGGGTGCTTTGCCCACTGCTTTATCCTGGGGAGTGCAAAGCCACAATCTCTCAAGTCTTTTCAGTGGGTGGGTTGCCCACTGCTTTATCCTGCGGAGTGCAAAGCCACAGTCTCTCAAGTCTTTTCAGTGGGTGAGTTGCCCACTGCTTTATCCTGGGGAGTGCAAAGCCACAGTCTCTCAAGTCTCTCCAGTGGGTGGGTTGCCCACTGCTTTATCCTGGGGAGTGCAAAGCCACAGTCCCTCAAGTGGATAACAGTCTCCACTGGTTCTGGAGGGGGCTTTTTGCCCAGAGTGCTTCATACTCCCAAGGACAGAGGTAGTGGATGCCTTTCTCGATTGGTTCTGGAGGGGGCTTTGTGCCCAGAGTGCTTCATCCTGCCAAGGACTGAGGTAGTGGATGCCTTTCTCCACTGAAAGTGATGCTTCATGGAAGCTGCCCAGGCTCCTGGAGCTCACGACCAGCCTCGGACGACTGACCACTGGGAATGGCAGCCATGTCTGCGGTGGTGCCACTGGCTCAGGATGTCGCGGGGCCGCTGGCGGTGCTTGCAGCGGTGTCAGTCACAGCGGTGCTTGCAGCGGTGTCAGTCACAGTGGTGCTTGCGGCTGTGTCAGTCACGGTGGTGCTTGCGGCGGTGTCAGTCGCGGCGGTGCTTGGGGCAGGCTCTGTGGCAGCGGTGCTTGTGGCGGGCTCTGTGGCGCTGGCGGCGGGCTCTGTGGCGGCGGTGCTGGTTACGGGCTCTGTGGCAGCGGTCCTGGTCGCGTGCTCTGTGGTGGCGGTGCTGGTTGCGGGCTCTGTGGCAGCGGTGCTGGCGGCGGGCTCTGTGGCAGTGCAGGTGGCGGTCTTCTCCGCCGTACAGGTTGGCGTCGACGTGGAAAGAAGGTGTGACACTGGTCCCTTAGTCGGTGCCACCATGCCCACTCCTGACCTGCCCTTCAGTTTCTGGCCCTCCCCATCTTTGATGATGGCGCAGCTGTCTTGCCACTATCCCCTTTCGTTTTCCCTGACCCCTTGGTGGCAGGTGTCTTCTGCTTCTCCCTCTGGGATGTGGGCAAGTTTTTTAGCTTGGCATGTGGCAGAATGTCCTTGCCCTCACTCTGGCACACTGGCAGCCCAGATGGTTGGCGCACTCCAATAGCCCACAGTTGCTGGCACCACTGTGCCTGGGGATGTGGTGGCTGAGGTGCTGGGTTGGGACCTGGAAAGCCTGGCCCTAGGGGACAGATGGGGGGGAGGTGTAGGGAAGAGGTCAATATTAGCCAGGAAAAGTTTTTTAGACACACTGGGACAGGTAGATGGAGGGGTTTTGGGAGTGGAGGAAGAGGTAGTGGTTGTAGGAGGTGTACGTCTGCTGAATTTGGGTGAAGGTGCATGGGCTTGAGGCTGTTGTGAGTTGGATGGCTGTTGGGTGGGTGTGTGCCTGCGTTTATGTACTTTGGGAGGAGGGCTAACTGACACACTGGGAGAGGACATAGGGGATGCGTGAATGGTAGTGGGGGTGGTGAGTGCACGTGAGTGGTGTGTGGAGATGGGCGTGCTGTGATGGAGGTAGTGGCTGAAGATGTAGTGCATGCAGGTGTGAGTGGAGATGAGACTAGGAGGGAGGAGGGAGACGTGGAGGAGGGGGGACACAGTGGAGGCAGTGGATGTTGGTATATCTGCATGGGTATGATGCTTGTGTGAGTGCCTGTGGGATGTGTGGTGCTTATGTTTGCCTGAGCCACTTTTGTGTGTTGAGGTGTGTGCATGCTGGTCTGATGGTGTGCTTGGGATAGGCAGAGGTACAGGGGATTGGGTCTTGGAGGAGGAAGTTGGAGGGGGAGGGCTGGACACAGGGACAATGGCTGCCATCAGTGCAGAGGCCAGAGCCTGAAATGCTCTCTGTTGGGCTGCCTGGCCAGAATGAATGCCCTCCAGGTATGCATTTGTTTGTTGCAAATGCCTCTCAACACCCTGGATGGCATTCAGAATGGTAGACTGCCCAACAGTGAGGAATCTCAGGAGGTCAACAGCCTCCCCACTGAGGGCAGTAGGGCTGACTGGGGCAGGGCCTGAGGTGCCTTGGGCGAAGGAGATGCCCACCCTCCTGGGTGAGCGGGCACAGGACAGACTCTGTGGGGCTGGTGGGAGGGCGGTGCTGTTAGGGGGGTGGCAGCTGTACCTGTTGATGCGGGGGGCACAGAGGGGCCCGCCACCGCAAGGGAGCTCCCATTAGAGGAGTAGTCGCTGTCACCTCGTGTCCCCGCCGTGGAGCTCCCCTCGCCCTCCGTCCCACTGGTGGCTTCAGACTCCATTGTTTCACCCTCCAGGGCCAAGTGGGAAGCAGCTCCCTTCTGCTCCGGTGCCACTGCTCCTCTGCCTGATGATGCTATTGCACGCAAGAACAGGGAGACCACAAAAAGGGGGGGGAGACAGAAGAAAGACATGTTCAGTGCATGCAACACCACTACCGTTGGCGGACACGACAGACACAGCAGCCCTCTGCACTACGCCATGCACTTATAGTTCCTAGATTGTTCACATGCCCATGGGGTACAAGGCCTAAGCCTGATTGCTGCACACATGGAAGTCACAGGAGCCTGACTAGGTGTAGATGGCACTAACCACTAGTGGGATTGGGGTTCCACTGAACCTGCCTCTCAAGGGACCTTGCCTACCAAGCTCTGCCCTGGCCTAGGGGAACCCACTGCCCACCTCCCACACCCAGACACCTCGTAATGCGTGCAGAGTCAGATGAATGTGACTGTACTCACCCCCTTGTGGCTGCTGTGACGCCCTCAAGTGCCCATCCAACTCCAGATACACCACTGCCAGGATCCAGAACATCAGCGGTTCATGGTACGACGGGCACCCCTCCCACGTTGGGCGGCCATCCCCTGCTGGGCCTCCGCCGTCTTCTTGCTCCAGCGGCAAATGTCCTCCCATCTTTTCCGGCAGTGGGTGCTCTGCCTGTGGTGGACCGGCAGGGTCCGTACGTCCTTGGCGATGGCATGCCAAATATCCTTCTTCTGGTGGGTTCTGACCTAGAGGAATAGTACACGGGAAAAGGAAGATCTTTACCCGTCCAGACCGTCATACTCATTGGCCCACGTTCCCACCCTTGCCCTGACGCACGTACACTCACCGTCCGCTCATGCAATCGTCAGTCCCCCCCATGTATCTTCCATCCACACCACTCCAAACAGGCATTGCCCATGCAGCATGCTCACAGTGTACTCACCTGTGTCTCTGGAGGACCATATAGTTGTGTGTACTGGGGGAGGACCCCATCCACTAATTTCTCCAACTCCTCCGAAGTGAAGGCAGGGGCCCTTTCCCCAGACACATGAGCCATCATCGCTTCCAGACTTAGGTCACAGCAGCACTTGTAGTGTAGGTCCTCTCCTGTTGAAGGTCAGGTATCAAGTGAGTGAACAGACAGAAAATGGCGGTCACGTCCGCGGTGGTGCATATCGTCACCGCCGGCGTACATCGTCATTGGCTCCTCGGACCCATAGGGTCCAATGTTAACCAATGCAGGATAGCGCTGCGGTCTTCGACCACCTAATGCGAAGGTGTAGAACGCCAGCGCAGTTACCTCATATCCCGTGTCCCACCTTACAGGTCAGGCAGCTGCCATTTCAGGGGGCCACATGGCATTAATAATAACTGCGTCACACCTATCTAGGCCTTGCATACACACAGTAACAGGCACATTGCAGATTAATAAATGTGTGCAAATGACATTTTGTGATACCTCAGTGTAGGCTGACTCTCTGCTCGCTGTTCTCCTCCATAGGGCATGTCCACTGGGGCAGGTGATGAGATGGCGGCATCCTCCAGTGTAAAGACCGCTGGTGGACCTGTCTACAATGGAAGAGAGACACGTAATAGTCACCTACAGACTTGATCCTGCCACAATCCATGAAGTGTGTGCCCAGTTAGAGCCAGACCTGATGTCAGCTATCCGCCATCCCACAGGGATACCCCCTCTAGTGCAGGTCCTGTCAGTACTCCATTTCCTGGCAAGTGGGTCTTTTCAAACAACAGTGGCCATTGCATCAGGGATGTCCCAGCCAATGTTCTCTAACGTGCTGTCCAGAGTGTTGTCTGCCCTGCTGAAACACATATGCGCAGCTACATCGTTTTCCCTCAGGTGGAGGATTTGCCTACAGTGAAAGGTGACTTCTACGCCCTGGGACATATCCCCAACATCATAGGTGCCATTGATGGGACCCATGTGGTCTTGGTACCCCCACGCAGGAGTGAACAGGTGTACAGAAACCGGAAAAGCTATCATTCGATGAATGTGCAGATGGTGTGTTTGGCCGACCAGTACATCTCCCATGTGAATGCCAGATTTCCTGGCTCAGTGCATGACGCTTACATTCTGAGGAATAGCAGCATCCCTTATGTGATGGGGCAACTCCAGAGGAACCGTGTGTGGCTATTAGGTGAGGACCAGGACCCTACACAGTGTGAATAGGTGTCTGGGTATGGGGTTGTCCCTACGGGTTAGTGTGTGTCTAACAGTTGTCCCTCGAAATTTGCAGGTGACTCTGGGTACCCCAACATGTCATGGCTACTGACCCCAGTGAGAAATCCCAGGACAAGGGCAGAGGAAAGCTACAATGAGGCACATGGGTGAACTAGGAGGGTGAATGAACTGACCTTCGGCCTCCTGAAGGCCAGGTTCCGGGGCCTCCATATGACAGGTGGTTCTCTCTACTACTCACCAAAGAAGGTGTGCCAGATCATCGTGGCCTGCTGTATGCTGCACAACCTGGCTTTGCGATGACAGGTGCCTTTTCTGCAGGAGGATGGTCCAGCTGGAGGTCTTTTGGCAGCTGTGGAACCTGTGGACAGTGAAGAAGAGGAGCAGAAGAAGGGGATTTCGACAACAGAAACAACGCTATCCAGCAATACTTCCAGTGAGACACAGGTAAGAATATGTCACTGCCTCACACCTCTCATACTATTGTTTGAGCTATCAGAAGTCCAGTGTATGGACCCTGACTTGTCACTTTGACTTTCCATTTAACAGATGTGGGTCCCACTTTGTGACCTCTGCTATATTTCCTCCAGACCTACAGCAGTGTTTCATCGGTATGTGGACAATTAAATTGACATTGCTATATTCCATAGTTATTGAAATTTCACATTAGTGAAAGCACAGACTGACGCCAGATTGTTTTGTGATTGATGTGTGTTTATTTCTGTGCAAATAAGTGGAGGGGGTTGTAAAATGGTCAGGGGTGATGGTGGAGGAATGTCCATGGCAGAGACCAGTCTATTTGTTTCACAGGTGCATTGTCCAAAGGGGCATAGGAAGTGGAGCAAGGGCAGTTGAAGGATGGACAGGGTGACAAAGTGGGACAGAAGGGTGACATTCATGGGGGTCTCATTTCCTGGTGGGGGTCTTGGCAATGTTCTCTGTCTAGTTCCTCGATCTTAGAGACCGTTTGCAGGGTGGCTCTCCATCTGCAGGGGGTGGGTTGCTGGTGACGTGGTCCTGTGGCGGTGCCTCCTGTCCACTAGCGCCGGCGGAGGTGGATGGCTTGTTCATCAGCCAGGCTAGTGTCAGGGGCCCCTTGTTGTGCCACAGTGTCCCTCCTGGTGTTGACAAGGTCTTTCAGCACCCTTACAATGGTGACCAGGATGGTGTTAATGGACTTCAGTTCCTCCCTGATCCCCAGATAGTGTTCCTCCTGCAGCCGCTGGGTCTCCTGAAAGTTGGCCAGTACCGTTGCTATCATCTCCTGGGAATGATGGTACGCTCCCATGATGCTGGAGTGGGCCTCATGGAAAGTGGGTTCCCTGGGCCTGTCCTCCCCCTTTCACACAGCTGTCCTCCCAGTTCCCCTGATGTCCTGTTCCTCTGACCCCTGAACCGTGTGCCCCATGCCACTGCCCCCAGGTCCCTGATTTTCTTGGGGTGGTGGGTTTGCCTGGATTCCCTGTAGTGGTGGACACACTGCTGCTTGACGTGTCTTGGGGACAGAGGGATGGGCCCGCTGGGTGGGTGCTGTGCTGGTGTTTCCTGAGGGGGGAGGCTCTGTGGTGGCTTCTGCCAGTGTCAGGGGAACCGACTGTCCCGAGGTCCCAGATGGGCCGGGCTGGTCATCTCGATCCAGTTGTGTAGAGCTGCTGTCATCACTGTGGGCCTCTTCTGGGGGGCCTGGATATGTCTGGAACCTCCAGTCTGGTGACGTTGGGTAGGGGTCCTGCGGGGCTGTAAAGGCATGATTATTGCATCTTTGTGTGCCATTGTGTGCAACGGGTGAGTGACCCTGTACTCCAGTGCTTGCATTCTTGTCTAGGTCCTTGTGTGATATTTGGTTTGTGGTCTGTGTGGGTATCTGTAGTGGACATGCTTTGGTGATGGGTGTCCCTGCTTTGGTGTTGCATGCAGGGCTTTGTGTTGGGATGGGTAGGTTGTGATAGTGGGACATATGTGAGGTGTTGGAGTGATGGGGTGAGGGTGAGGATTGGGGTATGTGATGGCATGCAGGTAGGGTGGGGGATATAATAGTGAAGAGTTGACTTACCAGAGTCCATTCCTCCTGCTTCTCCTGCGAGGCCCTCAGGATGCAGTATTGCCAAGAATTGCTCCTCCCATGTTGTTAGTTGTGGGGGAGGAGGTGGGGGTCCACCTCCAGTCCTCTGTACTGCAATCTGGTGTCTTGAGACCACAGAACACACCTTCCCCCGTAGGTCGTTCCACCTCTTCCTGATGTCATCCCGTGTTCTTGGATGCTGTCCCACTGCGTTGACCCTGTCGACGATTCTGCGCCATAGCTCCATCTTCTTAGCAATGGAGGAGTGCTGCACCTGTAATCCAAATAGCTGTGACGCTACCCGGACGATTTCCTCCACTATGACCCTGAGCTCCTTCTCAGAGAACCTGGGCTGTCGTTGTGGTGCCATGATGTGGTGTGGGTGATGTGTGTGGTGGTGTGTGGTGTGATGTGTGAGGGGATGTGTTGTTGTGTGTTGTTTGAGGTGCGTGGATATTGTGTGAGTGATGTTGTGTGTCTGTGGATGCTAGAGTTGTTTCTGATGGTGTTTCTCTCTGCCCTTCTTTCGGAATTTTTGGTGGTAAGGGTTTGTAGGTGATGTGGGTGTGTGTTTTATATTGGATTGGGTGTGTGGGAGTGGTGTGTGTATGTGTATCACATGTGTGTATTTTGAATTGTCCAATGTGGTTGTGTTTTGTAAATGTGTGTATTTTGAGCGCGGCGGGGTGTACCGCCAATGGAATACCACGGTTGAAAGACCGCGCGTGGATTTGTGGGTCGTGATAGTGTGGGCGTATTCCTGTTAGCGTGACAGTGGAGGTTTTGTTTTCGCCAGTTTATCACTGACCTTTGGTTTGGCGGATTTGTGTGGGTGTCTGGATTATGGCGGATTCCGAGCTGTGGGTTGTAATAGCTGTAGCGGAATTCTGCCGCCGCAGCGGTATGTTGGCGATCTTCTGCACGGCGGTAAGCGGCATTTACCGCCAATGTTGTAATGAGGGCCTAAGTATCTTAGCATGTCAAGACGTACCAAAATGATGTAAACTTCGTTGTCCCCTTGTTTGTTGACGTCAAGTACCTAAACAAGATGAATAGACAGCTCTGGGCATCATAATATAGCATAGGGCCCAAAAAAGGCCGATATATGTATACTAAATCATCAAGGTACCCACCTCAATAGGCCTAAGTAATTGTTTTCCAGTCATAGACCGAAGGTCATAATGAAAGTTGGTATGCAATCCTAACTGTAGTAGACATATGACCCTGATAAGTCAGTTTCTAAAAACAAGCAAAGAAAAGCCACACCTAAGCATACAAAAACAAAACTGCACCTGGTCTAAAGCACAATGGAACTCCCGGCAAAGGAAGACTACACTGAAAAGGCGAAATATGTAAAAAAATTAAAAAATGTGAAATATGTTATGAAAGAGGGACATAGGTCAGTTTGGAAATGAAGCAGTCAGAAATTAACCGGAAACCTGCAAAGTTGTAGTTCTGTGAATGGGCTACGACAATAGTACAGTAAAATAAGGTTACAAAGTATAGAATTAATTGCTAGCGACAATGTGATCCCCGCATTATGCTTAGTAAGACAAAGTTTCTTTGCCCATCTAAAAAGACACCCCCAGTCCTATACAGGCCTAGAGCAATAACTCAGGGCTGAATTAATAGTTGTAGCCTGAAGTGTAAAGACAAACTTATTTGGCAGTACAGATAAGCAAGGTGATGTCCTGAGTGTGGAAAGATGCCTTTGGCATCCATATTGGGACTCGGCTTCAATCCAGGTCCCAGAGGCATTATTTTAAAAAGGAAGGGGTGCAAAGGGCCCCCTCCTGAGGGCCTTGGTGGCCTGTGGACCACCAACTCCCTGGTGCTTTATTTAGAAAAAAAAGAAGGGGTCACATGGGACCCCCCCTCCTGAGGTTCTGTAATCCACAGGGACCACCACCTCCATAGGTCTAAATTAGCAGAAGTGGGTGGGGGAGCACTGTGTTAGACCACCTGAGCCCCGGGGGCCGCCTCCTCCTCAGTGCTGAATAATGTAATTGGGGGCCCCCACACATACCCCCAGGCCACAGGTACCACCACCTCCCCAGTGCCAAATGTTCTAAACAATGGGAAAGGGGCCACATGCCCCCCTCCTGGGCTACATACAGCCCCAGGGACTACCACCTACCTGGGGCTGGTCCTGAAAAGTAAAGAAGGGGGACCCACGAGGACCGGCTCCTGCTATGTCCTGGGGTGCCCACCCCAGGGACGTAGCTGTTTGCTTTTGCTTGGTGGGAGCAGAGCAAACTCTCCAGTTCCAGCAGGCGGAACCTGTCAAAGTGCTCCTGCCCTCTGGAAGCAGAGGTTTCATCTCTTTCCCTACCCACAGGTATTGGGGCAGGGAAAGAGATGTAACTATTGCTCTTGAACCCAGGGAGCTGCATTTCCAGCATCTCCCTGTGTAGGGAGCTACATTTCCAGCAGCACCTTGTGTACAATAGCAATGCCAACTCCAGCAGGAAGCGGGGATCCTCTGGGACTACAAGGGCCTTGAGCCTTCCACCGCCATCCCAGTGCACACTGAGTTCCTTGGGTAGGCTTCCAAGTGGAGCCTTCAGACATGGCTGGGTCCCGAGAGATACGGTCCCTGTGGCAGAAATCGGCCAGGGTATGGGGCTGCACTGTTCCCCTCCCCCATTTCTAATAATAAAAATTGATCTTCCTGCCTTGTGTCAGGATGATGGACAGATTACCAAATGCCCCTGAGTGTTTGCTGCTGATGCTGGTGACTCGTTCTTGATGCCGAGGAACATGAGGACAACTCCACAAAACAAAGAAGCACTTAAAACATATAAGTAAGGGGAAGGACCCTGTTTTGGTGGAGATTCTTTTTCTTTGTAGTCTTGTTGGCCTCTCCATAGGAGGATCCATGTTATCACAGAAATTTAAAGAACACAAGTCACAATCACATTGCCAAATACACACAAGGTTGCTGGAGTCCTTTCTTCGTGGTTCACTATACAGCTGTAGTGTAGAATATGTACTGGACATTTACCCAAGGAGGTAGAGATGAATCCACCTGGGCTGATATTTTATGCAAAACTGTGGACTCTCTCTGAATAAAAGGGCAGGTGAGGTTCCTTTGTGGTCGAGTCATTCACACAGCTACTGATACACCCACACAGACACACACACCCACTCACAGATGCACTCAGACATACTCAGACACTCACTAATCCAGTCACAGACCCTCTCACTCACCCACTCACAGACCCACTTAGCCACTAATACACCCAATCACAGACTCACTCAATCACGTACCTACTCACAGACCCGCTCAGTCATGTACCCACTCACAGACACACTCACAGACTCATGCACTCCTCACAGACCAATTGAGGTACTCATATGCACACTCACAGACCCACTCAGAGATTTATGCACAGAGGATTGAGTTGTTATAGAGGGTTGGCCGCAGGGCCTGGCTCTAGGCCAGGCCCTCGTGCCGTTCCCGGCCGAAGGCAGTGCGTGGCACGGAGTTGCATAGTAATAACGGGTTGGCTGCAAGGCCAGCAGCCAACCCCACCACACACGGCCAAAAGCCTTTGTTTTTTAAGTGAATATATATATATATATATATATATATATATATATATATATATATATAGATATATAGATATATAAATATATAGATATACAGATATATATATATACATATATATATATATATATATATATATATATATATATATATATATATATTTTAAAAAACTAACCCAAACAAGTTAATATGATGTAAAATATACATTTTAATTATAGTGTTACATTATATATATGTATATTTAAACATACACACATATATATGTATGTTTGTTTATTTGAGTGTATATTAATATGTATATTAAATGTATTTAGTTTACATTATATTAACGTTATACATTAAAATATTCAAGATTTGCTATTTCAAACTATATCTTGATATAAAAACAATATTTTTGTCTGTTTTTGGACAATGTTAGTGAGAAATTATATTTCTTTTGATATTTTTGTACTTACCAGTCTAAGTGTAGGGACCAAAATGTTTGTAAACATTATTTTGACACAATATTTCTGTATCTCAATATTGTTGGTTTTGCTATTCTGTCAGTGATCCACATTTGTAGCTTGCAGTTTGAAAGAGATGACCCCTTCATTTTGGTGTCTCTCTGGAATCAAAGTTTAAATTCCTAACTTATGGTGAAGTCCAATTTTGAATTGCAATTCTAAAAATGCCACTTTTAGAAAGTTGCTATTTTCTTGCCCTAGCCATTTAGCGCCTGGTGCCTGTCTCTGCCCACATGTATGGGTGTAGTCAGCAGTTAGGTTTTGTGTATTCCTTCTAGATAGCCACAAATAATAGGATGGGAGCTTTGGTGTCACTTAAGGAGTCATTATGGGGAGGATGGGAGGGAGTAGCTGGACACAGCCTCACATCTGAATAAGCTGTGTCCTGTCCACACACAAGGGACTTAACAACCCTGCATTGTCACTCCAGCCAGCTTGGTTTCGTTTTCAAACCTGGTGTAGGATATTTTTCGTGTGGATTTTCATTATTTTACTGTTGGAATTTGTAGGAAGTTGGCTCTGTATGCACTATTTCAAAGTAAGGAATAGTATGCACAGAGTCCAAGGGTTCCCCTTAGAGGTAAGATAGTGGCAAAAAGAGATACTACTAATGCTCTATTTTGTGGTAGTGTGGTCGAGCAGTAGGCGTATCAAAGAAGTAGTGTTAAGCATTTGTTGTACATACACAAGCAATAAATGAGGAACACACACTCAGAGACAATTCCAGGCCAATAGGTTTTTGTATAGAAAAATATATTTTCTTAGTTTATTTTAAGAGCCACAGGTTCAAGATTTACATGTAATACTTCAAATGAAAGGTATTGCAGGTAGGTACTTTAGGAACTTTGAATCAGCAAAATAGCATATACAGTTTTCACATAAATCACATATAGCTATTTTAAAACTAGACACAGTGCAATTTTCAACAGTTCCTGGGGGGATTAGGAGTTTGTTAGCTTTTGCAGGTAAGTAAACCACCTACGGGGTTCAAGTTTGGGTCCAAGGTAGCCCACCATTGGGGGTTCAGAGCAACCCCAAAGTTACCACACCAGCTGCTCAGGGCCGGTCAGGTGCAGAGGTCAAAGTGGTGCCCAAAACGCATAGGCTTCAATGGAGAAGGGGGTGCCCCGGTTCCAGTCTGCAGCAGGTAAGTACCCGCGTCTTCGGAGGGCAGACCAGGGGGGTTTTGTAGGGCACCGGGGGGGACACAAGTCCACACAGAAAGTACACCCTCAGCGGCGCAAGGGCGGCCGGGTGCAGTGTGTAAACAATCGTCGGGTTTGTAATTGAAATCAATGGGAGACCAAGGGGTCTCTTCAGCGATGCAGGCAGGCAAGGGGGGGGCTCCTCGGGGTAGCCACCACCTGGGCAAGGGAGAGGGCCACCTGGGGGTCGCTCCTGCACTGGAGGTCGGATCCTTCAGGCCCTGGGGGCTGCGGGTGCAGAGGCTTTACCAGGCATCGGATCTTTGAAGCAGGCAGTCGCAGTCAGGGGGAGCCTCGGGATTCCCTCTGCAGGCGTCGCTGTGGGGGGTCAGGGGGGTCAACTCTGGCTACTCACGGTCTCGCAGTCGCCGGGGAGTCCTCTCTGAAGTGATTGTTCTCCACAAGTCGAGCCGGGGGCGTCGGGTGCAGAGTGTCAAGTCTCACGCTTCCAGCGGGAAACGCGAGTTGTTTCAAAGTTGCTTCTTTGTTTCAAAGTTGCAGTTTTTGGTGAACAGAGCCGCTGTCCTCAGGAGTTCTTGGTCCTTCTAGATACAGGGCAGTCCTCTGAGGCTTCAGAGGTCACTGGTCCCTGTGGAAAGCGTCGCTGGAGCAGTGTATTTAGAAGGGGGGAGACAGGCCGGTAGAGCTGGGGCCAAAGCAGTTGGAGTCTCCGTCTTCTCTGCAGGGTTTTTCAGTTCAGCAGTCCTCTTCTTCTTAGGTTGCAGGAATCTGAGTTCCTAGGTTCTGGGGAGCCCCTAAATACTGAATTTAGGGGTGTGTTTAGGTCTGGGGGGTTAGTAGCCAATGGCTACTAGCCCTGAGGGTGGCTACACCCTCTTTGTGCCTCCTCCCTGAGGGGAGGGGGGCACATCCCTAATCCTATTGGGGGAATCCTCCGTCTGCAAGATGGAGGATTTCTAAAAGTTAGAGTCACCTCAGCTCAGGACACCTTAGGGGCTGTACTGACTGGCCAGTGACGACTCCTTCTTTTTCTCATTATCTCCTCCGGCCTTGCCGCCAAAAGTGGGGCCGTGGCCGGAGGGGGCGGGCAACTCCACTAGCTGGAGTGCCCTGTGATGCTGTAACAAAGGGGGTGAGCCTTTGAGGCTCACCGCCAGGTGTTACAGTTCCTGCAGGGGGAGGTGTGAAGCACCTCCACCCAGTACAGGCTTTGTTACTAGCCACAGAGTGACAAAGGCACTCTCCCCTTGTGGCCAGCAACATGTCTGGTGTGTGGCAGGCTGCTAGAACTAGTCAGCCTACACGGCTAGTCAGTTAAGGTTTCAGGGGGCACCTCTAAGGTGCCCTCTGGGGTGTATGTTACAATAAAATGTACACTGGCATCAGTGTGCATTTATTGTGCTGAGAAGTTTGATACCAAACTTCACAGTTTTCAGTGTAGCCATTATGGTGCTGTGGAGTTCGTGCATGACAGACTCCCAGACCATATACTCTTATGGCTACCCTGCACTTACAATGTCTAAGGTTTTGCTTAGACACTGTAGGGGCACAGTGCTCATGCACTGGTGCCCTCACCTATGGTATAGTCCACCCTGCCTTAGGCTGTAAGGCCTGCTAGAGGGGTGACCTATCTATACTTCATAGGCAGTGTGAGGTTGGCATGGCACCCTGAGGGGAGTGCCATATCGACTTAGTCGTTTTGTCCTCACCAGCACACACAAGCTGGCAAGCAGTGTGTCTGTGCTGAGTGAGGGGTCCCCAGGGTGGCATAAGACATGCTGCAGCCCTTAGAGACCTTCCCTGGCATCAGGGCCCTTGGTACCAGGGGTACCAGTTACAAGGGACTTACCTGGATGCCATGGTGTGCCAATTGTGGAAACAAAAGTACAGGTTAGGGAAAGAATACTGGTGCTGTGGCCTGGTTAGCAGGCCTCAGCACACTTTCAAATCAAAACTTAGCATCAGCAAAGGCAAAAAGGCTGGGGGTAACCATGCAAAGGAGGCATTTCCTTACAGAATTGTTGCACAACTACTTTACAGATTGCCTCTACCTCCAGGTTAGCCTTGACTTTGTTCTGCGTCAAGCTACCGTGGGTTGAGCACAGGTTAATTTAGGGTTTGGTTTGTGCCTTACCCTGACTAGTATTGTGGTTTATTGCTTCACCAGGACTAACACCCCAGTCAACCAACAACCCAGTTTCTAACATCATCAAATTTGGTTCGTATGGATGGATGCCGCAGCACCTGGTGGCTTGGTTGAGAATTGTTTTTGCACCTGTATTTTTGTGGTTTTGATATATGCACCATAAAAAGATTTTAAATATGGGTTAACATTTTTCCAGACTTCAATAACCACAGAGGAATTTCATAGATAAAGAGCAGTGTTTCCTTTTTTATACAATTGCTTTTGTCACTTTCATTGAAGCAATACTAACAGAACTAGAACAGTGGGATGCACATGGAAAATATTTTGTTCAAGAACATGTTTGAACTACTTAGCGATAAATTCAGTTCCAAAGATTCTACTAAATGAAACTTCAAATTTCTAAAATTTGTTTTGTAAAGAGCCCATCGTCTGATTGAGCTAACACTTTGCCTTTTCCAAGTCTATAACCTTCAATAAACAATTCCAACATATGTCATGTCAAAATACCTTAATGCCTCTACATTTTACTCTCTGATACTGTTTCCTCTTTCAATTGAGTACTGATCTGTCTATTCATGCTGACTCTTAGTTTTAGGACTTGCCTCCCAGACAGAGGGAGCTGTCTGGTCGCCAAAGACCTATTAAAAAATGTCAGTGGCTTAGAGCCTGCCCATTGCTTACCGGTTGCTGACTTTTTTGCAGTAACTCTCATTTGCCTACTTCTTATTCAATGGCTTGCCTTCTCTTCTTGTGTTCACCCCTCTCTTTAAGCTAGCCTCTTTACAATCCTTTTGATTAGATGACTTGTATCCTTCCACTACTCACATTTAAGGACCTACCTTTTTCTTTTCCATTCAGAACCCTATGATTGGTAAGTATTAGTGTTTTATCTCCCTCTTGTGCTGCTTCCTCCCTCAGAAACCCACTGCCACCACTGTGTTGTCCCCACCCATCCTAACATATCTGTAAATGCACACGAACTGGAATATTTTTGCTGGAGTATGGACGAGGAGCAGAATTTAGGGGTTGTGTGCTTTTTTCTCTACTTTCCAAATATTGCATGAAAGCAGAAGCTTTTGGCACACAAAGGGCCTCATTATGATTTTGGGCATCGAACAGCCAGACCGCCACATTGGCGGTCCTAAAAAGACTGCCATGTTGGCGGTGTTTCAGACTGCCACATAATACACAGTTATACAGGCAGGACCACTAACCGCCAACTAAAAAAGACAGACCTGCCGTAGTGCGGAGGCCCAGAAATAGTTAGTCCAACCTCCAGACCCGACAGCACAGCAACCAACCACTGACCGTATTACAAGCCCAAAGTTGCAGTGGCGGGCACCCATGGTGGTCAGCCAATGGCAGTCCGAACCACAGCAGTCCACGGTCACAAAAGTAATACACAACAGCACACTGGATGGATTTGAAACCTATACAGCTGACATACATTCCCACACTGGACACACCTGCAAAGGACACTATAAAACACACCCCTTCACAGACCACAATCCTCTCCATCACCAACTCAATACAGGGAAGCCAGAGCTAATTATTCAACACAGAAGCACAGATATTAGGCACCAATTGCCTGGGAAGAGAAGGTCTTGGCCATCTTGTAGCCTGAGGGATTGACAGGTATGGCTACTGGAGTGGAGTCTGGTAAGTTACAGCACTAAAAATGTTATCAAAATGCAATGGCATGCATGCCTGCAGCTCACCTTTTGCCACTTTTACTGTCACGCCACTTACTAACACAATATTCACTTGTCCTAAGACCCTAAGACCAAAGAACTCTAATTGTCAACTCACAACTGAAGTGTCCTTACATGGGGGGAGAACATTTGTGTATAGTGTGTGTAATACAGGAAGTTACATGACAACAACTCCCAGCAGGCACTGTTCTACAACTCCAAACCCCAGACCAGTGTTTCCATCTCCACACACTCTTGTTTGTTAGCTCCTAATTGAGGTGTACTCACCTGGAAGGATAACATTTGTATAGTGTTTAGTACAGGGACTGACATGACTGCAACTCACAGCAGGCTCTGTATCTGTCACTCCAAACAGTAGCAAAGTGGTCACTCGCCCACATACCTCTGTTTGTCAAATCACAAATAAATTATACTCATCTGGGCAGATACCATTTGTAGGGTGTGTATAGTACAGGGAGTTACGGCCAGGAGGCACTGCTATGGCCAGGAGTTGCTGTTACTGCCACTCCACTCAGCCAGCCCAGTGTCTTTTTTTCCAAAGACCCCAGGGTGATAACTCATCATGATGTGTACTCACCAGTGAAGATAACATTTATATAGTGTATGTACTAGAGAGAGTGACATGACTGCAACTCCCAGGAGGCTCTGTTTCGGTCACTCCCAACACCAGCACAGTGATCACCTGCTCATAACCCCTGTTTGTCAACTCACAAATGAAGTATACTCACCTGGGAAGATACCATTTGTACATTATGTGTATTATTGGGAGTTACATGACTGCTAAGGCCAGGAGGCACTGTTACTGTTACTCCACTCAGCCAGCCCATTCTCCTCTTCTTCAAAGACCCCTTTGTGGTAGATCACGCATGAAGTGTACCCACCTGGAAGGATAACATTTGCATAATGCGTGTACTAGAGAGAGTGACATGACTGCAACTCCCAGGAGGCTCTGTTACTGTCACTTCAAATACCAGTCCAGTGTTCTCTTCTCCAAATACCCTTGTTTGGTAACCTACAAATGAAGTGTGCTAACCTGGGGGGGATAACATTTATCAAGTGTGTGTAGTAGAGGGTGTGGCATGACTGCAACTCCCAGGAGGCACTGTTTCACCAATTTCAAATAACAGGCCAGTGTTCAGTTCTCCAACTACCCTCCTTTTAGAACTCACAAATCAAGTGGAGTCACCTGTGGGGATGACAGTTATCAACTGTAGGAAGTAGAGGGAGTGACATGACTGCTAAGGCGAGAAGGCTCTGTCTCTCCCAATCCAAACACAAGCCAAGTGTTCTAATGCCCAAATACCCCTGTGTCTTAACTCTTCAATAAACTTTACTCATCTGGAAGGATAACATTTGTATGGTGGGGGGAAGATGAGGGAGTGACCGGAATGCAAAACCCAATAGGCTCTATGTCACTAACTCTAAACATAAAAATAATGTTCACTTGCCCAATTCTATCTATTTATGAAATCTCAATTAAAGTTCCCTCACCTGGGAGGATATCATCTGTCGTGTGTGTAGTATGGAGAGTGACATGACTGCAACTCCCAGGAAGCACTGTTTCAGTAACTTCAAACACCACACCAGTGCTCACTTGTAAAATACCCTTGCTTGCTAACTCTCAAATGAAGTTTACTCACCTGGAAGGACAAAGATACAGATCATGCTCAACTCTGAGATGTGTCTAGCCACCTAGCTCCATCTTGACCTGCTAACCTAACATGAAACTGTTGAGCACTGGAAGGGCACCTTACGTAGTGTGCAAACCAATGATCCCAAAGGCATCAAGATGCATCACCAGAATGATATCAACAGCAGACCCATTCATAATGCACTGACCACATGATGACTCCAATCACATATATAGCAAAGTCCTGGATCTGCCTGCAGAACAGTAATCTGGGCCTCAAAATGGCCAAAGACTAATGTTGCCTAGCCACTCTTTTGCCAGCACTGGTGGCAAGATGCCATTCTCAGGCCATTCTCCCAAGGGCTAATGATTTACACATTTCAGCAGATGCTTGACTTAAATGGAATTGGCATGCTTCACAAACGTCAGGTCAATGCAACCAATATCATGGGTACCCTTCACAGTAGGATAACCTGCAAATTAACTATGTGCAAGGTCTTTGCAAAATGTCACTGTAAACCTTTGGAGGTAGATATCACAATACATTCAGTAACATTGTACGTTTCACATCAACAGGTCGAGCTGTCACTGGCCACACAGAGACCACAAAAGAGACTGCCACTACACCCGTGGTTGAAGTCCTCAGTAATGATGATACTTCTGGACATCTGGACATGGAGGACGGTTCTGGCCCATTTGGACAAGCTGGTCAGTTAGACCAAAAGTCTAAGTTCAGACCACAAGTCTAACTTTACTCATAGTGTAGTTAGACTTTTGGTTTAAATGTACATCAATAGTGTAAACTTAAACTAAAAGTCTAACTTTACTAGTAGTTAAGTTAGAATTGTGTTCTAAGTATAGCCTTTTGGTCTAAGCTTAGACCTAAAGTCTAACTTTACTAGTAGTCAAGTTAGACTTTTGGTCCAAGTTTAGACCAAAAGTCTAAAGTTACACCAAAAGTCTAACTTTACTCATATTGAAGTTAGACTTTTGGTCTTTTAGTCTAAACTTAGACCAAAAGTCTAACTTTACACATAGTAAAGTTAGACTTTTGGTCTAAGTTTAGACTTATGCAATAACTTAGACTCATGCAGTAAAACTTAGACTTTTGGTCTAAGTTTACCTTTGTGAATTGGGCCCAGTGAGTCTCACTGTGGCCAGTACATCACCTCCCAGTCTGGTTGCCTCCACATCACAGAGAGCCCCTTGTGCCCCATACTCTGTCCCCAGGACAGTGGCAACCATCTTGTGGGATTCTGAGTCGCAACACAACACCTCGCACAATGATGCTCCAGGAACCAGTGGAAGTGGGCACCCTGAGGCAAGGGCACATGGCCGCAGGAGTAGGGTGCATGGGAGGAATGCTGTCGCCTAGTGGGATGAGGCCACTGGGGGTGCTCCTGGCCAGGACACCATCAGCCACCTTCTGTGGGGTCTATCAGAAGTCCCAAGGCGTGATGGGCCAGGTACTTGCATAACTCAGAGAAATCAAGCAGCTGCAGAGGGACTTTCATCGTGAAGTGTGTGAACAGTGGGAGGCTCACAGTACCAACATGGCCTTCCTAACAGGGGTGCTGAGGGACATTAACACCACCCTGATCAGGGATCGACAATAACACACTACCCCTTCTTTTGGCGCATCTACACCAGCCCCTTCTCTGGTGCCAGCCACTGGAAGAGAAAGCCTGTGAGGGAAAGAACCCGCCCACACACCCCTGCCTCTGTAGCAGCAGGTATCCCCCCACCACGCAAGCAAGGACATCCACAAAGAATCCATGAGGTGCGGATGGCAAGACACCTACCACTGCCAGCAAGTGACCTCTTCCAAAATGACCTCCTTTGTATGCCACACATTCACTCTGTTGACTGTTCTTCAACCACCTTCCATTTCCAGTCGGAGGAGTACACTGGACTTTGGAAATCCAATGGTGTGGCATCTACTCCAGTGATTTCATCCACCGTGACTGACCCCTTCACTTTACTTTTCCATCATACCCCAATTTTTTCATGTACAAATGTTCAATAAAGCCAACCATCACAAAAGCAATGTCTGCTTGCTTAAGTTCCACATTTTGTTATGTAGAGATGTAAGACCATGTGAAGCAAATGAGGAAGGCACAAGATACTAATGCAAGGTGGGATATGTTACAGGTACATTGCCCAACAACCAACTCACGCAAACACATTTCTACGATGTCTGGTCACACCAAACATTTTATTGACTGTATAGCACATAGGCTGTTGAAATGTCTGGACTATCATAGCCAAAAATGACTGACTCATATTGTGACAAGGGACACATACCAAGGTACAGCCCGCAGACCACGGAAGGAAGGGCCTTGTCAGACAATGTCCTGTAGAATAGGCAAACAGAAAAGTGGATGGTGTCACCAGCTTGAGCGTTATCACATATCCCACCAAAGAAATCTAACATCACATAAACCAAGGTACAGACAGAGGGCTGTAGAACAGTCCCTGATCACAGGCCCATCATTTTCCAATGACCATGCATCTGGTGGCATGACACAAGCATATGTCAGTGTTGTGGCAATGATGAAACACATCTACAGCTACATACAGGTCATAGAAGAATAGTGTTTAGCCTATGTGAAAGGTGAATGCCTTGCTTGCAATTGATGATAACAGCATGCCCACTGGATCACACACATGATGCAATTGGCCTGACACAGCACACTAAATAACTCCAATGTGCACTTCTGACCATCCATCCAAACACTGTTCAAGACACCTTGGCACAGATCTCATACACCCAAAATATGTGACCTGCATTAGCTGGAACATTCTATGTCCACTCTGTATGTCAGACCTGCATCAGTTACCTGTCAATGTCAAAACTCTGAAATGCCCACATGAGAATGTCATGATGAAGGTACCTGTACAAAGACAAACCCATAAGTATAGGCTTGAAAACATGCTTATTACACAAATCACATAGCAAGCATCTGGAAAGGAAATGACATTGCAATGAGACTAACACAAAGAAAGTAGTTACATCAGGGTGGGGATATGTCAAAGGCTAACTCTTCAAGCACTCTTTGGCTGAATATTGCTGAGTATCAGCTCCCTAATTTTTGCCAAAACACAATTCCACACATTCTCACAAATACAGTTATTCGTGCAGTCACTGTTGTTAAATCACATGAGATACTTACACTCATCAAAAGTAGCTATTGATGAGATCTCCCCGCAAGTCAGATCCTTCCTCTTCACCACTGTCATCCTCACTTGACATTTCATGAGTCTCAGTCAGTGGCACTGCAGGCTTCTCCTCTGGGATGTATGGGATATTCCTCCGCAGGGCAATGTTGTGGAGCATGCTTTATGCCATAGTGATCTGACACACTTTCCCTGGTGAGTCCTGGAGGGTTCCACAAGTTCAGTTAAGACAGAGGATTCTGACCTTCAGGAGTCCAAAAGCCCACTCCACTACCCGCTGTGTTCTTCTATGGGCCTCATAGAAGCGGACTTCCCCTGGCGTAGCTTGATTCGTTAGTGGTGACAACAACCAAGGACAGTTCGGATATGCGGAGTCTCCTGTAAAGGAATGGGACATATGTACAACAATGAGTCACTCACTTCATGATTGTAGCACCAGGCATTGCACACACATACAACCAGGACAGATGTGACTTACCATCCAGCCAGGCCCTTTCTGGATACAGTTGTGACATCAGCTGGGGTATGGTGCTGTTCTGCATTCTGAAGGATACATAGGCTGAACCCGGAAAAAGGGCACACACATGTGAATATAGAAATCCGCCAAACAGACAACTTGCACGTTGGTGGAACAGAAGTTCTTTCTATTGCGGTATACTTGTTCATTAGCCTGCACTGGGACCAAGTGAACATGCGTGCCATCTATGGCCTCTACAATATGTGGGAGAAGTGCAAAACCATAAAAGTCAACTTTCTCATGGGCTAGTTCCTGATGATGGGGAAACTGGATGTAGCTGTCCAGGTGCTTCAACGTTGCTGTCAGAACATTCTTCAACACCAGACTGAACATAGGTTGGGACATGCCAGCTGATAGGGCCACTGCTATGTTGGATGGACCCTGTGACTAGGAAGCGCAATACTGACATGACATGTACAATGGGTGGTATGCTAGTTGGATAACTGAGAGCTGGCATCAGATCTGGCTCCAAAAAACAACATAAGTCCACTATTGTTTACCTTTTCAGATGATAATGAAGGATAATGTGGCATTCTTCTATGGTCTGAAAGTCTAGCAGTGTACGGTAGACAGGAGGTTGTCACATCCTCCTTCTCCCTGGATACCTATGTACAACAAGGCATGATTTCTAACATTAGGCATTGTGTCCACAGCAACATACATGATGCATGTCAATTATATCATGAGACAAGGCAGTTCTTAACAGATTGACATGGAAACCAGGACCCATCACAGCTGCATATAACACAAGGGTCACATGTGACCCCAATGGTTTTCCACTGAAGTGTCCATATTATGTATCTGGACCAAACGCAAAGTTGTGCAACACAATTGCCCCTCGGAATGTGACTGGATATCCCTACTGCCAAAATGACCATCAGCGGGGTTGGACTGTGACCCACTGTTAAATGCCATCTGCATCCTGCAACATGCTACAATGGTGTTTGAGTATGTAGTAGGACCTACATGACAAGACAGGATAAGAAAGTTTGTGAGCTCAAAAAAACATTTTCGGAGGCGTGACACACTTTCTAAAGCCCAATACAGCATTTCAGGCCACCAAAATGGCAACTCCCTGACCTACTCCTCTGGACCTTAGGAACCGCCTGAAGTCGTCATGGCAGTTGCAACGCAGCGGACACAGCCATAGGCTAACGTTGTTGCAGTGGGAATCGCGGGTCAATGGCTGTGTCTACCGGCTGTGACGACCACGTACAAGGCAGACATGATGGCCATGTTTTTCAGATTTATTCACTTAACTATTGACACTGCTGCCAGCAAGACCTCCACTACCTGTGCTGCTGTGTACCGCCTCTGGCAGCAATCATGCCACATCCAGCAGGTGATAGAGACCCTGCCTTCTCTCCAGTGGAGCTGGAGAGGCTAGTGGATGAAATCCTACCCCTTTATGAGCAGCTCAATGGTGCACCAGGGGAGCAGGTACCTCATGAGCACCGTTTTCTCTGTACTTCACCATCCTTTCCCTCCTCACAGGATACAGTGTGACCATGTGTGCCAGGTTGACTACTCACATGCCTGTTGTTGAAGCCTGTGTGGCATCAATGGGATGTTCAATGGGCAGGTATTGGTGGCCATGGCTATGTGTAAAGGTCAGTCACATTGTGTTGTATGAGGCTTTTGGGGTTCTAAATCCTCCTTGTGTTGGTTCCACATAACTAGGTGAGGAGACATTGTTGCCATCCATTGACATCTCTTCTCTCATGGTGGTCCTAAATGTCAAACAAGGTTTGTGCATGACAGCATGATCTAAGTATGCATGTTGTATGAGTCAGTTGAGAATAATATGAGCAATGTGCATGGTGCCACAGAGATTTCTTAACGCATTTGCCTTTTCTTAACTGTTGTTTTCAAAGCATATCATGAGTCACTCTGTCCTTCAGGTTGCCACACACACCACATCCCAAATTGCTGTTGGCTACAGTATGTACTTTAATGCATTGAAGTGATGTGAATGGAGTGTCATGTAGGTTATGTCAGCTCAGCCTGCAGAGACCAGGGCCTGTCACATGTATCTCCCAACATGGGTCCTAGTCTATGCTGGGGAAGAGTCCATGTGGCTATGCAAATGTGGCACTGTGCCCACTCCCTGTACCCCTGCAGATCCTGTAATGTGGCCAATAAGAGGCTTTGGTGGCAAATTCTACCCAGAATGCCTCATTCCCTTGATTAGATTAGGAATAGGTGCAGAGTTAAGTCATTAATCTAAGTCATATGTGCACTTAGAATCATTGTCAATGTGTGTCTTTGACTCATGACAGATTCCTTACTTACATAGCCTTGTTGTCACCTTCACACAGGTCATATTTGTCCTGTATAGGCTTAATGCACAAATGACAGTCCCACGGTAGAGACAGTGTGTTGATTCCTGGGAGGCCATGATATTTGACTCAGTAGCTTGGTCATATAGCAGAACCTGTACAAGGTATGCCTTTGTTTGCTGGATGCCATCTCCGTAAGAAGGACGTATATGTCCAAAGGACTGTTGTATGGTACAGGGACATAGCACAGCATTTGTTTTGGGATATGTCCACTCATGGACATAGAAGACACTTTCTGTACCCACCAGGCCAGTATTCTTATTGTTACTCATGCATAATGTTTGAGTTTGTCCTCTTGCCTAAGGAGTTTACCCTTCAGAAGACAGATAGGTAGGTAATGTTTCATTGTGGCTCTAATCACAGCCAGGTTGCTAGAGCATGTGCTACATGATGTCGGTAAGCTTGCTTAGTCTGCAGATGGAAAAATATATGTAGTCATGTCCTTGTACTTATTAGGATGTATGTGTCATACTTGGGGAGTAATGACAAAAAAGAAAGTCCTAGCTTGGTTTACTGACATGTATGTGACTCAACCATTTGTGGTGAAACTTGTGATCATGATCTCTTGATTTGTCTTTTGCATCCATGCAGGTCAATGGCCATCAAAAGAAGGAATTTTGGAGAGCCATCTCATGGAAGGTGCGGAACCTGGGGGTCCACAAAAAGTGGAGCGCCCACTGCAACAAAAGGTGAAACGACCTGTGACTCTAGGCCCAGAAGATCACTGAGGTGCAGCTGGGGATGTCCTCCCAATGTGGGCAGGGTGTACATTAGACCATCACCCCCACCCCTCAATGGCCCGCATTCTGGTGGTGACCTATCTGGAACTTGATGGGCATTTGAGGGCAGCACAGCAGCCACAAGGGGGTAAGTATAGGGGATATTCCTGCCTGTCACATTGCCAAGTGATTGAGTAAGATTCTGACAGCTCCCCCTGACAATTAGGGATGAGTAATGTGTCACACAATAGATGAGTGATCGTTTGTGTAGACATGTCATGTGGTGCATACTTATGTGCTTTGCATATTGGCCCAGTGACCTAGGACACCACTGGGTAGGATCCACAAACCACTTGCTCTGCAGGGACGACATATGGCTGTGTACATTGATCAAACAACTAATGTTTGTTGTTGTACTGTGTGTAATTTCTATCCAACAGACCACATCTCCTAAATGTTATAGGCCAAAGGTAAGTAGGTGATGGATCACTGTCCTCAGCCACGTGTATAGTTCAATGTGTATAAGGCATGTGCCACTCAGAGGCCACTTGTCTTCAGTATATGACAGGTGCTTGTGTCTTACTGCAGTCTATAATGTGAAGATGTCCAACATGCATGTGACAGAGCTTACACTGTTCTTTGGATGCAGCTATAGGTCAATATTTGACCTTGGTAAGTGGAGAATGTTCATTGACATTATTTATATGCCATCACTGTTTCCAATATTCTGTGTGCCTACATGTCTGTCCCTTTCTTTTTTGAAAAACATTTGTAAGCTGCTGTTTCATGCATGGTCTACCTATATTGATGGGATGATGGCTGTATTCCCCCACATATATGTGGAATGCAAACTGTGTGTGGAATTAGACATTTACAATGGGAGTACATTTCATGCTGTGCCACAGACAGCAGTGTGTCACTTTTGTTTATTGGCTGACACATTATCTCACGCATCATAGCATGTCATTTGGCATGTAGAACTGCTGTAGCAATAAGGGACATAGCAGGTATGCTTAGAGGTTAGAGCCACAATGTGAATATATATGCCTTTGTTGTGTCATAGTGTGGAAAAGTGCACTGCTCATGTATAATGGCCAAGGTTTGTGACCTGACTGTTGGCCATCATCATGGAGTGACTTGCAGTTATGTTGGAATCACTTGTGTTTGGGTACAATCATTCATCCACAGACAAGCATTTGGGTCTGCATGAACATACTGAAGACAATAATATAGCTTCCAATTGAGCAACATTTTGAGGGCCTTTAACAAGTGCTTGCAAATCTCTGGGCCTCTCCAACATCCAAGGGACTATGGCCCATATTTATACTTTTTAGCGCCGCATTTGTGCTACTTTTTGACACAAAATGGTATTTTGTAACTTTGCGCCACGTTTGCTTAAAAAATTAACGCAAATGCAGCGCTAATAAAGTATAAATATGGGCCTAATGGTGCCTACTGATGCACTCAGAGTATGTCATTGTAAGTGTTGCTAGACATTACTAGTGATTACCCCGGGCTTGCTGAATCGATGTGTTGTGGATTTTAGGGACATCTCTCCCTGACATTTTGCAGATGATTTCTACAGTGCCCATTTCCATGCCACATGTGTGGCCTATCTGAGCAACATTAATACTATCTCCCTGACTCTACTGTTGCAAATATCACTTGATGAAGTGAAGCGTGCAATATGGAACTCCTTCTAGTGTGACATGAGTATTTCCATGTCACCTTCTCCAGGGTATTGTACTTTTGTACCCTTGTCATCAACATGGTATGATTTTGGAGCATCATTCTTTTTATATATTGTTGGGTCATCGTGTATTTGGCAAATAGATGCGTGCATGACCTTGTGTGGAACCTGTGGGAATGCATTTGGCATTGGCCTACTATTGCATACCAACAGGTAACTGAGGTTTGCTTCATGGGGCAAAGCTTTGAGGGTGATGGGGTCTCCTACTTGTTGAATGGTTATTGTGATTGCACAACTTCAGCCATCCAATTGTAATAGTCTGGGATTCTGAATTTCCTGGGGGCAACTGTTGACAGTTTATATGGCATGCATGCATGTGGTATGGCAAATGAATGGGCCACTTAGGTGGAGTTTGTTGCTTGGGCCTACTTGATATCACAGTAATGTTTACTAATCTATGCTGTTGTTCAAGTGTGTATATGGACATGTGATGACACCATGTCTCTTTGTATTTGCAGCATCAGCACTGGCAAGTGAAGGAGACAAGGCACAGCTGAGTGCGGAAGCATCTGGCCACGGGACCTCGGGTCAAGAAAGACACCACTGACTCAGAGGGACCCAGTGGCCTTGAGGGGGAGGTGAGTGCCACAGTTGAGACTGGAATATCCTCATCATCATCTGATTCTTCCTCAAGTGGATACTCCCTAGTGGTGGAGGACCCATCAGGGAATCCCTCTGTACTATCTTTGTCTGCCACTCCCTGTCCTATCACTGCCCTCCCTGTTGCTTCCCACCCAGTTGGCCGTGCCCGCTCACCCCAGAGGGTGGGCATCTCCTTTGCAGTAGGCACCTCCACCCCAGCCCAGTTATCCCTGCTGCTCTCAGTTAGGAGGGTATTGACCTCCTGAGAAGTATTTCTGTGGGTCAGTCCGCCATTGTGAATGCCATCCAGGGATTGGCAACTCAACCACAACAAACAAATGCATTCCTGGAAGGCATTCATGGTGCAAAGGCTGGACTACAGAGATATTTTCAGGCTCTGGCTTCCTCACTGATGGCAACCAGTCACCACCCACCTTCCGTCCCACCTCCACCGACCTCTTCCCAATCCAAATCCCCCTACCTAAACAAAGCATACAGACAGATCCAAACGCATCCACATCAACACACACGAGTAGCACATACAAACACAAGCACCACAAAACACACTGGCACACAAGCAAACAACAGCCATCCAGAGACACAACAACAGTCACCACTTCCCCAGACACCCCCACCACCCACAACAATACACACACAACATCAAGCATACTCACAGGCCTCACGCCAACAGTTAGTGGCACACCCACCACAGCAATCATACCCACAGCACAGACACACCCCAACAGATCCCCAGACCTCCACCACAAGCACTATACCCACAGACACCACATCAGACACACAGACTTTTACCACATCCAGCATACCCGCAGTCACAACCACATTCACCACTCCTTCCCCCAGGACCTCCATCTCCCAGACCCCCAAGACACACAAATGCACTCACTCACCCACCCATCCAACATACACCAACAAACACAAGTATACCTCCCAAAAGCACACACCCACAACATCCACATCAACACAGCAGACAACCACCCCCTCGACCTCCAAATCCCAACCCCCTTCTGCTGACCATCCCCGTGTCCCTAAGAATCTTTTTTGTTAGATCTTAACCTTTCCCCTGTTCCCTCAACCCGGTCCCAAACCCAAGAGGCCCCCACTCACCTCCATCCCTTCCCTTCCTCCTCCAAGGCCTCCAAGGCCCCCCTGTAACTACCCATAACTCTCCCCCAAGATGAATCCCACCCCTCACAAAAATCAGACCACTCCTCCCAAACCCAAGGCCAAACACCCTCCTAAATCTGACACGTCCTCAGGATGATCGCTGAAGTGCCTGCCTGCCCTCTAGATGCACCCTCCTGTGGAGGTTCCCTGGCAGTTAGGAGTCAAGTATTGGCACACTACTGTGTTATAATGGACTAATATATGGATTGGGCAATGGCCTTGGACTATTCAAACTTGTTTTTGCCATAAAACAGTTGTCTTTTTTGGGTACACATTTTTCCTCCAATTTCTTTTCTCCCTTTATGTTGTTCCTGGGTAACTTTTGTTGTGTTCCTACAGTTGTGTGTGTTTCAGCCTGCTTCCTGATCCATTTGCTGTTGTTTGCAGGAACCTGACTTTGTGTACAGTTCTGGTGTCTCCCAAGACAAGGGCATATGTTGAGTTTATGGATATATGGGTGTAAATGCAATATAGGTGTCATAGCATTGTGAACGATTTGGTATGGTAAGTATTTCATCTTGTGTTGTCTAATGTGAGCATGTATGGTGTTAGACTTGTTCCCCTGATATGGATTATGTATACATCTGATGTGTGCCAGCTTGAGTTTTGTTTGTGCAGACATGAAGTGTGTTCAATTGTGCTACCTTTGTTTGCATTCGACTGTGCCTGTGTCCATTTAGTTGTGGGTACCTTGATGATAGTTCCTGTAGATGCATGCCCCATGCAGATGGACTTTTATGTGCTTTGTTGACTTGCACTTCCACATTGTGCAGAGAGTCATGTCATTTGTGTCTAGTATTGTTTGTCCCAGAGATACCAGAGGGGGCAGTTCCTGTGCAATAATTATTTTATGGGCAGTTGCAAGGTGATCTGTTTCCCAGTGCAAGCTCCTTCCCTGAGTTCTCCTGCTGCCCCTGTCCATGTTGTGAAGGTATTGTTTGTATAGTGTTCTTTGTATATTTGTCTCTGTGTCTATTGTGCAACCTATTGTCCTTCAATTGTGTTGCAATGTGTGTCTGATGTATGTGTGCACTGCAAGGAGGTCTCGTGGGAGAGTTGTCTGTGTTCCGTGCCACACCCATACATATGTGTGTTGAATGTGACAACAATTCATGGCATAAAGGAATGTGAGCGTGAGTTGTATTTGTAAATGTGATGTTGGTGTGTTGTTGGTGTTGTGTGACACAATGTTGCGTACTCTTCACTGTCCCTGTGCCTGAGATGAGTAGAGGTGTGTTGTTGTGGAGCGTTGAGATGCAGTGTGAGTGAACTGCCAAAAAGGGGTGTATTGTGACTGTGCATGTGTCCTTCTTTATGTAAGATCCCGACTGTGTACACAATGACACGTGTACCTGGTGTCCATAGTGTGACCCCCATATCCTGTGGACGACTGCACAACGCTTGTTTTTTACGGTTAATGACACATCTAGGTGTGTGTACTTATGGTCAGTTGCACCCACAGCGGTGTTGATTTTGTGCGCCTTTGATGAGCAGCGGCAGGACGTGTGTAATGTGCTCCAGTGCGGCACCAGACATGTGAGGCTGCCTGCAGGTGAGTTTCTCCCTTTATACTGTTGGTTTCCGCCTGCTAGGACATGGTGGTTGGACTGCCACTGTCACATTGACGGTGTGCAACCTCATAATGTGTCCGGTGAAAACACAGGCTCCGCCGGCCTGTTTGTGCTGCCTCGCTACCATGGAATTCTGTGCTGCCTGGTGGTTCCAGCAGGACCATGGCGGTCTTTGCTCCATAGGTCAGCTTGACTCGTAATCTGACGGTCCGACCGCCATCCTGACAACGGTCAGACTGCCGCTGCAATGGCAGTCGATGGACCATCAAACTCGTCATGAGGCCCAAAACCTTTTTATTTTGCTGGTGGAAGGACCATCTGAGCTCTGAGGCAGACGATGTACTTAACACAGTTATTAATCTCCAGGTCCCTCGAATTTTCTTAAGGTGTATTTAACATGACACTTCTCCTGCAGAAACAACATACTTCTCCCTAGGCTACCTCAGAAAACCAAGTGGCCGAATACTGTGGAAAGTAAATTAGGCATTGGAAAGCATTTCTCTTTCCCTTCTGACACTACCTTATTCTTTTTAAATTCTGTTCAAACGTTCCTAAGTGAATAGCATTTGAAAAATAAAGGTGCTTTCTACCTTCAACCTAGAAATTAACACAATTACAAGAAATATTGATGATCCTCCCTTGGCAGTCTTTGTACAACAAAGCGGAACAAGCTGATTTGGAAACTTGAATAGAACAACAAAGAACATCCATTCTCAGTGGAAAGAGGCTGAAGCAGAGCTCTTTCATTAAGTCATGGAACTCCAAGGTGACTTTCAACATCCATTTGAGGTAGAAATGTTTTTTTGTTAAAATCTGCAGATTAAGCAGCAGATTATGGATTATGGTGGTCATTACAACCCTGGCGGTCAGTGTTAAAGCGGCGGTAAGACCGCCAACAGGCAGGCGAAAAAAAAATGTGAATTACGACCGTGGCGGAAACCGCCAACAAAGACAGCCACTTTAACACTCTGACCGCCACAGCGGTACAAACAAACAGCATGACGGTCACCGCCAATGGACAGGTGGAGGACAATGTACCGCACACAGTATCACAACCTACCAATCCGCCACCTTTTCCGGGGCGGATTCCCCGCGAACAAAAACACAGCAGAAACTGGACTTCGAAGGGAAAACGCTCACCTCTACACATCCCACGAGGAACCAGGACGCCATGGAATGAGAGCTGTACATTCTCCCTGCCCTTATCTTCTTGCTCCTCTACCAGGAGCATGAATGCCGGCGGCGAAGACCACGGTGAGTACTGGACCTACGACACAGGGGAGGGGGGATGGAAAAAACAGGGACACACACACGTAACACCCCCACCCCCACCCTCACCCATTACAACACACACACTAATACAACATGAAACATTACAGTTACACCCGCCAAGTCCACCAGAAGAATGCAAAGACAAAAGGAAATTAGTGTAACCATTGTAATATTATAAAATCCAGTACGCAAAAATATATCTACACTATTCACAAGTATACACACCAAGAATAGTAGTCCATGTATTGCTCCATTGAAGTCCGTGGAACACTGGGCCCACACGGCATGGGCGAGGCCCACACTCAATACCCGAACATGACGGAGAGAACACTGCAGGGGCATCATATAGCAATAAAACAGGCACCTCAGGGGGAAGGGAAAGGGGGGCACCTCAGCCGGTTGAGTGCACGACGCCAAATCCAGGAGGGGGCCACATGCCCACTGTTCAAACCTGGGGAGTGCAAAGCCACAGTCTCTCAAGTCTCTACAGTGGGTGGTTTGCCCACTGTTATATCCTGGGGAGTGCAAAGCCACAGTCTCTCAAGTGGATAACAGTGGGTGGTTTGCCCACTGCTCTATCCTGGGGAGTGCAAAGCCACAGTCTCTCAAGTCTCTACAGTGGGTGGGTTGCCCACTGTTCAATCCTGGGGAGTGCAAAGCCACAGTCTCTCAAGTCTCTATAGTGGGTGGGTTGCCCACTGCCATATCCTGGGGAGAGCAAAGCCACAGTCTCTCAAGTCTCTAGAGTGGGTGGTTTGCCCACTGCTATATCCTGGGGAGTGCAAAGCCACAGTCTCTCAAGTGGATAACAGTCTCCACTGGTTCTGGAGGGGGCTTTGTGCCCGGAGTGCTTCATCCTGCTAAGGACAGAGGTAGTGGATGCATTTCTCCACTGGTTCTGGAGGGGGCTTTGTGCCCAGAGTTCTTCATCCTGCTAAGGACAGAGGTAGTGGATGCCTTTCTCCACTGGTTCTGGAGGGGGCTTTCTGCCCAGATTGTTTCATCCTACCAAGGACAGAGGTAGTGGATGCCTCTCTCCACTGGTTCTGGAGGGGGCTTTGTGCCCAGAGTGCTTCATCCTGCTAAGGACAGAGGTAGTGGATGCCTTTCTCCACTGGTTCTGGAGGGGGCTTTGTGCCCAGAGTGCTTCATCCTGCTCGTGGCGGACACAGTAGCGTCAGTGCCCTTGGCGCTCATGGGGCAGCGGTGGTTGTGGCGGCGGTGTCCTGTTCAGTGGTGCTTGTGGCGGCGGTGTCCTGTTCAGCGGTGCTTCTGGCGGCGGTGTCCTGTTCAGCGGTGCTTGTGGCGACGGTGTCCTGTTCAGCGGTGCTTGTGGCAACGGTTCCTTGGCAGCAACTCAGCTGCTGGCGGTGCTGTCTGGCCCAGCGACTCAGCTGCTGGCGGTCCTTTCTGGCCCAGAGGGGGTTGTGGCTGGCAGTTCTTTCTGGCCCAGCGGGGCTGGTGCTGGCGGTCCTTTCTGGCCCAGCGGTGTTGGTGCTGGCGGCAGTCCTTTCTGGCCCAGCGGGGCTGCTGCTGGCGGTCCTTTCTGGCCCAGATGTGCTGATGCTGGCGGTCCTGTCTGGCCCAGCGGGGCTGGTGCTGGTGGTCCTTTCTGGCCTAGTAGGGCTGGTGCTGGTGGTCCTGTCTGGCCCAGCAGGGCTGGTGCTGGCGGTCCTTCTGGCCCAACGGGGCTGGTGCTGGCGGTTTTGTCTGGCCCAGCGGGGCTGGTGCTGACGGATGATGGCGGTGGCCTCTTGGGCAGCGGGGCTGATGGCAGTGGCCTCCTGGGTAGCGGGGATGATGGCGGTGGCCTCCTGTGCAGCGGGAATCATGGCGGTCTTCTCTGCCGTGCTGCCCTTCCCAAACTTGCTGAGTTTCTTGTGCCCCTTCCCCACCTTAGAAGGTGTCGCAGCTGACTCCACACTCCCACCTGTACCCCTGGGAGCGGCTTTGGTGGCTGGAGTCTTCCCCCTCTACCGCCGGGCACTGGCCAACTTTTGATGCTTGACAGGTGGGGGACTGTCCGTGCTGTGGCTCCTTGCCACACTGGCTGCCCTGCTGCCTGGTGCATTCCAGAATCCGGTGACTACTGGCACCACTGGTCCCGGAGATGTTGTGGCTGAGGTGCTAGGTTGGGACCTGGAGAGTCGGGCCCTAGGAGACTGACGGGGTGGGGGAGGTGAGGGAAAGAGGTCAAGGGTGGATAGGAAAAGTTTCTTGGGAACACTGGGACGGGTAGCTCGAGGGGGTTTGGGAGTGGAGGAAGAGGGAGTGATTGTAGGAGGTGTACGTTTGGTGACTTTGGGTGAAGGTGCATGCGCTGGAGGCTATCGTGAGGTGGATGGCTGTTGGGTGGGTGTGTGCCTGCGTTTGTGTATCTTGGGAGGTGGCGTCACAGACACACTGGGAGAGGACACAGGGGATGTGTGAATGGTAGTGGGGGTGGTGACTGCACGTGAGTGGGGTGTGGTGGTGTGTGTGCTGGTGATGGAAGTAGTGGCTGTAGATGTAGTGCATGCAGATGTGAGTGGAGACGAGACTGGGAGGGAGGAGGGAGACGAGGAGGAGGGAGACGAGGAAGAGGGGGACACAGTGGAGCCAGTGGATGTTGGTGTGTCTGCATGTGTGTGATGCTTGCGTGAGTGCCTGTGGGATGTGTGGTGCTTATGTTTGCCAGAGCTCCCCTTGTGTGTTGAGGTGTGTGCATGCTGGTCTGATGGTGTGGTTGGGATAGGCTGAGGTACAGGGGTGTGGGTGTGGGTGGAGGTAGTTGGAGGGGGGAGGCTAGAGACAGGGACAATAGCTGCCATCAGTGCTGAGGCCAGAGTCTGAAAAGCTAGCTGAAGGGCTGCCTGACCAGAATGAATGCCCTCCAGGAATGCATTTGTTTGTTGCAACTGCCTCTCTACACCATGGATGGCATTCAAAATTGTAGCCCACCCAACAGTGAGGGACCTGAGGAGGTCAATGGCCTCCTCACTGAGGGCAGCAGGGGTGACTTGGGCAGGGCCTGAGGTGCCTGGGGCAAAGGTGATGCCCACCCTCTTGGGTGAGCGGGCACGGGGCAAAGGCTGAGGGGCTGCTGGGAGGGCGGTGCTGGTAGGGGGGTGGTGGGTGTACCTGTAGATGCGGGGGCACAGATGTGGGCGCCACCACAAAGGAGCTCCCATCAGAGGACGAGTCTGTATCACTGGTCTCAGCTCCTGCCCCCCCTATGGAGCTCCCCTTGCCCTCCGTCCCACTGGTGAATTCAGAGTCCGTTGTCTCGCCCTCCAAGGCCATGTGGGAAGCAGCTCCCTCCTGCTCCGGTGCCACTGCTCCTCCGCCTGATGATGCTAATGCACACAAGAACAGGGAGACCACAAAAAGGGGGGGGCGACAGAAGAAAGGCATGTTGAGTGCATGCATTACCGCTACCGTTGGCGGACACGACAGACACAGAAGCCCCCTGCACTACGCCGCGCACTATGGGGTCCACTCTTCAATCCCTGGGACATGGCCTACAAGGCTATGGCCGACATCTGCACACATGGATATCACAGGAGCCTGACTAGGTGTAGTTAGTACTGTACACAGGTGGGGTGGGGTGCCACAGGGTCTGCCAGAAGAAGGGGACCTAACTAGCACACTCGCCCTGGCCTAGGGAAACCCACAGCCCACCTCCCCCACCCAGACACCTCCACTGCGCGATGAATCAGCTGAATGAGAGTGTACTCACCCCCTTGTGGCTGCTGTGATGCCCTCAAGTGCCCATCCAACTCCGGGTACACCACCGCCAGGATCCTGAACATCAGCGGGGTCATGCTGCGAAGGGCACCCCTCCCACATTGGGAGGACATCCCCAGCTGGGCCTCCGCCGTCTTCTTGCTCCTGCGGCGAATGTCCTCCCATCTCTTACTGTAGTGGGTGCTCCGTCTGTGATAGACCCCAGGGTCCGGACGTCCTTGGCGATTGCACGCCAAATGTCCTTCTTCAGGTGGGCGCTGACCTACATGATTTGTACAGGGGAAAAGGAAAAGTTATTACCAATTGCACTGTCACAGTCATTGGCCCCCATCCCTACCCTTGCCATGTGGCACATGCACTCATCGTCGTTTAATGCACGCCTCAATCTCCCCCCCCACCATCTTTCATCCACCCCACTCCACACAGGCATAGCCCACACAGCATGCTCCCAGTGTACCTACCTGTTTGTCTGGTGGACCGTAGAGTAGCATGTACTGGGGGAGGACCCCATCCACTAGTTTCTCCAGCTCCTCCTATGTGAAGGCACGGGCCCTTTCCCCAGACGCACGAGCCATTGTCTCTTCCAGACTGAGGTCACAACAGCACTTGCAGTGTAGGTCCTCTCCTGTCGAAGATCAGGTATCGAGTGAATGAACAGATAGAAAATGGCGGTCACATCCACGGCGGTGTGTACCGTCACTGCCGGTGTACATCGTCATTGGCTCCTGGGACCCATAGGGTCCAATGTTAACCAATGCAGAATTGCGCAGCAGTCTTTGACCGTCTACCGGGACGGTGTACAACGCCAGCGCAGTTACCTCACATCCCATTGTCCCACTTTACAGGTCAGGCAGCCGCCATTTCAGGGGCCTACATGGCTTAATGTTTTACTGCGTCACACATACCTAGGCCTTGCCTCAACACTCATACATGCTTATTTCGTGTACTGTGTAAGCTGTGGCTACGTACCTCTGAGTTGGTTGACTCTGTGCTCTCTGTCGTCCTTCATAGGCACCGTCCGCTGGGACATGTGAGGAGATGGCGGCATCCTCCGGTGTACAGACCGCTGGTGGACCTGTCGACAATGGAGGAAAGACATGTGATCATCGCCTACAGGCTTGATCGTGCCACAATCCTGGAACTGTGTGCCCAGTTGGAGCCAGACCTGATGTCAGCTATCTGCCATCCCACAGGAATCCCCCCTCAAGTGCAGGTGCTGTCAGTACTCCATTTCCTTGCAAGTGGGTAATTTCAACAACAGTGGCCATAGCATCAGGGATGTCCCAGCCTATGTTTTCCAACGTGTTGTCCAGAGTGTTGTCTGCCCTGCTGAAACACATGCGGAGCTACTTCATTTTCCCTCAGGTAGAAGTTTGCCTACAGTGAAAGGTGATTTCTATGCCCTGGGACATATCCCCAACATCATAGGTTCTATTGATGGGACACATGTGGCCTTGGTTCCCCCCCCCCCTGCAGGAGTGAACAGGTGTACAGAAACCGGAAGAGTTATCATTCGATGAATGTGCAGATGGTGTGTTTGGCCGACCAGTACATCTCCCATGTTAATGCCAAATTCCCTGGCTCAGTGCATGACGCTTACATTTTGAGGAATAGCAGCATCCCTAATGTGATGGGGCAACTCCAGAGGCACCGCGTGTGGCTATTAGGTGAACACCTGGAAGCAAGTCAGTGGGAATGGTTGTCTGGGTCTGGGGATATCCCTACAGGTTAGTGTGTGTCTAACAGTTGTCCCTCGCCATTTGAAGGTGACTCTGGTTACCCCAACCTGTCATGGCTACTGACCCCAGTGAGGAATCCCAGGACAAGGGCAGAGGAACGCTACAATGAGGCCCATGGGCGAACTCGGAGGATTATAGAGCGGACCTTCGGCTTCCTGAAGGCCAGGTTCCGGTGCCTCCATATGACAGGTGGATCCCTATTCTACTCACCAAAGAAGGTGTGCCAGATCATCGTGGCCTGCTGTATGCTTCACAACTTAGCTTTGCGACGACAGGTGCCTTTTCTGCATGAGGATGGTCCAGATGGAGGTGTTGTTGCAGCTGTGGAGCCTGTGGACAGTGAAGACGAGGAAGCAGAAGAAGAGGACATCGACAACCGGAACTCTGTGATCCTGCAATACTTCCAGTGAGACACAGGTAAGAATACAAACCTGCCTACTACATGTACTTTGACACTACTACCTCTCTACTGTCTGTGGTTTTCACCCAGTGTATGGTCACTGAGTTTTCACTTTCCCTTATGATTTCACAGATGGTGGTCCCACTGTGTGACATCTGGTTTGTTTCCTCATGGACTAGAGCTGTGTGACATAGGTATGTTGACATTACAATTGAAAGAGCTTTTTGTCACTGTAATTGCTAATACACTATTTTGAAGTCGCAGACAGACTCCAGATTGTTTTGAGCTTTAGGATGTTTATTTAAGTGCACAATATTGGAGGGTGCTGTAAAATGGTGAGGGGTGATGGTAGAGGACTGTCCATGGCAGAGTCCAGTCTATTAGTCTCACAGGTGCATTGCCCAAATGGGCATGGGAAGTGGAGCTGGGGCAGTTTGAGGATGGACAGGGTGACAAGGTGGGACAGAAGGAGGACAATCAGGGCGGTCTCATTTCTTGGCGGGGGATTTGGCATCGTTCTCTGTCTTTGTCCTGGATCTCAGGGACCGTTTGCAGGGTGGTTCTCCCTCTGCAGGGGGTGGGGTGCTGGTTTGGTGGTCCTGTGGCAGTGCCTCCTGTCCACTAGGGCCGGCGGAGGTGGTGGGCAGTTCATCGTCCAGGCTAGTATCAGGTGCCCCTTGTTGTGCCACAGTGTCCCTCCTGGTGTTGAGGACTTTCTTCAGCACCCCTACGATGGTGCCCAGGGTGGAATTGATGGATCTGAGTTCCTCCCTGAAGCCCAAATACTGTTCCTCCTTCAGCCGCTGGGTCTCCTGAAACTTGGCCAGTACCATTGCCATCGTCTCCTGGGAATGGTGGTATGCTCACATAATGTTGGAGAGGGCCTTGTGGAGAGTGGATTCCCTGGGCCTGTCCTCCCCCTGTCGCACAGCAGCCCTCCCAGTTACCCTGTGTTCCTGGGCCTCTGTCCCCTGGACCATGTGCCCACTGCCACTGCCCCCAGGTCCCTGTTGTTGTTGGGGTGGTGGGTTAGCCTGGGTTCCCTGTAGTGGTGGACACACTGCTGATTGACGTGTCCTTGGGACAGAGGTATGGGCCCGCTGGGTGGGTGCTGTGCTGGTGTTTCCAGAGGGGGGAAGCTCTGTGGTGGCCTGTGACTGTGTGAGGTGAACAAATTGTCCCGAGGTCCCAGATGGGCCAGGCTGGTCATCTAGATCCAGTTGGACAGAGCTGCTGTCATCACTGTGGGCCTCTTCTGTTGGTGGTGTGGACATGTGTGGACCCTCCTGTCCGGTGACGTTGGGTAGGGGTCCTGCAGGGGTATAAAAGGATGTTTATTGCATCTGTGTGTGCCATGGTGTGCAATGGGTGGGTGACCGTGTACCCCAGTGCTTGCATTCCTGTGTGGGACCTTGTGTGATAATGGTTTAGGGGGGTATGGGTATGTGCAGTGGCCATGCTTTGATGATGGGAGTCCATGCTTTGTTGTAGCATGCAGGGCTTGGTGTTGGGATGTGTGGTTTGTGATATTGGGACATTTGTGAGGAGTGGGAGTGATGGGGGTGAGGGCGAGGGTGGGGGTATGTGATAGCATGCAGGTAGGGTGGGGGATGAAATAGTTAAAGTTTGAGTTACCAGAGTCCATTCCTCCATCTACTCCTGCGAGGCCCTCAGGATGCAGAATCGCCAAGACCTGCTCCTCCCATGTTGTTAGTTGTGGGGGAGGAGGTGGGGGTCTGCCGCCAGTCCGCTGAACCGCGATGTGGTGTCTTGAGACCACGGAAAACACCTTCCCCCATAGGTTGTTCCACCTCTTCCTGATGTCATCGCTATTTCTTGGGTGCTGTCCCACTGCGTTAGCCCTGTCCACTATTCTTCACCATGGAACCATCTTCCTAGCTATGGAGGTGCGCTGCACCTGTGATCCGAATAGATGTGGCTCTACCCGGACAATTTCCTCCACCATGACCCTGAGCTCCTCCTCAGAGAACCTGGGGTGTCTTTGCCGTGCCATGGGGTGGTGTGGGTGATGTGTGGGGTGGTGTGTGTTGTGATGTGTGGGGTGATATTTAGTGGTTTGTTGTGTGAGGTGCGTGGAAGTTATGTGGGTGATGGTATTGTGTGCCTGTGGATGCTTGGTAGTAGTATGTATTGTCTCTCTCTGGCCTTCTTTCAGTATTTTGGTCGTGGGGCTTTGTGGGTGATGTGGGGGTGTGCTTTATATTGTATTGGGTGGGTGGGAGTGGTGTGTGTATGTGTATCAGGTGTGTGTATTTGGAATTGTCCAATGTGGTAGTGTTTTGTAAATGTGTGTGTATTTTGAGTGCGGCGGTGTGTACCGCCAATGGAATACTGCGGTTGAAAGACCGCTGCGTGGATTCGTGGGTTGTGATAGTGTGGGCGTATATCTGTTGCGACGGTGGAGGTTTTGTTTTCGCCAGTTTTTCACTGACCTTTGGTGTGGCGGACTTGTGTGGGTGTCTGAATTTTGGCGGTTTCCGAGCTGTGGGTCGTAATGGCTGTGGCGGAATTCCACAGCCGCGGCGGTGTGTTGGCGGTCTTCTGCACAGCGGTAAGCGGCTTTTACCGCCAATGTTGTAATGAGGGCCTATGTGTCAAATGCAGAAAATCTATAATTATGTGGAAAACTCCACAGCTGCTAATTGGATAATTCCAGTGGCCCTGCTTATGATAGCATATCCAAGTAGGGACCACAATCTTAGTCAGGGTAAGTCACACACAAGCAAATTATCTTGTGCCCACCCTCTGGTAGGTTGCCACTGAGCAGTCAGGCTTCACTTAGAAGGCAATGTCTAAAGTATTTGTGCAATAAATCATACAGAAAACATAGTGAAAACACCACGAAAATACACCACACAGGTTTAGAAAATCGATAATATTTATCTGAATAAAATAAAGTCAAAAAGACAAAGATCCAATAAGCACAAGTTGAAATATCACTTTTAAAAGGTTCAAAAGAGTCTCAATCCTTAGAAATCAATAGTTGTAACACACAGTACCTAGGATGCGTTAAATATAATGCTGCAAGGGGACCGCAGAGGAAGAGATGGTTGGAAAAATAAGGTGTTGCATTGCATTTTCTAGCGCTGCACAATGTGTTGTTTCTTTCCACGCTGCGAGGGGTTGTGTTGTTTATTAGGTGTGCAGTCTTGGTTCCTCACTGCAATGCAGGGATATTTTGATGCCCAGGGAAGATGCAGTGAAAATCCTTGACACACTGGTAGAAGGAGCAGGAGCTGAGTCAATCCAGTAGGCAATGCATCGAATTTTCCATTGCAAGGCAGGCGCAGCGTCGAATTTTCCGTCGGGAAATCAGTGCTGCGTCATTCTGGTCAGTGGTGTGGCGATTTCCAAACCGCGATGCAGGCTTTGTGTCTATTTCTGCAGACATTGCATTGATTTTTGATGCATGAGGATTTTCTTGAATAGGTGAACTCTTTTGGCCCTGAGACTTCAGAAACAGGACGCAAGCTCAATCCAAACCCTTGGAGAGCTCTTCAGGAGGAAGGCAAAATCCTTCCAGCAGAGTCAGAGGCCAGCAGGGCAGCAGGGCTGTAGGGCAGCAGTGCAACAAGCAGGGCAGCACTTCTTCTCAGCAAAGAAGTCCAGACGAGTCTGTTGGACAGCCAGCAATTCCTCTGACAGAGTGCAGGTGTAGGTCCAGAAGTGTCTGACTTGGTGGGGAGAGACCCAGTTTATATACCCAAAAATGTCTGAAGTGGGAGAAACTTTGAAGAGTGCAAGTTTTCTCTTTCCGCCCAGTCCTGTCTGCTCCCCCTGTGGGGGGTTATCAGTCATTTGTTTGAGGGCAGGTACTGGTCTTTAAAATGTAAATGTGAGCCCCTCTACCCTTCCGGCCCAGGAAGACCCATTCACTATACATATGAATGCAGATGTGACTAAGGGGGTGATTCTAACTTTGGCGGTCGGCGGAGCCCGCCCGCCAAAGTTCCCCCAACAGAATACCGCTACGCGGTCAGAAGACCGCCGCGGTTATTCTGTGTTTCCCGCTGGGCTGGCGGGCGACCGCCAGAAGGCCGCCCGCCAGCCCAGCGGGAAACCCCTTCCCACGAGGAAGCCGGCTCCGAATGGAGCCGGCGGAGTGGGAAGGGTGCGACGGGTGCAGTAGCACCCGTCGCGATTTTCAGTGTCTGCATGGCAGACACTGAAAATCTTTTAGGGGCCCTCTTACGGGGGCCCCTGCATGGCACTGCAGGGGCCCCCAGGGGCCCCACGACACCCCTCACCGCCATCCCCAGGAACAGGATGGCGGTGAGGGGGTCGGAATCCCCATGACGGCGCAGCAAGCTGCGCCGCCATGGAGGATTCCTCAGGGCAGCGGAAAACCGGCAGGAGACCGCCGGTTTTCCGTTTCTGACCGCGGCCATACCGCCGCGGTCAGAATGCCCTTGGGAGCACCGCCAGCCTGTTGGCAGTGCTCCCGCGATCGTTGACCCTGGCGGTCAATGACCGCCAGGGTCAGAATGACCCCCTAAGTGTCCTGTGCTTGTGCTTGTGGTTGTCTCGATGGAATGCACAAGGGGAGCTGTCAACCAGCACAGACCGGAAGTTGATTGGAGACAGGCTGTAGGGCACAGATGGTAGTAAATGCAGAAAAATGTCCACTTTCTAAAAGTGGCATTTCTAAAATGGTAATATTAAATCCAACTTCACCAGTAAGCAGAATTTTCTATTACCATTCTGGCCATACTAAATATGACATGGCTATTCCTTCCAGATCTGAATCTACCGCTTAAAAGTATGTGAGGGCAGTTCTAGTGGTAGTCTGTGAAGGAGCAGACCTCACAGGAGTTAAAAATGAATGAATGTATGAGTTTTTTACTACCAAGACATGTGAGACATATAAGTACATGTCCTACCTTTTACCTACATAGCACCCTGCCTTACGGGTTACCTAGGAACTAACTTAGGGAGGACTTATATGTAGAAAAATAGGAAGGAGTTTAGAGCTTGGCAAGAAGTTTTAAATGCCATTTTGAAGTGGGAGTGAAACCGCACTTGCAATGGCAGGCCTGATACATGGTAAAGGTGCTATTTATGCGGGTGGCACATTCAGTGCTGCAGGCCAACTAGTAGCATTTAATTTACAGGCCCTGGGCACATGTATTGCACTTTACTAAGGACTTACTAGTGAATTAAATATGCTAATTGGGTAGGAACCAATGTTACCATGTTTAGGGACGAGAGCATATGCACTTTAGCACTGGCCAGCAGTGGGAAAGTGCACAGAGTCCTAAAACCAGCAAAAACAATGTCAGGAAAATGGAGGGAGGCAAGCAAAAAAGATGGGTGATGAACACCCTAAGGGTGTCAGGTCTAACAGACTCACAACCCGCCCCCTTGCTTTTCATTGGTTCCTGTGCTTGCCACTTACTTCTCCTCCACTTCTAAAGGCTGTTGCAATATTACTTGCATTTACCAATGCTTGTACCTCTATGTTTGCTCTTATCAGTGTCCCGAATTCCCACTACTGTGTTCATTTGTTTTGGTTTCCTAACTTCCTTTCTTAATTGATTTGCTACTTTATTTATAGCACGTCACATAGCGTGAACCCCAAAGAAGGTATAAGAGCGCTTTATAGGCATGAAGAGATTAAGTTATATGCACAGAAACACTGGCTGTCGCGCCTCACACGGAGACTGAACCCTAAGCACAACTGCACTCACTAGTCCCCCCGGGCAACGCGCACTCACCAGTCCCCCCGGGGGCTAAGCAGGCACCCACTCTAGTTTTACTTCACAGTTTTTATCGGCGGACCGATAATCACACACTCCGTGATTTTGCCATTTTAATTTTAATTTTGCTCTCATACACATAAGACACAGCTCTGTCCGCGGTGGTAAACATGGCGTCATAGATTGCAGGGGCAGATAACGACTACCGCTCAGCAGGCACCAGGGGGCTGAAAAGATAGATCATAACAGTACCAAACATGAGTTCTCTCCTAGCAGTGCCACCAGCACTCCTCTGCCTCCTGTGTACGTCCCCCCTCAGAGTACCACTTTTAATAATTATGTAAGTGGAATCATCTTCCACATTAAAACAGAAACAGCCAAACACCCCGGGCGATGTATAAACAAAGAAAGCGTTAAAGAGATGCCACAACAGAAACGTGGCCAGTGGTGTTTAAAAACAGAAGCAACTCTAGAAGCCAGGAGGTAGTCTTGGAACAATCCAGACTGATGTACAATGTGAAAAAAGTAGAAACTAAAGGTTTCAGGGAGCAGGTATGCGACCCCCCAACACACAGTAGTTTGTTTGTTTTATATAGCAGGAAGTTATTGGAGTGCTTTACATTAGCACCACTTAAGTTACACAAAGACACATTCCTTTTTGATAGGCACGGGGACATTAAGGGGGTCATTATGACCCTGGCGGTCACCAGACTACCAGGGTCATGGAGGCTGTCGGACCACCACATTTGTGGAGGTCCGACTGCCACATTAAGACCGTGCTGGAGCTGCCACAGTCCAACCACCGACACCGCCAGCCTGCGGCCTGGCGGTCCCTGCTGTTGTAATCCACCAGGGCAGCCCTGCAAGCAGCGCTGCCCCTGCGATTACGAGCCCACATACCGCCAGCCTTTCCATATTAGTTACACCGCCATGGAAAGGCTGGAGAAATGGGAGTGTCGGGGCCCCCCGTGAACAGCCCCATCATGCATTCCACTGCCCGAATTACTGGCAGTGTAATGCGCGACGAGTGCTGCTGTACCCTCCGCACCGCCACATTGCAACCGGCTCGATTACGAGCTGGCTCCAATGCTATGGCCGTTTCCCTCTGGACCAGAAGGTGGAAACACTGTTCCCGCCCTCCAAAATACGGCCGGCGGGGTTTAGCCCGCAATGGCCGACTAGTGGCAGTATGAGTTTGGCGAGCGGCGGATACTGAGGCCCCATGTGTTTGAAACCACTTGTGAGCATGATAATGTAGACTTACAGAGCTTTTTTTTTTAGGCAGAATTTTCTATCACCAATTTCTAACATTTGTTTGCATGGCACTTCTCTTATTTCTGGTTGGTCTGCCAAAATGTAGGATGTTTTTTGTTTTTGGGAAGTTTAAGCTCACACAATGAAAATTTTTTAGTTCATATTTCTTCTTAATCTTTTTAGTGAGCACATTATAGATATTGTGTTATGCTTGTTGTCAGGGTGTAATTTCGTGGACTTTTTTAAAATTCAAAAAAAGGTTGTCCACACTAAAGAAAACCAAATATATCTGCTTGACACTGTTTTAAAGAAGCAAGCAGCCATTACTGTTGTGGATGTGAGTGAATTGCCTGCCCCAACTAAAAACAGTTAACATTAGCAATTGGAGATGTTGTATTATCTAGAGGAGTGACCTTGTAGCACTAAAAATGCTCACCAAGCTAAATCTTACAAAAAAAAAAAAATATTAATCACAAAGGCGAAACCTAATGCATTCACCAATGCTTGTTTATTACAGTTGAGGGGATAGCCCCAAGTCCCCTGTAATAAGCAAAGTAGCGACTGACTTTTATACGCGGACTGCAGGCTCCAGTGTATTGTGTACTTGTTCCTTCGAGTCCGACTTTAAATAAGAGACGTGCTCCTTTGTCTAAAAGGTATTGTGAATCGAGGTCATGAAATATGACCTTGGACGGTATCCACATTTGACTACATGTGACCCTCAAAAAGTTAGTCTATGTCCTACGGCCTCGGTTCACTTAATCTGCCCACGATGGAAGGGTTTAGGGTGAAGGCCCGCGACCATAGGGAGCTCAGGGGGCCGGAGCGGAAACCACGCTGCGGCCCAAAGCAAGAAATATGCCGGATGCGGCGCGGCAAAAAACAAAAGGATGGCAGGGGAACGGAAGTGCCCCCACAGAAACAAGCACCCCACCCCCACCCTTTCCGGCCTGTCGTAAGAGGGGCGCAGTGCCGAAACGGAAAAGGGTGGCAAAGAAGGTCCAAGGGGCCCAATGGGGTGCAAGCATTTTTTTAAATATCCCCAAACTCCCTGAGGGCAGGAAGTGGAGTTTTAAAAGGAGATGCCCTGCACAAAACACCCATTACGTATCGAGGGCGGCCAGGCACCAAAAAGAAAAGACACCCACCCACACCTAACACCTGGCACCCAGAGCTTCGCAGGCTGGGGTAAAGGAGAAGTGACTGTGGCAGCGGTGGAAAGGAGAGATAAAGAACTACAAAGGCCACACCCAACACATCGGGGTGGCATGGCTACTTGCCTTGGGATGCCTCACGGCAAGGTAAGGCAGTCGGGGGAGGTACTCAGAAACAAGGCACTCGCAGCCCGGGTCCACCGGAGAGCTGGACACAAGGACTAAACAAGGTAGAGAGTTAAGCCTAAAGGGAAACAAGTACCCTCCTACTTAAAAAAGGAATAACGGAAAAGGACCAAAACGCGAGACTGATTGAAAGCAAAGGAGTGAACGGCATGTAACTGGAAATTTATCATCAAGTATGAGGTTGTTAAGATACAAAGCGATGTATGACACAAATGTATCAATGTGAATCACAAAACCAGGGTCTTCTAACCTCAGGGGAGATATAACATCTATGGCAATTTTTTATTGCTCATAAACAACATATGACATAATGATTTATGGCCCTCATAAAAGCAGGGCAGGCATGCTGTAAACCAACTCTGTTGTATTGTATAGTCATTGCGGGAATGGGCCTCTGGAGGGGTTTATAAAAGAAGCTGCATTTTAGCGTGAAGCCGGACCAGTACTTTTACCTTTCCTTTATGTCATTCTTGTTTGAGTCCCAACCCAAAATTTTGATAGGTGTCAGTACACACCCGAGGTCACTGGTGCACGGTCATTTTCTCCACAGAGTGAAATGCAGAAATAAATGTTTACGAAACAAACCGTGTGGCTGAAACAAATCCCCACAGACAGCTTGCGGTTAATAATTCTCACTGAGTTGTCAAAAGCCTGAAAAGAGTAACTTCTCCGGATGTATTATTCCTGAAGTTAAGGAGTTAATTGGTTAACAGCTTGTGAACATCAGATGCAAGTCTGCACTGAGGCCGGCACACTCGATTAACTGAAGTTCCTGTTTCTGTACTCCCTTCTCTTGTCATGCCTGGCTAGATCGTTATTACCATTGTCCCTCTGTTCACATAAAAACTCATGCTTCTGTATCTAAATGGAGGCGCACAGTTGAGACTCCTCTTTATATGCAACTGTTGTTGACTCTCTGGGAAGAGGTCAGTCTCACAGTGAGATGAAAATGGTGACCATTAGCGGTGAAGAGGCAAGAGGGCAGGATACTGCAGCCTGAGGCACCCTTGCTCAACAGTGCTTAATCTGAGCTGGTGGTTTACGGTGAGGGGCACTAACACTTATTTTTGAGGGCCGGTAATGAATTTGCTGCCTCAAGTATTTACTGCGAGAAAAAGACAAATATATGGGAAAGAAGGAGGAATAGAAAAGCGTCAAAAAGGGAGAAAGCAGAAAGGTGCAAGAGCGAGCTGAAGGGACAGGGAGTGCTGTAAATGAATTAAAGTGGCCTAAGATGGCTTTAGGGTTACTCTGCCTCAGCATTCTGTGCTCTCACGTTTAATTGCAGCAGCCGCGTGCTTCAGAGGAGAGGTTTAGGCACCGGCTCGTTCACAAATTAAGCACAGTTGCTCAATACACTCTTGTAAGGATGCTCTCTCAGCCGCATCTTTTTAAAATAATAACTTTGGCCTGATCCATAGAAGTGTCCTGATTTGCAAAGCCCATGCAATTTTTAAGGAATGCGTCCTAACAGCAATAGCTAACAATTTTGGAGCTGGAAAACCAGGTTTGACTCCTAGCCTCGACTCAACATCCAGTGATTCTGGGATAATCGCTTGATCTCCCCTGCCTCACAAAATTATAATGCAAAGTGATTCTCTTGAAGGTCTAATATCCTTTGGCCGAATTCGCATTACATAAAACCACCGTATAAACTTTAAAATGCACTAAGCTTCCTCATGATTTTAAATGGACATTGGAACCCCTTGTGAGTAGCACAGAAGAACGGGACCACCAAACGGAGTTTCCTCCTGTTGTCATTTGGAAGAAAATGCTTTGTAGATGTTTTTGTGGTTGCAAATTATGGACTGGTTCGTCCCTGCCAAAGGCCGATGGTAACCAGTTTAAATTTGAAAGATGTCAAAACTTGCCAGCTTGCACTCTACTTATCCAGGCTGCAAACATTGGGAGGTTCACACAGTAGTCCCCCAGACCACAGCATGCACTCTCCAATGTCTCTTTCACAATGTGTCTCTGTTTGTGGCCTCTGGTCCCGTTTAAAGAAGAGGTGTCATATGCAGGCACAGTGCAATGTCCATCATGGTAGTCAATATTTTTTGTAAGGAGTCATAAATCAGTTCCTGACTAATTTATCATTTATGTGGTGAAAATTAACTTGTCCATGTGCATCATCACCCGTTACCCAGAAATGCAAACAGAATGCAAATAGAAGGACGAGGGCAACATAGCAACATAACAGTGGTAAAGAAATACCCAATTCGGGAGGCCGCTGCTTCTCACAGCAGTGTTCCTCAAAGGGATGACTTGAACAGGGCCTTGGCAGTGGGGCTCCAAACTGCTTCTACTGACATGTGTCTTCACCAGAACCCAATCTCCTGGAGTTAAGTCATGGCACTGTTCTTGGCTTGGAAGGAGATTCACCAACTCAACCTGGTGAGGGAGCAAATGCACCATATCAGGCAGTCCTTTGCTTTAGTTGAAAACCATGTAATCTGTAATAGTCACAAGTGCAGCTGCGGTGTGAAGTTCCATGGCTCTCCCCATTAGAATCTCATGGGGCACAGTCTTGTCCTCTAATCAGAAGTGTTTCTGAGACTCATCAGAACCAAGGGGAGGGCATCCTATCACTTGAGGAGTGTTGATGCACACACTTTGGCATGACAGGACTGCAGCATCCTGTTGATCTGTTTGACGTAGCCAGACACCTCAGGCCAGTAACTACAATGGAATCATTGATCCAGTTGCAGGCCCACCGTTCGCATTCTCATCACCTCGTTCTTAAAGTGTGTCCCACAATCTGACTCCAGAGAAACCAGTAATTGAGACGTTGGGTCCTCCCTCTGGCTGCACGTGCAAGTGGTTACTGCACACTGGATGTTTGTACATGCCATAGACGATCACTAAGATATTTCTACAGTGTCTCCTACTAATTACCTCTGTCCCGATGATGACCCTTTTCTGAATTACTGTATGGGTGGAAACATCAATTGTTTGCTACATTGGATTGGTTTTTGAAAGGACTGAATTAAGGGATATCAACATTTTCATGATTGAATGTGGTCCATTCTATATCTATTCGAGTCATTTGTATGTATCTGCACTGTACATAGAACTTGCGCACCAATGTTCTACTTTATCACTTTAACTGTGCCGTATCACCTTCAGGAGCACCTTTGATTGCAGACCATTTTTTATTCAAATTGGATGTTTGACTTTAAGAAGATTATCTTTTGTACAAATAAGTTAATTTTATAAATTACCTTCTCTTCTATAATTGGATGGTAACTATTGCAGTGGAAGTCTAGGCTTATACTTCCACTGTGAGGATAATTTGTATATTATTTGTTTATCTTACTCAGGTCATAGGGTTACTGGATAGCCCCTTACACCTCATATTTAACTACTGTCAGGGAGCAAATCAGTAGCACAGGTACTCTACAATGTCACAGAAACAGTGGTTAAACTAAGGTTTTGAAGAGACACACCACCGCATGTCTCCCTTAATTATTGAGGCCCTGGAAAAGTCTAGTCATTAGGGAAGAAAAGAGACTGGTAGGATGGATTTCTCAGCTCTTGAAACCCAAATCTCACCCTTATTCTTTACATAACTTGCTGTGACCCACTTCTCCCATTCACTTTCTGGGACTTCTTACTGTAAACATTTGATCTCCCATGCATTAGCAACACTCAACAGAAGACTCATAGCAACATAATTTTATGATTCATCTGAATGACCTCTATTCAATGTGCAAGGCTCAAGAGCACAGTATCTAACTATCTCATAAGCATAGCGGTTGCTGGCAGTCACAAAATCACATCCACTCTTGAAAGCTGCATATTTTACTACTGCTATTTCAGGGGGCAAATGCATTTCCTCTACCAAGTCTATAACATAATTACCAATACAGATTGGGAAGTCAGAGGAGGTCATGAAACTCCTCTGGTTCCATAATTGCTCGAGATGGTAGACCATGCCAAACCCTACAGGCTATCAGTATAAAAGGTAACTCTCAAATTGCAAGCTTGAGTATGAGCCATCAATTCAGCCACCTTGGGGGAGATTACCTTGCACAAATAGGAGGCTTGCACTGCACCTTCTAATATGCACACAGCATAAGCAGGTCTCAGAATTCCTTGTCCATCGCTTAAACAAGAGCCGTCCACAAACAACATACAATCTGGCTCTTCCAAAGGGACATCTCGAATGTCGAGTCTTTGTACCCAATTTGGTAACATCCAGGCAGTCATGGTCAACCCCATCAGCATCTTCATCAGACATAGGCAAAGGCAACAGTGCTGCAGGGTTGAGACAGGTGCACGGCTGTAGAATGATGTTTCTTCCATCGCAAGATCAGCGACCTCCACGACAGCTTCGGACACCAGACCCAACCATACACCACTGAACCCGCTTCCCCGGACATCACCCTCAACAACTGGACCCACATCAACACGGAAGAAACCAAATCCATCATGAACTCTATCCACTCCGGCGCCCCTTCGGACCCCTGCCCGCACTTCATCTTTAACAAAGCCGACGACATCATCGCCCCGCACCTCCAGACCGTCATCAACTCTTCTTTTTCTTCTGCTACCTTCCCCGAATGCTGGAAGCACGCTGAAGTCAACGCCCTACTAAAGAAACCTACGGCTGACCCAAGCGACCTGAAAAACTTCCGCCCCATCTCTCTTCTACCTTTCCCAGCCAAGGTAATAGAAAAGACCGTCAACAAACAGCTGACCACCTTCCTGGAAGACAACAACCTGCTCGACCCTTCACAAACCGGATTCCGAACCAACCACAGCACGGAAACCGCCCTCATCTCAGTCACAGACGACATCAGAACCCTGATGGACAACGGTGAAACAGTCGCCCTCATTCTCCTCGACCTCTCGGCTGCCTTTGACACCGTCTGTCACCGCACCCTAATCACCCGCCTACGCTCCACCGGGATCCAAGGCCAGGCCCTGGACTGGATCGCCTCCTTCCTCGCTAACCGCTCCCAAAGAGTTTACCTCCCTCCGTTTCGCTCAGAACCCACCAAGATCATCTGCGGCGTACCTCAAGGCTCATCGCTCAGCCCGACACTCTTCAATGTCTACATGAGCCCCCTCGCCGACATCGTACGCAAGCACGACATCATCATCACCTCCTACGCCGACGACACCCAACTTGTACTCTCCCTCACCAAGGACCCCGCCAGCGCCAAGACCAACCTACAAGAGGGTATGAAGGACGTCGCAGATTGGATGAGGCTCAGCCGCCTAAAGCTGAACTCTGAAAAAACGGAAGTCCTCATCCTCGGCAACACCCCGTCCGCCTGGGACGACTCCTGGTGGCCCACGGCCCTCGGCACCGCACCGACCCCCGCAGACCACGCCCGCAACCTCGGCTTCATCTTGGACCCTCTTCTCACCATGACCAAGCAAGTCAACGCCGTGTCCTCCGCCTGCTTCCTCACTCTCCGCATGCTCCGCAAGATCTTCCGCTGGATCCCCGCCGACACCAGAAAAACCGTGACCCACGCCCTTGTCACGAGTCGCCTGGACTACGGCAACACCCTCTACGCCGGGACCACCGCCAAACTCCAAAACCGCCTGCAACGCATCCAAAACGCCTCGGCCCGCCTCATCCTCGACGTACCCCGCAACAGCCACATCTCCGCACACCTGAGACACCTGCATTGGCTCCCAGTCAGCAAAAGGATCACCTTCCGTCTTCTCACCCACGCACACAAAGCCCTCCACAACAAGGGACCGGAATACCTCAACAGACGCCTCAGCTTCTACGTCCCCACCCGCCCCCTCCGCTCCGCTGGCCTCGCACTTGCTGCCGTCCCTCGCACCCGCCGCTCCACGGCGGGTGGGAGATCTTTCTCCTTCCTGGCGGCCAAGACCTGGAACTCCCTCCCCACCAGCCTCAGGACCACCCAGGACCACTCCGCTTTCCGGAGACTCCTAAAGACTTGGCTGTTCGAGCAGCGATAACCCCCCCTTTCCCCCCTAGCGCCTTGAGACCCGCACGGGTGAGTAGCGCGCTTTATAAATGTTAATGATTTGATTTGATTTGATTTCTGCATCAAGATTCAACTGTTCATAGGAAGCTAGCCTGCTTTGAGTCATGTGTTGTGTATGTGTTTGGGAAAGACTTCACAGAATGTCGAACCATAACCGTAAAGGGTACTCCACTATAATGCCCTGACATTGCTGAATACTGATACCAACTGCAATTACCACTTTTAGGCAACCTGTCAACACTGCGGCTACTGGATCAAGAGTGTCAGAGAAGTATGCCACTGAGCGTTTCGATTATTTGGGGTTGTGTTAATGTAGACATGGCACACCAATCCCCTTCACAGTAGTACAAAGTAACATCCTTTTTTATAATAGGACATTCTTACAGCAGGGGCATTACAGAGACATTCTCTCAACTTGAGGAATGCACTCCTGCATTTGTTGTCCCAGTGTAGGGGATCACTCACTTCTTTGCGTGTAAGCCTCTGTAGAGGCTTTGCCTCTAGGGGAAAGTTGGGAATCCACTGGTGACAGTACCCCACTGTTCCCAGAAACATGTTGGCTTCTCTTTCATGTCGTGGGAGGGTTCAACTCAGAAAGGTAGAAATTCTCTCTTGAGATAGCTTCCGAGCTCCCTTCTGAATATAGTGACCGATGTAAAGGACTTACTTCTGGTAGTACTGCAGTCTGGTCGAGGACACTTTGTGTCCATTATCTGCCTACTGGTTCAACAGGGCAATGGTGTCTTGTCTGTCTGCATCTTGTGTTGTTGATACAAGCAATAGGTTGCTGATATATTGCACCAGGACCGAGTTGCATGGCAAGGTCCTCAGATTCTTCTTTAGTACCTGACATAAGATTGAGGGGCTCTCTGTATACCCCTGTGGGACTTGGCACAATGCCAGAGGTTTATTTTGGAATCCAAATGCAAAGAAAACATGTCTGTCCATATGCAGAGGAACAGAGAAGATTGCTTGACACAAGTCAATGCTCATGAACCACTCAGCATCACAGAGAGTTTGAAAAGTATCACATCAAGATTTGGTACAACTAGAAAATATGAGACAACAATATTATTGATAGTTCACAGGTCTTGTATGATTCTACACTTTTTATTCAGCTTCTGTTAACCCATTACAGGTGAACTGCAGATACTCCCAAGTATCTGTTTTAGGATGCCTTATTCTTTGCTCAGGTCTGATATTTCTCCTTCTTTTTCGCATGCGAGGCACACTCCCATGCATTCAATGCCTCATATTGTGCATGTCAGGATGGAGGTTTTATCTCATATAATACTCACTTCAAATTCTCAACTTTTCTCAAATTGATGAATCATTTAGGGGAAACTGCAAGGACCCTTCACTCGCAGTGATCTTAATCCATTGTTTGATCCTAATACACACGTGTAAACCAACATGGGTTGTCATGTAATACACAGGTGTGCCCTCTGCAGTGGTCTCCTCCCCCTCACAAACAGGTATTCTTACATTATCACTTAACAAAGCTCTCAATTTCTTGAAAAATGTGATCTTTACTCTGTATACGGTGCAACACAAAATCAATAAACTTCAACTGGAATAACAGGCGGTACTCAGGGAATCACAATATTATGCTATCTCACATCCAATCTCAGCACCACACCACTGTTCCGACCACTCACATATGGCACCCAACGATGCAACAATAAATCATTGTGCGGAACACACACCAGTTGCCCAATACCAGTGCTCCACCTCACGATGTAACTCACAGTATCTCACAGCAGCTCTCTCATCACAGTGATCAGCTTTGCATAAGCAAATTACTGAAAAACAAAAACAAACTAAAAGAATACCTCTTGTTTGTTATTCTAAAGAAAAAAATCCAAAGTCAGAAACTACTCTAGAGAAAATGAGGATTAACACTCTGCTGGCACACACACGCACACAAAGTGAATTCTTGTACAGCTAGAAATCACTTTGACGAGTGAGTCTACTCCTGTGTCCTTTATCAAACAAGAATTTCAGTTAATACGCCCTCACAAAAGAACTTTAACATTACGCTATCTTGGTGTGGCTGATAGTGCTTCATGGTCCAACACCCCAAAGGTAACAGACAAGCCACAACGTAGTATAACTCAATATCTATCCTGGTATTTTGAATTATGACAATTCCAAAACACAAACTTAAACTCAGTGCAGAAAGCATATTCCTCGTCATTAACACAAGCAATATGAACAAAAAAAGCATTTAAAATTTCAACTTAAACATGGAGCCCTCCTGGACCCTAATGGACACCACAAAGCAAATCACATTACCTCATCAAAACTGTACGACTCAAAGGCATATAACCCTACTTATCCTCACAATCCTAGGACACTGCATTTTCCAAAATGGACCATGGAATGTCCAGACACAGAAAGGGCTGGGGTCAATTCTAACTGTCTTGGTGACAAATTCTGACCACCTACACCTCACTGGAAACTATCTACTGCTATCAGAGTTGATGCAGCAGGATTTGGACCATGTTGATCGTTGGTGCAAACTCAAGTACAAGCTGCACTAGAGCAGATGGACCTTTCGTCCTGGACTGAAGCATGACACAACAGATCAAAATACATCAATGAAAGTAAAACACATTTAGTTCCCACAACGATGGTAGAGAATGATAGGTTCGCAAACCATAAAGGTTACTAGCAGATTAACAAAGTTAGAAACTCAAAATATTACAGTGAGTCATAAATCAGTAATTAATACATGAATTCGATTGTCAGTATAATTCTAATCAATTCAAAATAGCAAATACAAACACAAACTGTTTAAAGTTGTCATAAAGCAAGTTAAAGCAGGCACAGTTTCCCATAAAGGGAAAATACCTAATTTGCTAAGCTAGACAGTTGGAGAGTTGAGGAAAAGTCATCCAGTAGATGTCAGCAATTAAAGCCTGTAAAGGCAGAATCAAACGAAAATTCAGCCAGGCAAGTGAGAATGGATTTGCCCAACAGTCCAATTCTTTCAGGCAGGAACTAAAGAGGTGCCTACTCTCATGAGGGTGGAAAGGGGCATCTGAATCTAACTAGGAACTGGCACAATTGAAAAGCCAAGCTGTATGAAGTAATATGGGGGAGTCTTAGGCCACCCGCTTCTGGGTCCACCCATAAGTGGGAGACAGGATTCTGCCTCTATATTAACTAAGATCATTGAGGTACCTGGAAAACCCAGAGAAGTCAGTTGAATTGGGTGCCACTCTCATTTTTACTGTCTGTACTTTTCTCCACAGTGATAAGTTAAGGTGTGCCCACTTCAGGAAGTCTTTCTTAGTGCATTCCAAGCATTGGGAAAAGGTTATCTACTACCATATGGGAGAGTCCCAATCTAATCTTAATGCAAATCCACAAGGAACAGAGCTCCTCTGATATCCGTTTTATATTATAGCCATGTGTACAGTAACTCTGGACATAGGGTGAGCCTTGCATTCGTTAATTTTATTGCCTGATAAGCAGTAAGAATTGTCAGTAATGGATATTACTGCTGTTATGGAGGATTGCGGGTGGAACACAAGAAGCAGAATATCATCTGTTTAGATTAAGGCCTTTATCTCACTGTCGTCAGTGGGAATCCCCTCCACTTCATGTGCAAAGCAGATTGATTCCACCAGGGGTTCTAGGACCAAAAGGAACAGGAGGGGGACAGAGGGCACCGCTAATGAGTAACATGACCAATCTGAAAGGACTCTTACAGGAAGCCTCCACACAAAACCTCTGCTCTGAGTGCATCATACCGGATACAGACCTCACGTATGAAGTCCTCTCCCAGACCCACATGAGACAAAACACGGAAGAGGTAGTGCCACTCCACCATACCAAATGCTTTCTCAGCATCTTGTGAGAGAGCCAGCATCTCTGTCAGGTCAACTTTCATCCACCACATGAGGTGCAGCAGCGTCTGCAGGTGATTATAGGAGCTATGGTGTAAGACAATTCCCACCTGGGATTCATGAATAAGTTGGGGAATCATTTTGCCTTGGTGCATTACCAGAATGTTAGCCATAATCTTTAGATCCACATTGAGTAGAGAGATCAGGTGGTAGCTGACACAATTTAAAGGGTCCTTGATTTTCTTTGCAAGGAGGTTACAGGTTGCTCTTTTGGATACAGCTCCTAGGGAAACATTCTCCTTTGCCTCCCGAAATACTGGGTTAAATGGGGTGTAAGAAAAGTCTTTTCCCATTTTCCAAACCTCTCCGGGAGCCCACAATCCCCTGGGGATTTATATGCTGGGAGCCTCATTATGGCCGCTCTACCTTTTTCCTCTTTGAATTCCCCAGAGAATAAAGTGTGGCCTTCCTTATTTAGGGCGGTGAGATGTGATGGCCCTAAAAAGTCCTCAATCTGTGCGGAAGTAATTCCCAGTTCTAAGGTGTACAAGAAGGTGTAATAGTCAGCTAATCTATTCATGATGTCTGGGGTGCGCTAACACGTTTCTAGATGCATCATGGATCTCCAGGATGGCTAGATGGGATACGTACTCCCGTAATTGGGCGGTGTCAGAGAGTGTAGGTCTTGCAGTTCAGGAGTTCGGCTGGTGGCCAGGAGGTCTTCTGTCCATTATGGTGTTATTCACAGAACCATGCGAGGGAAAAGAAAAATAAATGAATGGGGTCAGTCACTAGAAATACAGCCAGCCCCAAAACTAGGAAATAAGAGAGTTAGAGAAGCCTGCTGAAAAAGGACCAACTGTTGCAGGCAAGAACACACAAAGGAGGTGGAATGTCGAGGAGGACGCTGAGGGAAGGAGTTAGTACAAACAGCACAAGGCCCAAGGGACACAAAGAGAGGTGAAAGGAAGAATCACTATGGGTAAACCCATCCTGAGGAGGGAGAAGGACAGGACTGGAGACAACTGAAGTGAGAAAGCAAGCCCAGAATATTGAACTGAGTGATGAGCTCAAGAGGGCTGAAAGTGCTATTCAGCAAGATGAAGTAAAATTTGAGAGCCTGGATGACGACGTATAGTCTAAGGAGGGATGGCTGCTTCTGGTGGAAGCTGATTAACAGCCACAACTCTAGGGGGCTGTGGCGGACCGGATTAATGCTTGGGATTGTGCTGGGAGGAGTGAGAGTTAACCTGTCTACGATTTGCTAGTACTAAATGGGCAGGAAGGTGAACATTTTTCACATTCTTAGGGTCACTAATGCTGTGAGTATTATGGTGACCTGGGATGGGTGCTTAGTGATGGGCTTCCGTGAATGAGCATTGAGATGTTTTTGTTTTTTTGCATATGCAGCCACCTGATGTCTGGGAAAGATGCATTAAGTTGTGGTCGTAAGGGGGATCTCATTGTGGTGAAGGAAAGAAAGACCTCAAGGGGGTCACAGGCACAAAGAACTATTGTTAAGGTAGCACCCTGTAGGTGATGTTCTGACCGGTGAAGATTCCTTTACATGTTGTTTAGTGCTCTTGAGGATCACAAACACTTACTCTGGTTGCTGGAAAATGGTCCTCCCTGAAAGGTCACCCCAAACTTTGTTTTGCCTTCCTCCTCCTTTTTTCTGACCTTGGTTTTATTGGCTTTGGGACTCTGTGCACTTTACCACTGCTAACCAGTAGTAAAATGTTTGTGCTCTGTCCTTAAAATATGGTAACATTGACCTATTCACAACTGGCATATGTAATTTACTTAAAAGTTCCTATTAATGTACACTATATGTGCCCAGGGGCTGTAAATTAAATGCTATTAAAGGGCCCACAGCATTGATTGTACCTCCCCCACTTAAGTAGCCCTTTAAACATGTCTCACACCTGCCACTGCAGAGCCTGTGTGTGCAGTTTTACTGTCACTTCGACTTGGCATTTAAAACCCTGTGCCAAGCCTTACAGTCCCCTTTTATTATACATAAATCACCCCTGAGGTAGGCCGTAGGTAGCCCATAGGACAGGTTTCTGTGTAAATAAAAGGTAGGACATGTACTTTTACGTTTTGTATGTCCTGTTGGTGAAAAACACCTAAATTCCCTTTTCACTACTGTGAGGCCTTCTCCTCTCATAGGTTAACATTGGGAAATCCTTAATTAACTTTTAAGCTGTAATTCCTGATAAGAAAAGAGTACCAGTGTCAGTGTTATATCTGTGGAATGGTAATGATAAATCCTCTTTACTGGTAAAGTTGGATCTAACCTTACTACTTTAGAAATGCCACTTTAAGAAATTGGAGCTTTATCTCCTCTTGCAGCTCTGTGTGCCTGCAATCTGTCTCCAATACACATCTGGGGTGGGTGACAGCTACACTTTGTGCATTCCCTCTTGACAGCTACAAACACAGGACGACTGGGTGTGTTTGAGCACTCATTTGCATTTTGATGGCCCTTCCTGGGAAGGAAGGGTGGGAGGGGCTGACACTTACACCTGAATAGGCAGTGCTTGTCCCACACAAAGGGCTGATTACCCTCTACCGATAGTCTGGAGACAGGACTGGGAGGAAATGGCCTCTGTGAACTTCAAAGACCCTTCTTTGAAATCACTCACACTTCAAAGACACAACTGGGTATAGGTACTGGGCCTCCTACCTACCAAAACAGTACACTACTGGGCCTGTGAATAACTCTGCCAGGAGAAAGGGATGCTGTGCTACAAGGATTGCCACTCTGCTGGACTGCTGCCCTGGAAAGACTGCTTTCTGTTTTGCTAAGCTGCTCTGCCGCCTGCTGATGTACACCCTGCTGATCTACGCCCTGCTGACGACAAGTAGTGAACCTATCTCACTTGAACCCAGAGTGACTCCAAGGGCTTGCTGGCTTGCCCCTTGTTTTGAAGTCTCAGAGGCATCAAAGACTTACTCCAACCGTGCAACAGCCAGAACTCTGCAATCTGTGAGTCCTGCCCTGCCAAGTGGTGGCAATATAGTCCTGGCCCTTTGAAAGGTGGTCTCTGCTGTGCTGATGCATCAATGACTTTGCGCCGATCGGGTCCGACGCATCGCCCTTCGACACTGACGCAGCTGCTCCTCGAAGAGATCGCTTCAACAGACTATGCGGCTCGAGGATGACAGACTGCTCAACTCGAGGACTACCCATCGTCTGCATCAAAATGGGTTTTGTCGGTGAGGCCATCATTGACTGCATGGGACGGAACCCATGCATCTCCTCCACCCACAGGATTGATACAACACATCCCCTCTTCTGCTCCACAGATCGAGTCTTCAGTATAGAAGCTTCCCCCATCAAAGGTCGTTTTTAAGCTGGACTTGCACAAGTCCTGTAGCCGGCCCGCCCTCCATCGAGTTTGGCCTGAACTTTGTATTTACCCTAGTTCAGCACAACCTCAAGTAACCTCTAAGCGCTATTGACTTTTAAGTACTACTTTTTGATTTATTCTTTAAAAATTCATAACTCCGGTTCTACTTACTGGATTTCTGTTGTTATGGTCTTGGTTTACTCATAAAAATATAATCTAATTTTCTAACCCTGTGTAAAGTACTTTTTGATGCTTCCATTGTGTTACTATGTGAGTGTGTTGCACAAATACTTTGCACATTTCCTCTTTGGATAGGCCTGGCTGCTTTGTGCCAAGCTACAAGAGGGTGAGAAAAGGTTATCTTTTAGTGTGTATCTAACTTACCATGATGAGAGTGACAGCTCCTGCTCGTACCGTGTGCATACTCTGACAACCAGAAAGCCCAGTTTTAACACTTGGCTTTTCTCTTCTTTGTTTTCCAAGGGAACCACCGTTTCGACACAACCATCCATCTGCCTGCCAAAGGAAGAGTGTGAGAGATTGGGTTGTTGGTTGATTAGGGTGTTTGCCCTGGCCAAGCAACAGCTGCAATCCCTCCTTGCATGCTGAATCCCAAAAACACACTAAATGAACCTCTACTGAACCCTGGGTAGCTTGGCACAATAAGCAGTCAGGCTTAACTTGGGGCCAATATATAAAGCATTTTTGCAACATACAAACGGTAATAAAGTGCAAACACAACACAAGAAAAAATCCCAAACTAAATTAGAAAAATATAGTACATTTTAATAAATTGTTTCACATAAAAATGATAAAAATGCAAGGAGTAGAAATGAAGTTTTCTAATTTTTAGAGAATAAACTGCAATATAGCACCCAAAAGCAGAAAGTTCAAACGGCGGTTATCTGGTCAACCTGGACTGGGTCAGAGACAAAAGTTGAAGTGGCCGCAATGTACCGCAGGTCGGATACAGTCCCAGATTACTCCTGCTGAAGACTTACCTTCTCATGTTTTGTGCCAAGAGTCCTGTTCACATTGGAGAGGGTTGCGAGGAGCAAGGACAGTGTCGTGGGCAGCAGTCGGCATGATGCGAACAGCAGACTGGGCTCTGCGGATGGGCAGGCTGGGGCTTCGCACTGGCGGTCCCTGGTGGGCTGTCTATACTGCTGTACGAAGGGACGGGCTAGCAGTGGCCTATGCTAATTTTAAATCTGAGAGGTACTGTTCTGTGCGAACTGGCCTATTCACAGTTGTGAAGACCCCAAATGCTTGATTTCATGAGCTCAAGAGCCACATTAAGGGTCCAGGACCTGAGAGGCACCACATGAGGGCCAGGAACTCGCTGAAGATGGATCCAGGAGTTGTTAGGGAACATTTTCTGTCCTTGAGGCTCAGATCAGGAAGACAGCAGACTAGCCCTTTGAGTCACTCTCTGGTCCTGGGTTCAAGATGAAGTTGCAGGTCCAGTTATTCTTCCCCAGGCAAGAGGGCAAAGCAGCAAGTCCTTTAGAGTAGCAGTTCTGCAGAGTGACAGTCATTTCAGCAGCATAGTAGTCCTTCTTCCCTGCAGAGTATCCACAGGTCCAGAAGTGTACTGAAAAGGTGAAGTGAAGGTCCTAATATTATACCCTGGTGTCTTCTCCTGGAAGGTGGGAGAATCTTCTGGAAAGGTGTGTTGAAGTGCATGGAGTTTCCTGACTCCTCTGGCTCCAAGCTGGCTGCAGTGAAAATACAGGGTTGCTAGGCCTTTTGTGTGAAGGCAGAGCACAGGCTATTCAGGTGTAAGTTGGGGCTGCACTAAGCTATGTCCCCATCCTCCCAGCCGATGGCCCATTCTGGCCCACCTTATCCCACTATTGTGTAACTGTCTGGGAGAAATTCACAAAGTCTAACTTTTCAGCTACCCTCTGCCATGTGACCCAGGCCAGGCTGCAGGCACCACATAGTTAAGGCAAGAAAATGCCAACTTTCTAAAAGTGGCATTTTCAGAACTGTAATTTAAGATTCGACTTCACCAGAAGTGAGGATTTTAAATTAGGATTCCAGAAACACCAAACGTAATCTGATTATGTTTTCCCATTTGCAAGTTATACCTATAAAATAATAATAAAACAACTCCAATGTTATCCTATAGAAGCGATAGGCTTGTAGTACTGAAAATTAATGTAAGAGTTTTTTGCTACCAGCACATGTAAAACTTAAAGGTATATGTCCACATTTTTAATACATCGCACCTTGCCCTCTGGAATGTCCAGGACCTACACTGGGGGTGACTTATATATATTTAAAACAAAGATTTGAGCCTCACAAAGGGTTTATTTGCCAGATCGACATGGCAGTTTAAAACCACACACACAGGCTCTGCAATAGCAAGCCTGATACATGTTTAAAGGGCTGCTTAAGGGGGTGGCAGAGTCAGTGCTACAGACCCACTAGTAGCTTTTAATTTACAGGCCCTGGGTACATGTAGTACTACTTTACTAGGGACGTATAAATAAATTAAATAGGCCAATTGGGTATAAACCAATTCTTCCTCAGCGACCTCCCACACTGGGGTAGGAACAATGCCACGCCAGCGGACTCAACCAGGGCCACAGGATCTGGGAGTTCATATATATCTTTTTTCATGACAAATTCACTGGTCCTGTTCAGGTCAAAAAGATTCAAATTACCTAGGGTTACACCCAAAGAAATTCCTTTATTTATGAGTAACCCTGGTAATAGTTAAAAACAGAAAGCCTGGTCCATTGATTAAATGCCATGAATCATCTGACCATTTAGAATCCTTAAAATACCAACATGTTTGACCTGTACTCATGCCCAAAGGGTCAAAGGTCTTTGACGGGGTAACAGGACTACCTAGTATGACAACCATTCATACCATTCAGGAATATAATTTATTATCCTACCAGGCCATCCTATAATAGGGCAACAAGTTAGGGGAAAAAAAAACATAGCAATCGTTATTGCTGTTTGCCCAACCTTAAACCCTTTCACAATTAGTATATGGGGAGTTAGGAAAATACCTTAATACTCTAAGTCCCAAAATCCAACATTTGTAGCTTTATGTTAAAAAACCACACCACCACCAAGTGACCACCATAAAATTCCATCTCTCACCTCTACAGAATGTCTGCCTCTACACATAAGAGACTACTACCCACCATCCTTATCTTAGTATTTTCTAGCAAAAGGTGATAGCAATATCATATGCTGGAGATTGGAGTATACCTCCATGCACTTCCCTGAGTCTTATTGAACTACAGGCTTCATGGTACATTGTGGGGGAACGCCTTCTCTGTAGTCACTCACTAGAAATATGCATAGAATATACATCATTATGGAAAGGTGGGAACAAATTATAACTCAACTCTCTGCTCCCTTAAGTGCGTGAACAACACATACGTGAGTCTTGTTTGTGTTCCCATATCCGGTGCTCCTCCATCTAACTACCTTAATAACTTTATAATGGCAACCTAATTATAGTTGTACACATGCCGAAAAAAGATGGTAATTTTTCTCTTTTATGCCCCTAATATCATTCAGGTAGTCAAGGCACTGATTGCAGTTCTCTGTGTGCCTATATCAACCGTCAGACTGCCATCACACTATTGTAATAGAGACCATGTCCTTCTGCCACACATGCTAGAAAAAATGCTACTTATCCATTCTTATGCCCCTTCAGGCACAGAGTGTATATAGTCATGGTTGAGTTTATAAATCACCAGTGTGTTAACACCCATACTTTCATTGTGACAATCAAGTCACACTCATCCACTTCCTACATCAAAAGGCCAGTGCTAGCTCTGTACATAGTAATGGACCCCATCCACTGCCGTATCCTCAACACCGCTCAGGGCGGGCTGTATAGATGCTTGTTGTTAGACCAGGCATTCTTGGTGTGAATTCCCGTATCTTTTTGCCTCTGCTTCCTGTTTTTTTGACTGTATGCTGGACTTCGTTTTTTGCTGGTTTTTGGTACTCTGGGCACTTTATCACTGCTGACCAGTGCTAAAGTGCAAGTACTCCCTGTGTAAATTGTGATTACGATTGGTTACCCTTGGTTGGCATATTTGATTTACTAAGTGAGCTAGAGGTGACCAGGGCATGTAAATCAACTGCTACTAGTGGGCCTGCAGCACTGATTGTGCCACCCACTTGAGTAGCCCTGTAAACATGGCTCAGACCTGCCACTGCAGTGTCTGTGTGTGCATCTTGCACTGCCAATTCGACCTGGCAAGTGTGTTCACTTGTCAGGCCCAAACCTTCCCCTTTACTACATGTGAGTCACCCCAAGGTAGGCCCTAGGTAGTCCCACAGGCAGGGCGCAGAGTAATTAAAATGTAGGGCATGTACTGGTGTGTTTTACATCTCTGATAGTGAAATGCTGCCAAATTCGTTGTTCACTATTCCAAGGCCTATCTCTCCCATAGGTTAACATGGCGGTGACCTTTAAATATCTTTTAACTGCAGTTTCCCATTGGGAGCAGATAGGGATAGATTTTGAGGTTCTCTGAACTCACAATTTAAAAAGAGATCTTTTGGTAGAGTTTGTTTTTAGATTGTCTGTTTGAAAATGCCACTTTTAGAAAGTGGACATTTTCTTGCTTAACCATTCTGTGCTTCTGCCTGCCTGTGGAATCCACGTCTGGGTCAGACTGACAGTTGATCTATTTGTGAATTCCTCCTAGACAGTGACACAAAGGGAGCTGAGGAGTGTCCACCATATCCTGATGAGTTTCTTGGGCTAGAGTAGAGATTTAGGAGCTGACACACTTGAAAGGACTGTGCCTGTCCTCACACAGTGCAGTCTCGAAACCCCTGGTGTGTGTCTGGGGCCTGGCCTGGGTAAGGCAGGATCTTGTGATCAACAGAGACTTTCCTTTGAAGTTATCCTACTTCAAAGGGAGAAAAGTAGTGGATCCAAAACCCCAGACCTTTAGAATACTTCTGGATCAAGAGGAACATCTGCCAAGGAGAAGAGCTGAAGAGCTGGAGGAAGAGTACTGCCCCTTTGCTGTGTGTGCTTTGCTGGGTTGGCCTGCAGTTGCTGCTTCTGCCTTACAGAGGACAAAGACTGGACTTTGCTGTGTATACTGCTTGTGAAGATTCTCCAAGGGCTTGGGGACTGAGCTTGCCCCCTGTTCTGAAGTCTCAGGGCCATCAAAGACTTCATTTGCCAGTACTTGGGCTCTCTTGCTGAGACCCCTACCCTGCCAAGTGGTCCACATCCAGTCCCTGGGCCCTTGAAAGGAGAAGCTGGTGAACCCAAGGAGAAAATCCATGCACTGAAGCCGAGCGGCAGAAAAATCGACATAGCGCCTCCACTGCGACAGATAAATCGAAGCACCGCCGGTAAAATCAATGCATCACCAGCTCAGTATGGATTAATTGCTGCTGTGCGTCCGGATTTTCTACGCATTATCCCTGGGCGTCAAAATCTTCAAAATCACCGCACGGACCAGAGGCTGCTGTTCTGAACCCATAACTCAAGCCGCACTGAGGCTACACTAAATGGGACAGATCTGAACAGGGGTCTTTCCATAGTGTATCTTCAACATTTCTTCTTACATATTTTGCATATCAAATCATATCCAGTGGAAATTATAACCATCAGCCAAAAAGGAAAATCATACAACTTCGTAAATGGTGGTGTTGTTGTGTTATGAGCCACGTATTTTTGGGGCCACCTTTTGGCTTCACAGTCTTATTAAAATACTGGACACATTTGGAACAGACATTTCATAAGCTGTACCCAGTTCTTGGTTCAGAGGAAACCCCAAAAACTATGGGGCTAGAAACGCATTGACACCATGCATTAGGGAGTTGTAGGATTTTTTTTATGCAGGCCACCTGTTAAAATATAGGTGCCTTGTTTTGGTTTAACTGACAAGTTGTCACAACCCCTGTTGATGCTTCATTTAAAGTGTGTAGACAATTGAGATAAATATGACATTCCTAATGTTCATAAAGTTGTGCACTGGTATATTTTATATGTGTCACAAATTGCTTGTTTTTGAAAATGTATAATTTATGATTTTTTTATATGACATTGAAATAAGATTAGGGTTGTTTAAGTATATCTGACATTGACGTGTTGTTATATTTTCCAAAGTATATGATTTCATATGCAAAAAATGTGGGAAAAATATTGAAGCGACACTATGGAAAGAGAACATGATCATGTTAATTACATTTCTTGTTCATGTTATAGTATTTGTTTGTGTTTGTAAAACAGTTTCAGACAAGGTAAATAGTTGTGTTTTGTAGATTTTCATGTGGCATAACCTTGCTGAATAGATAAACCCAACCCCTTGGTATAAACTTTCTAAAAGTGCCGTTTTCAAGCTTGTAATGATGAATTTAACGTTACTAGTAAGTAGGGTTTATCATTACAAGTGCAAAGGTACCAAACATTACATATCTACCTCCTGTCCTTTGGGAATTACAGCTTAATAAAAGTAATAAGGAATACCCATTTTTATCCTTTGGAAGGAGTAGGCCTCTCAATGATGAAAAAAAAATTCAAAGTTTTTCACTACTTGAATATATAAACCTTAAAAGTACATGTATAACATTTAATTACACTGCACCCTGGCTACCTAGGGTCTACCGTAGGGATGCCATATATGCAATAAAAGGGGAGTTTAAGACTTGGCAAGGGAGTTTAAATGCCAAGTCAGAAAATCAATGTGATACTGCATTCAGGCTACAACAGACATGTTTTACAAGACTACTTGGGTGGGTGGCACAATAAGTGCTGCAGGGCCACACAAAGCGTTTAACTTACAGGGCCTAGGAACACAGTATACCACTCTAAAAGGTACTTAAAAGTAAATTAAAAATGCCAATTGGTATACACCAATTTGACCATGTTTTAGGAAGAGAGCACAAGCACTTTAGCATTGGTTAGCAGTGGTAAGTGCCCAGAGTCCTAAGGCCAACAAAAATGAATTCAGCAAAAAATGGAGGGAAAAGTTAAAAACTCTAGGGGTGACTCTGCAGAGAGGGCATTTCTAACATGACACCCCTCCTGCCTAAAGCCAGGGTAAACTACTCAATACCTTGATCGACTTCTCTGCTTTGCTAATAGATCATTGACAATGGCCCACTATTACAGGGACACTTGTCAGTTCTATGGCCCTCCAAATTCAGTTGGACCCCTCTGTCTACGCTCTCCTGAGCCACTGACCTGACCGATGGGGAACCCTTCTCCTCACCAGTGGAACCCATCTACAAAGCACCTAACCTTAACTTGCTCACAGATGCATCCTCTTAGGCAGCTAGTACCACAATGACCAACAAAGTGATGTGGCCCATTCTACTCCCTGTATCAGACTTCTGTCTTCAACCTTAAGAAAACTCCACAAGGACACCAACCAAAAAAGGCGACTGACAGCTGTCAGGGTCAACAACCAGGTCCCAGGCCATCCAACGGTCTCTGACCTCTGTGGTTTCTGAGAGTAGGGGCAGTAGTCCCAGGTGTTTTGCACCCTTCTCCACTCTCCCTCCTGCAAGCTCAATGGTGATATACTGGGACTGGTCACTCAGCCCAAGATCTGTACCATGAGGCTGAAGAGGAGTCCGGGGTGAGTCATTCCTCCCCCTACCCCCTTTTATGGGTCTCGGTACCCTCCACTGTGGTAACCACAGAAAACTGAACCGGCAGGGTTCCTTTGGCAGCCACCCCACCGAGTTCTCCTGACATCAGGAGCAACTCACTCCACAGAATGCAGTCTATGGGCATCTGGGAATTAACTATGGCCCTTCTCTGGGTCATGTCCCCATTCCACTCCAGGAATACCAGGGCCATAGGGCAGAAAAAGCCCTGCCCATGGGCCGGAGTTACACTACACACTTGGCCAGTGTACTGATATGGAGAAACTAGCCTTTCCACTACCATGGTCTGATTAGGCCTGGTGTCTCTCAGAGCAGTGACAGGGATCCCATTCACACCCACCTTGTGAAAGTGATGACTCCTGTTCTAAGGGATCACAAGCACAAACTCCGAGTCTATGTTCCAAGGGAAATTAGAGCAAGTTCCACCTACTGACCCTGGGGACTATCCACCGCTAAGGCCATATTGGCCACCCATGTAGAGGTCCAACCAGTGGGTGGTTTCTTTGGACTGACAGAGTCCACCTGCTTGCGTCTTAGTTGGTAAAAATCAAAACAGCGGGCTGGAATTTGGGCACCCTGGCCCACAACCTACCAGAACCTTCTTCCTAGAAAGGACATTGGAACCCTTTCCTTCCCCTTACCCTGAAACTGGTGTGGTTCTCGCTTGACCTCCCCCTCACTCTGCTGCAGGAAACCTGAGCTACCGTACATGGAGTCACTCCCAGGTACCTATTTGGACACTCTGGTGCTGACCCAGTGGTCTGCCTCCTCAGCAAACTTCCTTGGGTCAGCAACCTTGCTATCTATAAGGCAATGATGCAACTCTGTGAAACAGGTATGGAGCATATGCTCCCTTGGGATTAGGTTGTACACCCAGTGAAACCATCTACCTTGCCACCCCTCACCGAAGCCCTTCAGTGTCTTGCTGGCATAATCTATGAAGTCCACTCAAGACTGGTTCAGGGGTGTGTTTCTGTCCCTGAACCTTTGCCTGTATTTCTCACCAGTCAACCCATATTTGGAAAGAAGAATGGCCTTCATGGGGGGAAACCTGGTCTGGTCCTCTACCTCTGTGTCTCTCCCTACCGTGGGCATATACCTCCACAAGCTACCCCCCCAAGCCCACCAAGTACTCCTCTAGAACATTATGTACCCTCATGGCCACCTCATAGGCTGAAAAGCATTTATCCATATCACCCCCACCACATAACTGGACATCAGATCTTTCGGTATGTGGACTCTCACCTCTCCAGTAGACGTTACTAATTCAATACCACCATTATTGCTGGATTCCATTTGTTTAGCTCTCAAGTCCAGCTCTCTGAAACTGAGCTCATGGGCCATCCTCCTCCCCGCAATGGCCATTCTCGTCTCCTCCAAGGACTTTTCAGGCTCACATTTCTACTTCTCCAACTTTAGTCTGGCCCGCTCCAGCTTAAGCTTCCTTTTCTCTCTCCTGCCCTTCATCTCCACTTGTGACAGGCCTTTGGAAGACACACTGCTCCCTGCACCATCCCTAGTATCCTGATTCTCCTCCTGGGGCCAGGGGGCTTCTCCCTGCAGCTCTGGGTTCTCATTTGGGTCCTGGTCCTCATGTTTATGGGTCCCAGGTCCCCTTCAGAATCATCCTCCTCTGTTGCTGCTTGAAGCCTCTAGACCGCCTCACAGGCTCGAAGGGCAACATTGGAAGCTTTCCTCCCCTTTCCTTCTCACATGTAGCCCCCCTCATGTAGCCCACCTCTCCTTGCATAGTTTTTGCAGCTCAACCTTAGAGAGGGTGTTTATATTCATCAGCTCCTGCTCCATGGAGGTAGAGAAAGGTAGGGTTACTTAAATTTAGAAAAAATAAAAACAGCCAATGGAGACTAGCTAGAGTTTAAAAATAGGTCACTCTGATTCCAAATTATTTAGCTGGGATTTTTGTGTAACACAAATCACTGTATGGTATTGCACAAACACAAGTCCTGAGCCACATGGCTGAACACCAATATAAAAAATTGGGTTGTTGGTTGACTAGGGTGAGAATCCTGGTCAAGCAACAGCCACCGTCCCCTGTAGGATGAACCACAAAAAGTCACTCAATTAACTTGTGCTTCACCCTTGTTAGGTTGGAACAAAAATCAGTCAGGCTTAACTTAGAGGCAATGTGTAAAGTATTTATACAACACACAAACGGTACTAAAGTGAAAACACAATACAATAAAAATCCTAAACCAACCACAGACTTTTTGTCACCTTTAGCACCACAACCAAGGGTCTAGGAGTGGAGGGAGACCTCTTGGGGAATTCAGGGCTCACTCAAGCTGGGTCCAGGTATGGGGTCAAGATGGTGGGAGCCTGTTATGTCACTGTGACTCTGAACAAGAGGCCAGCAAAATGACCCTTGGAGTCACTTCTGGAAGTCCTGGTTGCAGGTAAAGATGCAGGGCTCAACTGCAGGGCTAGCCTCTAAGGGTACAAGACAGGGTCCCGAAAACATATCAGTCCTTCCAGGTACAGCAGCAGTCTGGCAGAGTGCACAGCAGCAGGCAGTATTCTGAGAGTCCTTCCACAGGTCCAGTAGTGAACTGAAGAGTATTTTTATACTCTTGTACCCTGTTCCTAGAAGGTGGAATAAGTTCCCAGAAAGGTACTTTGGAGTACTGGCAGCACAGATAATACAGGGTTGTTGAGCCTATTGTGAGGAAACAGGACACAGCTTATTCACGTGGAAGTGGGGCTGCGCTTAGCTTCGCCCCCAATCAAGCCACCTAATGGGCTTTAGACGCTCAGCTAATCCCGTTATTGTTTGACTGTCTGAAGGGAATTCACAAAGTCCTAACTGTCAATTACAGCCAGCCACATGACTTGACAGGTTGCAGGCACAGAGGGTCAAGGGCAGGAAAATGCAATCTCCATAAAAGTGGCATTTTCAAACTTGTAATAAGAAATTCGACTTTACCAATAAAGATGGTTTATCATTACAAGTGCATAGGTACCAAACATAATCTATCAATCTCTTCTCCTTTAGGAATTACAGCTTATTAAAAGTAATAAGGAATCCCCAATGTTATCCTATGGGAGGAATAGGCCTCACAGTAGTGAAAAACGAATTTGGATGTTTTTCACTAGTGGGACATTTAAAGCTTAAAAGTACATGTCCAACCATTTGAATACACTGCACCCTCCCCTATGCGCTACCTAGGGACTACCTTAAGGGTCACTTATATACACAAAACGGTTAGTTTAAAGGTTGGCAAAAGGGTATAAATGTCAAGATGGCTATGTGACATTGCATTCAGGCTGCAACGACAGGCCTGGGACATGATTTAGAGAGCTACGTAGGTGGGTGGCACAATAAGTGCTGCAGGCCCACTAGTAGCATTTTATCTGCAGGACCTGGGAATATGGTATAGCACACTACAAGGGACTTAAAAATAAATTAAATATGCCAATTGGGTGTACAACAATTTGACCATGTTTTAGGGAGAGAGCGCAAGCACTTTAGCACTGGTTTCGCAGTGGTAACTTGCACAGAGTCCTAAGGCCAACAAAAATAAATTCAGCAACAAATGGAGGGAAAGGGCAAAAAGTTTGGGGGTTGGCCCTGCAGAGAGAGCCATTTCCAACAATTGTTTTTTTGCATAATGTAGTGAGACCATCCACTGAAATTCATGGAAATTAGTCTCAGTGGTTTAGATATTGCAGTGTGACCCAGAGGATATGCTTGCCTAGCTGGATGCAATAGGTACCTGTTGGAGATGCGACCTCCGGAGGCAGTTAGTGCAATGTACTAGCACGGCTTGTGGGGATGGTAAAAGAAATGGGGTAACACAAAAGGGAGGGGGAGGCCTTCGGGGAATGAACCAACCACCAAACCTTGCACCATGAGCCCGAACCTGTGCAGATTGGCACCACGTCCCTATATATCCACCTGCCAATGTCAAGGCATTGGAAATTTGTGTCATGCTTATTGAGACGGAGTGTGCAGGTGATGTCCCTACCTACGCCCAGTATGCTGGGATCACCACCAACGGGAATTTAGTGGGGACGTCCCCGGGGCCCTCTTCCTTGTATTGTGTCACAAATGGGGAGGACAAATGACGGTAGCAATCAGACTGTGTGGTGGTGACACAGATACCACTCATTGGTCTTGGTGAAGGGATGCAAACAATAGAGTTCCGACCTAGGTTAGTACAAGAGCAGTGGCATAGAAAAGTTAGAACAATATAACACATACAATAAATAATAATGGCACACCAAGCACATGATATGTTTAGTTCTCTCCAATTTCCCCTTCTGTCCCAGGCTGCTGCTTCAGTGAGGATTGCAAATTATCTCTGTTTCTGTCTTTATGCAATATCTCCACAACTTGGTAGAGAACAGCACAATCCAATTACCTCCTCAGTGCAAAGCTCACAGATGTCACCGCTGGAACCTTGAGGTTCCAGAGAGGGGGACAATTCCTCTTGAGGGGCCTGCCTCACTGTGCCATGGGAGGTGGTATCCATTGGGTGGTCATCCAGGGTATTGTGAAACACTTCAAGGTCTTCTGTATCCAAGAACTCTTTTATTTGCTCATCCACTGTCACCAGCATTCCTGCTGGGTCTGGGAGACTCTACTTGATGTCTCTATGCTTCAGCTGAGGGCAGAGTGCTATGAATCTCTTGCCTCAGACACTGGTAGCCAATGAGTATTCCACAGAGAATGACACCAGACTTCCATTAATTAGGAGGGGTTCCATTGCACTTTTATACTCCATTAAGATGGCCCTACATTGTTGGTGGTTCAATGCACAGGCTATGATTGGACCTGGAGTGTTGGTGTGCGAAGCCCAGTAGGATCAGAACCCATGGACTCTCTGAAGTTTCAAGGGTTCAGGCAATTATATGCAGAAGAGTTCCAGAACCATAGTGGTCAGAAAGGCCATCACGATAGTCTTTTCTGCCCCCTCTGGGATACCATGAATCCAGAGGATGTCTTTCCTGGTTCTGTCCTCTAAATCCATCACTTTGCTGTACATCTCATCGTGAGTCCAGGATATGTTCGTATTGAGATTTCACTGTATCCAGCCTTTGATCCACTTTGTCCAATCATGTATGAATCATGGGCATCTACTGCTGAATGGCTTTTACCTCTCTTGTGGGGTCTGTCATTTTTTAGCCCATTTTAGTAAGTGAAGTTCCTGTGGCAAACATCTCTTAAGAAGCATCTCCATGTTCTAGGTGGTGATCAAGGCAGTGTTTTTTCAGGGTCTGCTGCAAAGGGCACACCACCTCTGAAACCAAGAGCTAGCGGGCCAAATGCTTATGAGATGAAATGAGAGGCTAGAAATACCTATGTGGGGAGGTCTGTTGCAGCATGCACTAGAGATCCTTGTAGACTAGGTATGTGAAAAGATTCAGAAAAACTATAACTAGTCCCAAGGTTGTGAGTGCTAGGCCTTGACAGGGGTTGGGGCCGGGGGCCAGACATCTGCTCTCCAATACCCCCCAGACAACTTCTTGGTTCTGCAAAGGGAGGCTTCAGCCTCTATCCATGCCAGAGCTCCTGCACTGTGGGTCCATCCAGGACAATCATGGCCCCTGCGAGTGGTGGTGCGACACTAGGGGACAGAGACAAGATGGGCTGTTTAGGAATTTTCTTTATTCCCACTGTGCCCATGCCCCCAACCAAGTCATCACTTACAGATCCCGCCATTGGCAAAAACGAGAATGCGCCTCCATTGGCAGCTATGTGCCAGACTCTTCTAATATATTGGTGTCTCAGGCCCAGGGGCAGTGGTGATGTGGTGCAGGCTGTCAGGAAGCAGGTCCTGATGTCCACAAGTGTAGGCGCTGGTAAATCAAGGTTCCTGAGGCCACCTTCCAGCAGGCCCACCCTCGACAGCAAACCTCAGGAAGAGAGCTGAGCTGCAGCTCCACTGCGGTCACTACACAGATTGCTCACAACAGTGAGGGAAAATTAACTACCCCCTTCTTGCCCCCTCAATTAGTAGGGTGGCAGTAGAGATCAAACTAAGTGACTGATCAGACCCAATGTAGATCAAGGATGCTGGTGTCGTCCCATCAATGTCACAGCCAGTCTTCCATCAGAAGAGCATCCCAGGTAGGCAACCCGGGTTTGGTCTCTTCTATGTTGAAACTTGGTCTAATTCAGCAGCTGCGATGTAAGGGGCATATTTATACTCCGTTTGCGCCAAATTTGCGTCGTTTTTTTCGACGCGAATTCGGCGCAAAACTAACGCCATATTTATACTTTGGCGTTAGACGCGTCTAGCGCCAAAGTATGAGGAAAGAGCGTCATTTTTTTGCGTGAACGGCTTCCTTGCGTTAATGAGATGCAAGGTAGGCGTTCCCGTCTAAAAAAATGACTGCGACGCAAATGCGTCGTATTTATACTCCCGGGCAAAAATCACGCCCGGGAGTGGGCGGGCCAAAAAACCCCGCATTTGCGCCGGATTTTAGCGCCTGGGTCAGGGCAGGCGTTAAGGGACCTGTGGGCCCTTTTGTACACTTTCTCTTTAGGACAGACTCAATGTTTGGGTATTTTCAGCTGCATTATCTCAACTGGTGAAAACTGTCAGACATTGGAGCTAAATTCATGTTAGGAGTTTAACAGGATGAATCAATGAGAATCAGAGAAATATTTTATCAAGTTGGGTTATGACTACTTTTTTATGGTGGAGCCTATTTGCAAGGCATTTGCCTATTGAAGAGGATATAAATGGTGATAGGCAGAGAGACAAGGATCATTTGAGAGTGAGTTGGAATGTTTCTTGGTGTTGGTTTTGCTACTTATGGAGTAGGTGATAGTTAATTTGTTTTTTCCAGATTGGGTATCATCTTCAATGTTCTTGCTGCACGGTCACCAAACATCACAGAAGCCAACAAGGCAGTTACAAAACATTCAATAATATGATACTGTGTGACCAACATTAGAAATCAGAATGCATTGCAATATTAAAACATAGTAAAGTAAACAGTACGTATGTTGACCTATATTGGAAGGTACAGAAGCTGGCAAAAGGCAGATCATCAAATAGTGAACTACTGCAGATAACACTCACTAAGAAGTATGAATTTGCACCGCTAAAGCAATCACAACAACTTTGTGCATACCAACTCTGTGTTTGCAGTAAACAAACATTAATTTCAATGTCCACATTGTTAGTCTTTGTAGGTCACAGAAGAAATGTGGCAACAAATTAGCATTCTCCTGTACTTGTAACTCCTCAGTGAACAAAAACATTATTTCTGAACTTGTTTGTATACTAAAAAATATTGACGGAGTGCCTTATGCATGTTATTATTAAATAAAAAATGTAAAATATGTAACTCTATAATTTAAATATGTATTAATAACCTGCAACTAATAAAAGAAAATGCTACAGCACATTAAATCATCAAATTAAATGTGTATTAAATAGTGAAATAAAGTATATATATTAATTTAATTTATGAATATTAATTATTAACCAATAACTAAAACATACCCACTCTCACCAACATTTCTATTTCCTTTTAATTTTAGTGAACTTGTTAGATATGTAATTAACTTATGCATTTTCTCATTATTTCAAAAAAAGCTTAAAAGTTTACTTCATTTTTTATATTGTTTGCTTATGTGTTAAAAAAAATAAAACAAAATGATTCAATAACTATACATATTTTTTAATCACTAAAACAAACTGTGAAAGTGAGATGTACAATATATGTGTTGGAATGCCCTTATGGAGTCCAGAATATCGCGAGTATGGCGCTTACCCTTAAGAAAGAAAAAGTAAACAACTTTTTTTTTTTTTTTAAACATATTTTATTAATATTTTGTTATTGTACATTTGTGTGTCGGTTCGGAGTAATCACTTGCATCAGTTATGCATGAACATATAAGCTGGTCACAATTTAAGTATACATTACTCGTGTTACACAGCTGGTTCTTGCGGAGCACCTAGTATTGTTTGTGCAGTTACCGGGTCCTGACTCTAGTACTTTAAGCCCCTTGACCCACTACTCCGAGTTCATCGTTGGTCTTAATGTATTAGTTTTATGTCATTCTTATATGTAACAAGTTTGTGGATAAAAAAAGAAAAAAAAAACATTCCTATTTGCAACTTGGAGAGGGGATCATAGGAAGTGAAGATAGGGGATAATGGGAGGGGAAAGGAGGAGATGGGAGGAGAGGGAGATTAGGAGGGGATAGGAAGGGTAGTCAAACTAAACGAAGGGTCAACTTTACAGCATTGTGTGGGTGATACTTGTGGCTAATGTTCATTAAGGAGCTAGTGCGCTATGACAGCCTTATGGGGGGTCATGCCCGGGGCGCACCAGTATGCGGGTGTGGCAGGTGTCTGCTCCCTCCTCCTCTTCCTCCACCTTACTCTTGGGGCATTGTGAATGGTGGCGGTTCGTGTGGCTTCTTTATCGTTTCTGCATGTGGTCTTATTGTCAGTACATGGACCTCAGGGCACCAACCGGGCAACCCCCTGCTCCGGGCCACCCCCTGAGGCATGCCGCTCCACGGCCTCCCCCACCTCGGTGTTTGTTGTTCCCTTGGTTAATGCGTCCCATGTCGTCACCAGTTCTTCCCAGGTCGGGGCGATAGGAACTAGTCGGACGCCCTTAGCTTCCTCAGCTTTCAGGACCTGTAGTTCGGCCCTGGACCATTTCGTAACATCCCTTTTCCAATCTGTAAGCGATGGGCAGACTGGGGGCCCTCCAGCCCCTCCAGATCAGCCTTTTATAGAGGGCCAGCGTTAGGTCTAGGAAACGCCCTCTTACTTTCCCATTGAACTCAGTCTGCCTGAGTCCCAGCAAGCACAAGTCCGGGGTGGGCCTTAACTCCGCTCCGAGTAGCCGGGATAAGGCAGCCAGTGCCTCCCTCCAGCCGATCTGGAGCACCGGGCACCCCCACACCATATGGTAAAAATCCACCTCGCCCCCCTGGCATCTTGGGCATGTCCTGGGGGTACCTCCGTATATTCGGAATAGTCGGTGCGGTGTGAGGTACGTTCTGTGTAGGTAATTATATTGGATGTAACGTAGTCTCATGTTACGTGAGACCACCTGGAGGTATGCTAGTACTTTGCTCCATTCCGATTCAGTTAATTCCCTCCCAATTTTGCCTTCCCATCGCTCCCTCAGGGATTGCAAAGGGTCCAATGCTGCGTGGGCCTGGGCCCGGTAGATTTTGGCTATCAGGTGGGGTTCACACCCCGATGTCAGCAAAAGGTGCAGTACCCCGTGGACTGCAGGCTCTGCGTTTATCGTGCACCAGTGATCTTTCAGGGCGTGAACCAGCCTCCCGAAGAGCAGGAACTGGCCCCGGGGAACACCCGCTTCCGTTATGGCAGAGAAATCCCTCAGTACCCCCGTTAAAGAGGCCGCTCACGGTCACAATCCCTGCTCTAGTCCATGGGCCAAGTCCGAGGCCTCCCGGGCACAGTCCCCCAGCTCCCAGGACCAGTGCCGAAATCGGCAGGGCCGGAGAATAAGGGGGGCCCACTCCCACTCTTTTCATGCACCTCTCCCAACATGCCAATGCAACATTCGTCATAATGTTGCTACCAGGTAGGGTTATCTTCCTACCTATCATACGTGCCACGATCCATGTTGCATCTATTGTCCCCAGAGGTGTGCACAAGTCCAGTGGTCCTCTGCCTGACATCTAGCCAGATACCCATTGTAGCTGGGATGCCAAGTAATAAGCCTCAAAGTCGGGGCGCCCAGTCCTCCCATTTGGGTCGGTCTGCAGAGGGTTGTGAGTGCGGTGCGTCTACGACCATCATCCCATATTAGTTCCCTTAGCAGCATGTTCAGGTCGCAGAACCATGATGGGGGGATCAGCAGTGGTAGGTTTGCGAAGTAATAGAGGAGTCGGGGAAGCATGATCATTTTGGACAGTGCCACTCTAGCCATTACTGTGAGTTTCAAAGAACGCCAGAATCCCACCAAGGACCTCAGTGATCGCAGTGCCCTGCCCAGATTACCTTCCCTGAGATCTCCCAGCTCGTGGAATATCTGGATACCTAGATATTTGAAAGTACGGGGGCCCAGTTCATGTCCATCGGGCATGACGTAGGACACACGCCATCAGGAGACAGAGGGAACACGTACGTTTTGCCGCGGTTTAGGCGGAGTCCGGAGACCTCGCCAAAGTTCTCTAAGACACTGAGGGCCCAGGGGAGGCTGCTGTTGCCATCTCTAAGGTATATTAGTATGTCGTCAGCGTACAGGGAGACAATGTGTTCAGTTGGTCCGTACATTACACCCCGTCCTACTCCCTCCTCCCGCAGTCGGCTCGCGAGAGGCTCAATCGCTAGGGCAAACAGAAGCGGGGAGAGGGGGCATCCCTGTCTAGTTCCACAAAACACTGGGTATGCTCTGGATATGATTTTACCCGTCTTCACTCTTGCTAGTGGGGACGAATATAGTAGGTCAACCCATCTCACCCAGGCCCATCCTCATCATCACCGACCTCAGGTAGTCCCACCTTATTGAATCGAAAGCCTTTTCGAAGTCCACCGCCAACAGGAGCCCGGTCGGTGGAATCGATTCTCGGGGCATGTGCATGACAGAGAAAAGGCGCCTAAGGTTTAGGGAGGTGCGGCGGCCCGGAATGAAGCCGTTTTGATCAGCATGGATCAACGTGGGCATATGGGGGAGCAGGCGATCAGCCAAGATCTTGCTAAGAATCTTAAAGTCGCTGTTCAGCATTGACAGAGGGCGGAAATCTGTCACTGAGGCCTCACTATTGGTGGACTTAGGGAGTGGCACTACTAGTGCTTCGCACATCGTGTCTGGTAACTGACCGCACTGCAACGCCTCCGCATACATTTCCGTCAAGTTTGGGGTTAACAAGGATCTATATTTTTTGTAAAAGTCCATGGGAAGACCGTCCATTCCGGGGGTCCTCCCAGGAGCCAGATGCGCTATTGCGTCGTTGATCTCTTCTAAGGTCACTGCCCCACCCAGGCTGTCTCTGTCCTCTGGTCTCAGTTCCCGGATCGGGGTCTGTCGCAGATAATTGTTAAAGATCACTGGCTCCAGGCTGCTAGGTCTACCATACAGGCGCATGTAATAATCTCTGAATGCGTCGTTGATGGGGCCTGGGCTAAGTCTACGGTTTCCCTCTTTGTCTGTTACACTAGTGATGGGTTCACTGCTCCCGCCCGGGCTCACCAGCCATGCCAGAAGCCTGCCCGACCTCCCCTCCTCTGACTGCAGGGATGCCAGGTATTTCTGCATGCTGTGACATCTGAGCTTTTCCTTGGCTTGGGAGTGTTCTCTGCGGGCACGGTTATATTCTTCCTCCTCGTGTGCTGCAAGGCCCAGGCTTAGCTCGCGCTTGTGTATGATCTTCTCTAACGCAGTGAGCTCCTTTTCCAGTGTTTTCCTCACCCCTACTGACTGCCCCAGGCAAAAAACCCTCGTCCCCACCTTAAGTGTCTCCCACTCCACTGCCCTGGAGGAGGTGGTTCCTCTATTGATCTCAATGTGTTCTGATAGGTAGTCTCATAGTGCCTCTCTATACGCTTGATCCTCGAGCGCCGCAGGGGTAAGCCGCCATGACGGTATGGGGGGTCTATCCTGCAATGTCCTCAATGTTAATAATAGCGGGTTGTGGTCTGAGATTGTTCGGACTAGGTATTCAGAACGTGTCATCCCATGGGCCAAACCCGTGGTGCAGACCACCCTGTCAATTCTGGTGTGGAGGTGGTGGAGGCCCGAGTAAAACGAGTAGTCCCTGTCGGTTGGGTGGTGAACCCGCCATATGTCCACTAACCCCCATGAGTCAAGCCATTTGACCAAGTTTTTTGCTATTTTAATTGATATTGCTCCCTGTAGCGGTAGGGTGGATCTATCCATGTTTATGTCTAGTACTGTGTTAAAATCCCCACCTATTAGTACCTCCCCTGTTTGCTGGCGGGTAAGATGTCGCAATAGGTTCGTCATGAATGAAACCTGGTCTTGGTTAGGGGCGTAGATGCAACTCAAGACTAATGGGGTCCCGTGTAGTTTACCTTCCAATATTACAAACCTGCCCTCCTTGTCTATGTTTGCGGTTTCAATTGTCAGGGGGACACCTGCTCTGATCCATATCATTGCGCCCCTTGCGTAGGCTGAGTACTCCGTAGCGAACACTCGCCCTCTCCATCTTCGTCTGAGTTTCTCTCCCTCCCCTGGGGCTAGGTGGGTCTCTTGTAGCATTGCTATCTGCACCCCCCTTCTCTTTAGGAATGACAATATTCTGTGTCTTTTGGCATGGGTACCCATCCCCCTGACATTCCAGGTTATGATATTGTAATCTGCCATCTTGTTCTTGGGATCTGACAATTGGAGGACCAGTGCGCCCGGCATTTCAATCTACCCACTGTTGCGCTCGTTCCTACATTGTGATAACATTGAATTGCCCATGCTGTTGGATTAACTCGGAACTGTGAACCCCAACTCCCCCTCCCCGGGGCACCCTCAGCACTGCGGGTAGCCCAAAAAAACGTGCAACGGTGCAACTTTACCAAACACATAGTTACAGTACTCGCCAGCCAAGCCAGGTAGGCGAGAGGTATAGTCAGGGGGGAGGCGGCCAGGTCCGGAGGGGCCAATCATTCGTTCAGTTCGTTATGACTTCAGGCCCAGTCACGCGGTCAGGTCAGCCAAGCTCATCAGCTGTTTGCGGAGTCACCTTTGGTGCCCGGGACGGGCTCCCCGAGCCCCCGGCGGATGATACTATAGTGCCATCGGAGTCCACCTCCGAGCCCTCCTGGGAGGACACTTCTCAACCGACCCGGGCCGCCGCCTCCAGGGCCGCTCTTCTGCCTGTTTCCCTCTGCATTTTCGTCGGGGCCAGGCGCGGGCGACCCCCGGGCCTCTTCCGCCCAGTCGCCTGGTGGGCTCCACCAGCCCCAACCTCCGTCAGCGCTGGTCGTAGTGTTTGGGCCCCACGCCTCTCGAGCCAGTCCCAAGCCTCCTCCGGGGACTGGAAGAAAGAGGTCTTTCCATCCATGATCACTCTCAGCCTTGCAGGGTATAAGAGCGAGTATTGTATCCCTTCAGTTCGTAATGCTCTTTTGACCGCTAAGAATGAGGCTCGCCTGTTCTGGACCTCCAGCGTAAAGTCTGGGAATAGTGTTACTTCTCCGTTTGCTACCTTGAACGGGTCCGATTCTCTGGCTTTCTGTAGGAGAATATCCCTGTCCTTGTAATGCAGTAGTTTAGCAATTACGGCACGAGGGGGTCTGCCAGGAGCCAGCGGTCTTGATGGCACTTGGTGGGCGCGTTCCAACGTGTAGTAGGGAGTCAGGCATCCCGGCGCAACCGTCGTGCTCAGCCAATTTTCCAGGAATTCTACCATGTTCTCTCCTTCGGACCCCTCAGGAAGGCCCACCACTCGTACGTTGTTCCTTCTATTCCTCCCCTCAGCATCTTCGGCGCGTTGTTCAAGTCTTGCTACTCTGTCAGCTAGTGAGGTTACTTCCGCCGCCAAGTCTTTCTGCCTTGGGGTGATGTCGGCCAGCGTAGTCTCCGTGTCTTTGACTCTGTCAGCCAGCTTGTGATGTTCGGCTCTCAGGAGACCCACCTCAATCGCGACTTGGTTGATTTCTCGTTGCAGTGTTGACTTTGTGTCCTCTATAGCCCCCAGTATTTTGTCTAGAGTGTCCTGAACTTTGTAGTGTGGCTGGCTCAACAGTTCTGCTGCTCCGTCCCCAGGGGGTGTTGGGGGGTCCATGGTTCTGCTCTAATGCCGGACTTTAGAGTGCATCGGTCCGAGCCAGAAGGTTTGACCCAGGGAAGGGGCCGGGCGCCAACCAGGGCACTGTTGTAGGAGTCGCCGCCGGGAATCACCCCACGTTTTAGGCTCCGCAGCCTTGGTGCTGTTCGTGGTCTTCACTGGGCGAGCCCTGGGCGCAGGGCCGGTCGTGATCTGATTCAGAGGGGGGGGGGGATTCCGGCGCGGCTATTTGTGAATGTTCGCCGCCGCGGGCAGCATCAACCCAGGCGCGCGGCGCCGTCAGGGCGAAGCCGAACCCCGCTCAGTGTACCCACTTTTCTGCCAATAGCACCAGCGTGCTCGTGGGTATGCTCGCTCGCCTGCGTAATACGTGCGGACAATGGCTGTTGGTGTACCAGGATATCGCGGGGGCCCCCAAATGGTGGTACAATGTTGACTGCGCCTCCTCAAAGGGGGAGGTAGGGGGTGTCACTCACCCTACCAGCCATCCTCATGCTGGTTGCTGCCAGGGAGGGCCTTCTGCCGCGCACTGCTGCTGCTCGGAGTATCCATGTGGGACATATGCTTGTGCTCGCGGGGCGGCCCCATTGGGAACAGGGCCACACCCGTTTACCCAGTTTTGGGCGAGGCGCCCCTTCAGGGGGGGCACCAGCAGCTCCAGCGGTGTCCCCACAGCATTGCCGGGTCCCGCCTCCAAAATCCGGAGCTCGGGCGATTTCGCCGTCTCTTGCCGGCAGCTCCCCCCGCGCACACCGCGGCCCGCCGCTCACGCGAGGCCGCAGCTTTGGAGGGGATGAAAGGCCGCAGGTCTCCTCGCCGTCCGGGCAGCTCCACGCGGGCCGCAACGCTCACCGGGCCCGACCCGGGGGTCCCGCCGCTCCGCCCACTTTCCGGCAGCTCGGCCGGATGATTTAGCGCACAGGCGGCTTGTGCTGGCGCGCTGGGCCGAAGTTCTCAAGCTGGCCCCTCTGGAGCCGAGCTCTTAAGCAGCCGCCATTGTCGGGGTCCTGGCCACGCCCCAAAAAGTAAACAACTTAAAGTTGATTTACAGACATAGGGGGTCATTCTGACCCCGGCGGTCTCAGACCGCCGGGGCCAGGGTCGGCGGGAGCACCGCCGACAGACCGGCGGTGCCCCGCAGGGCATTCTGACCGCGGCGCTTTGGCCGCGGTCAGTGCAGGAAAACCGGCGGTCTCCCGCCGGTTTTCCGCTGCCCGTCAGAATCCTCCAAGGCGGCGCAGCATGCTGCGCCGCCTTGGGGATTCTGACACCCCCTACCGCCATCCTGTTCCTGGCGGTTCGCCCGCCAGGAACAGGATGGCGGTAGGGGGTGTCGCGGGGCCCCTGCAGTGCCCATGCCAATGGCATGGGCACTGCAGGGGCCCCCGTAAGAGGGCCCCGCTTGTATTTCACTGTCTGCATAGCAGACAGTGAAATACGCGACGGGTGCAGTAGCACCCGTCGCACCTTCCCACTCCGCCGGCTTCATGGTGGGAAGGTCGTTTTCCCCTGGGCTGGCGGGCGGCCTTTTGAAGGCCGCCCGCCAGCCCAGGGGAAAACTCAAAATACCCGCTGCGGTCTTCCGACCGCGGTACGGTATTTTGGCGGCTCCCGCCGGGCGCGCGGTGACCGCGCCCGGCGGGAGTCAGAATGACCCCCATAATATGGACTTAAACATCTTTGAGGTGTTATTCAGTTGATGATGTTGACAGAAAAGAAAAACGAAGATATAGGATATGGCAATTAAGACAACTGGAATTAAAATATATGATGAACATTAGCACAGTTTTCTCCTTTGGTGTCAATGGAGATGAGGGCCTCTAGAAACACTAGGTGGTCATTATGAACATGGCAGTAAACACCGCACCGCGGGCGGTGGCAGTAACTACTGCCAACAGGGTGGCGGTCCAGACCACCAAATAATGAAGCATATGAAAAAACAAGTAGCGGTCCATCCACACACCGCCATCTTTGTAGTCCTGACGAGGACGGAGGAGACCGGCAACAGACCGGCGGAAAGGACCTACCTGCCCACCAAATAATGAAACACCAAACCACCAGCAGTTCTGGGACAGCAACCACCACCAAGCAAAGTGTGGGGGAAACCAACAATATAAAAGGAAACACTCACTGGAAGCACACAGAAAACGCCGACGCAGACATGGAGCAAGAGTTGGAAATAATGCCAATGCTGCTCCTTGCCATATTCCTCTGGGACCGTGGCCGACGACGAAGATGACGACGGTAAGTACCGCTGCCTAGTACACATGGGAAGGAAGGGCACAGTTACACAGCCACCCCACCCACCCTGCAACGCACTCCTAACACCACCCACCATCTCAAGCCAAACATACTATAACCCAATGTACTTACCAGACACAAGCCAACAAAGACCTGCACCAAAGTACACACATGTGCACACCACACCCCCACAGTGTAACGCTGAACAACGTCACTACATTGTGCCAACAGCACTACTGGGCACTCAAATATATTGCAAAGTAAGAACCGTAATGTCCAAATAAGGCCATTGGCCAGTCCATTCGTAAATCCAAGAAGGGCCAGTATAGGCCGAACTTAACACCCACATGTGCAAAGGGTACTTTACTCGAAAGGGGCATCAATGGGACAGCCAGGCACCTCAGGGAACAGGTGTAGGGGGTGGCAGGGGTGGGTACTTATGTCTGGAAGGGGGTGCTTGGGCTTAGGTTTGGGAAGTGGAGGGGGTTTGGGCTTGCTCTTGGAAGGAGGGGGAGTGGGCTTGGACCGGGGGGTGGCATAGGGACGTGGGGCAACACGGGCCTCTTCCTCTCTGGAGAAGGGGCTCGCGAATGGGAAGGGCGGACTGGGGCAGACTTGGACGAGGAAGGAGTGGACTGGGCAAGGACATGGGCACATTTAGGGACAAGACAGGATGGGCCAGTGGGTTCAAACCGGTCAGCACGGGATAGGAAAAGCTTCTTAGGTGCAGTTGGAGTGGATTTGGAGTCTGGGAGTGGAGGTTAATGGAGTGCTCGTATCAGGGGTAGGTGTGCCAGACGTGGATGCAGGTGCCTGTAAAGGGTGCTTATGTGTGGTGGATGTGTGGTGTGTGGATGTGTGTGAATGTTTTAGTGTTTTGGGAGGAGGGGGGTGCACACAGTGGGAGAAGACAGGCTGGGTGTCTGCAGGTCTGGTGAGTGTGCTGCAAGGGTCTGTGAAATGTAGTCGTAGTGAGTGCAGGTGTGGTGTCTGTGGTGCATGTCTGGATGTCAGATGTTGTTGTGACTGCATGAATGGGGGCAGCAACAGTGACTGAGGGTGTAGTGTGTGTGGGTGTGCATGGTGAGGTGACAGACAGGGTGGAGGGGAGGTCGACACACTGGGGAAGTGGATGTTGTTGTGTGTGCTTTTGTATGTTGGGTGTGTGCCTACCTGTGGTGGGAAGTTTGGTGCTTGTGTTTTTCAGTGTGCTTCTTGTGTGTTGCTCTTTGTTCATGGCTGTCCGTATGTGTGCCTGGGATGGGTGAAGGGAGTGGGGTGCTTGACGGGGTAGAGGTGGTGGGAGGGGGGAAGGATAGACCAGGGACACTGGCTGCCTTTAAAGAGGAGCCCAGAGCCTGAAAAGATCTCTGTAGGCCAGACATGGCACCCGGAATGCACTCCAGGTATGCACTGCATTGCTGCATCTGGGATGCTAGCCCCTGGATGGCATTCACGATGGTTGTCTGCCCTACAGAGATGGTCCTCAGGAGGTCAATAGCCTCCTCCGTGAGGGCAGGAGGGCTGACTGGGGCAGGGATGATGTGCCTGGTGCGAAGGAGACGCCCACCCTCCTCGGTGAGCAGGCACATGCAACTCGGTGTGGAGCAACTGGGAGGTCGGTGATGGTATGGGGTGGCAGAAGATGTCAAAGAATGGGTGGGCCCAGTAGGGTCCGCCACCACCAGGGAGCTGCCATTGGAGGAGGTATCGGAGTAACTACCTCCAGTGGTAGTTGCCTCACCCGTGGTACTCCCCTCACCCTTCAACCCACTGGTCCCATTGGTGTCGCTCAGCTCGGCCTCCTTGGAACCGTGGGCTGCTGCATCCCCACTCACCGGTGCCTCAGCTCCCTCTCCAGATGATGCTGATGTACACAGGGACACAAGAGCACAGGGGTGGGGAACAAAACAAGACAGAAGTATGTCAATTCCTGGAAATATGTACATTTTGGCTCACACACACTCCCATCCAGGTCACGCAGGTACACTTACATACATAGTGACTGTGCCCCTGACTAGTGGTCATGACTCCAGAATACACCACATAACCCTCATGAAATACGAACCTGATATTCAGTGTGGAGTACACCCATGACAGACCATGCCCAGCCAATGCACTTACAATTCCATAAGGCCACAATGAATACCAGATGACAGAAAGGGAACCCCTCATAGGCCTATAGAGACTTCCCAAACTAACCCTTATGCCATCCCAAGGACTTGGAGGGGACAGGACTGCAGGAACACACTTCTCCAAGTGCCTGGCACTACAATGCATACATACTACAGCACCAACATACATCCATCAAAGCGGTATCACAACAGTGTTAGTACTCACCCCCCCCTTGTGTTCCAGATCCAGATAGGCCACTGGCAGAATGCGGGCCATTAGGGGTGTCAGGGTCCAACGGTCACCCCTTCGTCGTTGGGAGGCCTTCCCCAGTTGGGCCTCTCCGGTCTTCCTGGCCCAGCGCCTGAGGTCCTCCCACCGCTTCCTGCAGCGGGTGCTTCACCAGTTGTAGACCCCCAGGGTCCACACCTCCTTAGCAATGGCTTGCCACAGGCCTTTTTTTTTAAGGCCGCTGACCTCCATGGGACACACAGAGCAAAGAAAGAGACGTCAGTATGTGTGCACCGAATAAAAATGCCATGTTCCATATGGAACGGCCATTGTTGACAGGCATGTTTTCAACTCACAGGCAGAACGTGCCAGACAATCTATGGCTGGGCAGTCACACATTGGACACACATGCATACATGCATACGCCACAATCACACACATCTAAGCATGACAGATGGCAACTCACCTGCTCCTCTGGTCACCCATACAACTTTGCCTGCAGGGGTAGGACCCCATCCACCAGCTCCTCCCCGGTGAAGGCCAGGGCCCACGTTGACTTTGTTGACAATCGTCTGCCATGGCTCCATCTTCCTGGCCACGGATGTCTGCTGCACCTGTGCCCCAAATATTTGCGGCTCAACCCTGAGTATTTCATCCACTGTGGTCCTTAGCTCTCTGTCTGTGAAGCGGGGATGCTCAGGGGGTGCCAAGGTGTGTGTTGTGGGTGGTGTGTTGTGGGTGTATTGGTGAGGGTGCTGTTGTGTGGTTGTGTGTGTGGCTTGTGATGGTGTTTGGGGTATGTATGTGTTTTGGTGGTGTATTTGTGTGTGTGACTTGTGTGATGTTGGGTTCAGTGTATTTGTGTTGTGTTGTCATTCTCAGTCGTGCTATAGGCGATGCAAAGGATTGTGGGGTGTGTATGTGAGTGTTTTATACTGTTGTGGATGTGTGTCAGGTGTGTGGGTTTCAAAGTTACCAATGTGTGCATTTGTTGTTGGTGGGTTCTATTGCTGGCCATGGCGGTGCATACCGCCAATAGTCGTTTGGCATTCACTATACGCCACGCTGATTTGTGCATCATTATTTAGTGGGCAGAGGATTTGTCTGCATGGCGGTGGTGGGGTGGGGTGTACAGCCTTTCCGCCGTCGTAGGCCCTGGCGGTGGGTGGAGGTTGCAGGATTTTTTGGAGGTTTGACTTTTTGGCATCATTATTCAGCGGTGTGCAGTCTTCCGCCACTGGCGGTCTTCTGGTCGCCGTCGCCACGGCGGTCAGCAGTGTTTACCGCCAAGTTCATAATGAAGGCATTAGACTGAAACAAAACAATAAAATACTCCAACACATGTTATCCCCAGGCAAAATAAAATCAGTAATTATGCTAGTATCAATTTATCTTTAAATGTTCATATCAGCACAACAGAATGCAGTTTGTGATTTGGCACAATGTTTTCATCTGTAACTATATGCAAAGATACTGAGCTACAAAAGTAACACACCTCTATGCCTAACAGACTCTTCCAGTTGTACCAATCTATAGTGGTTGTCCAAAAAACATGCAATATGCCAAGCCGTCAGCCTAACTGAGGCATATAATGATTTTTCTTTGTGTTTGGACCATGCATCAATTCATAAGTAAAATCTAGTGAATGGCAAATGGGCAAGAAATAAAGCGATGGCTTTTTGAATGTGCCCAATAATTTGAGTTCAGGATTAGGGGTTATTTGTACTACTCTGAATTTGAGATTTCCCATAATATCGGGGGAATTCTACAAGGAATGTTCCTTTAGTCGAGGGCTTGCCAGTAGGCACGGCTTAACACTTACAGCGTGGTTGGTGCAGTGGGCGCAATACTAAATATCCACTCACACTGAGTTCCTTTCACAGAACAAAAGGCTGGTGTTCTACACAGTGTGTCACCGCTATCTGGTGTGAGGCTTCATATGTAAGAAGATCGCACAACATTACAATGCCTCAACAATGAGTCCTTCAACTCTCACATTGTCTTAAGAAGGCTGTGTCCATCTTTGATTATCAGGAAAAACTTTCCTCGTGTCTTTATGGCATCCTTGCAGGCAATTGTGCTAGAATGATGTTGGAGCCAGGACTTTGCTACTTGGATTCAGGATTTCGTATGCTTGCTTGGAAGGTTGTTGTAGGACAGTTTGTAAATGCAGAAAATGATTCTAAAGTTTGATCCAGTGATGTAACAGAAAGAATGCTCATGTCAAGTTAATGGTTATAAATGACATCTATATTCGATTATGTGTAGTGTACTAGGACTCCAATCAAGTGATACATGCACTGCAAATGATAGGAACCATAGAATATTAATATCTGTTATTCTTTTTCCTCTGTCACTAGTGTCCAGTAGAAACTGATTTTATCTACATCAGAGAGTGTATAGTTAAAGAGTTTACGGTACTTATAAAAGTACTAATTTGGAGGTATGCTTCCATTTCAGGAATAGCATGTTTCCTATTAGAACTAAGAAACCCAGAGTTGCAGTTAAGGTACATATTTTTCACTGTTACATGTAAGTGCAGAACCTTCATGGTAAGGCATTAAAATAAATCCTATTGCCTTTAGATACCCATTTCAACTTGCACATGTCAGTACCAAGCAGAAGTGACAGGTTAGTGGGGGTGTCCGGTGTCTCTGCTTTCTCTTTCCTCTTTCCCAGGTTCTACAACTGGCCCTCATATTATCATTCTATGTGGCCACTGGTGGAGGTGTTAAGAGACGGATGCTTTCATTGGATTCAGAGTAGAAGGTTAAGGCCTTCTGACATGTATGCACACTGGCTTACATTTAGAAGCCAAAAATGTAGAGAAAATGAATTGATAATTTTACATGTTCTTCTATTCTGCATTCCCATTCTTCTGATGAAAATGAATTAAACATTCAAAAAGAAATATGCTGATTACTTTTTTTAAATAGCGTATATAATGCTTCATTGTGAGTCACTAGTGCTTTACTGTAGGTCTGCAGTGTGTTACTGTATTCAGATTGACGGTGAAAAGCTGCACCGAAATAACCATTCTGCATCGGCTCGATGTACAGGGAAGTTTAACATGTTCTTCCCTAAGTTCATAAAGTGCCTGGTGCAATTATAATATTAATTTGGCTACATTGGCCCTCCTTCTCATAATTTGGGTTTGGTAGCATTTTCTCAGCGACCCCTTAATTGGATTCGGGCTTTGAACTACCCTGCTGGGGTAGACAAATTACTCTGCTGGGGAGGAGGTACACTAGTGGCTCCACTACAAAACCAGCCCATTTGCAGTGGATTAAGCCTGTTGTTTGGAGTGGACTGTGGTGGGGTCAACACCTGCATAGGGTAATTAATACCCACTTACTGACAAGCCTGGGCATGCCCTTCCAAGAGAAACGATAGGGGAGCAGCCACCCTCTTGTCTCCATTCTTGAAGATTCAGTGAGAAGGAATCGGTTTGGCAGTGGTATATGGGGAGTGTAAAGCTCTCATACCGTTACGTGCAATGAGCACTTGAAGTCACCATCTTAAAAAGCCCCAACATGCTGTGCAGGAGGGACAGGATATGGATGAAGTGATGATGTTTCCTCTTTGGAATGGGCAGTGTTGCCCACTTTCTGGACTTTTCCACCACTACTTTAAAACCCTTGCACAAGTGAGAGACTTTGAAAAGGACTGGAGCCTGCAGAAGACAGGGATAGAAGGACCCCTCGTGGATGTTTTGCCCCTTCTTCCTGGGCCTGCCCAGCAAGACCCTGTGGTTGGCCTGTTGTGTAGCTATTTTAGCCATGTTCTGAACACATTGTTTTAGCTAACTAGGCCTGCAGCTGTGCACTTTAACGCGATTACATTTTATTCAGCATTGCTTTATTTTTCAAGCAATAGCTACATTTGCGGCTCTGTTTTATTTTCTCCATCTCATTGTTCTTTCGCTTAGGAAAGAATCACGTTCTTAGTAGGACATGAAGTTCACTTTGGGCTTTTTTCCAAGGCTACAGTCTGATAGGGTTTCCGACAAACGTGGTTTGCTTTGTCTGCTTAGACGGCTGAGCCCTGAACCAGATGGGGACGGTGTCTCTTTAGACTTCAGGCCTCTTCTTCAGGTATGAGGGATGATGTTCTCCCAGGGGGAAACCCGAAGGGCAGATTAGGCTTAGAATGCTGTGCCCATACTTAGCGTAGGTGAGGGGCTATAAATCCACTCCTGTTTAGACGGCATGGTGGGACTGTTTTGGTGTTCTATACTTTTAGTCACATGCCTGCTCCTATTGTTTTTTACTATCCTCGTTATTGCTATGCACCTGCTTTTATCTAAAATGCCGATATTTTAATAAATGCTTAATTAAATATATTCTGCCTCTGTTGTCTTTGTCTGAGTGAGATCTTGGTAACTGAGAGAAAGGGATGTGATCTGATGTATCACGATTCCCTGGGAAGTCTATTTTACCATGAGCCTGGTTGCCACAATCATTTCGGACAGAGATGGGGCGCTGATAGTTAACCGGAAACCCCAGGTTAGGATGACAGGTGTCACCTGGTGTGGAATTGTACTCAGTACCCACAATCCAGGCGATCCTACCGGCCAAATCCAGTAGCCTCATTACCCTAATGAGAACCTATGTGGCATGGCACCACCAATGTTTGGTCAGGCACGAAAAATGTGATCCTCCTAAGTATCTCTGTTTCACTGAAGGCTAAAGACACCTCCATACTATATATGGAAACATCTGTGGTATTGAGGATTTCCTCCTCAGCTAGGTAGGTGGGACCTATCCTGAGCTGTAGGTTGTTCAAGCTTAAACCATGAAAGGATTGATTCCCAGTTGGTATCCTTATCTCTGAACACATAAATCAGTAATATGGCGAACCCTCAACGGGTATCAATAGCAGTGAATATGAGAGGCCCCCTTACTGCACATTTATTGGCAAGTGGCCTAATGGCCCAGGGAGGTCTAGTTACATTTGTTGTAGAAGCCCACGCAGCCTACAGAACATATTTGTTTTATTCTTGGGTCACCTTTCCAACAGTAGATGGGAACACAAATACATTTCATAACTATACACCTGTAAATCCACCTGAACAATACAGAGCTTATGCATATTTGGAAATACCCTTATCTTGTCAAGACCACAATAATTGGCTTGATGGCACCCTACCCCATACAATGTTACCTGTTAAGTTAGGTCCATTGAGTAATGCTGGCCCAACCTGGCCTTTATTGGCCACATATAAACCACATCCTGATGCAACAGGCTTGGCGATAGCTGAGGTCCGCCGCTTATATACAGAGATCATAACAACATATAGATTGTTAGTACAAATTTGTAATGCAAACATTAAACACAAACCCAGCACGAGCTGCTCCAGTGCAAGCACATGCAGCAATGCCAGGCATTAATCCGGCAACTGTACATTCGATCATGGGTAAAGTACCTGCCAAATGGGAGAGGATTACGTTTTGGTTAGCTCAAAAAAGAAATGCTCTGGAAGCAGTCTTTCTCCATACGGGATCTCATGATAAAAATAGAATTTTGACAATGTGCTTGCCTTTTGGGATGGTTCCCACAATTGAAAACTGCAACACATGGGGCACGGTATTTGCTGCGCTCTACACAACTGTACACGGTACGCCAACGCTTGCCAATCTTCCAGAGGTGTTGAAACAAATTCAAGATGAACATGGGGCAGCCCCTGCCCTAGATTTGGGGATGCAATTTATAGGTAATTTTGCCACTCTATCTTCAATCATATTAACTAACATTAAAGGGGAAGCAGTTACACTGACAATGCGCATGCAGATCCGTGACGTTCCGGTACAGGATCAAGAATGTGAGCTGCCCAAGATTATCACTGAAACATACTAGAGTATAGGTCGAGATAATCTGGGAGCCAGACCAACTAAGCCACAAGTACAAGGTAGATCCAATAAGGATGCTGCCAAACAAAACACCTGAGGGTTATAAAAAATGCTGGGATAAAAAAACAACAAACACCTAGAAAAGAAAGGGGAGAATCTTCGTTTTCGTAGACCCCACAAAATAGATATAACCTTAGAAACAGGGATAATATAAAAACGCCTGACAGATATCAGTATACTGATACACGCCAATCTCGTTCCTTTCAGAACTCACTGGAAAAACAAATTGAGACAGGTGGGTGGTCAGATCAGCGGACCGAGTATGTGAAACCGAGAAAGGACTCACAACGCTCATCAGAAGTTTCTGTTAAAAAAGAAGAGAAACTTCCACAACAGAAATCACTACTTAAAAAGAAAAGAGTGGCAGCAGTTGCAATACGACATGCCACTCAAGAAGAGGGCTTTACTAAAGAACTAGAAGTGGGCGCTAGCACTGCCAGACTGTGCAGCAGAAGTGACAATAGTTTGCCAGGATATTCTAGAGCATCTGGAGGGGAAAGCAACTGATGACTATTTACAAGTAGAGACTGCGGGCATGAGTGTCTCCACACTAGATAGAGTGTGTAAAGTAACTATTCAGTTAGAGGGGGACATCGAATGCATAATAGACGCCATCTTTTGAAATCGTGTCATCTCTATTTATGATATTCTTCTGGCAGAAAAAGATTGGTCACCAGTATTTGTCTGTGATCTCCCATATGGAGAGAACATCATTGAAAAATCATTCTCGCCCCTTGTTCCGAAAGAGCTTGTTGTAAAATACGCCATTCATTGGGCAGTGCACTATATCGCAATCATGCAGGGTGGGACAAAAATTCTCCCTACCATATAATACCAATAAAATCAACACCTCAGCCCCAACCTCAATATCCAATAAAATACGAGGCAAAAGCCCCAGTGAAGGAAATCCTCACATAACTAGAGTATCAGGGTGTTATCGAACCCTCAGTCTCATCAATGAATAACCCATTATTTCCGGTCACTAAACCTGACCACTCATATAGGATAGTCTTGGACTATAGGATTTAAATAGCCACAAAAAAACATATGCTATACAAAAACGCACAACGTAAAGCACTAATGAACAACATTGTGCGAAGAAAATAAAAAACAACCCTGGATATATCCAACGGTTTCTTCTGTCAAAACATAGTGCCTGAAAGTAGGGACTTAACAAGTTTTAGTGCTTTAGGGTCTCAGAAAAATGTTGCAGACTCCCACAAGGCTATAAGAAATGTCCTGGACTGTTCTCAGCTTGTGTGCCATCAATATTACATGACATAGACACTGAGGCATTGTCCTATGTGGATGATATTTACCTCACCAATGATTATCTCATACAACACTTAAGATGGGTAGCCCATGTTGTTGTAGGATTTGCCAAAATCGGCTACAAATTTAACTTAAAAAAAACAAAAATAGCCTTTCTCAGTGTCTTATTTCTGGGATACGAGTTGTCGGATGAAGGCAAGAGTCTGGCACCCCAATTTTTAGAAAAATGCACTCAACTACAACAACCAAACAACCAAATACCATAAAAAAGCTCCAATCAGTGTTGGGCTTCCTGAATTTTGGCAGAACTTACTTTACAGACTATGCACAACGAATTAAGCCATTGTATGACCTAATACAGCCTGACTTGTCCCAGGTGAGGCAGTCCCAATTGCATATAAGTCACACTTATACTATACAGCAGAACAACGCTTTGCTCCCACTGAGAACATTTTCACTGCTGTTCAGATGGTGGTCCTTAAAGTGAGACCTCTGGCCCAAGGGAAATGCATTATTGTCGTATCGCCAATTCCAGCCCTTGAGGCTGTCACCAAAGCAAGCGTCCCATATGCTAAAGCATTACATCTACGTTGGATTCAATGGGCAACGTCTCTGACAGCCACTGAAGTTGATTATGTGTTTGAATCCAAATTACAGACCCAAGAATTCCTACAATACGAACTTGAATATCCAGTCCCAGCAAATACATTACCTATTGAACAATGCAAAACAATTTTGTACACCGATGGTTCAGCACAACCTGCTTTATGCACCAAACACCAATAGTCTTGAGTGGGTGTATGAGGGATGGCAAGTTCCATCCAGAAAAAACATACACACAAACTCTAGGGTACTGTACAGCACAACTTGCAGAGCTCAGGGCTCTGGTGATGACACTATATACGGGTCCAGAACAGATTACTTGAATTGTCTGTGATTCATACTACTGTGTCCAGCCATTCAATGAATACCTGTATTACTGGTGACAAAATGGATTTAAAGATTCAAAAGGTAATACCATAAAACACAGACTTCTTTGGGGGAAGGTAGCGGATCTAAAGGAGAAACTACCCAATGTCCATGCTGTACACACACTAGGATACCAACGTGTTTGGATACACGTTGAAGGCAATACTTTGGCTGATGAAGCAGCAAAGTCGACAGTCACAATGGCTTTGGTCGCAGCAGTGACACGTTCTAGAACAAGAGTGGATGATGAAACTTTAGCAGCTATAGGAGCGACTGCTGAGGGCACACTCATGCCCAAAGCCTATCCCACTAAATATTCCTACCAGATGGGAGGCATGTTTGACGCAGAAGTTAAAATTCCAGGCATGGGGGTCCGAGTGATTCCCAACAAAGACCTGAGACCAGAGTTAGTAAAAGCAGCACATAAGGGAGTTGCATCTGCACATGCTGGTGTGGCCGCTACAATTTCAATATTGCAATCACGCTATTGGTGGCCAGGCCTTTACAAACAGGCCAAACAGTATGTCCTTTGTTGTGACATCTGTCAACAAATAAAAGGCTCCAGTGTGGAGCGCCCACCACAGACACCCCTTTTAATTTCCAACAAACCTTTACAATGTGTGTACTTGGACCACTGTGGTCCCCTGACACCAGACAGTGCATACAAATACATTTTAGTCACAGTAGACTCATGCTCCAGATTTCTATGGGTCTGGCCACAATGCTCAGCTGATGCTTGAACTGTTATTAAAGATTTGCAAGTTTTTGTTGGTACATATGCTGTTGCGGCTTTCCATTCGGACCGGGGCCCTGCTTTTGCCTCAAAGGCTTACAGGGATACCATGGCTTCGTTAGGGGTCCAACTACATTACTCATTTACATTTCATCCCAAGGGAAATAGTGTTGTGGAGTGCCAAAACTGTGATCTAAGGCAATCCTTAACAGCAAGAATATTAGGCACGGGTCGTAGTTGGCTTACACACCTGTATGGAGTTCAGAGAGCACTTAATAATCTGCCTACAAAACCTTTAGGTGGGCGTACTTCATATGAGTGCCTGTTTGGAACTTGAATGTATGTTCCAGATCTTGATGGTCCTGGAATGAGGGCGGCAGATACACCTTTTGACATAAATGAACGTGTCAATGTCTAGCAGGAGTTACAACAATTCCTTGATGACAACGCAACTGCCAGTGTTGCCTCCTCTGGAATTAGGGATGTACCAGTAACATCTACCTACTGGATTCCCAAGCTGGGGGATCTAGTGCGTGAAAAGATTGCTGTGAAAAAGGTGTTTAGTCCTTCTTATCGAGCGCCAGTCCCAGTCCTGGGAATACACAGTACCAGAACAGTCATTCTACCACTACTGCCTGGTTCAAAGGAGAATCGCTTTGTCTCAATCGACAGTGTCAAACTACACCATGTGGCCGATCCTACACAGCAGACCTAGCCGGCCTAGGGGGCTCCAAGGTAATACCCGAATCACTCCCACAACCAACGACAATCTTCCCCTACAAGTCATCATCAACAATACTGATACCTCTCCAAGCTTGGGGAGGGTGCAAAATTAGCTTTTATTGGTTCCACTGACAACTACTTCATTGATTTCTGCTGATATGGAGTAACCTTCTACGAATTCCTCACAAACGGATGTGGTAACATGCTGCACACCACTGAGGGAATCTTCTGCAGTTTCTCCTCCTCTAAATATACCACCAGCATTTGTTTACACAGAAGATGGTTACTTTGTCGATGCTGACAACTTTTCTTCGGACCCAGCTGGCTAAACTGTGACTGAACTGTCAAGAGCATGTAAGCCAATGCATTGGCTAAAAATTAACTATCTCACTCGTCCATGGAACTATTTATGGTTGTCGATGACTGTGGTTGCTTTTCTTTTTTGGATTGGGGTTGTCATTGTTTTCTTTCTTCTTATACATGGTCATTATCTTCCTGATCGCTCTACAGTTGAACTGGTGGATGAAGTTTTAAAACCATATTTTTCTTCACATAAAATACGCAGAGACTTGTCCCTAGTGAACATTACAGCTGTGCCAATTCCTGATGGGATTATATGGGATAAAGTCTTATTCTACATATATGGTCCTACAGAGATCATTAAAATTCCTTATGTGTTCAAACTTTCATTGACTGTTCAAAAACATATACTGAAATGTTTGCATATTTTTCTAGACACAATGTCAAGAATGCTGAGTCCTATTATTTCAAATTGCCAGTGATGGAAAATTTGCATGTATTATTGACTGATGTGTGTGGGGAACAACAAATTGGCAAATTCGAGGTACAAAAGCTTTATTTGGAGTGTGTATGATTCCTGTTCAGATGATATTCTTAAATGAAACAGTGAATGAAACAGTACACAAAACTAGCTGTTTTGGTAAGCAAGCATTAAAGAACTGAATGTACCCAGTATTGCTATCCCTGCAAGATGTAACAAATGGCAAAAGTACATAAATGCATCTGAAGATCAGCTTAATGAACGGTTACAAAATGGAACATATAACACGTCATTATCATGTCCTGGTGGGTGGTTATTGTGGCCTGTAGACACCAATGGATGCCATACACGTTCGTTCTGTAAACTCCTCAGGGTTTTTTAGAAATAATAGGACGGACCCTCGCTATATATTGTTAGGACACTCGGATATTGTGACAACATATAGTGTGGGAAAACTATGCCAGCAATGGATGAAGGTCTCCTTACTAGATGCTGTTAATGAACATCTTGGTCTCATGTCCAATAACACAGATTTACAGGACTTCCTGTTAGGCCCCAGAAGACAGCGCAGAAAACGCTTTATATATGAAACATGTAATACATTTTGAAAGTTTCCCAACAAGAAGCGTCTGCCCGGTTAAGGCAAATAGATCAGGAAAGCATTAGCCGTCGTAGATAATGGAATTAATACCTTGTTCGACTTCATTTACACCCTGAATAACATTGTGTCCTCTGCAATAGATATAGTACAGAGGGATGTGTTGTTTATGCAACATGGATAAAGTCAGCTACGATCCAGAATGCAGTTAGGCTGGACACTACAAACATTGAAGGCTGGTTGTGTCCCCTGGCAACATGTGAGCACAAGGGAGATTTTTTCAACATTTAATTTAATACAACATCAACAAATAATGGCTAAGAAGGAAGAAACATATATCATGTTGAGGATAGAGAAATTAGAAAAGTTGCCTTTTACTGTGGCTGAGGGACCCTCTGCTGAATGGTTAATACATGGGGTTATTAATCTGCCTATTTCAACACTTCAATTCACATCCTGCTTGAAACACATTCAGGTAGGCAGATATGAAAGGCTGGGAGATAATTACATACACAAGGTGTGGGAGCTTCCCTTTTCGTACAAATGTTTCAGTGGCATGAAAGAGGTCTTTCTTAGCGCCAGCGAATGCAAGACTTCTGTGAGCCATTCAATGGTTTATAAACAGAAGTCCTTGCACAGGACATGTAATGCCTATACAACAAATTTAGCTTGCTGTCTGAAGGGAGTCCCGGTATCCTTGATTAGACCTGCGTTCCAGGTGCTCGCTAATGGCAGCTATGTGCTCCTTAACAGTGAGAGCTGTTGTGGAATGCGAGCTGGAATACATCATGTTGTTCCGTCGCCAAAATTGTTACATGTTACGGGAACGTCCTTTTTCCCCTGCACAATTCAAAGAAGTAACAGGCATCTGAGCCCATATTGCTACTTCTGATGTTAATTTTGACAAGTTGAGCAGACTAAAGGCCTTATTGTTCCAAAAACATGTGGCACTTACATCAGCCCATGAAACCTATGCGCTTCAAGTTGCGAGGTCATCTACGGAAATTCAGTCTCTTTTAAATACTAATTTTCCAAGACACTTTGGTGAACTTGTGGGATGAATATTTAATGCGTCTAGTATTAGTGGAATCGCCCACTGTTTTAAGACTGTTGATTCTGGTTTCGTTCACACCTTCTCCTTCATACTTGGTTTAATACCTACTGCCATACATTCACTTCTTTTAAGTGTTTTCTGGGGATTTCTGATCACTTTGGCTATAATTGGTGGCCTTCTGCTGTTGCTACTTTTTCTGCGCAATGGCTGTCCCTTCACAGCAAGGAGGACTGAAAGCAATACCACCAGCGCAACTGTGTTGTGAACGAATGATGCAGTATTTTGGGGCAGTCCTACTGCAACAGCTGGAGTGTGACTGTTTTTTGTCATTCAAACCAGTTTTGGATTGTGTGCAGCCTGTGTTTCGATGCCACTGGTGCCTCTTTGAACGTGCACTGGAAGACTGTCTTTCCACGCAGCGTTTGCTTTGATTGGATGCTGATCTGTTGATGTTCTCGTTGAGAGCTTATTATCAGACATGCGCGTTGAGATTGCATCTGCTGCGGGAAGCAATTTATGAGTTGCCCTTTGTGGATTTGGCGACTATTAACTCTACAGTTGTCATGACACGGAATGCTGCTGTCTCAGCTGAAGCTCAGGTTCTGGCTCACAAGTGCTCTGTGGACTTCCTTGGACACTATTTGGATACTTTATCACCTGCCAAAGTTGACCGTCTCCTTGCTTGCATTGTTCAGGATATAATTGGAGATGTCCAAAATGACTTTGACTTTCGAAATTTAGTTCCATGTGCCACAAAGTTGTATTTGAAATTTGCCTTTCCTACAGCTTGTGTTTCCTGAACTTGTCATAATTGACGTCTTAGCTGATGCTTTAGTTTAGTGTTTGTATTCCTCATTCCGCATTAGCTTTGAACCACCTTTGACCGGCAAGTGGAGGGTGTTGTGTAGCTATTTTAGCCATGTTCTGAACACATTGTTTTAGCTAACTAGGCCTGCAGCTGTGCACTTTAAAACAATTACATTTTATTCAGCATTGCTTTATTTTTCTAACAATAACTACATTTGCGGCGCTGTTTTATTTTCAACATCTCATTGTTCTTTTGCCTAGGAAAGTAACAAGTTCTTAGTAGGACATGTAGTTCACTTTGGGCTTTTTCCAAGGCTACAGTCTGATAGGGTTGCCGACAAACGTGGTATGCTGTGTCTCCAACATTCACAAAAACGCACTCATACGTGGGGACCATTTCTTAGAATGTCAGCTGTTTTATTATAAAAACACCCTTTAGTCCCAGACACGTCAGAGGGAGATTCCAGCTAGAGGACCACAACTGTATGGTGATTGCTGCAAGCTTCGCTACAGCTACTTGCTTAGACGGCCGAACCCTGAACCAGATGGGGACGGTGTCTCTTTAGACCTCAGGCCTCTTCTTCAGGTATGAGGGATGATGTTCTCCCAGGGGGAAACCCGAAGGGCAGATTAGGCTTAGTATGCTGTGCTCATACTTAGCGTAGGTGAGGGGCTATAAATCCACTCTCCTGTTTAGACAGCATGGTAGGACCGTTTTTGTGTTTTACACTTTTAGTCACATGCCTGCTCCTATTGTTTTTTATTATTCTCGTTATTGTTATGCACCTGCCTTTATCTAAGATGCAGATATTTTAATAAATGCTTAATTGAATATATTCTGCCTCTGTTGTCTTTGCCTGAGTGATATCTTGGTAACTGAGAGAAAGTGATGCGATTTAAAGTACCACAATTCCCTGGGGAGTCTATCTTGCCATGAGCCCAGTTGCCACAATCATCTCAGTCAGAGATGGGGTGCTGCTAGTTAGCCGTAAACCCCGGACTAGGGTAACAGGTGTCACATGGTGTGGAATTGTACTCAGTACCCACAATCCAGGCGATCCTACCACCCAAATCCAGTAGCCTCATTACCCTATCTCCGCCAAGATTCTTGAGAAGCATGTCAACTCTGAACTAACTAGCTATCTTGAGAACCACGAGCTCCTTCATCCCACCCAAATGGGCTTTAGAACTTTGCATAGCACCGAGTCAGCTCTTCTCACTGTAACCGAGTCGGCTCGCCAGCTCTTAGATCAAGGGACTCATGTAGCCATTATCTTGCTTGACCTGAGTGCAGCCTTTGACACAGTCGATCACGATCTCCTTTGCTGCAGACTATCAGAAATAGGGGTAGGAGGCTCCTCCCTGTCCTGGTTATCCTCCTTCCTCAGAGGTAGATCCTTTCAAGTTCTGGACCGTACCTTTTTTTCTGATTTCTTCCCTTTAACCTGTGGAGTCCCCCAGGGCTCCTCTCTTAGTCCCACTCTTTTCAATGTTTATCTGTCACCATTAGCCAAAGTGATCGCCCCTCATAACCTTTCACTAGTCACCTATGCAGACGACACGCAGTTGGTGGTGTCCCTCTCCAGCTCTGGAGACTCGTCTGTGGATAACCTCTCCCGCTGTATGAGTGACATCACTAACTGGATGATTGAATCCAAACTCAAATTTTATGATGGGAAGTCGGAAGTCTTGGTCCTGGGTAATGGTTCCCCTGCCTTCCCTCTCCCATGTTTTTCAGATACTTTCAGCAATCTCCCTCCTCCCAAACCCCAAGTTAAGAGTCTGGGTGTGTTGCTTGACCCTCGGCTTACCATGGATCCCCAGGCCAATAAAGTCTCCTCTACCTGTTTCGGTCTCCTACGCATGTTCAGGAAGATTCTCACCCTTCCACCGCTAGAAGAATCCTAATTCAAGCTTTAATCCTCTCTCGGCTTGACTATGGAAACTCCTTGTTTCTCAGTTCTCCGCTCTACGTTATAAAGAAGCTGCAGAGAGTGCAAAATGCAGCTGCCAGGCTTCTTACTCATTCACCAAAACATTCTTCTGCCAAATCGGCTATTTCTACTCTTCACTAGCTCCCCATCAAAGAGCGGATCCATTTTAAATCACTCTGCATTGTCCACAGGGCCCTACATGGTAAGGGCCCAATTCTTTTGAGAAAACAAATTTTCCTGCATACTCCATCTAGGAATCAATGATCTTCCTCTCTTAGGTATGTTCACATCTCTCGGTCTGAGAGAGCTTGGGGCAACAACTCCTTCTCTAGTAAGGCTGCCCACCTTTGGAATGCCCTTCCCTTGGAGCTCCGTTATGAATCCTCAGACCGACTCTTCAGGAAAAAGCTTAAAACTATTCTTTTCCGTAATTAACTTCTGTTCCCTTACCTGCACGTGATCTTCATTGCTTTTAGCGCTGGGATGCCCTTGGGTAACTATGCGCTCTATAAATTCTAAAAACTAAACTAAACTAAACTAATGAGAACCTACGCAACAGGCCCGTCAGTCTGAAATGCACTGCATTGTGCCAAGCTTAAGAAATTCCTAATTACCCAAGGGTAACCGGATCCAGGAGTGTCCAGAAATGGGAGAGCCATGTGCCCCTCCCTGTGAATCGCTCTTACCCACGGGGACAGCTGGTGTCACAAGGGAAAACCCACTCAGTAACACAGTGCTCCCTGCATCCAGAAAGTCTTGTCTCCCCCAGGAAGGGCCAGCACATCATGGGTACTATTGGAGCACTGCTATGCTCAATTCAGAGGTGCGCCTGGAGAAGGTCAATGCAGTATGTCAATCCCGCTCCCCGTGCCTGTTTCTGGGCGATGCAGGGAGCAAACTGCACCACAGACCTCCCTTGTGCAAATGCAGGCGGAAGAGTGGAAAGCCTGCACAAAGAAGCTGTTTTGTGGGACGTTGAGCCAGCGAGGCAGCACATGCTTGATCTCCCACACGGCGCTCGTACTTTCAAGACCTGAATGCCCCACGTTGCATCACGGACACCCAGTAACATTCAATTCCCACCAGTTGGTGCATGCAAAAAACAGCAACAACGAGAAATACTGAAACCAGCAGTCATCAAAGGAAATTTCTGCCGGCTACATGGTATACTCGGAAGGCCCTGGAGCCATTTACATATTTGCCTGCCTGATGCCCCATGGAGGCAAGGGCATCCTTAACATAACCCAAGGTGCTCCTGTTATCTTTGGGGCTGCCAGGAGGAACAGTACAACTCAGACAGAGTCCCCTTCTTGTTTTGTTGTGCCACCCTAAGCCTCCTTTTGGCATAATATCTCATCCTGGGAACACTGTCTACCAGAGATGAGCCTTTTAATTTTATGGCTTTGGGGTGCAAGTCCAGTGGCTGCCTTGTCACTAGTTTAAAGGAACGAAGACTCATTATAGTAAACTTTTCGAAAGATATTGACAGTAATAGTAGTCACAAAGAATCAGTGCACATTTTGCCAGAATCCTGAAATATTTAATTTTGATTGCACTGTGTTTTGATTTTATAATTCTGCCTTTAACTATTATGGTGACACTGAAAAAGCCAGAAGGCCTAGGTTTTATTAACTGCACCCACTATACTGAGTTAGGCAAAAGGTGGGGTATTGTGGCTTTGGGGTTCAGGGTTTGCTGGTGCACACAACGTTAGAGATGCCTCCAGTGCACGGGGTAGAGAGTACAGTTACGGGGTGATTTGACCCGTGGGACCTTTTTGTAGTTCCCTCCTGATAATTGTGAAGCCCTTTAAAGGGTATTGTGCCTGCCATTCCGAACATATTTGTAAACTTGTGCGATGTATTTAGTACTTTTTTTTTGTAGTCCTCATGTACCACCGTCCGACTCAGAGGGGGGCCCCAAAACATCAGGCATCCTCCAACCACTCTTTTTCCTCTCTCCGTGTGAGGAGGCTCCAATCCAGAGAACAGAGCTGAGTCACTGACCATGTGCTGTATGAGATTCACAAAGCGTACTTAGGATCAAAAGAAATGTAATCATCGGACAGTCAAGGCCCCAAGGTGGAAAATCAAAAATGCAAACCTTCTAACCAGACTTTGAAAGGAGCCCAAAGCTCTTCCTCTTTTCTCCCCCTCTTGATGCCCAATGTGGAGTTATATATTAGTGCCTCTATCCACTCCTAAAATGTTAGGGGGAAGACTGACACCCATTTTCTACAAATTTCTCTTCTAGCCAGCAGGATCATATAAAACAGCAGCTTTATTTTCCCCTCTTAATTGTTCACTGAGTTTGTTCCTGAAGTAAGCCAAACATAACCAGGGAGGGGCCAACTTGACAACTGATCGAAAATATCTCCCTTATTACCTCCTCCACCCTACCCCAAAATTTAGACGACTGGGACAACTCACAAACATATGGAGATCATCTGCACTATCCAGGCCACACTTTTCACAGGCCCAAACCACCCCTTGCCCAAACTTAGATAATTTTGCAGGCATCCAGAATGCCCTGTGAATAGTATAAACATGATTCTTTCTCAACGAAGCCGGTCGGACTGTCTCATAAAGGAGTGCATTAGAAGCTTGCCATAAATCCATAAGTTGCTGGCCCAGCAAATCTTTCCCCCACACTTTATCTGGAAAATAGAAAGCTCCTTCCACTGTCTCCATTATCAACCAATACAGCTTTGTTGTCTCATGTCTTAAAGGGGGATTAGAATGTATAAACTATTCCAGCTTATTTGAGGCCCCTACTTCCTCCTTCACTTTCTTCAGCCAAGTGTAAATTTGAAGGTATTTGAACCTAGAAAAGCGACCTCCAATCTCACAATTCAATATCTCAAAGGATGACAACCTCCCTTCTTTAACCAGTTGTCCCCAAACCAAGAAGTTCACATCTTTCAATGGGACAGCCAACGTATCTCTAGTCCACTCCAGGGAACCTGGCGAGTCCCAAATTGGGGAATACCTGCTGTACTATGGGAGTTTAACCCCTTCTGTGCCGCGGACGTAATGGTTACGTCCTGCGGCACAGTGCTCATGTTCCCAGGACGTAACCATTACGTCCTGGGCACAGAGCCCTGAGGGAGCGCTTGTGCTCCCTCTGTGGGGTTCCCCCCCAAGGCAGGGATGGAAGGGGAAGCCCTTCCCCTTCCACCCCCGACAGCCCCGACCCCCCCACCCCGCCCTGTGACGTCAGCACGCGATCGCACTCTGACCATCACAGAGGCCTCCTCCCATCGCGCTGGAAGCTCAGCTTCCAGCGCGACCGGAAGAGAAATGCTCAGCATTTCTCTTCCGATCACGTGGAGGAGGCCTGAGAGGCTTCAAAGGGAAGGAAAGGAATTTCCTTCCCTTTGAAGTCTCAAATGAGCATTTTAGCAGCCGGATTGCAAAGCAATTCGGCTGCTAAAAAGCCCACTAGACACCAGGGATTTATTTTTAGGATGAAATTGGCATAAGGGGAGCGATAAACCTCTAGGCACCAGAGACAATTTTTTTGTTTTTTTTTCTGTTTTTGTTTTGTTTTTTTGAGGTGGGGAGCGACCCCTTAGTCAAGGGTCACTCCCCTAGGGCGCAAATTATATTTAGGCCATTTCTGCCCCCCTTGGGGGCAGATTGGCCTATTTTTATGAGGCCAATGTGCCCCCAAGGGGGACAGAAAGCACTAGACACCAGGGAGTTTTTTTTTTTGGTGAATTTCACGCAAGGGGAGCGACCCCTTAGGCAAGGGTCGTTCCCCTGGGAGGCAAATTTATTTTAGGCTATTTCTGCCCCCCTGGGGGGCAGATCAGCCTAGGCACCGGGGATTTTGTTGTTGTTTTACAGATGGGGAGCAAACCCTTAGGCAAGGGTCGCTCCCCTGGAGGGGCAAATTGTATTTAGGCCATTTGGGGGCAGATCGGCTAATTTTAGGTCAATCTGACCCCAAGGGGGGGCAGAAACTGCTAGGCACCGGGGATCTTTTTTTTTGCGCCAATGTCACGCAAGGGGAGCCACCCCGTAGGCAAGGGTCGCTCCCCAGGGGAGTGAGGGGGGCAGCAGGGCAAATTTATTTTAGGCCAATTCTGCCCCCCCGGGGGCAGATCGGCCTATTGTTATTAGGCCGATCTGCCCCCAGGGGGGGGCAGAAACCTCTAGGCGCCAGGGCTAATTTGTTTTTGTGTTTTTTTTTTTTTGTTTGTTTTTTTTAGAGATGGGGAGCGACCCATTAGGCAAGGATCGCTCCCCTGGGGGGCAAATTATATTTAGTCCATTTCTGCCCCCCTTGGGGGCAAATGGCAGATTTTAGGTCAATCTGCCCCCAAGTGGGGCAGAAACCACTAGGCACCGGGGATCTTTTTTTTTTACGCCAATGTCACGCAAGAGGAGCGACCCCGTAGGCAAGGGTCGCTCCCGGGGGGGCAGGGGAGCAAATTTATTTTAGGACATTTCTGTCCCCTCTGGGGGCAGAAACCTCTAGGCGCCAGGGATAAAAGAAATTGTGTTTTTTTTCTGTTTTGCTTTTTAGAGGTGGGGAGCGACCCCTTAGTCAAGGGTCGCTCCCATGGGGGGCAAATTGTATTTAGACCATTTCTGCCCCCCCTGGGGGCAGATCGGCCGATTTTTGTTAGGCCAATCTGCCCCCATGGGGGCAGAAACCACTTAGGCACCAGGGATTGGTGTGTGTGTATGCGTGTGTTTTCTTTAGGGGGGCAGCTCCTTGGGTAAGGGTCGCTCCCCATGGGGGCACATTACTGTTGGCCATATCTGCCCCACATTGTGGGTAGATGGGCCTATTTTTGGAAGGCCCATCTGCCCCCAAGTGGGGGAGAAAGCCCACCAGAGGCCAGGAATTTTTTTTATTTTTTAAATAAGAGGGTGGGGGTATGGTCATACCCCCACCCCAAATAAATGGGGCCAAAGTTGTTCTGCCCACCAGTGGGCAGATGGGGCAATTACCCCTGATCCACACCCCGGGGAGGCAGAAAGTCTACTAGATGCCAGGGAATTAAATATATATATATATATATATATATTGGGGTGGTGGCTACCAACCAGTATGGGCCTGGTTACGCCCCCACCTCAACTGAAGGGGGTAACAGTCTTTCAGCTCTCCCCAATACTCTAAAACATCTTATCCCACAGCAAGCAAGAAGACATTTGATTATTTTGGGTTTTAGTTTTTTACATTTGGGCCATGAGAGCTTGGCTTACTCTCAAAATCATCCCACTTGGAGAGGTGAGGGCTGCACTTTATGGACTTTGGGACGCTGCCATGTAGAAAAATCCACAAGACCTAGACACATCTGAAAACTAAACATCTGGGTGATTCCAGGGTGGTGTGTTTCACATGCACCTTCACCATTTTTGTACCCACAATCTCCTGCAAACCTCCAACTTTGCTGGAAATCACAGATTTTTCCTACCACCCAGCATTGTCTCATCTATTCCGATAAACATTCTGCTGTACTTGTCAGCCTAAAAATGTTTTTTTGCATACTGCCCTTTTGGACCCCGTTTGTTCCCCCTCAATATCAACATGTTTTTGGCTCTTTCCTTTCACAAGCCCTTGGCCCACATACACAAATGAGGTATCATTTTTACCGGGAGACTGAGGGGAACATTGGGTGGTATGAAATGTGTCCCAGTGCGGTTATCCCACACAGAAATGTGGGGAAATTAGATTTTTTAGCTAAATTTGAGGTTTGCTGAGGATTCTGGGTAAGAAAACATTGGGGGATCCACGCAAGTCACACCTCACTGGACTCTCTTGGGTGTCTAGTTTTCAGAAATGTCTGGGTTTGGTAGGTTTCCCTAGAAGGTTGCTGAGCCCAGGACCAAAAACGCAGGTGCCCCCCTGCAAAAACAGGTAGTTTTGTATTTGATAATTTTGATGTGTCCAGATAGTGTTTGGGGCATTTCCTTTCGCGGGCAGTAGGCCCACCCACAAAAGTGAGGTACCATTTTTATCGGGAGACTTGGAGGAACGTTGGGTGGAAGGAAATTTGTGGCTCCTCTCAGATTCCAGAACTTTCTGTCACCGGAATGTGCGGAAAAAGTGTTTTTTTGGCCAAATTTTGAGGTTTGCAAAGGATTCTGGGTAACAGAACCTGGTCAGAGCCCCACAAGTCACCCCATTTTGGATTCCCCTAGGTGTCTACTTTTCACAAATGTGCTGGTTTGCTAGGTTTCCCCAGGTGCCGGCTGAGCTAGAGGCCAAAATCCACAGGTAGGCACTTTGTAAAAAACACCTCTGTTTTCTGTGAAATAATGTGATGTCTCCACGTTGTGTTTTGGGCCATTTCCTTTCTTGGGCGCTAGGCCTACTCACACAAGTGAGGTACCATTTTTATTGGGAGACTTGGTGGAACGCTAGGTGGAAGGAAATTTGTGGCTCCTCTCAGATTCCAGAACTTTCTGTCACCGAAATGAGAGGAAAAAGTGTTTTTTGGCCAAATTTTGAAGTTTGCAAAGGATTCTGGGTAACGGAACCTGGTCAGAGCCCCACAAGTCACCCCATTTTGGATTCCCCTAGGTGTCTAATTTTCCAAAATGCACTGGTTTGCTAGGTTTCCCCAGGTGCCGGCTGATCTAGAGGCCACAATCCACAGGTAGGCACTTTGTAAAAAACACCTCTGTTTTCTGTGAAAAAATGTGATGTGTCCACATTGTGTTTTGGGCCATTTCCTTTCGTGGGCGCTAGGCCTACCCACACAAGTGAGGTACCATTTTTAGAGGGAGACTTGGGGGAATGCTGGGTGGAAGGAAATTTGTGGCTCCTCTCAGATTCCAGAACTTTCTGTCACCGAAATGAGAGGAAAAAGTGTTTTTTTGGCCACATTTTGAGGTTTGCAAAGGATTCTGGGTAACATAACCTGGTCAGAGCTCCACAAGTCACCCTATTTTGGATTCCCCAAGGTGTCTAGTTTTCACAAATGTGCTGGTTTGCTAGGTTTCCCCAGGTGCCGGCTGAGCTAGAGGCCACAATCCACAGGTAGGCACTTTGTAAAAAACACCTCTGTGAAAAAATGTGATGTGTCCACGTTGTGTTTTGGGCCATTTCCTTTCGTGGGCGCTAGGCCTACCCACACAAGTGAGGTACCATTTTTATAGGGAGACTTGGGGGAATGCTGGGTGGAAGGAAATTTGTGGCTCCTCTCAGATTCCAGAACTTTCTGTCACTGAAATGAGAGGAAAAAGTGTTTTTTTGGCCAAATTCTGAGGTTTGCAAAGGATTCTGGGTAACAGAACCTGGTCAGAGCCCCACAAGTCACCCCATTTTGGATTCCCCTAGGTGTCTAATTTTCAAAACTGCACTGGTTTGCTAGGTTTCCCCAGGTGCCGGCTGAGCTAGAGGCCACAATCCACAGGTAGGCACTTTGTAAAAAACACCTCTGTTTTTTGTGAAAAAATGTGATGTGTCCACGTTGTGTTTTGGGCCATTTCCTTTCGTGGGCGCTAGGCCTACCCACACAAGTGAGCTACCATTTTTATCAGGAGACTTGGGGGAACACTGGGTGGAAGGAAATGTGTGGCTCCTCTCAGATTCCAAAACTTTCTGTAACCGAAATGAGAGGAAAAAGTGTTTTTTGGCCAAATTTTGAGGTTTGCAAAGGATTCTGGGTAACAGAACCTGGTCAGAGCCCCACAAGTCACCCCATTTTGGATTCCCCAAGGTGTCTAGTTTTCAAAACTGCGCTGGTTTGCTAGGTTTCCTCAGGTGCTGACTGAGCTAGAGGCCACAATCCACAGGTAGGCACTTTGTAAAAAAACACCTCTGTTTTCTGTGAAAAAATGTGATGTGTCCACGTTGTGTTTTGGGCCATTTCCTTTTGTGGGCGCTAGGCCTACCCACACAAGTGAGGTACCATTTTTATCAGGAGACTTAGGGGAACGCTGTGCGGAAGGAAATTTGTGGCTCTTCTCAGATTCCAGAACTTTCTGTCACCGAAATGGGAGGAAAAAGTGTTTTTTTGGCCAAATTTTGAGGTTTGCAAAGGATTCTGGGTAACAGAACCTGGTCAGAGCCCCACAAGTCACCCCATTTTGGATTCCCCTAGGTCTCTAATTTTCAAAAATGCACTGGATTGCTAGGTTTCCCTAGGTGCCGGCTGAGCTAGAGGCCAAAATCCACAGCTAGGCACTTTGCAAAAAACAGCTCTGTTTTCTTTGCGAGAATGTGATGTGTCCACGTTGTGTTTTGGGGCATTTCCTGTCGCGGGTGATAGGCCTATCCACGCAAGTGAGGTACCATTTTTATCGGGCGATGTGGGGGAACACCGAATAGCAAAACAAGTGTTATTGCCCCTTGTCTTTCTCTAAATTGTTTCCTTCCAAATGTAAGACAGTGTGTAAAAAAGACGTCTATTTGAGACGTGCCCTGTAATTCACATGCTAGTATGGGCACCCCGTAATTCAGAGATGTGCAAATAACCACTTCTTCTCAACACCTTATCTTGTGGCAATTTCGGAACTACAAAGGTTTTCTTGATACCTATCTTTCACTTTTTATATTTCAGCAAATGAATTGCTGTATACCCGGTATAGAATGAAAACCAATTGCAAGGTGCAGCTCATTTATTGGATCTGGGTACCTAGGGTTCTTGATGAACCTACAATCCCCATATATTCCCGCAACCAAAAGAGTCCTGCGGACGTAACGGTATATTGCTTTCAAACATCTGACATAGCAGGAAAAAGTTACAGAGTAAAACGTGGAGAAAAATGGCTGTTTTTTTCACCTCAATTTCAATATTTTTTTATTTCAGATGTTATTTTCTGTAGGAAACACTTGTAGGATCTACACAAATGACCCCTTGCTGAATTCAGATTTTTGTCTACGTTTCAGAAATGTTTAGCTTTCCGGTATCCAGCATTGGTTTCTTACCCATTTCGATCACTAACTGGAAGGAGGCTGAAAGCACAAAAAATAGTAAAAATGGGTTATGTCCCAGTAAAATGTCAAAACTGTATTGAAAAATGTGGTTTTCTAATTCAAGTCTGCCTGTTCCTGAAGGCTGGGAAGATGGTGATCTTGCCACCGCAAACCTTTTGTTGATGCCATTTTCAGGGGAAAAACCACAAGCCGCCTTCTGCAGCCCTTTTTTTCCATTTTCTCGAGGAAAAAAAACAGATTTTCACTGTATTTTGGCTAATTTCTTGGTCTCCTTCAGGGGAACCCACAAGGTCTGGGTACCTCTAGAATCGATAGGATGTTGGTAAATAAGGATGCAAATTTGCTGGGGGTAGCTTATGTGAACAAAAAGTTATGAGGGCCTAAGGGCGAACTGCCCCAAATAGCCAAAAAAAGGCTCGGCATAGGAGGGGGAAAGGCCTGGCAGCGAAGGGGTTAACAGCTCTTCTCAGATCCCACCAAAGTTTTACCCAATCCTTAATTATTTTCAAATGGATTTTTTTAAAGAACTTGGGATCATAAAACTTGTACAGCGCACCCATATGATGTATACCACTGAATGTCAACATGACCCTAAGCATTCGTCCCTTCTCGGAGTCCCCAGATTCCTCCCTTAGTTCCTTAGAGTTCTTCAGGAAAATAGCCCATGCATAGTGCTGCACATCAGGTAAAGCTAATCCTCCTTTCTCTCTCTTCCTCTCAACTTCCTCCAGGCAATGTGCACACCTTTTGAAGCCCAAATGAAACTACCAATTTCCCCCTGAAGCTTACTCAGCCACTTTTTCTCAAACATCGGCGGCACTGCATTAAAAATAAATAACCATTTTGGGAGGGTTATCATCTTTACTAAATTCACACGTCCTATAATTGTAAGGGGAATACTGACCCACTTCTTCATCAACTGTGTTGATTACCTCAGAGTCTTTTTAAAGTTAATTTCAACAATTTTATCTACTCCTTGTGTTATACTAACTCTTAAATATTTCACCTCTTTTTTTACTGGGAATCTGGTTACCTTCATGTTCCACACCATTACTTCAGATTTATCATCGTTAATAGCGAAACCGCCAATCTTCCCAAAAGCCCCTGCCTGCCCTTTTAAAGCCTCTAAAGTTTGGGTCAGGTCAGATGTATATATTAATACATTGTCTGCATAAAGAGAAAGCTTCTTGTTCCAGTCTCCACAGCGAAACAGGAGTACCCTGTGGTCCCTCCTAAGTTTACAGACAAAAGGCTCCAAATATATATTAAAAAGCAATGGTGATAACGGGCAACCCTTTCTAGTACCCCTTTTTATTTTGAAAGACTAAGCTAAAATTCCATTTACCAAGATCCTTGCCTCTGGGTCCTGATAAATCCCCTGCAAAACACCCAAAAATGTTTTCCCTAAGTAAAAAATTTCACAGACCTTCCTCAAATAAACCCAATCACCCTATCAAAAGCCTTAGTGGCATCCACCAAAACTATCGCCAAAGGATCCCCGTGAGAAATCGCTAAATCAATTGAGTCTATCAGAGTATGTATCAAATCCTGCATCGACCTCCCTTTCATAAAACCTTTTTGATCCTGGTGAATAATTTTGCCCAAGACCCCACTTAACCTATCTGCCATGATTTTCACAAAGATCTTGTAATCATTATTTTGCAGAGAGATTGGTCTGTATGCATCACAAGATCTCAAATCCTCCCCAGGCTTTGGAATCACCATAATATTTGCTTTCTTCCATGACGCGGGCATTTTACTTCTCCCTTCTAAGATGTCGTTACACAGGTCCATAAAAAAAGACTTAGGCCCTCATTACAACCCTGGCGGTAAATCCCGTCTACCGCCATGCAGAAGACCGCCAACATACCGCTGTGGCTGCGGAATTCCGCTACATGTATTACGACCCACAGCTCGGAATCCGCCACAATACAGACACCCACACAAGTCCACCACACCAAAGGTCAGTGATAAACTGGCGATACCAAAACCGACACCGTCACACTAACAGGAATACGCCCACACTATCACAACCCACGAATCAATGCGGCGGTCTTTCAACCGCGGTAAACCATTAGCCGCACACACCGCCGCGCTCAAAATACACACACACTTACAAAACACAACCACATTGGACAATTCGAAATACACACACACACACCACACACACACACACACACCCAATCCAATATAAAGCACACACCCACATCACTCACAAACCCCTTCTACCAGAATTTTGAAACCATGCCAGAGACATACACTACCAAAAACAACACCTGCATCCACAGACACACAACACCATCACTTACACAACATCCACGCACCTCAAACAACACACACCAACACCCCCCTCACACATCACAACACACACCACCTCACACATCACCCACACCACATCATGGCACCTCAACGACACCCCAGGTTCTCTGAGGAGGAGCTCAGGGTCATGGTGGAGGAAATCATCCGTGTAGAGCCACAGCTATTCGGATTACAGGTGCAGCAGACATCCATTGCAAGGAAGGTGGAGCTGTGGCGCAGAATCGTCGACAGGGTCAATGTAGTGGGACAGCATCCAAGAACTAGGGATGACATCAGAAAGAGGTGGAACGACCAACGGGGGAAGGTGCGTTCCGTGGTCTCCAGACACCAGATTGCTGTACAGAGGACTGGCGGTGGAACCCCACCTTCTCCCCCACAACTAACAACATGGGACGGGCAAGTCTTGGCTATACTTCATCCTGAGGACCTCGCAGGAGTAGCAGGAGGACTGGTAAGGCAAATCTTAGGTAACCCATCTGTGCCCACCGCATCAACAGGTACAGCCGCCACCCCCCCTACCAGCACTGCCCTCCCACCAGCCCGTCAGCATCTGTCCCGTGCCCGCTCAACTAGGAGGGTGGGCATCTCCTTTGCCCCAGGCATCTCAGGCCCTGCCCAGGTCAGCCCTGCTGCCCTCAGTGAGGAGGCTATTGACCTCCTGAGATCCCTCACTGTTGGGCAGTCTACCATTCTGAATGCCATGCAGGGTGTTGAGAGGCATTTGCAGCAAACAAATGCATACCTGGAGGGCATTCATTCTGGCCAGGCAGCCCAACAGAGAGCATTTCAGGCTCTGGCCTCAGCACTGATGGCAGCCATTATCCCTGTGTCCAGCCTCCCCCTCCAACCTCCTCCACCCAGACCCAATCCCCTGTACCTCTACCTATCCCAAGCACACCATCAGACCAGCATGCACACACATCAACACACAAGAGTGGCTCAGGCAAACATAAGCACCACACATCCCACAGGCACTCACACAAGCAACATACTCATGCACACATACAAACATCCGCTTCCTCCACTGTGCCCCCCTCCTCCACGTCTCCCTCCTCCCTCCCAGTCTCTTCTCCACTCACACCTGCATGCACTACATCCTCAGCCACTACCTTCATCATCAGCACGCCCATCACCACACACCGCTCACGTGCAATCACCACCCCCACTACCATTCACACATTCCCAGTGTCCTCTACCAGTGTGTCTGTGAGCCCTCCTCCCAAAGTACACAAACGCAGGCACACACCCATTCAACAGCCATCCACCTCACAACAGCCTCCAGCCCATGCACCTTCACCCAAATTCAGCAGAAGTATACCTCCTACAACCACTACCTCTTCCTCCACTGCCAAACCCCCTCCATCTCATCCCAGTGTGTCTAAAAAACTTTTCCTGGCTAACATTGACCTCTTCCCGACACCTCCCCCCCGTCCTTCCCCTAGGGCCAGGCTTTCCAGGTCCCAGCCCAGCCCCTCAGCCACCACATCCCCAGGCACAGTGGTGCCAGCAACTGCGGGGTCATGGAGTGCGCCAACCATCAGGGCTGCCAGTGTGCCACGTAGCAAGGGCAAGGACATTCCGTAACCTGCCAAGGTGAAAAAGGTGCCCACATCCCAGAGGGAGAAGCCAAAACCACCAGCCACCAGGGGTCAGTGAAAATGAAAGGGGATAGTGGCAAGAGAACTGCCCCACCATCAAAGGTGGGGAAGGGCCAAAAACAGAAGGGCAGGTCAGGAGAGGGCATGGTGGAACAGACTGAGAGACCTGTGTCACACCTTCTGTCCACATCCACGCCAACCTGTACGGCGGCGAACACCGCCACCTGCACCACCTTCGGCATGTCTACAGCCGCTGCGACAGTCCCCAGCCTCTTCCCCTGTGGGCAGGCATCCGAGGCTGCAGGATACATCCTGCTTTCTCCCTCAGCAGGTTCTGACACATGCCCCGCCACCAGCCCCGCCGCCACAGACCCCGCCACAGACTCCGCCACCAGCACCGCCACCACAGACCACGCTGCCAGCACTGCCACCACAGACCCCGCTGCCACCACAGACACCGCCGCAAGCACCGCCAGCGGCCCGTGACGTCCTCGGACGGTGGCACCACCACTGACATGCCTACCATCCCCAGTGGTCAGTCGTCCGAGGCTGGCAGAGAGTTCCAGGACCCTGGGCAGCTTCCATGAAGCATTACTGTCTTCACTCTTGGCACCTGCAGGTGGAATGCGAAGCTGCAGCAGTGTTGGGTATGTCGCTGCCTCCATGGCGTATCATGCTACCTGTACCTCGCCAATGTCGTGCCACGCACACCCAGGTGTGTTAATTGTACCGGCCACACTGCACGTGGAGCACTCTGAGCACCAGGCCCCCTCCAGAACCAGTGGAGAGATACATACACTACCTCAGTCCTTGGCAGGATGAAGCACTCTGGGCACCAGGCCCCCTCCAGAACCAGTGGAGAATGACATCCACTACCTCAGTCCTTGGCAGGATGAAGCACTCTGGGCACTAGGCCCCCTCCAGAACCAGTGGAGAATGACATCCACTACCTCAGTCCTTGGCAGGATGAAGCACTCTGGGCACCAGGCCCCCACCATAACCAGTGGAGAATGACATCCACTACCTCAGTCCTTGGCAGGTTGAAGCACTCTGGGCACCAGGCCCCCTCCAGAACAGTAGAGAATGACATCCACTACCTCAGTCCTTGGCAGGATGAAGCACTCTGGGCACCAGGCCCCCTCCAGAACCAGTGGAGACTGTTATCCACTTGAGAGACTGTGGCTTTGCACTCCCCAGGATAAAACAGTGGGCAAACCACCCACTTGAGAGACTTGAGAGAATGTGGCTTTGCACTCCCCAGGGTAAAGCAGTGGGCAAATCACCCACTGGAGAGACTTTAGATACTGTGGCTTTGCACTCCCCATGATAAAGCAGTGGGCAAACCACCCACTTGAGAATCTTGAGAGTCTGTGGCTTTGCACTCCCCAGGATAAAGCAGTGGGTAAACCACCCACTGGAGAGAATTGAGAGACTGTGGTTTGGACTCCCCAGGATGCAGCAGTAGGCATGGAGCCCCCTCGTGCAGCAGTGGCGTTGTGCGTTCATCTGGCTGAGGTAGCCCCTCCCATTCCCCCTGAGGTGCCTGTTTCATTTCGATCTGATGCCCCTCCAGTGTTCTCTCCGTTTCCAGTCAGGTATCTAGTGTGGGCTTCACCCATGCATTTTGGGCCCAGTGGTCCACAGACAATGATTGGTGCACTATCCCGGCTTGTGTAGTTGGTGTGCATAATGGTATTTACTGGATTTGGAACTTTGATAATGAGATTTCACATGATTACATTTGTTCAAATCATTTCCTTTTTGTCCTTGCGTTCTTCTAGGGGCTGGGGGAGGTGTATATGTAATGTTGCTGCATGTATTTGTGTGTATGGTTTTGTGGGTGGGGGTGGGGGTGTTGCATGTTGCGTGTGTGTGTGTCACTCTCTTTTCCCTCCCCCCTCCCCTGTGTTGTAGGTGCAGTACTCACCATGGTCATCGCTGCTGTCTTTGGTGCTCCTGATAGAAGAGAAGGAAGACCAGCATCGGCAGTATCTGCAATTCGGGCTCCATGGTGTCCTGCTTCCTCGTGGGGTGTGAAGAGGTGAGTGCTTTCCCTTCTGTGTACTGTTTCCACTGTGTTTTTGTTCACGTTGGCTCTGCCCCGGAAAAGGTGGCGGATAGGCCTCTTGTGATAGGGTGGGCGGTACATTGTCTTCCGCCTGTCTGTTGCCGGTTACCGCCGCCGTGTTTGTTTCTACCGCCGTGGAGGTCAGAGTGTTAAAGTGGCTGTCTATGTTGGCAGTTTCCACCATGGTCATGATTCCATTTTTTTTTCCGCCGGACCGTTTGCGGTATTACTGCCGCTTTAACACCGACCGCCAGGGTTGTAATGAGGGCCATGGTGGTCTTCTGCCACCAGCAGGCCACCATCCTGGTGAGTGCGGCCATTCCCAATGGGGTCGCAAATTGTGACCTACCTCATGAATATTGATGAGGTAGGTCATTTAAGACCCCATTGGGAATCACACACAGTATGGTTGACACTGTTGTACATTTGGTTTTGTGACTCGCAAATGAATCGCAAATTGTGAGTCACAAAACATGCAGTCGTACACCTGGCCCTAAAAAAACAATGGTTACAGTGACTTTATAGTTAGGTTCAGATTTTACATGCACAAAACAAAACAGTGGATGTCTAGGATTTTTTAATGTTGTGTAAGCTTGCTGCTCCTAAGGGTTAAGGATGCCCTTGCCCCCATGGGGCTTGCTGCTCCTGCCCTCCTCCTCCTTGCCATCCATTGTCCAAGCCCATGCGCCTGCTCCCTCATTACAGCTCTGTGTGGCTGTTGTTCTGCCACTGCCCTTCCCACCTTTCCTGAACAGTTAGCTTGCTGCTCCATCCATCTCCTTCCTACCCTCTGTTGTCTGTGTCCATGCACCAGCCCGCTCTCTCTTGCGTGGTCCGAGGAGCTGTCACTACCCTCTAGTTAACCTGATATCCCTGCCCACTCCTCCTGCCCTCTGTTGCCCAATTCTATGTCCCATCATTGCCCTCCTGCTTAGCCTCTGTGCTTAGCTTGCTGCCCCTACTCTCCTTCCCCATGCCCCCTGATGTCTGTCTTCATGACCCTGCTTCCTCCTTTTTGCCCACCATGTTCAATGGACCTGCCAAGGTCAATCAGATTTATTCTCAGTGTTCTGTTGAACAGCTAGCTGGTCAGACAGTGTTGCCAGATTGGGCTATTTCCCACACAAATGGGTGACATTTGTCCCATTTGTGTGAGAAAATACTCAACTGACCGGTGCCTATTTTTTGGGCTCCGTAACGCATGCTGTGCGCATTTTTTTACCTGGGGCGGGGCCTCTGTCTTACCACTGCGAGTCCAACTTGTCACTTACAGTCAGTGCAAGTTTATGCATCATCATGGTCCATGATTCATGAACTTGCACTGACTGAGTGAAAAGTCTGACTCTAGTGACAGAGTCGACTCAGTGCGCCTGCGCAGCACCCTTGCTGAGTTAGTCAGCAGTGAAGTTGTTGGGGTGGGTGGGATCATGACTAACGTCACTCGATGAGTGAGTTGTGTCACCGACCATGTGGGAGTTGGATCCTGAATTAAAAATATGAATTGCCCCTGTCAAATTGGATAATTCCAAAGCGACCTGCAAGTACTGCCATACAGACCTGCGTGTCCATTATAATGATTTGACGCAACATGCAGCAACCAGAAAACACCGCTCTCGCTGTAATTCAGCAAGTGCTTCCAATGGCATCCTTTGTACAATCCATTCCTTCAATATCTAATGACCAGAAAAGAAGAGAAATTAGGTTTGTCTTACCAACTGCTTGTTGCACATCCATAAATAATGTAAATGGATATGGTGAAATTTTGAAGGATGAATTTCCTGCCTTCCGAATGCACCGTACCAAATGTACAGCACTAATTACTTCTTTGTTGGGCCCATACTTCAAAGACGAAATGTTGAAAGATATCTGAACACCACGTTACTCCTTATTAATTGATGAATCAACAGACATTGAAGTAAAAAAACTGCTTTGCATTTGTGTGAAGTATTTCAGCATAAAGCATAAAAAAATAGTAAGCACCTTCCCTGGAATGCTAGAATTAAATCAGGCCTGTGCTGAAGATATAGCAAATGCAGTCCTAAGCTTGCTTGAAAGTTGTAACCTTGAGATTGAAAATTTAGTAGCCATAGGCACAGATGGAGCAAGCGTCATGTGCGGAAAGCATCAATCAGCATTCACCTTGTTGCGAAATAAGCAACCTTCCTTGCAACTTATGCGCTGCATTTGTCACTCCCTGGACATCATTGCAAAGAAAGCAATAAGGAGCATTCCAAGCAATGTAGAATTCATGATCAGAGAAACATACAACTGTTTTTTCCACTCCCCAAAACACCAAGCCGACTGCAGAGAATTGTTTCTGACATTGGACGGAGGCACGCCCCTCAAATTAATTTTGCCTTGTGAAACACAGTTGCTAGTGATGGGAGATTGTGTAGAGCGTTTATTAGAACAATATGATGCCTTAAGCTTACACTTTAGCACAGCATCATATGTGGAACACTGCTATGCAGCACGAATGCTTCAAGAAATGTATCACGATGAGACAACCTACTTTACCTTACTTTTTTAAAGCCTATTCTTCAAGACATAAAGGTTGCTAACAAAATCTTTCAGCTAAAAACTGGAGATGCACTCCACATTTTTCGCGACATATATACTTTGTACGTGTCTACACTGAAAAGGATACTTAAACCAAGTCTTTTTACCAATAATCATCAAGAACAGTTGCAGAGCCTAGATTTACAAATTTCTGCCATTTATCTTTCTCAAGAGGATGTGGATCTTGGACTTGCGTTCCGTAAGAGGCTGGAAGAAAGTAAATTCACCTCCGTTTCAAAGGATGGCATTGTGAAAAGGTGCCTGGAGTTCTTGAAAGTATTGGCATGTGAATATTAATTTTGCCTCCCAGAGTCATTAAGCATGATTAAAAAGTTAGAAGTTTTGAGTCCCCAAAAAGTGCTTGCAGATTGCAAACCTCTTGTAACTGACTTACCACATAAATGTTTCACATACCCATTGGAAGTACTGGAGTCACAGTGGAGAATTATATCCTCATGTTCATTTCCTGAGACTTCTAACACAGAATCCTTCTGGATGGAAGTGTATAACTACACTTATGCTGTTCGCAAATATTGCTTTAACAAGCTTGCAAAGGGTGCTATAAAAATGTTGACACTCCAATTTATCCAATGCTCATGTTGAAAGCGAATTTTCCTAAATGACGCTGCTGAAAAATGATAAACGAAATAGAATGGGTGTGAAATTACTATCAAATATTCTCTACATAAACTTTGGACTGAAACGCATTGGAATTGAGTCCTATTCGTTTGTGCCCCTCCTGCGATTGCTTGCAAAATTTAACAGCAGGACGTATGATTAAAGTTGCGAAATTCAGCCCTCCCCCAAGGAATGCATGCAACTTGGACCTGCCCTTGCCACTGTTGGCTGCAGAAGGAGCCATGCCTGCCAGCCCTCTAGTGACAGGACCAGAAGAACACTTTCTCACACCTGCCCTCGCAACTGTCATCTGCAGAAGGACCCGTGCCTGCCAGTCCTCTATTGATAGGACCAGAAGAACACTTTCTCAGACCTGCTTTTGCCAATGTCAATCCAAGAGCACTGCATGGTAGGTGGTGCCAAGCCCAGAAGAATACCATACTCCACTTTCTCCTACTTTAAGCTACGGACATTGAAGTAAAGAACTTACTTGAAACTTGTAGCCTTGAGACTGGAAATTTAATAGGCATAGATGGGGCAAGAAGCATGTGCAGAAAGCATCACTCAGCTTTCACCTTGTTGAAAGATAAGCAACCTTACTTGCAACTTGTGTGCTGCATTTACTAGTTCTTTAAGATCATTGCTAAGAAAGCAATAAGGAGCATTCCAAGTAATATAGAATTGATGATCAAAGAACCTTACAGCTGGTTTTACCACTCATCAAAACACCAGGCCGACTACAGGTATTTGTATCTCACATTGGATGGAGGCCTGTGCCTGAAATAAATTTTGCCTTGCGAAATGCAGAACTGGTGATGTCAGATTGTGTAGAGCATTTAATAGAACAACGATGCCTTAAAATTACACTTTAGCACAATATCCTGCAGGGAAGATGCTCCAGAAATGTGTCATGATCTCTTAAAATTACACTTTTGTATTGTGTCCTATGTCTAGCACTGGTACGTATCAAGAATGCGAAACAAAATTTATCATGAGCAACAAACCTATTTTTCCTTACTTCGATGAAGACAGTGCCATTGCCAGGTATTAGCTCTAGGACTACCACAGTTATGCCAGTACAGATGTAGAGAGGATCTACGGTTGATGTCCCAAAACAATTTATGCTAATTTGCTAAGAAATCAGACCTGATAACTTTGTGAATGGAAGTGTATAACTGCACTAACATTGCAGGCACCCGTAGTTTCCATGAGCTTACTTTAGTGGATCCTCTGCCACAGTCATGTATTAACTCAAGGATCACCACAGCTATGCCAGTAAGAGATGTAGAGATTGGCACCCCTATTTTGAAGAAAGGCTGCAAGAAGATTTGGGAAGATCTGGATATCTCTTTATTAATTGGTAGCTCTGTGGAAGTAGGTGGGGGAGAAAACCCATGCGCATGTGCCTAAGGTACTATAGTCAAAACCATCACACAGTGGTAAGCGGCTACCTTAGCTTTATGGGATTAAAGCCGCCCTGTACAGAAAATGGAGCAAATCTGGTACTTAACGTTCTTGCAACCCTTGACTGATGCCAAGAGGCATTCGCAGTTTCCCATTACCAGCTTTGTCTACTTAAAAGTACATGTCTTAATATGGATGTTGGACATGCTCCCTGTATAAAGGTGAAAGGGAATGACTATTCGCACTGACCTTTTTACAGCCACATCTCCTTGCAACCTTTGTGGTTGAGATTTACAATTGTCGAACACACCAGCATTCACATTCTAATGTACCTAGTGTGGCTGTGGTCCTTTATGCTACCACTTCGAACGATATCAAATGGCTAGAAAAGGAGAGGAATCAGAATAGCATCATAACCTGATTCAATGAACCATTTGTAGTTTCCCTTTACCACCAGCCATGTATGTTTTTCAAGCAATATGATGTCTTAAAATGTACACTTTTGTGTGGTGTCCTATGTGTTCCACTGGTATACATCAAGAATGCTCTACGAAACTGATCAAAAGCAGGAAAACCTACCTTTCCTTATTTCGATGAAGACAGTGCAATTGCCATGTTTTAGCTGTACGACCACCACAATTATGCCAGTACAGATGTAGAGATGGTCACTTTGTCTCTTGCAGTTTCAGGTAGTCCCCTGTCATCTAAACAAGACAGTTATACATGAAGCAGGTTATCCCAGATGCCAAGCAGTTGCAGTTTAATTATTGCAAAATGGCCAAGTGGGCTCCATATTACAATATAATAAAAAGAGTAGTAGTGGTTTTTGAATTAAAAGGACTGAATGCCCTTTAAAATGAGCTGATAATAAGGCTGCATTCAAGTACTGCCATAAAAAAGTGCATGCCCTTTCCAATGATTTGAAGCAACCTGCAGCAAACAGAGTAAGTGATTTAATGAACCATTCGCAGTTTCACTTTACCAGACATGTTTACTTACCGGTGCAAGCCTCACACTCTGAAACAAGCATATTGCTGCCTAGGAAGTGGCTACTTCCCTTGCTTTCTGTCTGCAAACAACGGGAAATAATCTGCCTGCTACAAAGGGCTCCAATGCCAAAACTGATGTAAAAAAGACAGCTGTGAACTTGATGAAAGCGATGTTCAGCCAAAAGCTGTGAACCCTAGAAAGGATCAAATCATATGTGACTGAATGAACCATTTGCAGTTTCATTTTATCAGCCATGTTTACTTACCAGTGCATGCCTCGCACTCTGAAACAAGCATATTGCGGCCTTGGAAATGGCTACTGCCATTGCTTTCTGTATGCAAACAAAGGAAAATAATCTGCCTGCTACAAAGGGCTCCAATTCCAAAACTGGTGTCAAAAGAACTGCTGTGAACTTGATCACAGCAATGTTTATCTTTCTGTCTCCAAACAAAAGAAAATAAAGTAGCTGCTTCAGGCTTCAATGTGAAAAGGTTTGTCAAAGAAGAACTGCTGTGCACATAATCAAAGATTTACATGTCTCACCAAGTCCAGATTTACTACTTGTTCCAATTTGCCGCTCATCATAAGAAGTGAGTGGCCATTTTTCCATGTTTATTTCCATTTTTAGTGTGTAATGCAATGAATAATCTAGGCACTGTGAGCTCCACATATTTGCTTACAATAGAAATTTGATTTATGCTTTTAAATGTTTGCTTCAGCCTACGATTGCATTTTTTCAGTGTTAAAAGTTTGGGCTACTTTTTGGGCTGGGACTGGTTCATTTGGGCTTACTTTTGGCTGGTCGTTCAACAGCTTTGGGCTTTAGAAGGCTTTTAAAATCTGGCAACACTGGCAGTAGAACACAGGGGAATCAGTTGGCATGCCGCTCCTATTGGAATTACATGTTTTACTGAGAATGTCAGACTTCATTCTCATATGGCTGAGAAAGATAGTGTGTATTTACAGAAAATATGCTCTAATTTTAGCTTCTGGAGCACCTTCTGTAACTTCTATGAGATAACCACTAGAAAACAGTTTTCTCTCAAACATGATCCATGCAATCCCAGCAGAAGGCTTTTTCACAGGGTAAAATCACCTTAGCAACAAATGATTTATATTGTAACTAAAATCCTTTATCACCCTTTAGACGTTCTCCTTTTTGAGACTCTCAAAGCCTGTCATTCACTACAGTGTATTTCAATGGGGTGCTATTATGTATATTGGTCTCAAGATGGCTTCCATCACTTTCTGGTTGAAGTGCTGACAGCCAATCAGATCTCATCGTGAGATCTGTGCTTAGGCTTCACCCAGATATACACATTTCTTTTTCCTTCAATATCTCAAAAACTAATGAACAAATTTACACAGTTGTGTTTAAAATTCCTATGGGAAAATACATGAGAAAGACACGTTTTGGGACCTCACCTTTTTTTCGGCCCCCGCTTGACGGATCACCCCAAAACTTTCAAGACAGAAGCTGAACAGACAGTCGTATTTCTTTGGAATATTTCATGAAGATTCACGGCACAAAAGGTATTGGCAAAACAAAAAATGTTTTTCCTATGGAAAATAGGTTCTAACTATAACTACCTACTGGTGGCGACCACCAGTAGGTAAGACATATATATATATATATATATATATATATATATACATTCACTGAAAAAACAAAAGGTTTACAGGGACATTATAGTTAGGAAATAGAATTTAAAAAACAAAGAAATTCACTTAAAAAACAAACGCTTACAGGGACGTTATATTTAGGAAATAGAGCTAAAAAAGAAAAAGAAATTCCCTTAAAAACAAAGGTTAAAGGGACGTTATAGTTAGGCTCACATTTTAAACATACAAAACCATACAAATTCAACTGTTATAGTTAGAATTAACCCAAACAACTATAACTTGTGCCCTAAGGTAACTAATATTCACGCTCTGGACAAGCAGTTTTTTTGTCAAAAATGTTACTGCAAATATTGTATTGATATTATCAAAGATGTCATGTGTGCCATAATTTGCTTGGTAATTAGCAGTGCATGGCCACCGGGGGGCTCTATAAAAAACAAGCATGAGAGCCTGTACTTGTTTTTTTCTTCTTTTCGCCGGATCCACAGTGAATTGCGGTGAAATGTTTAAAAAAATGCTTTCTAGCTCTGGTGGGGGATCCCTCTGGGATCCCTGCACCAGAACTAAGTGGTTAGGGTGACTCAACGCTGGCCGCTTTTCTTTTTTATTAACATTTGTTTTCTGGAACTCGGCTGAATCCGAGTCCCAAGATGGCTGCCAACACTTCAAACCAGGTTTGAAGTGTTGGCAGCCAATCAGAGCTGTGCATTTGCCGTGCCAAGCTCTTAATCTTAAAGAAGTCGTCGCGGCCAGAGATATACAAATGTATTTTCCCTTCAGTATCTCCAGAACTACTCAACGGATTTGCACCAAATAGGTGAAAGCACAATCTGTGTACCAAAAGTTAGCTTTCTGCCAAATTTGGTTTAATTCCATCCAGCGGTTCAGGCTGTAGTCGTGTCTAAAGGTCCTATAGGAATTAACATGGGAAACACAACTTTTTGCCCCTCCCCGTTTTTCTCTGCCCACACTTGATGGATTGCCCTGAAGCTTTCCAGGCGCAACAAGAATCTCCGGGTCACTTTTTTGGACAATTTTGTGAAGATTCTTCAAATAGTGCCAAAGATATAGGCAAGTCAAAAAACACTGTTTCTATGGAAACATGGTCCTAACTATAAAAAATACTTGACAGTCACATGAGCTGCAGTTTATAAAGTTTTGGGGTTATTCGTCAAGCGGGCCGAGATAAAGGTGGGTGGTGACATTTAGAGCATTTTCAATGTTAATTCTCATCGATAACATTGAACAGCAAAGGTGCAAAAACCACATGACGGAATTACACCAAATTTGGCAGAGAGTAGCTCTTGGTCCAGAAAGAGCCCTTTTGGTTATTACGTGTAAATCCGCTCAGTAGTTTTTGAGAAATTTAAGGAAATCAAAATTTGTATATCTAGGGACGCGAAGGATTCTCAAACCTTCCTGATTTCATGCTGCGATCTGATTGGCTGTCAACACTTCAGCAAGAATGTGCTGGCAGCCATCTTGGGACTTAGCTTCAGCCAAGTTCCAGAAAAAAAGAATGAAAAATACAAAAAGGGCCAGGGTGTGAACACCCTGACCCCTTAGCTCTGGTGCTGGGGTCCCAAAGGGACATCCCCCAGGGCTAGAAATCATTTTTTAAAATTTTTACCGCAAATTCGTGACTGGGTCACAAATCTCCAGTAAAAATTAAAAAGAAAACAAGCATGGGCTCCCACAGTTATTTTTAAATGAGCCCCTGGGTGGGCCAGGTCCAGGTGGCACTCTTTTCTTTTTAATGAGGGGCCTCCTGCGCCCCTCCTACAGCCCCAGTGACCACCACCTTCCCGGGACAAATAATGAAATAAAAGCAGGGGGCCACACGGCCCCCCAAACCCTGGGAACCACCACCCCCTAGGGCAAACATGCTTTTAGAACGTGGCCGAGGCCCAATGGGCTCCCCCACAGCCCCAGGGACCCCCACCTCCCTGGGGCTACAATGAAATGTGAGTGGGGCTGTGCACTCCGCACCCTAGGGACCATCACCTCCTGGGGCATTTATTAAAATTGGGGGTCGGGGATTGCTCGCCCCACTCCCTCAGCCCCAGGGCTCACCACCTTCCCAGGGCTATAATAAAAAAGTTATGGGGGTCCGATTCAGACCCCCAAGCCCCGGGGACCACCGCTTCCCATGGGCCTCTTCAATGATGGAGGGGGGCTGCGCAGCTCCCCTCATGAAGCCACTGATGGCCCTTGCGACTGCCAACCCCCAGGGCCGGCTCCTGCTATGTCTCAGGGTGTCCACCCTAGGACCATAGCTGTTTGCTGTGGCTAGGCTGCAGCTTTGAAGCTGCAGCCAGGTCACAACAGCAGAGTCTGCGTTTTGACAGTGGGACATGTCAAACAGTTCCAATTGTCAAAAAGTAGACTTTTCATCTTTGTGCAGGGAACAAAGATGAAGTTTTGCTCCACCAACCAGGCAGCTGCTGTTAAAAGCAGATGACTGCTTGCTGGAGTAGTAATGGGACCACAGTGGAGACCTTGAGGCTCCCCCGTGGTCTCAGGTAGCCTGTAAAGTTCTTAGCATAAAAAAAAAAATAGTAGGAGACTGCAGGTGAGGCTTTGAGGCTTTCCCACAGGTCCCTGATAGCCCGTAAAGGCATATTACAAAATAGATTTTAAAAAAGGTTAGGGACTGTGGGGGAGGCCTTGAGGCTTCCTCTACGGTCCCTGATATCCAATAAAGGCCAAAAAAAAAGAAAACAAATGTTGCTCAAGTGTGAAGGTTCAAATCCAGGGTGTCCCTGGTAGTTTTCCTCTTTGTTTTTTTATTCAAATGTTTAAGGCTCATACTGAAAGGTGATCTTACTCTTTTTTATTGACAAATACATTTGTCTTTTCAATTTCTTTGGAAATATCTCATTCGAAGTACATAATCCATCAAAGCCTAAAAACTCTCTATCTCTCTCTCCCTTTTACCCTCTTTCTCACTCCCTCTCTCTCTCAATCTTTCTACCACTCACACACCCACTCAGACACTTATGCATCCACTCACAGACCTGCTCAGACATTCATGCACCCACTCACAGACCCACTCACTCTCTCACACCCACTCATAGACCCACTGACACCCTCATGATCCCACTCACAGACAGACCTGTGCACACACTGATGCACATACTAAAACACTGATGTAAGCACTCTCACACCCAGACAGACACTCTCACAGCGACTCTCACCTCCAGATACACCCTCTTACATGTATTCTCACACCCAGAGAAGTCATGGCAAACTCCCACCGTTCAGAGCCAAAGGGCCATGCACAACATGGAGTTGGGTGCTTAGGGGTGTTCTCTCTCCCTCTCACTCTCTTTCTCACTCCCTCACTCTCTCAGTCTTTCTACCACTCACACACCCACTCAGACACTTACGCATCTACTCACAAACTTACTCAGACATTCATGCAGCTACTCACAGACCCACTCAGATAGTTACGCTCCCACTCACAGACCCACTCAGACTCTCTCACAACCCCTCATAGACCCACTGACACCCTCATGACCCCACTCACAGACAGACCCGTGCACACAATGATGCACCCACTAAAACACTGATGTTAGCACTCCCACACCCAGACAGACACTCTCACAGCGACTGTCACCCACAAATACACCCTCTTACATGTATTCTCACATCCAGAGAGTTCATGGCCAACTCCCACCACGCATGGCCATAGGGCCATGCACAGCATGGAGTTGTGTGGTTAGGTGGGGTTGGCCGCAGGGTCTGGCTGCAGCCCAGAACTTGCAGACACCCTCTGCTGAGCATGGGTGAAGGCCATGCACGGTGCACGGTTGGGTACTTATAGTGGGTTGGCCGGCGGCCAGGCCCTGTTGCCAGCCGCCGCTGCGCACGGCCAAAGACCTTGAACGGCAGAGGTTGGATTAACATATAGTAATGAAAATGACTATCTGTTAAAAAAAACATAGAAATTCACTGAAAAAGCCAAAGGTTACACGGACGTCATAGTTAGGAAATAGAATTTTAAAAAACAGAAATTCACTTAAAAAACAAAGGTTACAGGGACATTATAGTTAGGCTCACATTTTAAACAAACAAAGCCATTAAAAGTTATCAGTTATAGACAGAGTTACCTCAAGTAACTATAAATCATGCCATAAGGTAACTATAACTTGCGCCGTCGCCATGCACTGCTAATTACCCCACAAATTATGGCACTCATGAGATCTTTGATAACATCATCGATTAAGTCACGGTAACATCTGCAGTAAAATTATTGATCACATACCTGTGCATGGCGGGGGCGGGAGTTATAGTTACCTTATGCACCCAGAGTGTAATCTCCGCACCCGGAGTGTACTCTCTGCGCCCAGAGTGTAACCTCTGCACTTGGGGGTAGATGTCCAGGTAGAGTGCAGAGATTCTGCCCCAAGTGCAGAGATTCTGCTCTGAGTGTGAACATTAAGATACTACTCGGAACTTACTTTCGTTAATACCGAAAAGTCGTAAACTTGGACTTTTGGTCTAAACTTAGACCAATAGTCTAAGATTACCTTTGTGAATCTGCCCTAAATGTTCAGAATCACATGGAAATACATATACTATTCAAAACCAAACACTAAACTGTGAGTAAGCTCAATTTTTAGGAAGAATGCATTCCAAAAAACCCACATCAATCCACTAACGACACTCTTCTTAAACCTACTTAAAGGTCAGTGTTCTAGCAAAGTATTTTTTGCATCTGGTGAGTACCGTACAACCTACGTTGAGCCAGAAAGCCACAGGAGCACTTACCATTTCAATCAAAGTGTTGTATATTTTGTGAGTAAAGTACCATTCATACACGAATTTTTGATTCGCTTATACCAAGTGTAAGGCAGTAGAAGCACTATAGTGTCAAGGGCTGTTCCTTTACAGTCGTTCAATTTAGGATCCATCTCCAGCACATTTTAATGTGCAAATCTAGATTTTTACAATAGACCTTTCACGTTGTGGCTCCACATGTGTGGAGTGAACCTTCGTCGAGCACATCATTTGTGTGCAAAAATACATCTATTTCACTGTGGTTGAAATCAAACCGATACACACCTCCTTTCAAAAACATTGCAGGGCTCTGCATATTTTTTGAACGATTTTTATTTTTCCATTGGCAACATTGGACAACAGAAAATTTTCGAGCATTTGTTTTTATCCATTCAATATTAGTAACTATTTTATACCTCCGATGTAATTCATTATCTTTGTATGTGTATCTAATTGTGAACATACCTTATTGTTATCATACCCTACTGATGAGAAGGCGTCGCCATTTTAGCATTTAAACAGCTAAATTTAAAGCAACATTTCCCTGTGCTCATTCTTATATAGCGTTTTTATTCATAACGACCTCATTTCTTAGCGCAAGCCTAACTGATTGCACAGCGTTTTGAAGCAAACTTGAGGGGCCTGGATGTCAGATATTGTCAACAGAGACTACGGAAACTGTTGCTAAAAACACAAACCTAACCTCGTGCTGAAACAAAGCACTCTCGACCCTGCATTTATTCACCCGAAGTGCTAATCACCGACAATGTGTGACTTCCCTAGGTGTATTCTCCTAAAGTCGAAGCGTAATTAACTAACAATAACCACTTGAAACAAAAAAAAGGGCAAACACAATACCGCCTCTCTTTTACTGCCTCCCCCCTAGAGCTTTGAATCTCATTGTTTTTTTTGTCTCACTGCATCCTTTTTTTAGCACTTCCTTTATGACTATACTGTCACCCTCACCTCCCGCCCCCATGTGGAAAGACATCTTTGAAGCTTCAGTCGGGAGGGGAGAAGTCGCCAACCAAGCTGCAAAGGGCGGGAATTACATTGACTCGCTACATCCAGGACGGTATAGAAGGGACGCCCTTGGCAGAGGTTTAGCACACTGCACCTGACAGCTTCTGTGTCATAGAAAATGCACACTGGTGCAATCGAAAGACCAGCTCTATTTTAGTACATGAACGCGTGGGAGACTGGCCTAGTGGTTCATTTGGCAAATGGATCACTTGAAAAACCTGTATAAAGGTTTAAATCTTGATGCATCAACTCAGCCCTTAATTCTTCTAACCACTATAAATTGAGTACAACTAAACAAGGTAACAGTAATCAACTGTTATTCAGTGCCGTCATACCCCAAGAGGTAAATGGTATTTTGCCAATCCAAAGATGTGATAATATACCTGGAGCTCAGCATGGATGGTACTACCTAATCCTATGCTTAGAGACGTTGCTGTAAAAATGGTAAAAGGGTATGTGCTTTTCTAGCTCTGCCTAAATGGCACTGTGATAATAGAGAAAGTCTCGATTATGTTAAAAACACGGAGACGAGAATTATGCTATCTTTTCTTGCATTTATTCCTACAGCAGCACGAAAAAACACTACAACTCCCAGTTTTCCCAGCTGGAGAACTACAAAAAGTTGTTATAAACGGAGAATGACCAATCAACATAAAGTACTACTATAAATGACTTGACTGCGAACAACAAGTCCTCTTTTCTTGCTTAAGTAGTTAATAAACTCTGAGCGAAAGGAAAAATGAGCATAACAAAGAATAAGCCATAGGAACGGTAAAAAGCTTTTCAAATAACTAATAACTTTTAAAGTCTTAAAACTGAAGTTTGGGGAAATGACCCCATCCTTGTGCATCTTCATATACGTGTTGAAGCAGATATGCTAATTTGAAATTATTAATGATTGTTTAATTGTATTGATTAACAAGAAGTTGATAGAAAAATTAAGTGTGGAGAAATGTATGTGCACGTTTGAAATTGTGCCCATGGAGAGTGACAGTCAGTTCATACAAATGTGTACTAAAATGATTAAAAATGTGTGAAATAATGGAAAAGAGTAATGATAATGTAGTAACATGTCATATTAAGATATATAACCTATGTTTTGCATTATATTGTAAAGTTAACTTAGCCGAAGTTGTGGCCTACTTACCAGGCCTCATGCAGAAGCTAAATTTCTAACGCACTGGAGAGAAGCTGGTGCGTTGAACTGTCCATGAACTGTTAATAAAATATGCTTAGTTAAAATGTTCCGCAATGTACCGATGAACAGGAGATGAGGGACTAGAGTATGTAACAATTTTGGTGTAAGACAGACTCAATGTACTTTCCCAGGACTTGAACAATAGAAGCACTGACTGGAGAAGAAAATGCAACATTTTCGATACCAGATGAGCCGGATGATGACGACATCGTACAGTGAACCAATCAATGAACTGAGAACAGTGAAATATTAGAATTCATAGATTTGCAAAAATAATATTACTGGATAGAGTCATAATTGGTGATTAATTGACCAATTAGGAATTAGGGGGTGGACTGGAAAACCTTAATAAAAGGTCATGACAAGGGGCTAAAAAATTTAGATGCGAGGGGAGAATTGATGACGTCAGGAGACGCGGTTCGAGATTCTGTCATTGGGCTCATGCTCTTGAGAGCCTGATGCGTTGCTGTTCGATTGATGACCTGAAGATGAAGACTGACTTTGTTGCTGATCCATTCTGTGGATAGGTAGCTATGACAATGTGACTGTTAACTTTGTGCCTTTCTTTCTAGGTACCAAGTGCGCTGTTTGAAGAAGTTTTTCTTTTAGCTAGATGTTTTCTAGATTTGTGTTTCTAAAGCTAATGCTAATTTGGGTTAGGTAAGGTATTCTTTGGGTAGGCTGACAGTGACAAATGATTGACAAACTGATTGCTGAACTCTGCTATTAATGCTGTTATATTCATCTTTGTTGGCTTATGCTGAAGCATTCAAGCATATGTTTTCTCAAGTTCTGATTAGATTATGTTATTTGTGGTCATTAATGAACTAATACTGAGCTGATTAAATAAAGTTTGAATTAACCTTATGACTCAGTATTGTAACTAATAGGGAAATAAAATTGATAACACGTATAATTGAGTTGTCGTTATTCATGAAATGTTGACGTTAATAATGGATGATTAGTGTTTTGCCTATTGATTATTGATTTGTACATTGAGTATTGATGTTCATCGATTACTACATAGCTAGGATACTCCATGCGATCCAAAAAGTTCATTGGCTTATACGCGTCCCATTGTAAGTTTACTTACTAAGGACTAGGCGCGCTAGCATACGTGACATTGGAAGCAAAAGAAACAGGACCAGCATGATGAGGAAGGCGAGGTTGAAGCTCCTTTCTAAGGCGTCTGGTTAGAAGCAACAACTGTACCTTTAAACAAAACAAAGGGAGGGTTAACATATGCAGAGGGATAATACTCACCTCCGTGCCTTTAATAAAATCAAGACTTTCTTTCACTGAAAGCTCAGAAAATCTCCATTTTATTACAAGACACGGAGGCTCTTATTATGCTAGTTCAAAGCATAGTAACAATAGAACTGGCAACATGAAATAAAGGTTTACAATAAAAAGTTCTAAAAGTTGAAACATTTGACCAATCGATTTGAGAATATCAAATATGATCAATCCAGCCCAAAAGGCTTTGGATGCCATAGCACCTCTAGTAGAATGGGCCCCAAAAATAGTAATATCAATGCCCGCCAAATTCATAATCCATTTAGCCCAATGGGCCATAGTAGTGGAAGAGACAGGCTTATGCAGGTTTTTAAAAGAGATGAGGAGCTGAGGTTCCAATTACTTTCTGAAATCTTTTGTCCTTGAAATATACTCTCTCAAACAACTTCCAACACATAATTTTGGATGTTCTGGGAAATAAGGATAGAATACCACTAGTAAATTTGTTTTTGTTTGTCTGAGAACCTGAAAAAAACCCACCTGAAGCAGTATATTGTACCGAAGAGACACCTAATGCTTTAACATCTGAAATACATTTTAATGAAACTAAACATAAAAGTACAGTTAATTTTGCAGAAAGAGATTTTAACGATTAAGTAGAATTAACCAGTTGGTTAAGAAAAAATTGTAAAATTACATTAACATCCCACATAGAACTATACTTTGGTAATGGAGGTTTAGTAAATCTTACTCCCTTCAATATTGATATATCAATGGGTGTTTGCCAGGAGGTTTGCCATTGACTCTAACGTGTTCAGCTGAAATTGCCGGTCTGTATGTATTAACTGTTCTATAAGCTCTGCCTTGTGAAGTCAAAGAAGCTAGGAAATTGACAATCAAGATTACATCTGCTGAAAAGGGATTGGCACCCCTGTCCAAACACCAACTATCCCACACTTTCCAGGCTGATTTGTATGACTTAGATGTACCTTGAGCCCAGGACTGTTGTATGAAGCTTGCAGCTTCTTGTGAAATTCATGGGATTCTCCAGGAAGACCTGAAACCATCCAAGCCAATAGCTATAGGGATTGATTGATGATTAGATTGTGAAGAACACCTTGGGGATCTCGAAGAAGGGAAGGAAATTGAGGTGGAAGTACTATTGATAACTCCAGAGCTGACGGAAGCAAGGTTGACCCTGCCAGAATGGATCTGTAACACCTTTGCTGATTGACGTCTGATCTGAGCCAAAACTCAGGATATCATAATGAAGGGAGGAAAGGCATAATTTATCCGGCTTGACCAGTCTTGACGGAAGGCATCAGTAGCTAAAGCTTGCGGATCTGGTCTCCTACTGTAAAAAACAGAAATTTGGGTGTTCAAGTGTGAAGCAAACAGGTCCACTGAGAAGGGACCGTATCTGGAAGAAAGTTTTTTGAAGACTGAATGATGAAGACGCCAATCGCTGGAGTCTCGTAGAGACATGGAGCACCAGTCTGCTATTATATTCAGGTTTCCTGGGAGATATTCCCCTTGTAGAGATATCTGATTCTGAAGGCAAAATTCCCAAAGTCTCTTGGCTAGTTCAGCCAAAGGTTTGGATTTTGTGCCTCCTAAATGATTTATATATTGAACCGCTGATAGGTTGTCCATTCGAAGGAGTATGGAACAACTTACCTTGTCTTTGGCAAAAGTTCGGATCACAAAGGAACCTGCAAGAATCTCTAAACAGTTTATGTGCAATGATTACTCCTCTTTTAACCATACGCTTCCAGTCGAGAACTGAGCACATCTTGCGCCCCAACCAGTCCGACTTACATCGGATTCTAAGACAAGATCTGGTGCTGTTGAGAAAATTGTTCTCCCGTTCCATGCTTCCAGATGATCTAGCCACCACAAGAGTCTGATGCAAGAGTCTTAATCTAATGTGATAAGTTCTCAATAACCGTGACCTTTCCGATGATGTTGGAGTTTTAACCGTTGAAGTGCTCAGTAATGAAAAGGACCTGGAAAAATAGCCTGGATGGAAGAAGATAGAAGTCCTATTATGTGCGCTAGTGTTAGATTTGATTGGTTGAAAATTTTGACAATCTCTTTCTTTATATGAGTAATCTTGTTATCCGGAAGCTGGAGAATCAAATTGTCTGAATCTATTATAAACCCCAGAAACTCTATCTGACAAGAAGGGTTGAGATCCGATTTTTCTTTGTTGATGATAAATCCCAAACTCTGCAGGAGGGACACAAAACGAGAACGTTGTTGTATCAAGATCGACTTGTCTTGATGTAAAATCAGAAAGTTGTCTAGATAAGATAATAATCTGATCTCCTGAGCTCTCGTGTGAGATATGACTGGTTTCAGAACCTTGGTAAAGCACCAAGGAGCTGAAGACAGACCAAAGGGAAAGCTTTTGAATTGATAAAATGTGTCTTTCGATTGAAACTGAAGAAATTTTCTGCAAGAATGATGGATCTGGATTGAAAGATATGCGTCTTGAAGATTTAGATGAACCATCCAATCTTTTTCTAACAACGCATCCCTGAAGTGTAGAATAGTTTCCATATTGAAATGATGATACACTACATAATTGTTGAATGACTTTAGATTTATCACCGGACAGAATTTTTAGTTTTACTTTCTAATTAAAAACAAGGTACTTACAAAACCTAGAGGATGAGGGGAACATGTCTCTATTACTCATTTGTGAAGGAGGGATTGAATCTCCTGTGTGAGAAGAATTTCCTGTTCTTTGGAAAACAAGAGTGGTTTTGGTAGAAACTCTTGCACTGGAGTCACATAGAGATCTATACACTAACCAGTTACAGTTTGCAAAACCCACAGTTCTAAAGTTATCTTTTGCCAATTTGGTAGAAATAAGCTTGTCCAACCCCCTACTAACAATGGGCCAGAACACGTATCTCTTACCTGATTTTGAAATTGCAAGGAAGGCGGTGAAGATGAGGAGACACTGTTCTCCTCACATAAATAACGGTGGCGCAGCTACCGCAGAACCGCAGACACTGTTATGAAAGAATAACTGCTAGCAAAGCGCACGATGTCAACCAATAGTGTTCCTCATAGAACATCGCGTTCAAGAAGAGGAAATAATAAGCCTAAGCGGTAAGTGAAATGCTAACAAAAATTAAACCTTAACAGCAAATAAACCAACATTTATATAATAAAACACTTTATATAACTATACTGATAGATGAGAAAAATATGGTACTTATCCTGACTGCGAGCAGCAAGAAAAGAGGACGTGTTGCTCCCAGTCAAGTCATGTATAGTAGTTCTTTATGTTGATTGGTTGTTCTCCCTTTATGACATTTTTTTATAGTTCTCCAGCTGGGAATGCTGGTGCTGCAGTTTTTCTTAGTTGCTGTTGGAATAAATGCAAGAAAATATAGCATAAGAGCCTCCGTGCCTTGTAATAAAATTCTATACTGAAAAACAGACATTTGAGGTGAGCAGATTAAGAGTTTTGGTGGTGATGTAGGGTGCTCTATAAAGGAGCTTCCCTCCACTAAAACGTGGGAACTACCAAGAGTTGCCTGCTTTCTTTTCCTTTTTTGCATTGTTTATGCAGCACCCTAAGCATGAAAGTGTATTGTTTTCATATGTATAGACACACACACACACACATATATTCACGGACAAAACCAAAGGTTAAAGTAATGTTAGAGTTAGGTGAATATGTCAGTGACAACACTAATGTTTTGAATTCAAAAAGCACAGAAATTCACCAGTTATAATTAGCAGACCTAACTATAACTTGCGCCCCCACCATGCACTGCTCATGACCTGACATATTACATCACTCATGACATATTCTGTTACATCATTGATGACATCACTGATGACATCTCAAATGACAGACCAAGTCAATATGGATCCATGCATTACAATGATACTTTACGTAGATGAACACTTTGATTGCTGGTATGTGAAAGGCATTGCAGGAATGAGCAAAATGGCATCACAATAGTATTTTGCATGTCAAGGCACCATGGTTAATGGCAGGACAGTATTTTTTACATAACTCCACAATGTACTGGATTGTTATAGTACATTGCAGTGAAAGGTTCTCATGCTGGGGCAAAGTAGACACTGGCATCATAGAAGTCTCTGTGACTTTAAAGCCTATTGCCTGAGTCTGTATATAGTGCATCACACACTAGACAATTTCAAGCTCCATGAACAACAGTCTTGGCACCATGAGCACCATCTGATACATTGAGCTATCTCTTGTCACAACAAAAAGCACTAACTAACCTTAATGAAAATTAGTAATCAACACCGACTGGATAGCATTTTGAAAAGTACTATGGCATACCTGAGTGGCACCCCTGCGAAGCTGGCTTATTAGCCACACACAAATGATTGCTCAACTGCGCCGGCACACAAACAGCAATGTGCATTATGTGCTGACAGAACGTATCAGTACAGGATTTTGCATCATCATAAATTCAGTGGGGCATCCTGTATCAGATAGGCATTATATTTCTTGTGGCATAAATATTTATGTGTTGTGTGTCCAATTTTTGTACTTTTCGCATAATTTCTATATGCAGTTATAATTGATTCTCTGCCTTGGAGAAATACTGGTTCTGGGTTCTTGGCCAGCCCACCAATCACACTGGAGATGGTGGGGTTCACAAATTAAACTCTCTTGCATGATGTTAAGTCCGTCTGTTTTGGTTCCACTTCTAGCCTGAGAGGGACTCTGGGTTTGAGGCCTCAGACTGGAAGGTTGTCACAGTAAGAATGCATCCAATCAGAAGGATCTTGGATTGAAAGACGTCAGGCTTGGAAGGTCGTAATGGAAGAGCAACACAGACTACACGGATCAGAGTTACCCCTCCCTGCCCAACCCCACCAACCAAGAACTACGGTGTTCAAAGAATGAGTGATGCAGCCTACGAGGTTGTAAGCCTCAAACATTGTGAATCTAAGATGGTTTTATGTCTAGCATGGTCTCTTTGTCAGACTCTCCCAGACTAGGATCATGTTAGAGATCCAACCTCACAGCTTGGAAAGTGTGCCAGAAACGCTCAGATTTCGGTTTTGCCCTTCTTCCGAAAGAGAACAGTATCTCTGCTTCAGCCCAGGAAGTTTATACGTTCAGCACCTCTGCCAGAGAAACATTTTCAACCTTCCACTATCCTGAAAGCTCTGTAACCCTGCAAAAATCAGTGTTCCAAAATGTTTAAACACAACAGGACATTTTAGAACAAACTTCCTGTATATCTTATTCTATGGCCTGATATGCACATTGGAATTTGGACCTATACCAATGGAGTGTTCTAAGTATGATCCTGAAAAGTATTTACCTTTTTCCGTCTTTTTAAATTCATACCTTTTAGAATACACCATAGCAATGCTAAAACAATCATCAAAGGGTGTATTAATATCATTGTGAAATGGCAACAACTCATCGTCATCTGGGCTTGTGCCTTTTACATTCAGGTGGCAACTGCAAGTTGCAGAATTTGCGGTTCCTTTATAGACTAGTGACTATAAGGTTTCTCCACCTTACTTATAGGTGGTAAACACCTACAGTTACAGTTGCAGAGCCTTAGTTGGATCTGCATTTGAAGGACTATGACACAGTGGCCCAACCCCCAAAGGGTCACAGGCTCAATGCGTCTAAGTGTCGGTCTGTTTGTGCAGACCTTCCAATGCATGTTTTCCCAGCCCAAAACTGACATGCAAATTATGGTAAATGCCAGAGCAGCAAAAATGATCAAAATGCACCCGAGCACAGGGAGAAAACTCCCTATGTCAACGCCATTGATTATTTGCACTTGCAAAGTAAACCCCGGCTTGGGAATTTGTTTATAAAGTGCAGAAAGAAATGTTGATCAACCACTCGAATATGACAGCTAGCCAATATTGAAGCTTTAACAAAAAGAATTCTTGCCACATCTTCACCAAAGATTCTTAACCAAAATGATCCTTGCCAAGCTGGCATAGGTATTTACATTTGGTAAGCGAAGGTGAGGGCAAACTGCGCACCATCAGCTAGCTGGTGGTCCTTTCAACTCTAAATGACCCTATCAGTCTTATACTTTTAGCCATTTTCTCTAATGTCAATACTTACCAGCATCAGGGCGTTGTCATTGAATTGTTGCACACATCTCCACTTCCATGAGTAGGAGAGAGAGTTGGAGAGAGAGGACCTATCTCCATCTGTTGGTAAATTGTTAGACATTCACACAACAGTCGGTGCTGCCCGTGATCTTCTGCATGCTTAAAGAAATCCAGTGCCTTCTTGGTGGGATGTAGTCACTCGGACAGCATTTGTTGGGCCTGTCCTCTGGCAGGTTTACTGCATTTAGGCTGGAATGTATGTGGAAAAGTGGAAAAGTGACAATTTGTTAAGCAATTACATACTGGTTTTTAGCTGGAGCAATATTTGTTTTGATGAGTAGTTGGACATCACCTTGTGGGCAAATTGGGCTTGTTCACTGCAACTGACTGACACTCAAACATTTTTCCAACAGATGTCAACTTAAATAGGATGGACCTGGTGGGCTGAAAAGTAATCTCCCAAGGTTCAGCTCAAACATATATTTATTAAATCCATAATCCTTTAAGCATATCATAATTACATAGCTCTCTGATAGAAAAAGGAAGGTGAGTTTGATTGGTAAGTTTGTCTGCGATAAGGAACGACGTGAATGGTCTGAGACAAAGAAGTGTAAACCCGGCTGCTGTTTGGATGACCTCCCAAAAATAACTTGCTTTATGATTGTCTGTATTGTGAGAAAGGAAATGTAGTTATGTTGAGAATTACTCAGTGCCGGCCAAGATTCTGAGGTGACTGTGCCAGAGCACATTCTGTGCAGGGTGGGTCCAAGAACTGCTTCAGGGACCATACCATGTAGGGGAGGGAGGAAAGTCACCTTCTTGGGTGTCTCGAACCATGCCAGTACCCAAAAGAGGTTTGAGTGCCCCTCTTAAGCAGGACTCTTTGGAAATTAGTCCCTTGGTGTGTCACTGCTGGAAGTGACCCTTCTGGTTTCAGAGAGTCTGGTGAATATACATTTGCAGCTGACGAGAAACAAAAATGGCAAGCGAGTGGGGCACATTTTGCCTGGCTAAGGAGGAGCACCTCACACGGTGTTAGGGCAGCGTCCCACTAACCATGCGTTTCAAAGTTTTATAAGGCTCATGCCTATCACCTATTGTAGTACCATGTAGCTTGGGGTGTGAACAGGGAGGACTTGTTCTCCTCTCATCATGGTAAGCAGGAACCTCAAACAGTGTTCACTGTAGTTTATACATAGTCCGTATGGGTTTTCTTTATGTTTGCACCAGTTGGGTAATGCCCACTACTTACATTGAGGAAAATAATATAGGGATATTTGAGCATGGAACAGGGGTAGGGACTGGAGAAACACTAGGGATGTAAACTCACTAGATTGATTCCTGAGGGAGTGTGTGTGGCCCTCCCTGTCTGGGTTGTAAAATGGTTACAGCGGTTCCTGTGTTTGCTAGAAACCCTGTGCACTTGCAGAATTACAGGATGAATGTACAATAGCATGACCATGGGAGAGCGGAAAGACAACTGATCTGATCAGGGTAGTTGATTTTCGCATAGGCATAAACTGTGTTGTATTCAAACATTAGAAGTGGACACTTGTTTGATGCAAGGTGCCTTGGCATGCTGTAGAGTCCCTTCTTATAAATTAGAAAGGTAGATTAACCTTTTGTGCCCTTATTATATTGGTGTTGGAGAGACTATTGTGTTAGAATAGTATCCTTCCTGAAAGGGAGGCACTATGTAACAGTGGGATTCCTTCATGAACCTTGGTCCTCCAATCTCTGTGACTCTACTGGAAAGAGAATGGAGAGCGGCATCCTATTTGGAAGAGGTCTCCACTATCACAGGGAGGTCATGGTTGGGCAGTTGTGGGAACCTAGCTCAGCAGGTGGCCACTCCTGCTGTACCAGTGTGAGAATGTTTAGAAAAAGTATAGTGTGCCACTGCACTGTCAAAAAGCAAATCTACAGTTGAACAGAACTGTTTGAAGGGCTGTCTTGAAGGAGAGGAAAGGGTATCTTGCAGGTGGAGACAAAGAACATCCAGAGGTTGTGACCCTGCACCATAATGGTATTCACGTCATGCTTTGTTTTTTTCAAAGTTTTTTCTTAGCTGAGCAGAGGTTTTATCCTGAGGTGTAATAAGGACTCTGTTTCCACAGGTACGAATGATTCATGCCCTTCTAGGGATTCTGTACCTTGTGCAAGACTGTAAACTTGACCCCATGTTCCAGTGGCACATAAGTGAGTTCCTTCAGAGCCAATGAGGTGCTGTGCATCGGGATCAGATTTAGACACAGTTTACTTCAATGTTTTGGATTCTCTAAAGCCTAAGGGGTCTAAGTGTAATTGAAGCACATGGTTGAAATGTCATATCTGCCAGGTTTCGGACAGGTTTCCTCTGTACAAATAATATCACATACATTCATAAACACAATTGGGATCATGCCAGTGCTCTTATGATTCACACCCTATGGACTGTCTGGCGAAACAAGAGCCTTTCAACCTCACGATCTGGTTATTGTTTTTTAAAAAGGTAGGTCACTTACCACTGAAGAAGAGAACTAACAGTACCAAAATTCATTCTTTTATCTCTTACCTGTGTGCCTAGCTACTCAGTTCTTTTGTTGTAGATAACAATAAGCAGGTGTTTTATATTTTATCAGATTGTGGTGCAGTGTAAACACAGTTATTTTATACAAAACAGATGCGTTTAAAGCAGTCTCTTTTCTTCTGATGTTTGTAGTCACCAACCTTTTTGGATGATTTAAGTCAAACAAATTTTACAAAAACTTCAAAATATGAACCACGAAGTTAAAGACATTCATCATGAACTGAACTGTGCCTAAATAATGACTTTCAGATTTAAACACTCAGAAGGATTCCTTGACTTGCAGACATCCAGTTGGTTCTTATCCAGATCTCCCTCCAGTCCCTCACTCTGCTCCCTCTGCCAAGACTGGTACTCTTGCAAATTCTCTTTGCCTGCTCCTCTTTCCATTTTCTTTCAGAATTGAGAAATGGAACTCGGAAGGCTTACACCTAACACCTTGACTCACACTTGGCTTCTATTTTGTTTTTGTTGAAGTCATTTACACCCACATTTGTTTAACTTGGCAGCACTTAGACTTCCAAAAAAGTGGAATGACTGTCTTTAAGTGATGCATTTTTATTAATTCCTCTTCCAGAATGTATGCTGTTTTGCGTAATCACCTGTAGCATGAGCTGCATGTATATTTTCTCGACCGGGCAACCAAGATAGCGCCAAGCTTGGGCAATAAATGCACTTGGCAGTTCTAACCTAGGTGGCCTTTAGTGCTTTCATAAGAAAGGACTGGACACATGCCAAAACAGATGTTGACTACGTAATTTAATGTGTAGCATGGTAATAATTATCTTATTAATTGTCAAATGAAAATAAATATTTTATACCGATTTTGTTTTCATAGAATTCAAATTCTGTAGCATGCGATTTTTGTACTTCACGTTGAGTGTGTTATCAATTATTTTAATCAAAGTACTTATCCTGGGTCACCAGTATAGCTTGGAAATCTGAGGGGAGGTGCTGGGAGTCCTTGTCCACATAAAGCTGTGCTTGTTAGTGAAGTGGTTGCTAGTCTCATTGATGGGTGAGTCACACCAGTGCCTATAGACTGGCAAGTGTTTCGCATCAGAAGCTGGGCAATAAATTGTCTCCACGTTTTTAGGAGTTATATTTAAAGCACAAGATCCAGCAAGTTCATTTGTAATATTCCTAAACATATTTTTTATTCAGCACATTTTTCCGGGAGTGGAGATGAATAAGGCGAATATTTCCATTAATTTCTACATTTTAGTACAATAAAGTTTGAACGTCACGTAATGGTTGATAATGAGCAGCATACTTTCGTTCCAACTCGTGAACCTCTTCATGGAATCTACTAGCTTCGCTCTTCGCACAATTCCTTTAAGGATTTTTCAGGGCATTTACACGACTTTTGACTACTTGAGGCAAGATTTCGACGCGCCTACCAGACCATCCAATCGTTCTTGTAGAGCTGCAAGGATTTCGTATCATCAGTACAGTCAGCTGACCAGCTATGTTGTTTGCATGTTCACCGGTTTCTTCATCTTCTTCTTCATCAATGTCTTCCATTTCTTGTTGGTTAAGCTCAGTAGGCTCTTTGTTGTCTAGGTCTTCCATGTTGAAGTTCTTAATATTGGGGTACAGTGGCGGCTGAAGCAGAGAGAGCTGTGCAGTGACTCAGGGCTGCAGCGTGCGAAAGAGAAGAGGAGGCGTCCCTCGGATAGCGCCCAAAAAAGTTTTAACTCTGTTCGAAAAGTGATTTTGCAATCTAGTCACACTGCTTTCCGTCTGGTGCTTTGTATTTCCAGACTCGTCTGCTGCTGCCACCCAGAGTTATCATCATTTACACACACTTTGCTGAGTAGAGACTAAACTGCGAAACAATAAAATGGCATGTGTACAAAGAAAAGCAGTAATTTTCCAAGTCTTTCTGGCTGACAGTGTTCCTTTGTGCAGGCCAACTTGTAGAAGCTGCCAAAAGGAACGGTGAGAGCACAGCTCCTTTCCCAGACATACACTGAAAGTAGGGGGATGACATATCCTGGTTTTTTTAGGACGTACATTTCAGGAACCGACTGTATACGGTTTCCTTGTTTGTTTAATGTGTCCATTACTTACTGATAATGGCATTACTCCTAGTCCTAATCCCTTAAGGCAAGGGAGGGACAGGAGGTACTGAGTCCATTACTTGCCGATAATAGCATTACACCTAGTCTTACTCTCTCACCTTCCTTACAGTTACTAAGGAAGGCCATGGAGGGACGGGAGGTACTATGGGCCACATGTAGCAAACTTTTTTGTATTCGCAAATGGCCGTTTGCGAATGCAAAAATGGCAAATACGATGTATGAAAGACATTCGCTGTGCGAAAATAAGGAATCGCTAAAATAGCGATTCCTTGCAACTGTGACATGATTTTGGGTGTCACAATCTACTTTCGCAACTAGCGACATGATTTAGCGAATCGCTATCTGTGTTACGCAAATTGCGATCTAGAATTCGAATCGCAGGTAATGATTCACAAAATCATGACGCTATTCGTGATATGCCGATTGCGACACGCAAATTCCATTTCGCATTGCGATGCATCAAAAATTCGCAAATAATGAAAATTTGCAGAATAGGCTTTTGCACATGCAATTGACCACAAATTGAAATCAGGTGGTAACCAGGTGCAACCTATATAAAGAGGCCCTGAACGACTCAGCCTCTTTTCCACAATGGCTGCACTCTACATGATGTGGAGGAGAATGAGGATTCTGGCAGATTTGAGGAGAGGGAGCAGGAGACAGGAGTGCATTTTCAGAGTGCACATAACCCTTTTTGTCCAGACAGAGGAGGAGATATATGAGAAGTACAGGTTAAGCTCAGCCATTACACTTGACCTGATAGCTGGTCTACACACCCCTACTGCAGCGCACCACACACAGGACCAATAGTATACCCACCCATGTACAGGTATTATGCTCCCTACACCAATTAGCCACAGGGAGCTATCAAGGGGTCATAGCAGCAGCAGGAGGGTTCTCACAGTGTGCCCTCTCACGATTTTTCAATGCATTTCACAATGCCATTGTGGTGGGTTCGACTTAGGGAACTGATAGGGTTGATAAGTTAAGGATCCACTAGACATGGTATCTTGCTAAAGTGCTCTTTATTTATTCTTCATGATGTGTTTTAATCTCTCTTTCTTTACCTCCAGTTCCTTCTTTTTAGTCCCCAGAGCCTTTTCCTTGGTTGTTTTCCGTGATGTATGTGGTTCGTCTTCATTTCTTATAGGTTTCTCTCCCCAGGACGTCTGAGTAGTGGGTGTGTTGCGGCCGGGATGACCAGGGATGGCTCCGATCCAGACGTTGGTGGTTGACCCCAGGAGAAACATAGAAAGAGGTAAGTGTGGGGTTCTGGGATTCCTTTTAGGTTTTGGGTTAGTATTGGGGAGTGTGACAAAAGGGGGTGGTTTGGCAGTGCAAGTGGTGAGGTGACCGGTTCAGGGTTGGTAAATTGAAACCAAAAATCCACAAGTGCTCTAAGTGCAACAAAGAATACGTGACCGTTCTACAGGTTCTGTTATAGGGCTGGTATATAGCACTATCCCTATCCGGGGTGCTATTAGTGTTCCAGTCACTCGTATCACTCGCTTTTCTGGGTCCTTTCCTCTGGTCCCTCCCCTGCAATGCCCCTCTCACTCCCATCCCGGCCCCACAACGGGAAATAACTAAATTGAAGGCACAATCGTACCTGAGATAGCCGCGCCCCTCCAGAGACGTGGCGGGTCCGTTCGTCCAGCGGTCTCGGTTAGATCGGTGTTTCCTCTCCTCCTCCTGCTCCCTCGAATCGTGTGCCTCTTCTGCCTCCGTCTTCTCTTTTTCTTTTCTTGCAGACGACGATCCAACCCGGATATCTGGGTTCGGATTCTCTTCCAGGTGGTTGTTACTTTGATATGTTCCCCCGGGGCACTGCCAAAGCTTTCCAGGGGCTTGTGGTGTAGCCGGAGATGTGACGACCCGGTTACAGCCATGTTGAGCAAAATTCAACAGCACATAAGATTCCCCAACACCCCACAGGAATTTTTACAGACAAAATTTGATTTCTACCAGATTGCCCTATTCCCACATGTCATAGGTGCCATTGATGAGACACATGTAGCTATCTGTCCACCATCAGCCACGGAGTATGTTTATCGGAACCGTAAGAACCATCATTCCATGTACATACCATTGATTAGCAATGCCTCCAACATCATAACCGATCTCGTGGCCAGATACCCAGGTAGCACACATGACTCGTGCATCTTTCGCCACAGCGGAATTCACAGAAGACTACTGGCTGGGGAGTTTGGCGAAGGATATCTACTGGGTAATTTGATCATTGACAATGTAGCATTGATGTAAATGTGACGTCAGATATCGCAAGTACTCATTTTACTCTCTTTTCATTCCAGGAGACAGTGTCTATGCAGTGCGGACCTATATACTGATGCCCTACCTGAGCCCTGCAACGCCAGCTGAGAGGAGGTACAATGCTGCACACAGGGCAACCAGCAGTGTGGTGGAGAGGACTTTCGGACTGCTGAAGAGCCACTTCAGGTGTATCCATAAGAGTGGAGGTGCACTACAGTACTGCCCAGAGACGACCTGCAAAATTGTAGCTACATGTGCTATGTTGCACAACATTGCAATGACAAGGGGCATATCTGTGGAACCCACGGAGCCGGACTCAGATGAGGATGGTGATCCCTTACCACCCAGTAGACAGGAGCAGTGCAGCAGAGGGCAAGCTAAGACGTGCTGACATCAAGCGCAACCAGTTTGGATGTAAGTAATGACAAAACCACTTCAATTTTATGTATTTCTGTAGTTAGCACCTTTATTACCTTGACTTCAAGTAACATATGTATCAATAGGACATAGCTATGCACTATAGGCAAAAATGTGCAAGTAACAATGTCACACTATTAGAATCATAGTATAACTGCATTGCTACATGTTAAGTTAGTCCTCTGTAGCCCTCAACATTACTTCCTACGTCCACGCACTCCACTTGAGTGTTCAGTGGCCTCGCTGGCACCTCTTGTAGCGGGTTCCAAGAGAGTACTCTGTCTGGTACTGCGACGCCTAGGATCCATTACAGGGGCTGTAAGACTGCTGAGGCTAGAGTGCTCCTCACTATCTCCATCACCAAGTTCGATATTTGTGGCACTGTGTGCCGTCTGCATTGCATCAAGAACATTGGTTATTTGCACCAATCCCTGTGCAACGTCCCGACTGCAATGTGCCATCTCCACCTGTATGCCCACAGCACATCATGATATCAAAGGAGTTGAGCTAGCGAGCAGATTTACCGATCTGCAGAACCCATCAAACCTTCCCATAAATTGGTGATGGCGCCTACGGTGGCTGACACGCTCCTGCTGAATCTCAGTGCAGAGTTCCCTAATGGAGTTTGTCAACTCCTTTGTGTTTTCTGCTGCTGTTTGCTGTCCCTCGTTCAGAGACTCCAACTGCTTGTGCATGGATCCAATTTTTTCATTGAGTGCATCCAACTGCTTGTGCAGTACTCCCATATTGTCATTGTGAGACACCAACTTCCTGTGCATTGACCTCATGTGTTTGCATTGCAGGTGCTGCACTTTTGGCATGGAAGCTTCAAGGCCGCCAGAGATTGATAGGCCCTCTCCTTCATCTGTGCACTGTCTGCCTGCATCGTGATGCCTCCTGAGGGGAGTTGACTGACGCTGGAGCAGGGACTGACGTCGTCCTGTGGATCTAGCCTCTAGGGGTGGCGTGGGTGCTTCCTCCAGCATTTCATCAGAGTACACATTATACTCTGGGAAAGGAAGCACCCTTGCACTGCGTCTAGTTGGTGCAATACTGAAGGACTCACTGGTGTTTGAGTCGGACTGTGGCTGTGTTTTGCCATCCCCCACATTTCCACCGTCTGCTGTGTCAGGGCCTGGAACATCTACAACGACAATGTGCAGCATGTCATTTATGAATATTTCACAAAATGTTGCACAATAGTAATGACTGTACACTAACATTGTCTCACTGTGAGATGTTTGTTTTGTTCCTCTATGTGGCTGTACACTAACTTGCTATATTTGTGGGATTAGCACTTTAGGGGTGTGGACTACCACTCCCATAAGGCATTGTTGCATTGTATGTAAGATGTGGCATGGACTACTTATCACAATGCATCAAGGTAATAGCTATTTTTTAAGGGGCATTTGTACATGCACATATGGGGATACACATCATTACTGCCCTTACCTTTGCTGGTGCTGGGTGTCCCGGAGGTGTCAATGTCAGTGACAGCTTCAGGAAGCAGTGTGGACTCCACCATGTTTTCCATTGGTGTAGATGGTGTCTGGGTGGTGGTCTGCCACCGGTGCTTCTTGCCTCCTTTAGCCTGCTGGCCACCCTCTCTTTGGCACGAGAACGCAAGTTGTACCATCGCTTGCGTATCTCCTCAACAGAGCGCTGCGCAACACCCACTGCACATATTTTTGGCTGGATTTCTGACCAAAGTTTCCTCTTCTCACTTTCGGGTATCTGGAGTGAGTTCTTCCCAAAAAGTTTTTTGTGGTTCCTTACCACCTCATCCGTGAGCATCTCCAATTCCTTTTCACTGAATTTTAGCTTGCGTTTCCTGTCTCCTTTCTCCTTCACATTCCCATCATTGCCATGTTGTTGTTTGGTCCTGGCTGGCTCACGCAACTGCCTCCTGGGTGCAGGGCTGTGTCTCTCTGCTTGCTCCTCTGGGTGTGGCTCCTGGAAACAGCATGGGCTGACTCACTTCCTGGTTGAGATGTCATCAGCCTGTTCTGGTTTGCCGTTTTTGTAATTTGTGATTTTCAAATACAAATTGCAATTTTTTTTGCGATTCGGTATTTGCAACTCGCAAATTGCGTTTGCAAATTTTAAGAAATCGCTATTACCGACTCGCAATTTTGCTACATCCCATTTTGCATTTCTAAAATAGCGATTTCTTAAAATTCGCTATTTAAGAAATGCAAACCGGGAGCTTGATATATCTGGCCCTGCATGTTTTCCTTAGTGGTTCTTTTGATTGTACTCTGTGGTTGTGTGCCTGTGTCCTTGACTACCATCCATAAATTCTTGTCCGACATGCCTTTAAAAAGGGAAATGGAGCACCTGCATACCACCTCCCCCCGCTGACCAGCAGTCTGATTTCTTCCCATGAATACAGAAATATGCATGGTTCTGTCAGATTCACTTAGTTGACCTATCAATTCATCTTGAGAGGTTGAATAATTCCCTTACAATGGAGGTGAATTCAAGTACACACGTCAGCAAAATATGATTTAGATTTTTCTCACAAGCATATATTGTTATACAATAATTTACAATGCTTCATTCAACAACATAACTCTGTAAGGGGCTCCATGCATGGTAGGTGCAAAAAGTGCTTGTGCAGTGCATGGAAGTGAATAAATAATACCAACAGAAAGTTAGCACTTCGATTGTTTTGTGAACTTGGTCATATAATATTTATAGTCGCTAAAGTCAGGCTAGTATAATAAACCATAAGGCTTCTTTTCAAACTTGGAATTGAGATACAGGCAAACCCATAAATTCTTTCCCCGTTTCGACCAGTCACAAAATATATGCCAATTCTGCATAAATTCAGGTCTTCATCAGGACAATGATAGGAAGCACTCTGTGTAATAAATCACCAAAAAGTCATCCCTCATGCGTTCGAAATAATAATGATGTGTTTTTTGTAAGAATATAAGGGCAAGAATCACAGAGGCTTGCAGACAGTGCTTCAGTTCTAGTAAGTATTATCTCTCAACATTTGCCAATTCATCTAGGTTTGCATTGAAAACCATAACTCTGATGTGAGAGATGGATGTCCATCAATTCTATGTTTGAATGTATATAAAAAATAGGGTTGTGATTACACTCACCACTCACTGTGTGCATAGTTAGAAGCAGTTGGAAGCAAATTGAATGGTGGTGTGAAGTCCTACACAACACACTGCCTTGCCTTCCTTTTACGAGTGCTGTGTCCTTCAAGTCTACACTGTACCTGTTTGTGAGAAACACTCTTGCCAGCAGCACTAGGCTCATGACGTCTGCTGTCTAGAGAGTGCAGTTTCCCCCTGTCTGCACTGGGAGGCCCCAGAGACTTGTACTACAGACACCAATGCCATCAGTCATCCAGTGTGGCACCACCCTGACATGGGGTTATCCACTGAGCAAAAACAGGCTGAGCGCCCCGCAGACATATCACTCAATGTGATATTGTGAACCACTTGCTGTGGCATTGGTGGTGGCAAGGTGCCTTTATGGGGGATTGGGTGTCTGAGGAGGGGCACAGATAAGGCTCATTGCCAGTAATAGCAGAACATAAGCAGGAAACAAAGTAAACAAACTGAGGCAAAAGGATCAAGCGCTTCTGCTCCGCCAAGCACCACCAGCGCCTTGTAATTTATACAAGCCGAGTAAGTTAAAAAAAAAATATATGTCCGCAAAATGCCCTTGCTGAGCACCTCACAGGCAAGTGACTTATTGTGATATTGTGAAGCGCTTGCTGTGGCATCGGTGGCGGCAAGGTGCCTTTGTGGGGGATTGGGTGAAGCGAAGCGGTGAGATAAAAGAAACAAGTTTAAAAAACATATATATGTCCGCACAATGCCCTCACCAAGCGCCCCGAAGACAAATGGCTTGTTGTGATATTGTGAAGCGCTTGCTGTGGCTTCGGTGGTGGCAAAGTGCTTTTGTGGCGGATTGGGTGAATCGAAGCAGCGAGACAAAAGAAAAAAGTAGTGCGCATAAAAAAGTATATGGTAGATTGTGCAATAAGCCATGTAACAGGGTCAGTCTTCAGTGTGTAACAAAGCAGCATCAAAGCAAGACATCCGCAAAGCATTTACCAAAGAAATCAAGGGAATTTTGAGAGGCAGGCCCAGGAACGAATGAAAGTGATGGACGTGAGATGGGCATGGTTATAGCCCACAGAATAGATTACAACATGTCGAGAAGAGAAGCGCTTGCGCACTGCTATTGTCTTGGGAGAGAATCCTTGGTCCCTCCTTCCAGATGGCCAACGCGAGTGCACCTGCTAAGCCTTCAATCAGTGAACAAAGTGAATTAAAAGTGACTTAGAAAGCTATCGGTGGCATGATTAACGCCGAGTCCTTAGAGGTAAATCAGATTATCTTTGAATGGACTAAAAAAAACAACAACACGATAGACCAACATTGATTCATCATTACATGGCACAGAAATCGCTTAAGGGTATCATAGTGTCGGAAGATTATATAATGTGTATTTGAAAGAGGACTCAATGATAGCTTATAAGTAATCCGATTAACACTGATGCCTTAGTTCAGACAAAAATGACAATATGATAGTCCAACATATTCCTAATTATATGGTACAGAAATTATTTAATGGTATAGCAGTGTCCAAAGGTGATACAATGTGCATTCGAGAGAGGACTCTGTGATTTCTCATAGGTGAAAAACAGGGAAATCAGTGACATGTTTAACAAAACAATGAAAGAATAATAATATATGTTAACTTAACACATAAATATACATTCAAACAAACAAATGATGGGTTAAAAAACAAATCCATTTTTGAACATTGCCACATGTTTGTTAATTTCCTCAAATTCATTGAGACCAGCATGGACTGTGTTTAAAATGTGTATCATCTTACATTCCCTCAAATTCTATACTGAATGGATGTCACCACCCTGTGGGTTACCTGTAATTTTCTCGAGAACCAACCACCTTACATCATCTACACTGTAATTGCAGCAGGATAAATGTTCCACAAACAGTGCCCCATGGGTTTTGCATCAGATGCAGCTGCAATATTGCAGGATTCTGGCTTTGACTTTCTGTCAGGCTTGATCCACATACACTGGGTCACATGGGCATTTAATATGTTCTTTAATTTGTTCTGTTACAATTGGTATGGTCTTTGAGAATTAATTTGTAATTCTCATGTTGGAATTTATTAGTCTCTATTGTGATATTTCATGCCTTGTGACCCCCACATTTATAATGGTGCAGAATGGGTGGCAAATTCCATTGTGACCACAGATATGGTTGTTCGGGAATTTGCAATTAAGCTCGGACCATGTCTAACGTTCTTTGCTCCCTTTCTGAAAGAAAACAATGGTTTATCATTGCTGTCAACTTCATCTTGAACAAGACCCCAAAAGTATGCTAACTATTTAATTGATATCATTACTATGTTTGCAAAATGGTGTCACACATACCACCTTGTCCATTTTATGATGCTTGTCTTCTTTCGGTTCCAGTGGTTAATCCCTAGGGCAATACTAGGCAGGTTTCCAGGCCTCTCTGAGACAACCTGTGGGATAAAAAAGATCTTGTAGTTTAGAGCAATGGTTCCCAACCTTTTGACTTCTGTGGACCCATACTTTATCATTACTGGAACCCAGGGACCCCCACTGAGTCATGAATGAAAAGTGGGGACCTAATCTGTTAATGTTATTTAATTTTCTAAGCAGTCGCGGACCCCCTGAGGACACTTCGCGGACCCCCAGGGTTCCCCGGACCACAGGTTGGGAACCATTGGTTTAGAGATTAGCATGTTAGATTCTGAAAAATAATCTACTCTGTGGGCCCAATTCCTCCTAATTCTCAAGAACCAGCCATAGAGTAGATTGTCCCTTAAACTCCTAATGTGATGATTGGTGTTAGTTAGAAGCGTATTACGTTCAGCCAGTTTCCTGAATAGAGTTTCCTCAATAGGCATGAGTACAGTTTGTTTCCCAAACGCTAATAATAATGTTTAAAAGGAGATTGCTATGTGACATAAGGCCTAATTACGAGTCTGCAGGTCTGAATGCCATATTAGGACCATGGTAGTTGTGCCACGGTGGGACCCCCAGCTCCTGATCCTGGTGGTCTGGCGGTTGTGGTGCAAGCAGCACTGTTCTAGAGATTACTACTTCATTCTCCGCCAGCCCTTTAATGGCTGTAGCACCACCATAAAAAGGCTGGCAGAGAACGGGTGCAGGGGGGTCTCTGCACTTGGCATGGGCAGTGCAGGGCCCCCCATGGCAGCGCTGTCGCAATGTTCACTGACTACTTTGCAGAAAGTGAACATTGCGAGGGTGCTAGTGTACCCTACATCCTGCAGCGCTGCCCTAGGGATGACAACCTCCTTGTCCGCCAGCCTTTTCATGGCTAAGCCTTTTTTTGGCTATTTGGGGTAGTTCACGCTTAGGCCCCCATAATTGTCTGTCCACATAAGGTATCCATGCTAAATTTGCTTCCTATTTTTCAACATCATGGGGATTCTAAAAGTACGTGGATTACCCCTGGAGGGGACTGAGAAATTAGCCAAAATACAGTTAGATTTGGGCTTTTTTGGGAAATTTGGGAAAAAAAGTGCTGCAGAAAAAGCCTCTTTTTTGCCCTGCAACAAAGGGTTTGTTGTGTTAAAATTACCATCTTCCCAGCTTTCAGAAACAGGCAGACTTGAAGAATTATGTGCTTTAAACCTCCTTTCAATTATTGATAGAAATGAGTGTGAAACCAATGGTAGATCCCGGAAAGCTATACAATTCTGAAAAGTAGACAACATTCTGAATTCAGCAATGGGTCATTTGAGTAGATCCTACAAGGTTTTCCTACAGAAAATAACAGCTGAAATAATAAAATATTGAAATTGAGGTGAAGAAAGCAGCCATTTTTCTTCACTTTTTACTCTGTAACTTTTTACTGCAATGTTAGATTTTTTAAAGCAATATAACGTTACGTCTGCTGGACTCTTCTGGATGTGGGGATATATAGGGCTCATAGGTTCATTAAGAAACCTAGGTACCAGAGCCAATAAATTAGCTGCACCTTCAAATTGGTTTTCCTTCTATACCTGGTATACAGCAATTCATTTGGTGAAATATAAAGAGTGAAAAACATGTATCAAGAAAACCTTTGTATTTCCAAAATGGGAAAAAGATAAGGTGTTGAGAAGCAGTGGTTATTTGCACATCTCTGAATTCTGGGGTCCCCATACTAGCATGTGAATTACAGGGCATTTCTCAAATAGACATCTTTTTTACACACTGTCTTACATTTGGAAGGAAAAAATGTAGAGAAACACAAGGGACAATAACACTTTTTCTGCTATTGTATGTTTCCCCAAGTCTCCCGATAAAAATGGTACTTCACTTGCGTGGGTAGGCCTAATGCCCACGACAGGAAACGCAACATGGACACATCACATTTTCCCAAAGAAAACTGATGTGTTTTTTTAGGAATGTGCCTATCTGTGGATTTTGAACTCTAGCTCAGCCGGCACCTAGGAAAACCTACCAAACCTGTGCATTTTTTAAAACTAGACACCTAGCGGAATCCAAGTTGGGGTGACTTGTGGGGTTCTCACCAGGTTCTGTTACCTAGAATACTTTGCAAACCTCAGAATCTGGCCAAAAAAACACTTTTTCCTCACATTTCGGTGACAGAAAGTTCTGGAATCTGAGAGGAGCCACAAATTTCCTTCCACCCAGCATTTCCCCAAAGCTCCCGATAAAAATGGGACCTCACTTGTGTGGGTAGGCCTATCGCCCGCAACAGGAAATGCCCCAAAATATAACGTGGACACATCACATTCTCCCAAAGAAAACATACCAGTTTTTTGCAAAGTGCCTGGCTGTGGATTTTGGCCTCTAGCTCAGCCGGCACCTAGGAAAACCTATCAAACCTGTGCATTTTTTAAAACTAGACACCTAGGGGAATCCAAGATGGGGTGACGTGTGGGGCTTTAACCAGTTTCTGTTACCCAGAATCCTTTGCAAACCTCAAAATGTGGCCCAAAAAAATATTTTTGGCTCAAATTTCGGTGACAGAAAGTTCTGGAATCTGAGAGGAGACACAAATTTCCTTCCACCCAGTGTTTCCCCAAGGCTCCAGATAAAAATGGTAACTCACTTGTGTGGGTAAGCCCAGCGCCCGCAGCAGGAAATGCCCCAAAACACAACATGAACCCATCACATTCTCCAAAAGAAAACAGACCAGTTTTTTGCAAAGTGCCTAGATGTGGATTTTGGCCTCCAGCTCAGCATAGGGCATTTTTGAAAACTAGACACCTAGGGGAATCCAAGATGGGGTGACCTGTGGGGCTCTCACCAGGTTTTATTATCCAGAATCCTTTGCAAACCTCAAAATTTGACCCCAAAAAAACACTTTTTCCTCAGATTTCGGTTACAGCAAGTTCTGGAACCTGAGAGGACCCACAAATTTCATTCCACCCAGCGTTCCCCGAAGTCTCCCAATAAAAAATGGTTCCTCACTTGTGTGGGTAGGCCTAGTGCTTGTGACAGGAAATACCCCAAAACACAACATGGACACATTGCATTTCCCAAAGGAAACAGACCTTTTTTTGCAAAGTGCCAAGCTGTGGATTTTGTCCTCTATCTCAGCCGGCACCCAGGGAAACCTACCAAACCTGTGCATTTTTTAAAACTAGACACCTAGGGTAATCCAGAATGGGGTGACTTGTGGGGCTCTCACCAGGTTCTGCTACCCAGAATTCTTTGTAAACCTCAGAATTTGGCCAAAAATACACTTTTTCCTCACATTTAGGTAGCAGAAGGTTCTGGAATCTGAGAGGAGCCACATATTTCCTTCCACCCAGTGTTCTCCCAGGTCTCCTGATAGAAATGGTACCTCACTTGTGTGGATAGGCCTAGTGCACACAAAAGGAAATGCCCCAAAAACACTATGGCCCTCATTACAACCCTGGCGGTTGGTGGTAAAGTGGCGGTAAAACTGCCAACAGGCCGTCGGGAAAAAAATGGAATTATGACCATGGTGGAAACCACCAACATAGACATCCACTTTAACACTCCGACCGCCACGGCAGTACAAACAAACAGCATGGCGGTCACCGCCAACAGACAGGCGGAAGACAATGTACCGCCCACATTATTATGACACACCAATCCGCCACCTGTTCCGGGGCGGATTCAACGCGAACAAAAACATGGCGGAAACAGGACTTGGAAGGGAAAACACCCACCTCTACACAGCCCACGAGGAACCAGGGCGCCATGGAGCGTGAACTACAAATACTCCCTGCGATAGTCTTCCTGCTCCTCTACCGGGAGCACGACCGACGGCGGCGACGTCCACGGTGAGTACTGCACCTACAACACAGGGGAGGGGGAGGGAGGAGGGAAAATAGAGTGACACACACACGCAACACCCCCACCCACAACAACACACACACCAATACATGCTGAAACATTACATTTACACCTCCCAATCCCCCCCGGAAGAACGCAAGGACAAAAGGAAATGATTGTAATCATTGTAATCAATAAACATTCATTAGCCAAAAATGTATATACACTATAAACAAATATGTTCACCAAGAATTCAAGTCCAGGTACTGCACCTATATAGTCCGTGGACCACTGGGCCCAAAATGCATGGGCGAGGTCCACACTCGATACCTGATCGAAATGGAGAGAACACTGCAGGGGCATCAGATCGAAATAAAACAGGCACCTCAGGGGGAGGGGAAGGGGGGCACCTCAGCCGGATGAGTGCACAACGCCAGCTCCACGAGGGGGCTCCATGCCCATTGATGTATCCTGGGGAGTGCAAAGCCACAGTCTCTCAAGTCTCTCCAGTGGGTGGGTTGCCCACTGCTTAATCCTCAGGAGTGCAAAGCCACAGTCTCTCAAGTCTCTCCAGTGGGTGGTTTGCCCACTGCTTTATCCTGGGGAGTGCAAAGCCACAGTCTCTCAAGTCTCTCCAGCGGGTGGGTTGCCCACTGCTTTATCCTGGGGAGTGCAAAGCCACAGTCTCTCCAGTGGGTGGTTTGCCCACTGCTTTATCCTGGGGAGTGCAAAGCCACAGTCTCTCAAGTCTCTCCAGTGGGTGGTTTGCCCACTGCTTTATCCTGGGGAGTGCAAAGCCACAGTCTCTCAAGTCTCTCCAGTGGGTGGTTTGCCCACTGCTTCATCCTGGGGAGTGCAAAGCCACAGTATCACAAGTGGATGCCTTTCTCCACTGGTTCTGGTGGGGGCTTTGTGCCCAGAGTGCTTCATCCTGCAAGGACTGAGGTAGTGGATGCCTTTCTCCACTGGTTCTGGAGGTGGCTTTGTGCCCAGAGTGCTTCATCCTGCCAAGGACAGAGGTAGTGGATGCCTTTCTCCACTGGTTCTGGAGGGGGCTTTGTGCCCAGTGTGCTTCATCCTGCCAAGGACTGAGGTAGTGGATGCCTTTCTCCACTGGTTCTGGAGGGGGCTTTTTGCCCAGAGTGCTTCATCCTGCCAAGGACTGAGGTAGTGGATGTGACACTCCACTGACGGTGGGGCAACATCAAAGCTGCACAGGCCCCTGAACTGACCACCAGCCTCGTCCGAATTACCACTGGGGATGACAGCCATGTCTGCGGTGGTGCCACTGGCTCAGGATGTCACGTGGCCACTGGCGGTGCTTGCGGCGGGGTCAGTTCCGGCAGTGCTTGCTGCGGTCATTGGGCCGGCGGTGCTGGTGGCGGCCTCACTGACTGCGGTGCAGTTGGCTGGCTCACTGACTGCTGTGCTGGTGGCTTGCTCACTGACTGCCGTGCTGGTGGCGTTGTCAGTAGCGGCGGTGCTGGTGGCGGGCTCACAGACTATGGTGCTGGCGGTGGTATGAGTAGCGGCGGTGCTGGTGGCGGGCTCACTGACCGCGGTGCTGGCGGCGGTGTCATTAGCGGCGGTGCTGGTGGAGGGCTCACTGACTGCGGTGCTGCTGAAGGGCACAGTGTCTGCGATGCTGGTGAAGGGCTCAGTATCTAGGATTCTGGCAGCGGTGTCCGTGGCGGCGGTGCATGTGGCTGTGGCGGTCTTGTCCGCCGTGCAGGTTGGCGGTGACGTTGACTCGCCTTTCTTTTTCAGGCCCTTCCCCACCTTGGATGGTGGCGCAGCTGTCTTGCCACTCCCAACTATTGTCTTGGCTGAGCCCTTGGTGGCAGATGTTTTGGCTTTCTCCCTCCGGGATGTGGGCAACTTCTTCTGTTTTGGAGGTGGGGGAATGTCCTTGGACTTGCTCCTTGGGACACTGGCAGCCCTGTTGCTTGGCGCACTCCAGAATCCGGATATTGCTGGCACCACTGTACCCGGTGATGTGGTGGCTGAGGTGCTGGGTTGGGACCTGGAAAGGCAGGCCTTAGGGGACGGACGGGGGTTGGAGGTGTAGGGAAGAGGTCAACATTTGAGAGGAAAAGCTTTTTTGACACACTGGGACAGGTAGATGGAGGGGGTTTGAGAGTGGAGGAAGAGGTAGTGGTTGTAGGAGGTGTTCATATGCTGAGTTTGGGTGAAGGTGCATGGGCTGGAGGCTGTCGTGAGGCACACTGGGAGAGGACACAGGGAATGTGTGAATGGTAGTGGGGTGGTGAGTGCACGTGAGCGGTGTGTGGTGATGGGCGTGTTGGTGATGGAGGTAGTGGCTGAAGATGTAGTGCATGCAGGTGTGAGTGGAGACGAGACTGGGAGGGAGGAGGGAGGAGGGAGATGTGGAGGAGGTGGACACAGTGGAGGCAGTGGATGTTGGTATGTGTGCATGGGTATGATACTTGTGTGAGTGCTTGTGGGATGTGTGGTGCTTATGTTTGCCAGAGCCACCTTTGTGTGTTGAGGTATGTGCATGCTGGTCTGATGGTGTGCTTGGGATAGGCTGAGGTACTGGGGATTGGGTCTGGATGAAGGAAGTTGGAGGGGGGAGGCTGGACACAGGGACAATGGCTGCCACCAGTGCAGAGGCCAGAGCCTGAAATGCTCGCTGTTGGGCTGCCTGGCCAGAATGAATGCCCTCCAGGTATGCATTTGTCTGTTGCAACTGCCTCTCTACACTCTGGATGGCATTCAGAATGATAGACTGCCCAACAGTGAGGGATCTCAGGAGGTCAATAGCCTCCTCACTGGGGGAAGCAGGGCTGACTGGGGCAGGGCCTGAGGTGCCTGGGGCGAAGGTGATGCCCACCCTCTTGGGTGAGTGGCAACGGGACACACGCTGAGGGGCTGCTGGGAGGGCGGTGCTGGTAGGGTGGGTGGCGGCTGTACCTGTAGATGCGGTGGGCACATGGGGGCCTACCACCATAAGGGAGCTCCCATCAGAGGAAGAGTCGGTGTCGCTGGTCTCAGCTCCTGTCGCCGCCTTGGAGCTCCCCTCGCCCCCGTCCCACTGGTGACTTCAGACTCCATTGTCTCACCCTCCAGGGCCATATGGGATGCAGCTCCCTCCTGCTCCGGTGGCACAGCTCCTCTGCCTGATAATGCTAATGCACACAAGAACAGGGAGACCACAAAAAGGTGGGGGGAGAAAGAAGAAAGACATGTTCAGTGCATACAACACCGCTACCGTCTGCAGACACAGCATCCCTCTGCACTACGCCATGCACTTAGAGACCCCTAATTAATCACAGGGACATGGGGTACATGGCCTATGCCCGATTGCTGCACACATGGAAGCCACAGGAGCCTGACTAGGTGTAGGTGGCTCTTACCACTGGTGGGGATGGGGTGCCACTTAGCCTGCCTCACAAAGGGTCCTTGCCTACAAAGCTTGCCCTCGCCTAGGGGAACCCACTGCCCAGCTCCCCCATCCCGACACCTCCAATGCGCGCAGAGTCAGATGGATGTGACGGTACTCACCCCCTTGTGGCTGCTGTGATGCCCTCAAGCGCCCATCCAACTCCGGATATGCCACTGCCAGGATCCGGAACATCAGTGGGGTCATGGTGCGATGGGCACCCCTCCCACGTTGGGAGGCCATCCCCAGTTGGGCCACCGCCGTCTTCTTGCTCCAGTGGTGAATGTCCTCCCATCTTTTACGGCAGTGGGTGCTCCGTCTGTGGTGGACCCCCAGGGCCCGGAAGTCCTTGGCGATGGCACGCCAAATATCCTTCTTCTGGTGGGCGCTGACCTAGAGAAATAGTACAAGGGAAAATGTAAAACTTTAACCGTCCGGACCATCACAGTCATTGTCCCACGTTCCCACCCTTGCCCTGACGCACATACACTCATGCAGACCTCATCTCCCCCCGTATCTTCCATCCACATCTCTCCAAACAGGCATTGCACATACAGCATGCTCACAGTGTACTCACCTGTTTGTGAGGACCGCAGAGTAGCGTGTACTGGGGGAGGACCCCATCCACTAGTTTATCCAACTCCTCCGATGTGAAGGCAGGGGCCCTTTCCCCAGAGACATGAACCATCGTCGCTTCCAGACTGAGGTCACAGCAGCACTTGCAGTGTAGGTCCTCTCCGGTTGAAGATCAGGTATCAAGTGAGTGAACAGACAGAAAATGGCGGTCACGTCCGCGGCGGTGCATACCGTCACCGCCGGCATACATCGTCATTGGCTCCGGGAATCCATAGGGCTCAATGTGAACCAATGCAGGATTGCGCCGCGGTCTTCGACCGCCTACCGCAACGGTGTAGAACGCCAGCGCAGTTACCTCTTATCCCCTTGTCCCACCCTACAGGTCAGGCAGCCGCCATTTTAGGGGGGCACATGGCATTCTTTTTTAATGCATCACACATATATAGGCCTTGCATATACACAGAGACCGGCACATAGAGTATTCAGAAATGTGTGCAATAAAATTGTTTTTTTACTAACTCGGTGTTGGCTGACTCTGTGCTCGCTGTTCTCCTCCATAGGGCACGTCCGCTGGGGCAGGTGAGGAGATGGCGGCATCCTCCGGTGTACAGACCGCTGGTGAACCTGTCGACAATGGAAGAGAGACATTTAATAGTCACCTACAGACTTGATCGTGCCACAATCCAGGAACTGTGTGCCCAGTTGGATCCAGACCTGATGTCAGCTATCTGCCATCCCACAGGAATCCCCCCTCTAGTGCAGGTCCTGCCAGTACTCCATTTCCTAGCAAGTGGGTCTTTTCAAACAACAGTGGCCATAGCATCAGGGATGTTCAACCTATGTTCTCAAACGTGTTGTCCAGAGTGTTGTCTGCCCTGCTGAAACACATGCGCAGCTACATCTTGTTCCCTCAGGTGGAGGATTTGCCTACAGTGAAAGGTGACTTCTATGTCCTGAGACATATCCCCAACATCATAGGTGCCATTGATGGGACACATGTGGCCTTGGTCCCCCCGCAGGAGTGACCAGGTGTACAGAAACTGAAAGAGCTACCATTCAATGAATGTGCAGATGGTGTGTTTGGCCAACCAGTACATCTCCCATGTGAACGCCAAGTTTCCTTGCTCAGGGCATGACACTTACATTCTGAGGAATAGCAGCATCCCTTATGTGATGGGGCAAGTTCAGAGGCACCGTGTGTGGCTAATAGGTGAGGACAAGACCCTATACCCTGTGAATAGTTGTCTGGGTCTGGGGTTGTCCCTAAGGGTTAGTGTGTGTCTAACATATTTTTCTCAACATTTGCAGGTGACTCTGGTTACCCCAACCTGTCATGGCTGCTGACCACAGTGACAAATCCCAGGACAAGGGCAGAGAAACGCTACAATGGGGCACATGGGCGAACTAGGAGAGTGATAGAAGGACCTTCGGCCTTTCTAAAGGCCAGGTTCCGGTGACTCCATATGACAGGTGGTTCCCTATACTACTTACCAAAGAAGGTGTGCCAGATCATCGTGGCCTGCTGTATGCTGCACAACTTGGCTTTGCAATGACAGGTGCCTTTTCTGCAGGAGGATGGTCCAGAAGGAGGTCTTGTGGCAGCTGTGGAGCCTGTGGACAGTGAAGAAGAGGAGGCAGAAGAAGAGGACATAGACAACAGAAACAATGTGATCCAGCAATACTTCCAGTGAGACACAGGTAAGAAGACATCACTGCCTCCTACATCTGATAACATTGTTAGACCTATCATCTGTCTGTCACTTTCACCCAGTGTATGGACCCTGAATTGTCACTTTGCCTTTCCATTTCACAGATGTGGCTCCCACTGTGGGACCTCTACTATGTTACCTCATGGACTAGAGCTGTGTGACATAGGTATGTTGACAATAGAATGGACATTGCTATTTTCCTCAGTTATTGCCAATACACATTTGTGAAAGCACAGACTGACTCCAGATTGTTTTGTTGTTCACTGCCCCCAGGTCCCTGCTGTTCTTGGGGTGGTGGGTTTGCCTGGGTTCCCTGTAGTGGCGGACACACTGCTGCTTGACGTGCCCTGGGTACAGAGGTATGGGCCCACTGGGTGGGTGCTGTGCTGGTGTTTCCTGAGGGGGGAGGCTCTGTGGTGGCCTGTGACCGTGTCAGGGGAACCAACTGTCTAGATCCAGTTGGACAGAGCTGCTGTCATCACTGTGGGCCTCTTCTGTGGGGGGGGGGGTGGGGGTGGACATGTCTGGAACCTCCTATTCGGTGACATTGGGTAGGGGTCCTGCAGGGGTGTAAGGGCATGATTATTGTATCTGTGTGTGCCATGGTGTGCAATGGGCGGGTGACCCTGTACCGCAGTGCTTACATTCTTGTGTAGGACCTTGTGTGATCATTGTTTTGGGGTCTGTGTGGGTATCTGTAGTCGACATACTTTGGTGATTGGTGTCCATGCTGTGTTATTGCATGCAGGGCTTGGTGTTGGGATGTGTGGTTTGTGATAATGGGACATATGTGAGGAGTTGGAGTTATGGGGGTGAGGGCGAGGGTGGGGGTATATGATAGCATGCAGGTAGGGTGGCGGATATGGTAGTTAAAGATTTGACTTACCAGAGTCCATTCCTCCTGCTACTCCTGCGAGGCCCTCAGGATGAAGTATAGCCAAGACCTGCTCCTCCCATGTTGTTAGTTGTGGAGGAGGAGATGGGGGTCCGCTGCCAGTCCTCTGAACTGCAATGTGGTGTCTTGAGACCACGGAACGCACCTTCCCCCATAGGTCGTTCCACCTCTTCCTGATGTCATCCCGTGTTCTTGTATGCTGTCCCACTGCGTTGACCCTGTCGACGATTCTGCGCCATAGCTCCATCTTCCTAGCTATGGAGGTGTGCTGCACCTGTGATCGGAATAGCTGTGGCTCTACCCGGATGATTTCCTCCATCATGACCCTGAGCTCCTCCTCAGAAAACCTGGGGTGTCTTTGCAGTGCCATGGGGTGGGGTGGGTGATGTGTGAGGTGGTGTGTGTTGTGATGTGTGAGGGGATGTGTTTGTGTGTGTTGTGTGAGGTGCGTGGATGTTGTGTGAGTGATGGTGTTGAGTGCCTGTGGATGCTAGTTTGTTGATGGTGGTGTCTCTCTCTGGCCTTCTATCGCAATTATGGTCGTAAGGGGTTGTGGGTGATGTGGGTGTGTGTTTTATATTGTATTGAGCGTGTGAGAGTGGTGTGTGTATGTGTATCCGGTGTGTGTATTTCGAATTGTCCAATGTGGTTGTGTTTTGTAAATGTGTGTGTATTTTGAGCGCAGCAGTGTGTACCACCAATGGTTTACCGTGGTGGAAAGAACGCAGCGTGGATTCGTGGTTCGTGATAGTGTGGGCGTATTCCTGTTGGCATGACGGTGAAGGTTTTGTTATTGCCAGTTTATCACTGACCTTTGGTGTGGCGATCTTGTGTAGGTGTCTGGATTTTGGCGGATTCTGAGCTGTGGGTCGTAATAGCTGTAGCAGAATTCCGCGGCGGTGTGTTGGCGGTATTGTGCACGGCGGTAAGTGGGATTTACTGCCAATGTTGTAATGAAGGCCTAGGTGGACACATCAAAATGATCAAATAGTAAACTACCTGTTTTTGTTGGGGGTGGGCACCTGCATTTTTGGCCCTGGGCTCACCTGCCATGTAGGGAAACCTACCAAACCCAAACATTTCTGAAAAACAGACACCCGAGGGAATCCAGGGAGGTGTGATTTGCGTGGATCCCTCAATGTTTTCTTACCCAGAATCCTCAGCAAACCTCAAATTTAGCTATAAAATCAAATTTTTCCCACATTTCTGTGTGGGATCACCACACCGGGACAAATTTCCTACCACCCAACGTTCCCCTCAGTCTCTTGGTAAAAATGATACCTCACTTCTGTAGGTGGCCCAAGTGCCTGTGACAGGGAAGAGCTGAAAACAAATCGAAATTGAGGAGGAACCAAAGCGGGTCCAAAAGGGCAGTTTGGAAACATTTTTAGGCTGACAAGTGTGGCAGAATTTTTATCGGTATAGATGAGACAATGCTGGGTGGTAGGAATTTTGTTGATTCCTGTAAATTTCAGAAGGTTCCATTACAAAAATGTGGCAAAAATGTGTGATTTCCAGCAAAGTTGGAGGTTTGGAGGGCATTGTGGGTAAGAAAATGGTGCGAGGTACACGTAAAGCACATCACCCTGGAATCACCCAAATGTTTAGTTTTCAGATGTGTCTAGGTCTTGTGAAATTTTCTACATGGCAGCGTGCCAAAGTCCAAAAAGTGCAGCCCTCACCATTCCAAGTGGGACGATTTTGAGAGTTAGCCAAGCTCTCATGGCCCAAATGTAAAACCAAAACCCAAAATAATCAAATGTCCTCTTGCTTGCTGTGGGATAAGATGTTTTAGTGTGCAGGGGGAAGAGCTGAAAGACTGTTACCCCCTTCAGTTGGGGTAGGGGCATAACCAAGCCCATACTGGTTGGTAGCCACCGCCCCACTATTTTTTTTTAATTTTGTATTCCCTGGCATCTAGTAGACGTTCTGCCCCCCTGGGGTGGGGATCGGAAGAAACTGCCCCATATGCCCATTGGTGGGCATAACAACTTTGGCCCCATTTATTTGGGGTGGGGGTATGGCCATACCCCCACCCTCTTATTTTGAAAATCTTCCCTGGTCTCTGGTGGGCTTTCTGCCCCCCTTGGGGGCAGATTGGCCTTCTAGAAATAGGCCAATATGCCCCCAATGGGGGCAGATATGGCCAACAGTAATGTGCCCCATGGGGAGCAACCCTTGCACACACATACACACACACCAATCCCTGGTGCTCGGCCTAACAGAAATAAGCCAATCTGCTCCCAAGGGGAGCAGAAATGGCCTAAAATAAATTTGCTCCCCAGGGGAATGACCCTTGTATAAGGGGTCGCTCCCCTTGGTTGAAATTGGCACAAAAAAAATCCATTTGGCCTAGTGGTTTCTGCCCCCCTTGGAAGCAGATCGGCCTAACAAAAATAGGCCAATCTGCCCCCAACGGGGGCAGAAATGGCCTGAAATAAATTTGCCCCACAGTGGAACGACCCTTGCCTAAGGGGTCGCTCCCCTTGCATGAAATTGACACAAAAAAAAAAATCCCTGGTGTCTAGTGGTTTCTGCCCCCCTTGGGGGCAGATTGGCCTAATAAAAATAGGCCATTCTGCATCCAAGGAGGGCAGAAATGGCCTAAAGACAATTTGCCCCCCAGGGGAGCGACCCTTGCCTAAGGGGTCACTCCCCACATATGAAAAAAAAGGAAACAAAAAACAAATCCCTGTTGTTTAGGGTTTTCTGCCCCCCACCCCCCCGGGGCAGATTGGCCTAATTACAATAGGCATGGGCTACAACACATTTCCTCCCCCCCCCCCCCAGGGGGAGCAAACCTTGCCTATGGGGTCGCTCCCCTCACGTGAAACTGACAAAAAAAATCCATGGTGTCTAGTGGTTTCTGCCCCCCTTGGGGGCACATTGGCCTAATAAAAACAGACTGATCTGCCCCCAAGGTTGGCAGACATGGATTAAATGCAGTTTGCCCCCCAGGGGAGGGACCCTTGTCTAAGGGGTCGCTCCCCATATATAAAAAAATAAAGTAAACATAAAAAAAATATATCCCTGGTGTCTAGGGGTTTCTGCCTCCCTGGGGACAGATCAGCCTAAAAACATTTTCCCCCCAGGAGAGCGGCCCTTGTCCAAGGTGCCGCTCCCCTTATGTATAAATATAAATAAAAAACATAATTCCCTGGTGTCTAGTGGTTTCTGCCCCCCTTGGGGGCAGATTGGCCTAATAAAAATAGGCCGATCTGCCCCCAGGGGGGCAGAAATGGCCTAAAAATAAAAAGCCCCCCTTATTCAATAATAAAAAAAATCCCTGGTGTCTAGTGGCATTTCTGCTGCCCGATCGCATCTCGATCGGACAGCACAAATGCAGGGAGAGACATCAAAGGAAAGGATAGGAAAGGTCTTTCCTTTCCTTTGATGCCTCTCTCTTCCCCTGCACGTGATTGGAGGAGAAATGCTTTTGAATTTCTCCTCCGATCAGCACTGGAAGCTGGGCTTCCAGTGCGGAGGGGTAGGCCTCTGATGAGGCCAGCGTGCAATTGCGCACTGACATTATCAGATGCCACAGGGAGTTCAGGGGCGGGGGTGGAAAGGGAAGCGATTCCCCTGACATCCCTGCCCAGGGGAGGGGGCTAGGCCCCCAGGGGTTCACTAGCGCTTCCGCCAAGAGTCCCTACTTGGACGTAACGGTTACGTCCTGGGCACCTGAGCGGTGCTGCCCAGGACGTAATCGTTACATCAGAGGCACCTGAGGGATTAAAGTCTTACACATTCTGAACCACTGTGATCCACAATAGTCTGCATGCTTCACTACAATCCTGTTGTTTGTCTTAAGTGAGTGCAAACTTAAACTTTAAACTTTGCTGATATTGTATTTGATGTATTCTTTTTTCTTCAGTAGTTTGGTTACACCCCCTTTGAAAAATCTGTTTGAACACCAGTTTTTTATGGGATGTAAGACGTGCTGGGGTTATAAAAACTGAGGATATCCTAAGACCTGTAGCATCACCTTTTTTTTAAAATAAGGTATTTAGTTAAAGTAATGTCTTAATCTTACTTTTCAAAAATGTTGATGGGGTTCCATTTTGATATTAAAGGAATTTGGGATTGTGGTGGGGACAAATGACAGTCCCTTGGATAGAATACCCTATGGCCTTTAGATTGGGTAAAGTTGGACAAATTGGTCAATAGGGTACATTCTCTGGTTCAGTCTTGGACCTTCCCACATGTAAAGTTGTCTTCTTTGCATATCCCCATGGTTCTCTTGTGAGTGGTATCTCCCTGCACTCTGTTCTCTGCCTCTGCCCCTGTTCTGGCCATGGTCCTGAATCCTGCTTCTGTTGGGCTTCTATCTGCCACCCCCTTCAAAAGGTCCTTTGTAAGTGTCTTGAAAACCCTTTGCCGATGTATGAGTAGCATTATTGGTCCTAAGTTGCCCATTGTCACTTTCAGACCCACTGGATAGAGAAATCTGAAAAGGTTATACATTTTCTTTGTGTCCGTTTCAGTGCAGTGACTGAAATTGTCTTTTTGCTAGTAGTCGTCATGTAAGTAAGGGTAGGTTACTTATTGTCTTACTTTGTAATGTCCTTTGCAAATTTGCCAAGTTTCTTGGCCAGTGTAAAGGTTTTCAGGACCTGTACTTTTTTCCATGCAGCAATCTGCATGTCGTACGTGGAAGATTACTTTTTTGTTTAAAGGGTCACTTCTCAATGGTCTTGTTCTTGAGCTCCATTTATCGTATAACTGTTCTTGAGCTGTTAACTTTGCTTCATTCCTCTTTACTTTGTCTTTTTGGACATTAATTGATCACATGGATGTCCCATGTTTCACAAGGCACATCTGCAAGATAAAACTGAGTCTGAAGAGCCCCTATTAACAGCCTCAGCCACGGAACCCACCCCAAGCACACCAATCTCACTAGTGCATCCAGGCCCAGCCACCAGTAGCAAGTCAAAAAGCAGGGAAATTTAGCCCAAGTCCCGTTTTTTAGAGAGGGTTTTCCTTTGTTTTTCCTTTGTTTTTCAAGTTGCCCCATGGGAATTTTGCTTTTGGCTACATTATGAACTGCCCATACAGAAGATTAATGTTCCTTTGGAGAACCCTGTGAAGGGGGTCCCCTATGGATCATCACACCCTTTGCCCTATAGGGATAGCCCCCCTACACTACCTTAGACAGAGCCATGGATAATGGTTGCAGTTTTAATTTGTTTTTGTTATTATGTGCAAGCAAGGAAGTTACTGTTAACACTTAATTTTTACTAATAATATTCATGTATCCTGAATGTTCAATCTTCATAGAAAATGAATTAATATAGAAAATAATACACAACTTTGCAAATGTGCCTACTTGAGTGACCATCAGAAATCACAAAGGGCCAGATGTAGCAAGCATTTTGCATGGTGCAAACTGCGAAAATCGCAGTTTGCGCCATGCAAAATGCCGTTTGCGATGCACATTCACAATTTGCGAGTCAGTACCGACTCGCAAATTGTGAATGCGACTCACAAATAGGAAGGGGTGTTCCCTTCATATTTGCGACTCGCATCGCTATGCTAAATTGGTTTATGACCGCGAATGCGGTCGCAAAGCAATTCGCAGTTACCACCAGTGTCACACTGGTGGTAACCCATTCGCAAAAGTGAATGTTGCCAAAAAGGGTTTTCAGAGCAGGCAGTGGTCCAATGGACCACTGCCTACTCTGAAAAACCGAAACCAAATGGTTTCGTAAGTTTTTTTATTTTGCAACTCGTTTTCCTTTAAGGAAAACGGGCTGCAAAATTTTTCAAAAACAACTGCTTCATTTAAAAAGCAGTCACAGACATGGAGGTCTGCTGTCTTCAGCAGGCCACCATCCCTGTGAGTGCAGGGACTCGATATGGGCTCGCAAAATGCGACCCACCTCATTAATATTAATGAGGTGGGTCTTTGCGACCCCATAGCGACTCGCAGAAGGTGTCTGAAACACCATTCTGCACATGGTTTTGAGTCACAATCTCCGAGTCGCAAAATCTAATTTTGCTACATCTGGCCCAAAGTGTCCTTATTCATTGCTTATTATTGTGATATAACGTACTCATGTTTAAATTAAGGTAGTAGTATGTTATATTAATGAGTACTTATTATGTACTTGCTTTATAAATCGTAGGCCTTAAGTTAGCAAGGTCTTGGGCCTAGTTGCACAGCCTCATGTTAAGTTGCACTGTTTAAATAATTCGCATAAAATGGCTGTTTAGAAAAATGAATACTTGTATTATTCCCTGTGTTGACCAAATGCTAGTAGATGATTTTCTTTCCCATGTGAACTGGTTACTAGAATATGCTGTATTAGGTATCAGTACACTGTAGAGTTTAGTGTGTGTGAAAGCAATGTTCCCAGGAGCTAACAATGGTTGTTCTGACTGGAGGACAAAGAGATACAGAATTGTTACCTGACGGGCCCAATGATGGGAGAAGGAGAAGAGAAGCCAATCATCGACATGTGAAAGACAGTTTAGTTATATCTTAGATTTGAAGTTCTACTTTCATTGGACTAAATGTAACGTATGATTCTTTGACCAATAGCAACGTGGGAAAAGTTATAGAGAATTTTAACTTAGCCCGAATGCACAGACAGACAAGAGCTCATTTTTTCTTAATCCTTTGCTGAGAAACGACATTTTGATTATCCCCATCCTAGACACTTTTATGTTTTTCTTCTTCACTGATGAGGTGTACTCGCCTTGATCATTGACTTAGAGGATCCTGTCTTGATTTTTATTGCTAAATTCTGATGCTGATGCTAACCAAACAGATCTCCAATTGATGAAGACAGTTGCAGCTTGAAGATCCATACCAGGGAGAGGTACTAGCCAAATGTTATTGTTGATGTAATTTGTCTTTTGATTCTAGGTACCAACTGCTAATTTGATAGAGCCATAGCCAGATGTTTTTCCAAATTTGTGTTGCCTAAATTGTTTTGCATGAAGCCCAAACATGCTATTCTAATCCGAAGGTTAGCTAGGAGACTCACAGAAGATGTTTGCATTAACAACAGTTGATGTCATTCCTTTGCTGAATCTAAATGTATGCTATTTCTATTGTGCAGTTATTTTTGTTATTGAGTTGTACTGTGATTCTAGAATGCGTAACCATACATGCTTTGTTTAAATTGAGATTCTTTAGAAGATTTGGTCAAACAGTGTTGATCCTGTATGTTTATCATTTGATTTTGAGATTAAGTTACATGATATTAGCATTGTTCATATAGAGAAATAAACATTCTTACTTTTACATAAAGGTGTGGTTATTCATGGCCCAAGGGGTCATGATGCGTGGAAATTACTGACTCACAAGATTATTGATTCTATTGATTGATATTGTTATTGATTGGTATTGAAATGTAGTCCTATGGTGGGATTTACTTTAAGCGCAGTCAAAAGGTCTATCAAACCTCTAACGCATCCCCTTATAAATTAAAGATAAGAAACCAAATAAGGTCAGACACGTTAACATTACCCCAGGGCCTCTTCATTCATGTTTATTTATTTATTTGTTGGGGAAAATGTATGAATATTACGCTGACATAACCCTACACAAACAGTAGTGTGAATGAAGGAGAATACATGGATTTGTGAACATTGCAGGTGCAGCTGTTTTTAGGGTTATCTGTCACTCATCATAAAAATTAATTTTACTGTAAGAATGGTGAGGTGGAGGTAAAGTGCTGGCCACAGAGAACAAGCATGATCCACACTACCTGTTTAAAAGGAATACATTTGGCTTCTTACTGCTGTGGGGTTCACCTGAGCCCCTTCATGTAGACAGAGGTTCCGGCTATTGGAGATTCTTGTCTGAGGATGAAAGATTTGATCTACTGTGAATGGCAGTCTCTTTGAAATTGAAAGAAAGTTCTGGATTTTCTTTAGGAGTTTATATCTGTGCAACTGCCCAGCTTTGAGACTGTAGGCTCGAGCGGCCCAGAAGCTCTCTGAGCATCACTTGGACTAAGAGCCAATGAGAACCTTTGCTGCTGTGGTGTATTCCAGTGCGGAGCTAGTGTGCTGTCCACTTCTTCCTAATTAGGAAAAAACCTAAGGCCCTCATGAAGCTCCACTTGCCAGCAATGCGTGGATGCGCCACAGTCAGCTTAAGGAGTCTTGAAGCACTAATAAGAGCCTGAGCCTGATCTAGACACCACCATCACCATGAGTGAGATAGAGGGGACTGCCAAAGAATCAACCTCAACATCACCATATGTTTGTGACTATCTGCTGACCCTGCCCAGTGATGGAGACGGGTTTCCCACACTATTGACTGCAGAAAATGTAGGGGAGGTGTTGGTGCACCATCTTTTCTTATTTTGAATTAATTTATTGTTGCGCTTTTGACATTGCTAACCACTGTGGTCCAGTACTGGGTCAACAAGAAACCTAGTCAGATGCTGTGACCTTTAGGTCATTTCTGACCTCTGTGTGCTCCTGGACAGTTGCTGTTTGTGCCCATAACATGGTGAGACTGATGTACCTCTCTGGTGCCTGCAGACGTGACATACACATAGTGAAAGAAGGATCACCAAATAGAGGGAAAGACATTTAGGCATAAAAAGCCTGTGGTGCAAAGGTGGTAGTCCAAGACAAGTTTTCAGAGAAGCAGAAGAAAAATGGTGCACCAAACAGGAAGAGTAGAATGTTCTTCACTTGAATAACAATTAAGGGGACAAGAATATAGAAACAGGGGGGTTGACGATCCCATCAAAAAACACAGTTTAATTCTTGCACTGCAATCAGTAGGTCTCAATTGTGTGATTTAATTGTTGAAAGAAATAGATGCACACAGGAACAGGAAGAACATGTTCAGGAGATAGTCACTCTGTCCTGAATTTGTAAGTGCAGGTTTGTCATGTAAGGTGATGATGTAGACTGCCATTTTGAATTAGGCTTCATGCCATATGGTAGGAGTATTACCATTAGATGGTGTGCTAGTGGATGTCATTTTGTTTCCAAGCCCAGAGGTTAATATCCAACAGACGGCGCAGGAGTCTGCTTTCCCCATCCAGATCTGGGAATCAAGGTGAAACCTCAAAAAGGAGGTAGGCGTTGTGACCACACACCGAGGCCCTGACATGGTCTGCTGTAGAACGTCATGATCAGGGAGCGCTGTTGCACTTCTCAAGATGATCACAGCACAATGCACAACTCAAAAGCAAAACTCAGAGCACAATTGGCTTCCTTGATCAAAACTCAGAGCACAACTGTCTTCCTTGATCCAAGCATAGCACATTGGTGTAGATAACCATCATGGTACTGAAAGACTTTCTTAATCTGTGCATTCTCATCAAGAGTTCTGGCAGTTTCATTGATCAAATGGGCCTTGTGGTTTGGTTGGTTGTAGTTAATAAAGATTTGTATGTTATATGACGAGTTTAATCATTGCTAATGCTGGTTAATTTGAAAGTATAATGAGTTAGATCCAGATAACGATCTTTATAGTGTGTAATGTATATAGATGGGTGTGCCAATGGACTTTGCCATTTGAGCTAGGCAGTCGAATTTCAATAATCCAACCGTGGCAGTTTGTTTTCTAGAGAAGCATTGATAGCCAGGTATACACCTTTTATGAGATGTTGGTTGTGAGTGCATGAAGGTCGTATGTATAGACTAACTTGATTTGAATGGTAATAAGATATAGCCATTTACATAGTTTTGGTGCTATGTTATGTGTATGAATGGGTTAGGGTTCCGTCTATAAAGTTCTGCTTGAAAAAGGCAGATTATGTGTGAAATGGGAAAGGTGCTGTGTATTGAGTATTGCTGAGTGGAAATGGATATTGGAGGTCTGGTGCCATTTCTAGCATATTGGAGGCGTGTTAAGCTGTTGTGGTAAGTTCTGTCTGTTGTGTACTAGTTGGATGGTTGTGTGGTGCATCTTGGGTTTGGGTGATGTTTGTATTAAAGAGACCGCCTTTGCTTCGCCAACCCACATTCCCTACATTTCTCAATTTGTAATCCTCTATTTTTACGTGTTTGGCATGCGAGACACACATTATCAGAACTCATCAACAGGGATGCAGCTGTCAGAACATACTCTGTGATGCTCATAAGCCCCAAAAACCTTAGGGGTGCAGTTTGCAACTGTTACCTCCCCCCAGTGGCCCTATGGTGACCCGCAGCCCTTTGGGACTCCTTTTGCTAAATATATGCACCCTCGAGGTTTGAAATGTATATGCACTATGTTGTAAAAATGCATGCGCTTATTCGTTAAAGACTAAAATACATCTCATGAGATATATATATTTATATATATATTTATATATATATATATATATGGTGGCCGATCTGAGAGGTGAGGCAAATAGAGGGTGGCGCTGTTTCGTCAGGGATTTGACACTGTAAATGCTATGTCGTTAGCCGAAGTGGGCGGATCCCAAGGTAAAAGGGGAAATTGGGGCTTGTTTAAAGTACTTAGCGGAGTGAAAATAGTGGTTGCGTTCTTGGTTCCCAGACAATGTGGTTGTGGCTGATTCAGCACTAGACGCTGTCCTTCTGGACAAAGGTGAGTCCAGTGAAATATGTCACTGAGTAAACTAAAAGCAGAGTTAATCTAAAAGTGGGGAAGGTTTCCAACGGATCCTAACCTCCCGCCATTAAACATTCTGAGGGTTGCTTTAGAAATCAGTAATTAGTTGTAATGTATATATACTTCAGTTAATGTAACACTATGATCGGGTGCACATACTTTCCAGCATAAGTAGTAAATAGGCCTGGTAAACTGGAAAATGTAACGAGATTTTTAAATAAGCGTTTCAAATGTAGCAGCTAATGTAATACAATGATGTTAACTTTCCACACAGTGCACTGCAGATGTCTCACAAATTGCCACACACATTATATCACTGATATTACCATTCATGGCATCTCTGATTGAGGGGACCCGCGGAGAGAGAGACGCAGTCTAGTCTCTCCGCGGGTTGATTCGGGACGGGGGAAGTGGCGCGCAAGGCGCCCGATTGGACATAAGGTAAGTGGGGGCGGGTTTCTCTAGCTAGGTTTATAAGGGGGGTGGAGGGTGGGGTCGGCCCTTTTGCGCGCCGACTAGGAGGGAAGAAGGTGTAATTTAGGTAGGTTTAATTTAGGTAGTTTTAGGCCAGCTAGGCCCCGAAGCAGCGTGGGTGTTGCCCGGTTGCCAAGGAACCGAGGCGTGGCCGGGAGGAAACAGGTGAGCGCCGGAGAAAAGGGGGGGCGGCCCCGCGGGCAAGTTTCTCGGCGTTTTTTACCAGCCGTGAGGGGGGGGAAGCCACTCCTTGGGCTGCAGCAGAGGGAGCCGGCCCCTCGGGCAATTTCAAAGTTATTTTAACGCGCGGAGAGCGCGCGGGGCAGCACGAGGCGGCCCCCTGGATCGAGGCCAACTCCAGGAGGCCGAGTTAATTTGTGGGAAGGCCGGCTGAGGCAGGCCCAGCGGCGCCAGTGGCCCCCACACCCCCGAGGGGGCCCCCCAGAAGGGGAAAAAAGCGAATAAGGCGGCGTGGGGCCCCATAAAAAAAAAAAAACATTAAAAAAAGGAGAAAAATACATATATATTTTGTAAGGCCTTGGGAAAGGCAGATTCAGCCCCCACACCCGCCCCCCCCCCAAGCGAGGGGCCACTGGGAGTAGAATTGAGGGCAGGACAGCTCCCAAAAAATACACATATAAAAAAAAAATAAAAAAAAATAATAGCTGTTAAATACTCACCCCGGTTTATTTATAAAAGTCATCAGATACATCCCCCCAGAGCCCGGGGAAGGGAGAACAGGACCATATTAGGACGGCGTTGGGCCGGGTCGGCGGGCGGTATGGCCACAGGTCACGACGCAGAGGCAGTGAGGGCTGCGCTGCGCATACCCGGCGAAGCAGGGAGGGCAGATTTGCTCAGGCCAGGGGTTTTAGACCAGGCTTGGGTCGGGATGGCACGCCCCACCAGGGCGGCATCGGGCAGGGTCGCGGCCGCAGTTGCGGCCTGTGAGTCTCTGGAATCCGAAGGGGAAAAGGATGAAGGGCAGATACCCCCCGGACAGGGCACGTCGGAACAATCACTTCACGGTGCACAGAGCCCGCTGATGTCTGGAGAGGGGACACAAGCCCCCCAGGCTAAGGGCACAGACAGCGCACAGGCAGATTTGGACCCCGCTGGCCCGGGCGGGCAGGCAGCGGGGGGGCCGGGTTTGAAAGGCAAGGCAGAGATGCAGAGCAGCCCATACCAGGGACTAGCGGGGTTTGCGCCCCCCTAGATTTGTCATACCACAGAGGGGAGGCCCCCAACACAGGTTGGTCCGGGGCGCCAGTCAAGAAAAGAGGCAAGTACGCCGGGAAAAACAGGGGAGGGCCGGGGAGGGCCAAGACGGCGCCCCGCCAGGCTAGGGGGGGGAAAGTTAAGTCACCACAGGAACCAAGGGCCGTGGTGAGCCAGAGTTCGCACACACAGGGGAACTGGGACCAGGCAGATACATGGGACCTAGAAGCCAGAATCAGGGAACAGCGCAGGGCGGTATTGGAGACAGAGGCCAGGTGGGCACAGCTGTGCAAAGACAGGGAAGAGGTGTGTGCCCACAGCAAGACAACTCCTAATACTAGAGAGGCCAGCGGGCAACCAGGTATGCGGCAGCCAGGGCAAGAGAGAGGGACCTGGGTATGGGTGCCGCAGGTAAGAGGAGAACAGGGCCAGGAGGCTAGAGCGGCCGAAGGGTTAGTCGGCGCGGGGAAGCCCGGTGACTCAGACGGTCACAGGGTCAGCAAGGCAGCAATGCTAACGACAGAGGTTGGCAAGAGGAGGTACACGCCGACTGGGCGCAAGACGGCCCAAACGCGTTGGCACGAAGCGCTGGAGGGGTCTACGGCGGCCTTCTCCACACCGAGGGACCGAGGACAACGTCAAGAGGACACGCTTTATGCGGGCAGGGGGGCAAACGAGAGTGCCTCAACCAATGTGAGAGATGTGGGTCAAAGCAAAGGCCAGTGGGAAGGCGAAGATGAGTTGGAATTGGATTACGAGGAGGAAGGGGATGAATGGGAGGACGGTGAAATACGCGCTTGGGAGGCGAGCGATGTGAAAAAGGGTGGCGGGCGAGGGCGCAAGAGCGGCGCAACCTCTTCTTCGTGCTCTGTTTTGCAGGTTACGGCTCCGCTGGAAGGCCCCACTGGTTGGTGTTCGGCAATTTACGCCACGTGGCAGAAGCCAAAAAAGAATACCAAGGAGTTTTGGAGACACCGCTGGGGGTAAGAATTGGTGGTCAGTGTGGGGTGAAGGGAGCGGGACAACAAGGGAGACTAACCCGAAAAGGTCCATTGGGGTGGGAGAAGGGTCAGTAGTAGAGAAGGCAGGTGACAGCGACATTCAGAAGACTGTAGAGAACAAAGATAAAGAAGGCACCGCCACGAGTGGGACGGACACAACAGGGAAGGTGGATACAGGAGAAAAGACGGGAGACGACAAGGAAGGGGGAGGACACAGAAAGAGGTTGCCGTACATGGGTTTAGCCATGCCACTAGGCTCGCATGTGGCCGAGAAAACAAAAAACAAAATATGGAAACACGAATATGTAGATGTGTTTAAACTGTTACACAGGGACATACAGGCAAAGGAAGGGTCCAAAGAGGAAGAATGGGAATTAGCACGTAGGCCCCGGGTACCGATAACAATGGACAATTGGACATCGGCCTTTTTGATATTCGCCAGTATATACTGCGAGAAATACCCGGACAGGGCCATTGCACTTTTTAAATACATGGATATAATTAGGAAGGCCCAAATGCATTTCGGAGGTTTCGCATGGCTCAGTTACGATGAGGAATTCAGGGCCCGGGTGAGTGTCAATCCGGAAAAACCATGGGGTGACGTGGACCCCGAATTGTGGATGCAATGGATGGCATCGGCACAGACAGCGGCGTCCACTCACACCGCGAGTGGCCTGCCAGTGACTTACAAGCCCTTTCAAGCTCGCCCCGCCCAGGGAGGGGCGGGCAATGCCACTAAGACAACAGGGACAACGGCAGGGGCTTGTTGGAACTTTAACAAAGGTTTTTGTTCCCGGGCACAATGCAGGTTCAAGCACAACTGCTCCAAGTGCGGGGGCCGTCACCCAGTCACCCAATGTTTCTCCTTGTCCAGCCCAGCTGAACAGTGGAGGGCCGCCAGAGGGAGAGGGGGACATGGCACTCCTGAGCAAAAAGGGGCCTACTCCAGTTAGACTGGAATTCCTGTTACCATGGTTACATAGATACCCAGACAGGGAAAAAGCGCGTCTACTCGAATGGGGTTTTAGAGAGGGTTTTAGAATAGGTTACCAGGGCCCTCGGCAACGGAGATGGGCTGACAATTTGCGGTCAGCCAAAGCCCTGTGCCGATTTTGACTTTTTTGGGCATTGAATTGGATACGAAAGACCTGGTCGCCCGGTTGCCAGCGGCAAAGGTGGGAGAAATGCTGTTTTGCCTAGCGGAGGTACGCACCTTGCATAAAATGGACTTGAGAACGGCTCAGAAGCTATTAGGCTACCTTAATTTTGCGTGCAGAGTAGTTAGGGGAGGTAGAACTTTTTGTAGGCGTTTGGGACTTTCCATGTCAGGTGCTGTACTTCCGCACCACAGGATAAGAGTATCATTGACATTACGAGAAGACATTAGAGTATGGGAGATTTTTCTGAGACATTTCAATGGAGTGCCAATGTCTTTTGGGGAGTCAGACACGGTATGGCAAGTACAAATATTTTCAGACGCGGCAGGTGCAGCAGGTTTTGGTTTGTATTGGGACGGGAGGTGGTGTGCGGAGACATGGCCGGCATCTTGGATGCATCAAGGAAGAAGCATTGCGTTTTTGGAGTTTTTTCCCCTGTTGGTTGCGCTGGCAGTGTGGGGACAAGAATTAGATAACAGGACAGTGATTTTTCAGATAGACAACATGGCAGTGGTAGAACTAGTCAATAGACAGAGAGGAAGGGACCTCAGAGTTTTGCGCTTGTTGCGCCAGTTCATGTTGTTATGCCTGTCTCAGAATGTTATTTTTTAAGCTGCGCATATACCAGGGATTTACAACGAGATTGCAGACTCACTATCTCGTTCACAGTGGCGGCGTTTCCGCGAATTGGCACCTGGAGCGGATCAGATCAAGACGGTGGTCCCGGCAGACATCTGGGAATGGGGGGCATGATGATCACGGGGCTGGTGGAGATGTCATTAGCAGTATCCACGCGGCGTAATTACAGAATGGCATGGTTGGAGTTTCAATCTTTTGAACAGTTTTGGGGCAATTTTTGGGCACAAAGCCTGCCAATGCTGGAAGCCAGGACTAGACGTTCCGTGCTGTTTCTGATCGGGGAGGGTTTATCTCCAGCCACAATTGGGGGGAAATTGGCGGGCGTGTCTTTTTATGGCAAATTGTTTTTCGGTTATGACCCAGCGCGCAATGATTTATTGGGTAAAATGCTGAAAGGATGGAACAGGGTTAGAGCGAGCGGTGACAAGCCAGCAAGGGAACCCATTACGTTCGAAATGTTGGTAGAGATGGTACAGGTGCTACCAGTTTGTTGTAGGGATGACTATGAGGTGAGTTTATTTAGGCTATGTATGTTGTGGATGTTTTTTGGAGCATTTAGAGTATCAGGATTGTTGGGGGGTGGGGAAAGAAATCGGGGTACGAAGGAAAGAGGTATGCGTGCATAGAGACAGGCTGGGGATATGGCTAAGACGGTCGAAAACCGACCAGCTGGGGAAAGGCAAGTGGATATGGTTGAGAAAAGGGGGTGTGGAGTTAGCTTGCCCGAATGGGTCATTTTCAAAGAGAGATGGCCAGGGGCAGGTGAAACAGGGGTTTTTATACATGCGTCAGGGAAGAAGCTAACGAGTTATCAACTTTTACAAGTTATGAGGATGGCCTTAGGAAGGATAGGGCGGCGCGCAGGTGACTATGGAACACACTCATTTAGGATTGGCGCAGCAACTGAGGCAGCACATTTGGGATGGGATTGGGCAAAGATCAAGGCTATAGGGAGATGGAAGTCTAGGTGCTGTGAGAGATATGTTAGGACTTGAAGATCACGGAGCGGATAGAAGGAAGAGAAAAGGGGGGGGGAGGGTTTGTATATTTCAGGCATTTGTTACAATGTTTTTCTTTACAGGCTGTGTGGCCGGGCCGGAGACGGGGAAGATGACGACATGGTTGGTCGGCCATTCGTTTGTGCACTGGGCAGCGAAATTCGCAGAGAAGCAGGTTTACGGCAGATCATTGGGACTGCCCAGCAGAAGCCATGAAGTGCGTTGGTGGGGCAAGAGCGGTATGAGGTGGGGGAGCCTGCTTCCATTTATCACGAGTAACTTGCCTCAGTGGGGATGCCCAGATTTGTTATTGATACATCTGGGGGAGAATGATCTGGTGAAGCTATTGGGGCTCACTTTGATTCAATTGATGCAGAGGGATTTGGAACTTTTAAAACAAAAGCTATATGGAACATGCTTGATATGGACGGAATTTGTGCCGAGAAGGGTATGGAGAGGGGCGATCAATCACAGAGCCATAGAGCGGGCTCGGAAAAAATTGAACAGAGCTATGAGAGTCTTCTGCTGGGCCCAGGGGATTAAAGTTTTGAGACATGGGGACATAAAAGAACAAGAACAAGTGTTGTTTCGAGACGATGGGGTCCATTTATCTCAGTATGGTATGGTATATTATATCACAGAGTTGAGACTGATGCTAGAAAGCGCATGGGGTACAAATTTGTGTACCCGGAAATAGGGGGGGTGGGGCAGCGAAACGCCTCACGGGTTTCTCTGGTTGGCAGGAGATGGGGGAGGGTGGAGAGCCAGGTGCGGGCTTGTCCACCCTTCCAGGGGGAAAACAAGGAGGTGAAGCATCAGAGCGGGGAGGGGTAGGCTACAGGCAAGGAAGGCATGGGCGGAATAGGGGAGCATATACGGCAGGAAAATTGAAGGGAGACATTTGAGGAGAAAATGAAGGCGAGGGAGTTTTGTAAAAGTTAAAGTCTGCTTTAAAGATATGCAGTTAAAAGGTTTAAAGTATTGTTTGTGTTTAAATCCTGTTCTAATAAAATTACCTTTTACACCAACAAGAGCGTCACGTATGTATGTCCCGATGAGGGGACCCGCGGAGAGAGAGACGCAGTCTAGTCTCTCCGCGGGTTGATTCGGGACGGGGGAAGTGGCGCGCAAGGCGCCCGATTGGACATAAGGTAAGTGGGGGCGAGTTTCTCTAGCTAGGTTTATAAGGGGGGTGGAGGGTGGGGTCGGCCCTTTTGCGCGCCGACTAGGAGGGAAGAAGGTGTAATTTAGGTACCACCCACCCACCCACCTAGGAAGACAGGGGGAGGAAGGGTTTTTAGTTAGGTATATTAGTTATGTCAGGTAGGGGGGGTCAACAGTCATTTAGGACAGGTGAGTTGTAAAGAGGTAGCAGGAGATGGGGGAGGGTGGAGAGCCAGGTGCGGGCTTGTCCACCCTTCCAGGGGGAAAACAAGGAGGTGAAGCATCAGAGCGGGGAGGGGTAGGCTATAGGCAAGGAAGGCATGGGCGGAATAGGGGAGCATATACGGCAGGAAAATTGAAGGGAGACATTTGAGGAGAAAATGAAGGCGAGGGAGTTTTGTAAAAGTTAAAGTCTGCTTTAAAGATATGCAGTTAAAAGGTTTAAAGTATTGTTTGTGTTTAAATCCTGTTCTAATAAAATGACCTTTTACACCAACAAGAGCGTCACGTATGTATGTCCCGAGGCGTCATGGATGGCGTAATTGGTGCCATCACTATTTTTGTCGCCAGGGGGAACAGTCCCTGGGAGCTCACACCCACAACAGAACGTTACTAAGAGTTGGTATGAGAAAGAGACCTCTGCTGTTGCTCTGTCTTTACTACATAACAATGTGTTATACAGAAATGAAGATGCCACTTGTCTCATTCAGACATGGAGATGCCATTTCCTCCTCTATCCTCTGTGGGTCTTGCTCTTCCCCACTTCTACGATATTCAGAGATTAATGTAACCATTTTGTCTGTCTGTGTACATACTGGTTGTACTGTATTTCTCTGTCTTCTTTGGAATAAAATCAAACCTGTTGTCTTAAATTTGCTATGTAATGCCACTTGTGTCGTACAAGGCAAGCATATTGTATTTTATATACATTCTAAGCAGTCATACTAACAAAAGACTGCCAACGATCCACCGACACCGCCAGGCAGCACAGACTGCCACAGTCACGAGGAAGTACAAATATGCTGGTGGAGGCTGTGTTTCCGCCTGACTCATTACGAGTTTTCACACCACCAATGTGACAATGGCTGTCCAAACACCATGTACAAGCTAGCGGAAACAGGGACTCTAGAGGGAAACACTCAAGTGCAGACAGCCTTACACTTCCGGTGCTGCAATGTAGCCCTTCACAAAAGTCATGGCGCTGCTGCTGATCATCGAAAGACAACAAAACCAACGCCACAATGGACACCAAAAACTGTAAAGACAAACACCTACCTTTATCATTAACCTACAAAAAAAAGCTTGTAGCGCCAGCTTACATATCATATGGGTGGAAATTATCAACAATGTATACTTCACCAGGTGACATATGTCCCAATAGAGTCAAGGAGGTAGTATCAATGTTACTCAGATAAGTCTCATATGTGGCATTGAAGGGAACACTGTTGATGTCATGTCCAATATGTCAGGGAGAGATGTCCCCAGAATACATAAAACAATTAATCAACATGGCCCATCATAGTCACAACTATTGTCTGACACCCATAATAATGACAATCTTTGAGTTTATCTGCAGGATCCATCTGTCCTTTGCATGTTGGAGAGACAGAACTTGCAAGCACTAATGGAAGACCCACAACCAGTTGCTCATTGAGAAGGAACATCACTATCTACATCTTGGACATGCCAACTCTGGTGTCTGTCTGTGGAAGAATGCTGGTACCCAAACGCATGTGATGTCAACATCACTGCAAGTCACTCCATGATGCATGCCAACGGTCAGGTCACAATCCCTCACCATTACACATGTGCAGTGCACTTTTTCCACATGATTCCACAACAAGGGCATAGAGAAACACAAAGTGGTTCCACACTTTAGGCCTACCTGTCATATCTCTCATTGCTATTGCAGTTCTACATGCCAAATGACATACTATGATACATGAAGATATCTGTCAAACAATAAACAATGGTGACACACCCCTGTCTGTGGCACAACATGAAATATGAGAGGGAATACAGGCATCATCCCATCAACAGGGCTAAACTATGCATGGAACTGCAACCTACAGATGCCTACTTAAGAGAAAGGGACACATGCTGACATGTAGGCACAAGGAATGTTGGCAACAGTGATGGCACAACTTACCAAGGGAAAGTAGCTTACTAGAGCTGCAAACAATTAGCCATGTTAGCCATGCCACATGTATGATGGACACCTACACATCACAGACTGCATTGAGGCACCAGCACCCATCATACACTGAAGATAATTAGCTCCTGGGTGGCAGATGTCTACATACACATATGCCCAGACACATGGCAGAGGACAGTAAACCATCACCTACTTACCTTTGGCCTGTAACATTTAGGAGTAGTGTTCTTTTGGATAGAAATTACACCCACTACAACAACAAATAGTACATGAATTATCACTGTACGCAGCCATTTGTGGTCCCTGCAGAGCAAGTGTATTGAGGATTCACCCCAGTTTTGTACTTGGTCCCAGGTCCAAAAGGCAAGGCACATCACATTGATACAGATGACATGTCGACACAAATAATCTCCCATCTACTGTGTGACACATGGCTTATCCCTAATTGTCAGGGGGAGCAATCAGAACCTCACGCAATCACCTGGCAATGCGATAGGCAGGAATTTGCTGTGTTCTCACCCCCTTGTGGCTGTAGTGCTGCCCTCAAATACCCATCAAGCTCCGGATAAGCCACCACCAGAATGCAAACCATGGGGGGGGGGGGTCATTGTCTGACAGGCACACCGTTGAAAGGATAGCCTCAGCAGGACCTCTGCGATCTTCCGGGCCCAATGTCTCAGGTCTTCTCACTTCTTGTGACAGTGGGCGCTCTGCAGGCTGTGGACCCCAGGGTCCGCATCTTCTTGGCGATGGCTCTCTAATTCCCTTTCTTTTGATGGGCATTGATGTGCATGGATGCAAAAGACAAAACTATAAATTATGTCCACAAGTCTCATTCAAAATGGCAAAGTCACATACATGTCTGTATTCCAAGCTAAGAACATTCTATTTTGCCCATACTGCCCAAGTGTGGCACATACTAGACATTGAGTACAGAGACATGAAGACAAACAGTTCCCAATCTGAAAATCAAGTGACAACCGACATCTTGTGGGACATGCTCTAGCAATCTGACTGAGATCTGAGAAACTATGAGACACATCAAACCTCTGTAGCTTCTGAAGGGTAGACTCCTTAGGCATGGATGCATCACAACACTCACACTCTGTGAGAATGATTCTCTCCATACAGTTCCCTACAAGCTAATGGCAGATTACAAACTCACATGGCTAACAATGAAGGGACTGGCATGGTGGGTCCAGAAAGAGTCTAGCTTGTCCATGTGTGGACATGTACAAATGCAAATGCAGACTCATGCCACTTCAGGGGACTGGGATCTGTGTGACTTATCATTAACACAGAACGCTGTTTTAGACATATGTGTCCATATTACATAGATTATGTTCAAAATGACATAGGCATGTCTTGTCCATTTTTTGCAATTTAACTAAACTACTGAGACAAATATCATGGGTTCCCAGGAAACAGTACGCGTTTTGCACTTTAGAAATGTCAGTAATGCAATGAGCCTGAACAGGACATATGTGACCTGTATGAAGGTTACAACAGGGCTGTGAGACTAATGGTCTGTCATGGGTCAAAGACATTGACAATGATGGCAAGTGCACATCAGTCATAGACCAGTAACTCTACTCTAAAACCATTTACAATCTTATCAAAGGAAAGGGCCTCAATAAGCTCCATATTAGCACACAGCCTAGATCTGTCCACATGACCGGATCTGCTGGGATACAGCGAGTGTTCACAGTGCCATAGTAGCATTGCAAAAGTGACTCAACACCAACCTAGACTTGGACCCATACTGTGAGATAAATGTCACAGGCCAAGTAGACAGAACCTACATGATACTCCATTCCCATCACTACCATGCATGACAGTAGATCATATAGCCAAAAGCAATTTGGCATGTGAGAGTGATGACATGCCTTCCAAACAACAGTCTGGCAAGGGCATATGTGTGATGAAATCTCTGTGGCAACATACACATAGATCACTTTACACACAACTGACACATACAACATGCATACACAGCTCATGCTGTCATGCACATACATGGTGTCTCACATTGACAAGATTCAAGAGGTAAGAGACGACTGTGGATGGCTGAAATGTCACCTCACCTAGTTATGTGCATCCAACAGAAGGTAGATCAGGGAAAGCTCAAAACACTCACACCACAATGTATTAGAACTCAACCTCTGGCACTGAACACATACATGCCCATTGACTCTCCCATTAATGCCAAACTGACTGCACCTACAGGGCTTTAAGTTTACATTCTGGCACATATGAGCACAATCTAGCATATGAGGAGGGAATATATGGTGAAGTACAGAGAAAACTGTAAACATGAGGCACTTACCTGCTTCTCTGATGCACCATAGAGCTCTTCATACAGGGGTATGACTTCAGACACCAGCTTCTCCAACTCTTCTGGTGAGAAGGCAGGGACCCTATCACCAGCTGATTGCTCCCAGAGGGTGCACACAGCAGCTCAGGTAGTGGAGGTCTTGCTGGCAGCAGTGTCAGGAGTCAAGTGAGGGCTTTTGCAGAAGATGGGGGTCACATCTGCCACGTACATGGTCATCACCGCCGGCGAGCACAGCCATTGACCTGCGACCACCTCTGGCAACAATTTTACCCTATGGCTGTGTCTACTGCGGGTGCAACGCCCTACCCCCATGACGACTTGCACCAGCGGTCCAGGGCGGCTCCTAATATCCAGAGGAATAGGTCATGCAGCTGCCATTTTAGAGGCCTGAAGTGCGTAATAGGGCTACTAAAAACGCATCACACCTCTGAAAATGTTTTTAGCATTAAAAACCGCTTGTCGTGTCTTGTAGGTCCTACTACTCAAACACCATTGTTGTGCCTTGCTAGGCACATATGTCAATTTGCATTGGGTTACAGTCCCTCCACCTGACAAAAGTCATTTTATTGTTTGGGACATCTAGTCACAGTCCGAATGGCATTTGTAAAACATACATTTTTGATGTCCAGATACATGATGTGTACACATGTAAATCAAGGGGGTAACATGTGATGTGTACTGTGTATCATGTCCACACCTTACTACATGCCTTGTCACATTTCTTCATTGACATGCATCCTGTATGTTGAAAGGGACACAGTGTAAAATGACAATGCTTATTTCAGGTCATACATAGGCCCCCAAGGAAGGGAAAGATCAGCCATCCTCCTGTTTATTGTCTTTTGCCCGACCTTCGGATCATGAAAGAATGCCATATCATTCAGCTCTACCCCCTGAATCAGCAATAAATTATGGACCTATGTCATCAGTTGGATCCAGACATGATGTCTGCCATCAGTAATCCAACAAGCATACCACCCATTGCACAAGTAGTGGCAGTGGTGCACTTCCTGGCCTCAGGGCGCTTCCAAAATACTGTGCCCCATCTGCAGGAATGTACCAGCCTATGTTCAGTCTGGTTTTGAAGTATGTTCTCTCAGCAGTGTTGAAACACCTGGACAGCTATACAGAACAGAAGCAAGGAGGCAATGATTTTCTTGACATAGGTGCAGGATGGGATGCAACACAAAATGTAAGTTAAGGGGTCAGTCATGGTGAATTAAATCATTTTAGTAGATGCCACAACATTTGAAGTCCGAAGTCCAGTGTCCTACTACCATAGAAAATAGAAGGTGGTCGTAGAACAGTCAACAGAGTGAATATGTGGCACACAAAGGCGTTCCTTCAGGAAGAGGTCACTTGCTGGGAGTGGTTGGTGTCTTGCCATCCAATGCTTCTGGATTCTTGGCTGCTCGCAGGGGGGTTCTGCTGCTACAGAGGAGGGGGCGTTGGAGGCAGGTCCTTCCCCTGACAGGGCTTCCCTTCCAGTGGCTGCCACAGATGTTGAAGGGACTGGTGTTGCTTGGCCAAAGGAAGGGGGTTGGTGTTGCTCACGGTCCCTGATTAGGGTACCGCTTATCTCCCTGAACACCGCTGATAGGGAAGCCAGGATGGTGTTGGTGGCGTCCCACTTTTCCAGTGACTTACCATGGAATGCCTCTGTAGCTGCTTCATTTCCCTGAGTCCACACGTACCGGACCCATCACACCTTGGGATTCTTGATAGGCTCCCAAGACTTAGCTGATGGTGTCCTTTTCAGGACCATCCTAAAATGACCTAATGCCGCTGGCCCACAACATCCATCCCACGCACCCTACTCCCACGTGCCTGCACCCTTTCCACAGATTGCCTCCTACCACTTGTTCTAGGAACATCATTGTTGGAGGTGTGTTGCTGTGAGTCAGGGTCCTTGAAAGGGGAGCACCAGAGGGTTGTCACTGTCCTAGGGCCACAGGTTAGTGGGTGAATGGCTGCCTGCAATGTTGATGCAACCGGCCTGAGAGGACTGAATGTTGTTACAGTGAGGCTCACAGGTGTCATCTGACGAGGTTGCCCTGATAAGTCAGAATCGTCCTCAACGTCCAGAGGCCCAGGAGTGCTGTCATCACTGAGGGCTTCATCCATGGGGGTAGTGGCAGACTTCTCAGGTGGATTGGTGTTCCCAGTGGCAGCTTGATCTGTTGCTGTGAGAGATACAACGTTACAGGTTGTATTATGACATCTACCTCCAATAGCTTACAGTGACATTTAGCAAAGGCTGTGTACACATTGGATTTGCAGATTTTCCTTATGTGACAGGTACACATGCTATCAATTTTATTGACCTGACATTTGTGAAAGGCAAAACAGTGGCTGGCCAGGATGTGGCTTTGATCTTTTTAAGGGCTAGTTGACTATTACGTAGGCAGATCCAAAACTTTGTTGTATATGTGGTTGGATTGATCATGTGGTCAGTCGGTGGTAGGAGTCGGACTGCCCATTTCCCACCCTCAACGGTACTGTCGGTTTGCCTTTTTTGGTTGGCAGTCGGCGGTTGTGTCTGTGCAACTCAGAGGTCTGTAAGACTGCCAATACAGTGGTCTTTAGGGGACCGCCACTATGGCGGTATGACCACCAAACTCATAATGAGGCCCACAGTTAGCCTGTTTTCAGTTTTCCAAGTTTCAGAGAGCTGAAGAAAAATAACTGTGAATGCTATGGACTAAAACTGTGATTTCTTTCAATCTGTCAGCTATGGTAAAAATATTTGCATGGTTATTTGCAACAGCCTGTTGAGTGAGAAAACAAAGTATATTTTTCCTATAGAAAATGAGAAAAGGTTAAGTGCTATTGGTTGTAGCCTTTGGGAAGAATATTCTTAGTTTTTGCAGTTTGCAGTTGCATTTTTTTCAACAATGATAATTTCTGGTTTGTTTTTTCTCTATTACAATGTGGTCTTGCAAACTCTGAAGTACAATGGTTTTGGTTTTCAAGTGTGTTGGAGTGTTTCTTTCTTGGTTTTCTATTTTTATTTAGAAAGGAAAAAATAGGTGAAACAATTGCTGTTTTGTTTTGTTACTGCTTTCGTAGCATTTTTTTTGTTTTTTAAACTATGACTAACTTATGCCCTGTTGGATTTTTTTCTTAAAGATGGATTGTGATTTTGCACTGTTTTGTTTTTTCTACTCTTCATTTTTGTGTCTTAAAAGGTCTATGAGAAAGAAAACAAATTATCTGGCAAAATAGCATAGTAACTTTCCCCCAGTTCCTATCCAGCCCCTTCCCTGAGGTAAGCACCAGACGCAGTTACAATAGTAATTTTTCCCCCAGTCACTGTCTAGCACCTTCACTGAGGTAAGTACCCGGCAAAGTTAGAATAGTAATTTACCCCCCAGCCACTGTCCAGCACCTTCCCTGAGGTAGGTACCTGGTGGAGTTCGAATAGTAATTTTGCCCTCAGTCACTGTCCAGCAACTTGCCTGAGGTAAGTACCCGATGGAGTTCGAATAGTAATTTTAAAACCCAGTCAGTGTCTAGCATCGTTCTTCAGTTGAATATATTTTCAAATAAATTATGTTTATTCACTTTTTTTTATCAAAAGAATATTTCTATGTTGATTTACAGTGTTAGCAAGAAATGTGTACTAATATTTGTTTTTGGTACGTTTCTAGTAGGTTGGGGGGTGTTTATTGTTAGCGTTGTACTTGTGTTGATAGATGGCAGTATTTGAATATCACTCTGATGTTGTCTCCTCCTCTCTCTGGTGCATAAGGTCACGACAGAAGTCAATGTACCACTGAACTAAAAATGGTGGATGGCTGCTTTTATATGTTTTTTTGGGGTATTCCAAAATTCCTAACTAAGTAAGCGTTGAAAAGTATTTTTATGGTGATTTAAAATCTGACTTAATGTATAATGATTTTTTTATGGAAAATATAGGCCCTCATCACAACCCTGGCGGTCGGTGATAAAGCAGCGCTAATACCGCCAACAGGCCAGCAGGAATAAAAATGGAATTATGACCACGGCAGAAACCGCTCAGACAGACAGACACTTTAACACGCCGACCACCACGGGATGTAGCAACAAGCACTACGGCGGTAACTGCCAACAGTCAGGCGAACGACAATGTACCGCCCACACTATTACAACAGGCATATCTGCCACCTTTTCCGGGGCGGTACCAACAACATCAAAAGCACGGTGGAAACAGAACACAGAAGTCAAAGGACTCACCTCTGGACACTCAGGGAACAACCATGACGTAATGGAGCCCGAGTTGCACATTTTCCCCATTCTCATCTACCTCTTCCTGCATTACGAGCAGCAACGCCAGCAAAGACAACCACGGTGAATACTGCCACCTAGCACACAAGGGAAGGGGGGGGAAGAGAGTGAGACACACATGCAGCACGCAACACCCCCACCCCCAACACCATACACACAACCGGATACAGTAACATTACATATTCCCCCCTACCCCTCAGGAATAATGCAAGGACAAAATGTTTGGAAGAAAGTGAGTGTAATACGATAAAATAACATGAAGAAGTGCATCAAAATATAAACGTATATACATATTTACAAATGGAGGGACACTGCCTGCATCAATGTCCGTGGGCCACAGGGCCACAACACATAGGCCAAGGCCCCACCTCACTCCTGCAACAACACAGAGAAAACACTGCAGGGGCATCAGGTCGAAAACACACAGGCACCTCAGGGGGATGGGGAATGGGGAGGCACCTCAGCCGGAAGATGGTATAACGCCACTGGTCCAGGAGGGGGCTACATGCCCTGTGCGATGTCCTGGGGAGTGCAAAGCTACAGTCTCTCAAGTGGGTGGTTTACCCACTGCTTGGTCCTGGGGAGTGCAAGGCCACAGTCTCTCAAGTGAGTGGTTTGCCCACTGCTTGGTCTTGGGGAGTGCAAATCCACAGTCTCTCAAGTGGGTGGTTTGCCTACTGCTTGGTCCTGGGGAGTGCAAAGCCACAGTCTCTCAAGTGGGTGGTTTGCCCACTGCTTGGTCCTGGGGAGTGCAAGGCCACAGTCTCTCTAGAGGATGGCTTCTCCACTGGTGCTGGAGGGGGCCTTGTGCCCAGTGTGCTTCATCCTGGGAAGGATGGGGTGAGTGGATGGCTTCTTCCACTGGTTCTGGAGGCAGCATTGTGCCCAGTGAGCTTCATCCTGGGAAGGATGGGGTGAGTGGATGGCTTCTCCACTGGTTCTGGAGGGGGTCATTGTGCCCAGTGTGCTTCATCCTGGGAAGGATGGGGTGATTGGATGGCTTCTTCCACTGGTTCTGGAGGGGGCCTTATGCTCAGTGGGCTTCATCCTGGGAAGGATGGGGTGAGTGGGGGGCTTCTTCCACTGGTTCTGGAGGGGGCCCAGTGGCCAGTGGGCTTCATCCTGGGAAGGATAGGGTGAGTGGATGGCTTCTTCAACTGGTTCTGGAGGGGGCATTGTGCCCTGTGATGCAGATCTTGGGGAGTGCAAGGTCACAGTCTTTCACCTGGGTGTCACACCTACAGGATTTTCAGGGTCCAGGACACACTAAAGCCCATGGAGGCAGGACTACACACTGCCTGCTGGAAGTGACGGCTGCTCAGTGGTGGCAGTGGCGGGCCTGGTGTCGGGGCTGGCAGTGGTGGGGAGAGGCTCCAGCACATCCCCTGCAGCCTTGGATGGCTGCCCACTGAGGCTGCTGCTGCTGGTGGCGGTTCAGGTGGCGGTGCTGCTGGCGGTGCTGGCAGTGGTGCTGGTGGGGGGGCTGGCAGTAGTGGGGGGAGGCTCCAGCCCTTACCCTGCAGCCTCAGACGGCTGTCCACTGGGGCTACTGGTGGCGGTGCAGGTGGCAGTGCTGGTGGCGGTGCTGCTGGCGGTGCTGGCAGTGGTGCTGGTGGCGGGGCTGGCAGTGGTGGGGGGAAGCTCCAGCCCTTCCCCTGCAGCCTCAGACGGCAGTCCACTGGGGCTGCTGCTGCTGGTGGCGGTGCAGGTGGCAGTGCTGGTAACGGGGCTGTAAGTTTGGGGAGAGGCTCCAGCCCTTCTCCTGCAGCCTCGGACGGCTGAACCACCATGGTTGGTAGTGAGGGCTCCGAATGAGTCCCAGTACCAGGCCTCCTATCCTTCCTGCCTGCTGGTGCTGGCCCCTGGCCCTTCCCTTTGGCAGCTGGTTGTGCCTCCTTGCCCTTCCCTTTGGCAGCTGGTTGTGCCTCCTTGCCTCCTTGCCCTTGACACAGTGGAGGCAGTGGATGTTGGTATGTCTGCTTCTGGATGGTACTTGTGTGAGTGCCTGTGGGATGATATGTGGTGCTTGTGTTTGCCTGAACCACTCCTGTGTGTTGTCCTGGGTGCATGCTGGTCTGCCTGTGTGCTTGGGATAGGTTGGAGGTGAGGGGAATGGGACTGGGTAGAGGAAGTTGGAGGGGGAAGGCTAGAAACGTGGACAATAGCTGCCATCAGAGAGGAGGCCAGAGCCTGGATTGATCTCTGTTTGGGCCGCCATGCCAGAGTGAATGCCCTCCAGGAATGCATTTGTTTGTTGCAAATGGCCTGCCAGCCCCTGGATGGCATTCACAATGGTTGACTGCCCAACAGAGATTGATCGCAGGAGGTCAATAGCCTCATCACTCAGGGCAGAAGGGCTAACTGGGGCAGGGCCTGAGGTGCCTGGGGCGAAGGAGATGCCCACCCTCCTGGGTGAGCGGACATGGGAAACTCGCTGAGGGCCTGCTGGGAGGGCGGTGCTGGTACGGAGGGGTGGCGGTTGTACCTGTAGTTGGGGTGGCCACAGAGGTGTCAGCCACCACAAGGGAGCTTCCATCGAAGGAGGTATCACAGTTCGAACTGTCCCCTCCTGTCTCCGTCATGGTGCTCCCCTTGCCCTCCGTCCCACTAGTGCCCCTACCGTCGGTGGATTCGGCCTCCTGGGCCCTGTGGGATGCAGCTCCCTCCGTCGCCGGTGCCTCTACTCCTCCGTCAGATGATGCTAATGCACAGAAGAACAGGGTGACAAAACAAAAAGGGGGGGAGACAAAGAAAAAACACTGGGTCAATGGCTGCTCCAACACCACAGTTGGGGTACACAATACACACACACACAGGGAACACCCCTACACATTAGGCAATGCACTACCAGTCACAATGCTAGTCACCAGCCCATGGCAGTAACACCTAACGTCACTAACAGCATACCAGAGACCCACAGACCCCTGCCTAGTAGTGGATGCCTACTAGCTTGGTTGGAGGTGGTTCACATCATACCCTGCCCAACATGGGACCTCCCCTGCAATGTCCAGCCTGGCCTAGGGACACCCACAGGCCCACATCCCCCACCCAGAGACCACCCCACCACGCGCAAGTAGTATATTTGGAAACTGTACTCACCCTCTTGTGGCTGCTGTGATGCCTTCAAGCGCCCATCCAGCTCTGGATAGGCCACCACCAGTATGCAGGCCATCAGAGGGGTCAGGGTTCGAAGGGCACCCCTTCCTCATTGGGAGGCCATCCCCAGCTGAGCCTCCGCCGTCTTCCTTGCCCAGCGTCTCAGGTCCTCCCACCGTTTCTGACAATGGGTGTGCCACCTGCCATAGACCCCCAGGGTCCGCACGTCCTTGGTGATGGCACGCCATATACCCTTTTTCTGATGGGTGCTGACCTGCAGAAAAATACACATAGAAATAAGGCACAACCTTGCCTTACGTCGCCAGGTGCCTTTTCTGCAGAGGGATGAGGCTGGGGATAGGCGTGTGGCAGCAGTGGACCCTGTGGACAGTGAAGATGAGGAGGCAGAGGATGCGGATGAGGACAACAGAAATGCTATTATAAGACAGTACTTCCAATGACACACTGGTAAGACACTTTAATTACACTTTACATTGACAGCTTTCTATTTGACATTGTCACTGGCAGGCTAATTTTCAAAATTCTATGCCCACTTACTGTACCCTTTGGCATCTCTATTTTCAGACATTTGTGTCCCACTATCACTCCTGGTGTGTTGACTGCAGCCAACTACAGGTCATTCCTATGTATACAATACCGTACAGTTATATTGCAGTGTTTAAAGCTTCTTAAACAAATACATAGTTAAATGATTTGACAGACTCCATACATTTTTTTTTCGAATGGTGTTTATTTAAGTGCTAATGATTAGAGGGGGATGTGCAATGGGCTGAGTTGATGATGGAGGAAAGTCCAGGATGGAGTCCAGTCTATTTGTATCAGAGGTGCATTGTCCAAGGGGGCATGGGAAGGGGAGCAATGGCAGTTCAAGGTGGACAGGATGACAGAGTGGGACACAAGGGTGACATTCAAGAGAGTCCTATTTCCTGGCGGTTGTCTTGGCAATGTTCTCTGGCTTCTGCCTGGATCGCAGGGACCGTATGTGGGGTGGTTCTCCTTCTGCAGGGGGTGGGGTGCTGGTGGCCTGTTGGTCCTGTGGCCAGGCCTCCTGTCCACTAGTGGCAGCCGAGGTGGAAGGCTGTTCATCGGTTTGGCTAGTGTCAGGGGCCCAGTGGTGTGCCACTGCCTCCCTCATGGTGTTGGCCATGTCAGCCAGCATCCCTGCAATGGTGACCAGGGTGATGTAGATGTCCTTCAAGTCCTCCCTGATCCCCAGGTACTGTCCCTCCTGCAGCCGATGGGACTCCTGCAAATTGTCCAGTATCTGGCCCATCGTCTCCTGGTAATGGTGGTATGCTCCCAGGATGTTGGTAAGTGCCTCCTGGAGAGTAGGTTCCCTGGGCCTGTCCTCCCCCTGCCACACAGCGGTCCTCCCAGCTTCCCTGTTGTCCTGTGCCTCTGTCCCCTGAACCGTGTGCCCACTGCCACTGACCCCAGGTCCCTGATCATCCTGTGTTTGTGGGGTGGCCTGGGGTCCTTGTAGTGGTGGACACACTGCTGATTCATGTGTCCTGGGGACAGAGATATGGGCCCGCTGGGTGGGTACTGTGGTGGTGTTTCCTGAGGGGGAGGATCTGAGGTGGTATTGGACTGTGCCTGGGTAACCGACAGTCCGGAGATCCCTGATGGGCCAGGTTGGTCATCCAGATCCAGGCATCCATAGCTGCTGTCATCACTGTAGGCCTCTTCTGGGGGTGGGCTGGAAGTTGCTGGCACCTCCTCTCTGGTGATGTTGGGTGGGGGACCTGTGGGGATGTAAATGCAGTATTATTGTTTCTATGTGTGTCATCTTGTGCATGATTATGTTTCCCTGTATGGTTGTTATTGCCCTGGCAGCTTTTCCTTGTGTGAGTAGTGATTTTGTGGGCTAGGTGATTCTCTCTAATGTGCATGCTTTAGTGATGGGTGTCAATGCAGGTTTGTGAGTGGTTTCCATGCATTGGTGTTACATGCAGGGCTTGGTATTTGGATGAATGGGTTGTGATGGTGGGGTATGTGGGAGGTGGTGAAGTGATAGGAGTGAGGGTAGGGGTGGGGGTTTGTGATGGCATGCAGGTAGGGCGGTGATAGTAATGGAAATTTGACTTACAAGATTCCAGTCATCCTCCTACTCCTGCCAGGCCCTCAGGATGCATAATCGCCAAGACTTACTCCTCCCATGTTGTTAGTTGTGGGGGAGGAGGCGGGGGTCCACTGCCAGTCCTCTGTACAGCTATTTGGTGTCTTGCTGCTGTGGAACGTACCTCACCCTATAAGTTGTTCCACCTCTTCCTGATGTCATCCTTTGTTCTGGGGTGCTGTCCCACGGCGTTGACCCTGTCCACGATTCTCCGCCATAGCTCCATCCTCCTTGCAATGGACTTCTGCTGCACCTGTGATCCAAATAGCTGTGGCTCTACCCGGATGATTTCCTCCACTATGACCCTTAGCGCCTCCTCAGAGAACCTAGGGTGTTATTGCGGTGCCATGGGTGTAGTGTGAGTGGTGTGGGTGAGGGTGTGTGGGGTGCTGTGTTGGGGTGTGTGATGTGGGGTGCATGGATGGTGTATAGGTGATGGTGGTGTGTGCCTGTGGTCTTGTCTGTGGTTTTGCTATCTCTCTTGTGGCACTTGTTTGTAATGGTAAGGGTTGTGGGTAATGTGGGTGTGTGTTTTATAGTGGTGTGTGGGTGTGGTGTGTGTATGTGTGTCAGGTGTGTGTAGTTTGAATTGTCCAATGTGGTGTTGTTTTGTTAGTGTGTGTGTATTTTGAGCGCAGTGGTATGTACCGCCAATGGTTTAGCGCCACTGAATGTCCGCCGCGGTGATTCATGGGTCATAATGCTGTGGGCATAGTTCTGTTGTCGTAACGGTGTGGGTTTTGGTACCGCCAGTTTATCACTGACCTTTGGTCTGGCGGACTTGTGTGTGTTGCTGTATAGTGATGGATTGCTCTGTGCGGGTCATAATATGGGTGGCGGTATTCCGCTGCGGCTGCAGTATGTTGGTGGCAGTCAGCATGGCGGTAAGTGGGATTTACCGCCAAGGTCATAATGAGGGCCCTAATGTTTTTGACTTTCCTCAAAGCATACAACAGCCATCTTGGTTGGGGACAAGGGACATATAATATTTGGAAATTAAAGAAGGACTAACATGTATATGACTAGGATGTCAAACTGTTTTCACACAGTTTACATTCTGTATAGATGTGTTTTGTACTGTTCATTTAGGTTTAGGAAATGTAGTAAATAATGACAGTATTGCCTTGTTTTGCATCATCTTGCATTGTTTACTAGTAATGTTTTTGTGTCATGTGCAGTGTTGCGTTATTATTTCTTTTCAACCATTTATTGTAGTAGCATTTTTTAAAGCATATTACCTACCAATGTTTTTTAATATTTACCTACAGTTCCTATGTGTACATATAATGCATGGTGAATGTTAGGGTAGTAGTGGTCCACGTGGTAAAGATATACATGGTAATAGTACTTTTTTATGTACTGCTATTTCTGTTCGTGGTAGTGGCATGCATCATAAAGATATGTGGGGTAGTAGTTGATGCATAGTAAAGGCTGTGTTGCAAAGGCATGCGTGGTAAAGGCATGATTTGTTCTGTCATACAACACTCAAGTAATGCTAGAGTGCTGAGGTACACAATCTAGATCACTCCATCCTCACCAGGATTAGAACACTCTGGAGTCCAGTTACGGCAGATTCCCACAATTAGGATTGTAATGCTGGAACTAAGAAGATGCTCCTAAAGGAAAGCTGAGAGCTAAAGGAAAGAAAGCCAGGTATCTTTGAACAGCATACACATGTAAGCACATTCCCTCATCTCCACGCTCCAGGATTTTTACAATCTCCAGTAGCTGATGCTTCACTGTAGCCATTTTTGGAAGTTTGTCAACCCTGGAAAAACCTGAAAACCTGTACAATAGAAGCCTCACTGTCAAGGACATCCACAGAATGCACTGAGCTTATATTGCAACTTCCAGACATAGAGCCTCAGGAGTATTAGTAAACTAGCGGATATCAAGAGGTTTCCTTTTAATATCTCCCTACATCCGTCCCTCCAATCTCTGTGCCCAGATTGGGGTTCTTACAAATCTTAATAACTTCTCTGCCATACGGTTTACTCTCAGAGCAGAAAAGTATAAATCATGAGATTTCTGCCTTGCCCCACTCATAACCTTTGTTAAATTGTGAAGAGTATACCCTGTAAAAGCATCAGGAGTAGGTGTTTGAGTTTTTCAAGTAAAAATATCCCTGAACGTAATCTTTCTGTATCAAAGTGTACTATGCATAAGAATAATAAATGTACTTGAATTTCAATTCACCAAAAGGTCAGGGGTAGCAGAAATGAAATCACATGCCATTTGACTTTTACATTTATTCCCAGACACATGCTGATCAGTATAGGGAAAGGTGCGGAAGACATTGTGACGCGAAGGGTTAATTAGCTTGAACAGTGTAGATGAGCGTGATGCCTGCTGAAGCCAGAGCAACGTGGAAAAAATTCACGATGTTTGCTTTCAGCTTGTTTTTTTTTTCTTTTGACATTCCGTAGATAAACTTATTCGCAGCTGCATGTGTGAGAAACAGGTTGTGAAGGAGATTCAGTCTCAACCTTGAGAACGAGACCACAGTAAAAGATGGAATGAAAACAATGGCCAGGGAATGGCAAGGCAGCCAAGAGACATGTGCTGATAACATAGCTAGAAAATACTGGAAGGGGATAGAATCCAAGCTTCAGGTTACTTAAACACTGAAAGGCGGGTGAGGGAATTGCAGCTCGCATATGGAGTTGTGAAAACTGTAATCTTCAGACCCAGAGCTGCCTCCCTGTTGTGCTGTTCAGAGATCGTGATGCTCGACGGGGAGAGAGGTCCAAGCGGGCGGTAGAGGGCTTCTCAGCATTTCATGGACTAAGTTAAGTTCCACCCAGGGATGAAAGGCCTTTGTTTCTCTGCTCTATTATTATGGTACATTATTATGCTTGCACTGTGTTTATAATCTGAAGTATTCAGCTTGTTTATATTTTGCTTTCTAAACATTGTAGTGTGAGCCTGCTACAGTAATTGAAGCATGCATTTTGGTGTGCAGTAAATCAAAGCTTAACAGAAGTATTCAACTCGTTTATATTTTACTTCCTGAACATCGTAGTGTAACACATTTTGGTATACAGTTATTCCAAGCTTGTATCTGTCAATGAACTCTTTGATCATATGTATACATGGATGCTTTTTGTAGTGTACTTATATATAAATAGATGCTTTTCATTGCTATTCTTATTCTGTCAATGAACTCTTTGCTCATACGTATACATAGATGCTCTTTGTAGTGTACTTATAGATAAAGAGATGCTTTTCATTGCTATTCTTATTCCACTATTGTTAATGTGCTAAATGCCTACATTTACCTGAAATGCTAGTAAAGCTAAATTGTATTCATAATTGGCGTGTGGTCCTTCTTTGAGCATCCTTATTGACTTATACCGAACAGGTGTCAACCGGTCACCTGGATAAGACACATGCTTACGCATACACAATCACACATACTCACACACTCTCTTCTCTCTCACATACACACACTCTCACCTGCAAACATGCATACAACGGACATTTAAAAGCATTTTTTATTTACCTCCGGTGTCAGGGTCTCACTCCATGTCATCTTATTCCATTTTTTGTTACATTAAAAGTGAATCATATTTTTGCTTGGGGCTTCGGGATATAGAAAAAATCAGTATAAAAAGACATTATTTGATGACTATATATGACTAAAGATATTTGGAAAATGTATATATTTGTTTTACATGGTGATTATGGGGTGTTGTTATTTTATTCACTAGTTTGGTGGAAGTTTAATTTTTATAGTAATGTTAGGACTACATATCCCATAATGCCACATAAAGGCATAAAAGGGGAAAAAGTATTGATAGCTAAGGATGGATTACTTGTTTACCGTGATCAAGACCTTGTTGGTTGAAACGCGTTGGTGTTGGGTTAATCAGTTGTAGATTAAATTTGAAATTCCAAGAATCCTGTGAGTAAAGCATTTGACTGTGTGTCAATTCGTGTAAGAATAATAGTGAATCATACTATATTATTCACTATTGGTGTAATAAATAAATTGACAAAAATAAGGAGATTGGAGCCCCAACCGATGTCCATAAGGACGGGTTGCCCCTGTGTCCCTACCACTGATTTTAGTTCATCTGCGGCCAGGAGCCGCAAAGGTAATTCTAGGGGATGCAACAGGCAACTCAGCTGTCACAGCTGCGACCCCTGGCAATCCCTAAATGGCATCCATGCATATGTATACAAGTAGTCTTAATTCCAGCTGTAGCAGATCTAAACTATAGGCGCAACAGATACAATGCCTTTATATATGCAAGAATGATATAAGAAGATATCCTTGAGAGATATTTTTAGTGAGTAAAGACACTCTTAGATACATACATCAATTTTCTTTTGTCATGAAAGCCATTAACTCCCAAATTTGTGAGGGTATTCTAACTCCCAAAAAAGAAAAAAAAACAGCATTCAACTCCCTGTCTGTTAGAAATGGGATCTCTGGTTGGCAGTGGTTTGTACCCTGTCCAAGTAGGGACCCTCACTCTAGTCAGGGTAAGGGAGCCACACTGCTAAGATAACCCCTGCTCACTCCCTTGGTAGCTTGGCACGAGCAGTCGGGCTTATCTTAGAGGCAATGTGTAAAGTATTTGTACACACACACGTAACACAGTAAAAAACACCACAAAAGTACTGCACACCTGTTTAGAACAATAGCCAATATTTATCTTAATAAAACAAGACCGAAACAACAAAAATCTAACATACACAAGCAAAGATATCACTTTTAAAAGGTGAAATGAAATTGTAGTTCCTTGAAACCAATGCACTTGACTGAGGCAAAGTACCTGAGATGCATCAAAGACAATGCGGGCCGCAGAGAAGGTGATGCCGCAAAAGAGCCAGAGATGTGTCAGTTCCTTCCTGTTGCAAGGGAGGTGATGCACTGGTTCCTTACTGCTAGGAACGGGAGGTGATGCATTGGTTCCTCATTGCCACAGAATAGGTGATGCATAGTTCGCAGCACGAAGCATTGGTTCCTTACTGCATTGCGCTGTTGATGAAGAAAATGGCACCCAGGGACGATGCGTCAGTGATGGGTCGGAAGTCAGCCCGCGATGCGTTGATCTCATTGCAATGAAACAGGCATTGTGTCCTAGTCAGGGTGGTGCGTCACAAACTTCAGTGATGCAGTGCTTGAAACTCATGCAGCGGTGGTTCTTTTGATGCACTGTGATTGAAGGCTGGGGCCTTCGTTGACAACGGTGGTCGCTGCGACAAGCGGGGCCTCGCTCCGGTGCAGGCGGTGGCAATGCACCAAATCCTTTCAGCGATGCGTCGGTATGAAATGATGCAGTGAGACGACGTGTGGATTTTCTCTTTGTAGCACCAAATACCTCCTTCAAGGGCACAGACTGGATTTGGCAACACTTGGCAGGACAGGGCTCTTAGCAGAGGAGCTCTGGTGCTGGCAGATGAAGTCTTTGATATCCCTGAGACTTCCTGACAGCAGGCAAGTTCAACTCAAGCTCTTGGAGAACCTTGGGAAGCAGGATGAAGAAAGCAAAGTTCACTCCCTTCACTCCCAGCACAGAAGCAGCAAGGAGCAGGCCAGCACAACAAAGCAACAAACAGGGTGGCAGTCCCTCCTACAGCATTCAACTCTTCTTCATGGCAGAATGTCCTCAGTCCAGAAGTGTTCTAAATTTGTGAGGTCAGAGGTCCAGTCATAGCCAAGCACAGGCACAGAATGGTTAAGCAATGAAATGCCAACTTTCTAAAAATGGCATTTTCAAACTTACAATTTAAAAAACAACTTCATTAAAAGATGTATTTTTAAATTGTGAGTTCAGAGACCCAATCTCCACATCTCTGCCTGCTCCCAATGGAAAATTACACTTAAAGATATCTCAAGGCAATTCCCACGTTACCCTGTAGGAGAGATACACTTTGCAATAGTGAAAACTAAACTTAGCAGTGTTTCACTATAAGGAAATGTAAAACACACCAGTACATGTTCTACCTTTTAAATACACTGCAACCTGCCCATGGCGCTGTCTTGGGCCTACCTTAGGTGTGAGTTGCATGTAGTAAAAGGGAAGGTTTGGGCCTTGCAAGTGGGTGCACTTCCCAGGTCAAAATTGCAGTTTTAAACTGCACACACAGACACTGCAGTGGCAGACCTGAGTCATTTACAGCGCTACTCCTATGGGTGGCACAATCAGTGCTGCAGGCCCATTAATAGTATTTGATTTACAGTCCCTGGGCACACATGGTGCACTATACTAGGGACGTACTAGTAAATCAAATATGCCAATCATGGATACACCAATCACCCATACAATTTACACAGACAGCACTTGCACTTTAGCACTGGTTAGTAGTGGTAAAGTGCCTAGAATCGTAAAGCCAGCAAAAACAAAATGTAGCACACAATCAAAAACAGGAGGTCAGAGGCAAAATGTTTGGAGATAACCCTGCAAAAAAGGGCCATTTCCAACACTGTCCAGAAAATAAAATAACTCAGCCTTCTTTGGCAGCAGCAACACAATTAATAAAGAAATGGATAAACCAATATGTCCACTCTTTGGCTTTGCCAGTGGTAGCTGATTTCCTTTGTCAATGTTTTTTGTCAATGTTGAAAATGGTTATTGTCAATACTGAACAGCAGTGGTGTGATGCTATCTGTATTTTGCCCCCAGCTCCATCTTGACCACTGACTCCATTTTGAGCTTAGCTTAGCTTCAAACACTGTCATATTGGAGGTGCAGATATTTTTTCACGCACAACTTATGCAACATGTTTTTCCCTCCTCCAGAGAATGTTTATGGTATGGCAGGGAACAGTTCAGTCTTGGTAGCGCACCTAGGGATGTGGCCAATCTCTAAATGTGCTCTTTCAACACGGACCTGCTAGAGCCAGAGTTTGAACAACTTACAGTATGGGAGAGGGGAGATTCTAGAATTCTCCTCTTCAGCTTGTTTAAGGTATTTAAGAGGGAAGCTTGATGACCGTGATTAGACAGAACTATTTCCGGGAGGGGGACGCCTTTGCCTGGATTCCCATTTTGGGTAGTTCTCTCTTTTCACGGCCATTTGGGTTCAGAGCTTGCAGCTGGCAAAAAGATGATGTCTATATCACGCCCCATGGTGATGCATTTTTTAATTCTTATGTTTATCTTTGTGTTGTGCATGAAGGCATAATCACCATATAAAGATATATTATCCATGGCTGTTGTAGTGTATTGTCTTTGTTCGTTTCTGTGATCATTATTATTCTACTACTATGATTATTTTCAGAAGTGTACTTGTGCTGCTGCATTTGACCTAAATGCTTTCCCTTTAAGAACCTTGAGAAGTGCCTTAATAAATTTATTACTGGAATTAAGAGCGCTGCATTGTTGCCATTTCTTTAATTTTATCATCTCCCAGTCTGAAGTAGAGAAAAATACAAACGCTGACATGGTTCATCATACATGCCCACTTATCAATCATGATGCCTCGGTAGACCCAGCATCAACACAAAGCGGAATTATACAAACGCTCACATGTGCCATCATCCATGCACACATATGCATCATGAAGCTACGGCAGCCCCAGCATCAACACACATAAACCATGCACAGGTGTTCTCAAAAGGGAGCCAGTTTGTTTATTTTGTTTTATTTTAATTTCCGATTCCAAGATGGCAGAAGCCCATCTTGGAGCAGAGAATTAAAAATATATAAAAAAACTGTATCAATTCATAAAGGAGTGACCCGGTAAAAATTGCAACTGCCACCCTTGCCAAAAGTAAATTTCTGTTAAAAAATGAAAAAGGAGGAACAACAGTGTAGTGAATGGGGATGGAAGTTTGGATTAAGTGCTGATGAGTGGCAGAAGCTGCAGTAATGAGCAGCAGAAGTCCAAGCAAAAGAGTGCAGGAGGCAGAGATTTGAGTACAGAGCAGCACATGAGCAAAAGTGCAAAACAACCCGTAAAGTGTGAAAGAAAAATAAAAAAATAGCTTGCTGTATGTAAGTAGTGGAAAGATAAAAGTTACCCAATCACATCAAAAGGATGGTAAAGAAGCTATAAGAGGGAGAATCATAAGAATTGTAAGGAAAGCAATTGAATTACAGGCATGCAAATGAGACTGGCAAGGAAGCCAACCAATGGTAAGCAGTAGGCTAACCTGAAGCCCACTGCAAGTCAAGGTAGTGTCCACAATTAGTTTTCCACAACTCCTAAAAGCTGTCTGTACAGTAGCATTGTGTAAGGAAATGCCTCCTTGGCATGGCTATCCCCTGACTTTTTGCCTTTGCTGATGCTAAGTTATGATTTGACAGTGTGCTGGGACCCTGTTAACCAGGCCCCAGCACCAGTGTTCTTTACCTAAACTGTACCTTTGTCTCCACAATTGGCACAACCCTGGAACTCAGGTAAGTCCCTTGTAACTGGTACCCCTGGTACCAAGGGCCCTGATGCCAGGGAAGGTCTCTAAGGGCTGCAGCATGTCTTATGCCACCCTGGGGACCCCTCACTCAGCACATGCACACTGCCTCTCAGCTTGTGTGTGCTGATGGGGAGAAAATGACTAAGTCAATATGGCACTCCCCTCAGAGTGCCATGCCAACCTCACACTGCCTGTGGCATAGGTAAGTCACCCCTCTAGCAGGCCTTACAGCCCTAGGGCAGGGTGCACTATACCACAGGTGAGGGCATATGTGCATTAGCACTATGCCCCTACAGTGTCTAAGCAAAACCTTAGATATTGTAAGTGCAGAGTAGCCATAAGAGTATATGGTCTAGGAGTTTGTCAAACACAAACTCCACAGTTCCATAATGGCTACACTGAAAACTGGGAAGTTTGGTATCAAACGTCTCAGCACAATGAATGCACACTGATGGCAGTGTGCAATTTATTGTAAAACACACCCAGAGGGCATCTTAGAGATGCCCCCTGAAAACATACCCGACTTCCAGTGTAGGCTGACTAGTTTCTGCCAGCCTGCCACACACCAGACATGTTGCTGGTCACATGGGGAGAGTGCCTTAGTCACTCTGTGGCCAGGAACAAAGCCTGTACTGGGTGGAGGTGCTTCTCACCTCCTCCTGCAGGAACTGTAACACCTGGCGGTGAGCCTCAAAGGCTCACCCCTTTTGTTACAGCGCCACAGGGCATCCCAGCTTGTGGAGATGCCCGCCCCTCCGGCCACTGCCCCCACTTTTGGCGGCAAGGCTGGAGGAGATAATTAGAAAAACAAGGAGGAGCCACCCACCAGTCAGGACAGCCCCTAAGGTGTCCTGAGCTGAGGTGACACTTGCTTTTAGAAATCCTCCATCTTGTGAGTAGATGATTCCCCCAATAGAATTAGGGATGTGCCCCCCTCCCCACAGGTAGGAGGCACAAAGAGGGTGTAGCCACCCTCCAGGACAGTAGCCATTGGCTACTGCCTTCCCAGACCTAAACACACCCCTAAATTAAGTATTTAGGGGCTCCCCAGAACCTAGGAAACTAGATTCCTGCAACCTTAACAAGAAGAAGGACTGCTGACCTGAAGCCTTGCAGTGAAGACGGAGATGGCAACTGCTTTGGCCCCAGCCCTACCGGCCTGTCTCCCAAATTCAAAGAAAACTGCAACAGCGAAGCATCCAACAGGGACCAGCGACCTCTGAAGCCTCAGAGGACTGCCCTGCAACCAAGGACCAAGAACCTCCCGTGAACAGCGGCCCTGTTCAACAACCTGCAACTTTCTTGCAACAAAGAAACAACTTTAAAGACTTGCGTGAGATTTTCCACTCTGCACCCGACGCCCCTGGCTCGACCTGCAGAAAACCAACACTTCAGGGAGGACTCCCCGGCGACTGCGAGCCCGTGAGTAACCAGAGACGACCCCCCTGAGCCCCCACAGCGACGCCTGCAGAGGAAATCCAGAGGCTCCCCCTGACCGCGACTGTCTGTAACAAGGGACCCAACGCCTGGAACCAACACTGCACCTGCAGCCCCCAGGACCTGAAGAAACTGAACTCCAGTGCAGGAGCGACCCCCAAGTGACCCTCTGCCTAGCCCAGGTGGTGGCTACCCCGAGGAGCCCCCCCCCCGTGACTGCCTGCATCACTGAAGTGACCCCCGGGTCCCTCCATTGCTTCCTATCTAAAACCCGACGCTTGTTTGCACACTGCACCCGGCCGCCCCTATGCCACTGCGGGTATATTTTCTGTTCCCCCCCCCGGTGCCCTACAAAACCCCCCTGGTCTGCCCCCTGAGGACACGGGTACTTACCTGCTGGCAGACTGGAACCGGGGCACCCCTGTTCTCCATTGAAGCCTATGTGTTTTGCGCACCTATTTGACCTCTGCACCTGACCGGCCCTGAGCTGCTGGTGTGGTAACTTTGGGGTTGCCTTGAACCCCAAACTGTGAGCTACCTATGCCCCAACTTTGAGACTTGTAAGTGTTTTACTTACCTGCAAAACTAACCTTTACATACCTCCCCCAGGAACTGTTGATTTTTTTGCACTGTGTCCACTTTTAAAATAACTTATTGCCATTTTTACAAAGACTGTGCATGATATTGTGATCATTCAAAGTTCCTAGAGGGTCTAAGTGAAATACCTTTCCTTTGAAGTATTACTTGTAAATCTTGATCCTGTGGTTCTTAAAATAAACTAAGAAAATATATTTTTCAATATAAAGACCTATTCGCCTGGAGTAAGTCTTTGAGTGTGTGTTCCTCATTTATTGCCTGTGTGTGTACAACAAATGCTTAACACTACCCTCTGATAAGCCTACTGCTCAACCACACTACCACAAAATAGAGCATTAGAATTATCTACTTTTGCCACTATCTTACCTCTAAGGGGAAGCCTTGGACTCTCTGCACACTATTTCTTACTTTGAAATAGTATATACAGAGCCAACTTCCTACACATAGCTAGTGTGTTGTGGCCCTAGGGCAAGGCAGGAAATGGCCCCCTAGCTGTTGTTTGAATTATAAAATACAGCAATAATTAAATGTTGGACCTGGCCCTTTTTGCACGGTCATCCCCAAACGTTTTGCCTTCTTCCTCCTATTTTTCTGACCAGTTTTTGTTGGCTTTAGGACTCTGGGCACTTTATCACTACTAACCAGTGCTAAAGTGCATATGCTGTCTGTGTAAATTGCATTGGTGAACGGTTTATCCCTAATTGACATATTTTATGTGCTAGTATGTCCCTAGTAGAGAGCACTATAAGTGCCCAGGGCATCTAAATCAAATGCTACTGGTGGGCCTTCGCCACTGATTGTGCTACCCACATGGATAGCCCTGTTTAACATGTCTCAGACCTGCCACTGCAGTGTCTGTGTGTGCGGTCTTGCAAGGCCAATTCGACCTGGCAAGTGTACCCACTTGCCAGGCCCAAACCTACATATGTCACCCCTATGGTAGGACATAAGTAGCCCCATATGCAGATTACAGAATATTTAAGAGGTAGGACATGTACTGTTGTGTTTTACATGTCCTGATAGTGAAATACTGACCAATTCGTTTTCCACTATTGCAAGGACTATCTCTCCCATAGGTTAACATGGAGACTGCCTTTAAATATCTTTTAGGTGCAGTTTCCCATTGGGAGCAAATGCAGTTTGGGGTCTCTGAACTCACAATGTAAAAATACACCTTTCGATAAAGTTGTTTTTTAGATTGTCAATTTGAAAATGCCACTTTTAGAAAGTTGGCATTTTCTTGCTTAACAATTTTGTGCCTCTGCCTGCCTGTGGAATCCATGTCTGGGTCAGACTGTCAGTTGGGCTGTTTGTGAATTCCCTCTAGACAGTGACCCAAAATGAGCAGAGGTGTAGCCTACATATCCTGATGAGTCTCCTGGGCTAGAGTGGGGAGGGAGGAGGGGACACTTACTCATGAAAGGACTGTGCCTGTCCTCACATAATTTATTTATTGGAAGACTTAAATGAATTACTATTTTTCTTTCTGTGAATTATTTGTTTTCTTTATATGTGTTATATATTTTATATACACACTGAAGTCTAGTTTAGTTTTATCCTGTACTGGTTAACCTATTTTGTATACTGAATTTTGGCAATTTAGGCCCTTATTTATACTTTTTTAGCGCCGAGTTTGTGCCGCTTTTTGACGCAAAAACGGCGCAAACTTACAAAATACAATTGTATATTGTAAGTTTGCGCCGTTTTTGCGTCAAAAAGCGGCGCAAACGCGGCGCTAAAAAAGTATAAATATGGGCCTTAGTTTCTCTTGTAGTATTATTGTTGTTTAAGATTATGTATTGTTGTTCTAAAAAGAGAAGATATGTATAGTGCTGGCTTTGCTGCTTGTGCTCATCTAGGTATTCCATAGTCTATATGGAATGTATGATGAGTTGAATAGAAGCTGCAGAAAGAGTAAGCTGTATGCCACAATGGCTGCAGTAAACTAACAAATTGTGTCATTTGGAGTATGTCTCGTCATTACACAGCAATAATCAACGTTCAACGAGCCCCCTATCCCTCTGGCCTCAGTGCCACTGAACCTGCGGCACCAATGGAAGTAACACCCCTGTGTCTGTAGGTGAGACCTAATAAAAGAAGTTGGGATAAAAATATATGCCAAATGTAGAGCTGAAACTCAAAACAGAAGGAGAGAATAAGTGAACAACAAAAAAGAAAGCAGAAGATGGTAGAGTGGGAAAGCTCATTCTGTGAGAAAATATATGCTTCGAGAGGTGAGACAAAAAAGATACTGGCCCATAACTGTGGTTTTCAAGTGTTGGTTTCTTTCATAGATTCACTTGCTCAAATAATTCACTGTGGTCAGATTGAGAGTCCCTCTGTAACTTTAACAAAGCAGCACAAGGAACTAATAGCTTTGAAAGTCTATAGACAGTGCACACTTTCTTAATACATCCACCTCATTCTTAAGAGACCAAACTTCAGCCAGTGAATTGAAATTGCGCTCAGCATCCACCCTCCCAGAGGTCTTCAAACCTCAGAGTTGTAGCACAAGAGTGGAGATCGATCTATCCTCCTATCCATCCATCCATTCGTCGATCCATTCCTGGTTTTATGTAACTAACATATAACTAACATAAGTAGAACTGGCACACCCTTAAGTCTACAATCAGTGAAGTCTTCATTGATGTTCTTCTACAGGTCTTGAGATATGTCATTTGTAAGGTCATAAGTAGTACGTTGTGAAAGTACATATTATACTTGGGTTAGTTAATGGTGAATTTCAAGTTTTTTGTTTTTAAACATTAGTTTTTATTTATAATATTACATGTACTATGGATAGATTCACTTTAACCTTTGTTTTTTCAGTGCAAATCTAATTTTTTTTAAACTTAAGTTAAAACCTTAGTACCTCACCTTTGTGTAGCTTCACTTTAACCTTTGGATTCTTTTTCAAGTGAATTCCTCATCTTTTTCAGTTTCATAGGTAGCAGGAAGACTGCAGTAGCCATAATGTTAAGTAAAACGTTATTACCATACCTTAGTATTCTTCAGCTGTGCGGAGAGAGGTGGCCCCCAGGCCCTGGGACCAAACCCCTGCGGGCAGCCAACCACCCCTTTTGCTGTGTGTGGCAGGGAAATGGCTGCAGACCCTGGTCAATGGGCAGGCCCTGCGCCCAAAACCCCAGCCCTAGCTGGAAATAAGACAGTAGTAAGTTTTTTAGTTTATGTTGTTGTGTTGGCTCTCATTATAACATTGAGACTGCTGGATTCGGGCGGCAGCACCACCAGATTGTCGGGACTGAGTCCAAGTCCACACCGTGTGACAACTGTCAGCCTAACCCTTCTTGCCAGCTAGCAGTACCTCACCAGTACTACAGAATGAAGGTGATTTGTGGCAGCAAAGAGCATGACATTCTGATTTCTCACGGAAATCGTGAAGGAACAGATCCTACCCTTTTCTCTCAGTTACATTTGTTTCCCACATACAAAAACAAACAGAAGCAGGAATTGGTTCAATTAAATTCATTGAATAAACAAAAAAAGTGAAACATAAGAAAAGCCCTACCATAGTGTCACAGTGCCAGGGTTTTAGATTTACTACTTATACCACTAAAGTGCTATACTAGAGCATAGCAGTGTTAGCCCCAAATCGCCCGTCGGGACCCCTGGGAAGACACCATACCTGAATAAGGTAGCAGCAAAAAGGACTGTTGGTCTACCAAGAGTCTGCTCCTATGTAGGTGGAAAATATGTCTAGTCTCAGCAGACAGGTGGAATGAAGCAAATCAATCAATCAGTAATTTCTAAATCGCAGCTAATCACCCATGCGGTCTCAAGGCGCAAGGCTCAAGGCAGAGAGGTGTTTTATAATAAAACATCTGATGTTCTGAGAAGACGCGTACGTTTCCATGAAATGACAAGGAATATGGTGTTCTGCTTTGTTCCAACAACATGATCGAGTACAGCCTTTGGCAAAGCACAGAGCGAAAATGTCAAGCTAACAAATGAACACAATTCCTAGGCAGAGCGAACAACAGATAAAATAATAAAAACATCACCACAAGATGAAGCTTCTGCTAAAATAATAAAATGAATTATTTTCTAGGCTAAAGGAAACAAGCTACAGGCCTATGGCTAAAATAATGTGCCCATAAAATAGTGCTAAAATAACCTCACGACATGTGCAAGTAGATTTCTCTGGTGGGGAATGCTATTGATGCATCAAGCTGCACTGGGCACAGCCACACCTCCTTCTGCCACATCTTAAAAAGCTCCTCTTAGCTGCCCTCGCAAGCCACTTAATCTGTTCACACCCAGCAAACTCACTCTACATTCCATCCTCCGGACCCCACATCCAAAGACTGCAGTGCCCTTTGTAAAACGATGAACAGCGTGGGCAGACCATCAAAGGAGGCTCACAATCCTTCCCCTCCAGTGACCACTTCACGGGGGGAAAAGGAGAGGAGTAGTCAAGCCCACAGGGCTTTTAACACAGACAAGCAGGGCGCCAGGCAGGAGACTGTCCTGAGTGTTTCCGGGCTGCTCGGAGAGGCGCGGGCACAAGTGGACTCAGCAGCTTCAGTGATGTGGTCTTAGGCATTCACGTCAACACTTGTCAACATATGTCCTGAGAGTCTGTAGGTTGTGGTGAAGAATCTGGCTCGATATCTAAACAAGAGATTCACCCTTGATTCCAGCTGTATAGCTGTCATCTGTGCCAGCTGTAGCAGGCCTGTGCAGTATATCAGCCCACAGAGTTCCCTTTTCATTTTGGAGATCTCTTTTGGTATGACAGACGGTCATAGAGGAGTCATGGTTAAATATGTTGACAAAAGTAGAATTGTCAACGGTGTTGGTGATGGAGGTCATGTCGACTGTGATGGGATACCATTGACAGGTCAATAATCAAAGATCTTGACAGCGGGTCAGTCGGTGCTTTCTTCGTCTAGTTCATCAATATTTTTTTCGGCGATGCTTCCATGTTGAATCTGTTTGAATTGTAAGGGGTAGCCTCTGATAGCATTGAGGCTGAAATTACTTTTAAAGTACATAGGGAAGGCTCAAGCTAGTAAACTTTTATTTTGTCAGGAGTACTGAAATCCTTGCACTGTTCTTGTTTTCATACCACTAACATGTCCACTCTAAATCTTCTTGAGTGTGTTCACGTGTGTTCTCATGCTCAATTGTACCATTAGCCTAACAAGCTGTACACACCATTAAACGGCCTATAGATGACATTGACCACTCTGGGCATCACAATTGACCTCGCAATGGGTGTTGTTGAGTTTGTTTTTCCTTTATGCTGTTTTCATGCCAGTGGTAGGGCTGTTTTTCAAAAGGATTTCCTGCTATTCACATTGACAGTGTTTATGTCACTCATACTAAAGTTCAACTTCACGTTCGTCCAGAATGGGCGCTCATATAGTTTATGTGAGCCAGAGCTGCTTCACCACACACAGGTAGATAACTACTGTACAGCCTTTCAGAAACAAAAGCCACCCCAATAAGAATACCAACAAAATGAAACATATTGCATTCCATGACTGTTACATGTCTTGATGACTCCATATTAGCATGCCACAAACAGTTCACTCAGGCAGAAGACTGTCTGGCAAACTTGCACACTGTCCACATTGCAAAGTTGATATCAATCTATTTTGTTAGGTTTACACTTTATTTCAATCTTTTATAAACTCTCCTACAGCTATAGAGTTCTCTTCAAGAGTGGAAGAATGTGCACACTCATGGCAACACATTTTGCAAAGTTAATCAGCTAGTGGCCATCCCCTTGAGGAGGATTTGCTGTTGATGAAGACTACACTTCAACCCAAGTGACAATTAAGGAAATTAGTCCCAGAAAGTGACTTCACTTCACAGGAAGTGATCTTGCACCACATGTTGCTCTCTTAGGAGCCAATATACAGACAAAAGTCTAGTAGTATGAATATGTGCAATGACTTAGCAAATGTTGATCCACTGATCTACTGGATCATCTGCGGTCACAATGGGCATTAGATTTAGTAGAGTTAGATGATATGGAGTGAGAGGAGGCCTTGTATCACCCTTACGAAGTAGCCATAAGGCCAGGATTCGGATTGGTGCAAATTAAAATACTGCATAGATTAATTTCAGGTTTGGTACGGCTGACAATCATTCATGTGTTAAGGGTTCTTCTAGATCGTGTGGAATTACACCAAGTTTCACCCATTCTGGGAAGGGTTTGAAACACTGACGACAATAACTGAGACCTACAGGTACATTGTGCACACACAACTGTATTGTGTTTCTGGACTGAACAAAGCACCTCAAAATAGTTTAAATACTATGGTGTTGGTTTACTGTTGAATTGTTGAGATGTTGCCAGGAGATAGGATGGTGCTGCAGTTCCAACTGCTGAAAAACAATGCTCTAATATGGGCTGGTGCATGGCTGCAGAAACATAATGAAACATGGCCTTGTCCGAGGAAATCTGAAAGACTTGCTGTCCTCTGGTTCCAGTACAGTGGATTATCATAGGTGGTTGATCGTTTTTGTACCTTCTCTTGCCCCTTCCAGTGTGTTCTTCTTCCATATTTGCTTTCTCAACATTCCACTCCACACCAACCCACCATCTTTGGCTCCCTGGGGCATCCACCATCTTTCTTCCCTGTATGGAAAAACTCCTGCATAACTGTATTTCTGGGTATGGTAAGAGTTCACTCATGGAATCCCTACATTTACAAATGTATTCCTCTGGAGCTGCTCGGTAATTGGATACAAATGTATGATTCCATCAATTCACTTGTGTGGTGTTCAATTTCTTTTTATTAATGCTTTAAAAGCTAAGTAAGAAACTCAGAAAATTCATTTTTTAAAAGACCTATGAAAAACTGCATAGAATTACGAGTTTGCAATAGAGAAAAGGCATGGCAATTAGAATACTTTAGTGTAACAACTATAAGTTTTTTGCAGCAGCAGACATTAATTCAGGGAAAGATGGAAATTTGAAATGTGTTACTCGCATTTACTGACATCCTGTAACAATCTAGAAGTACTGGCTGATGCAATCAAATGTTCTTTTAGTGATCAGCCTGGGCACTGAATAAAGTATTCCTTTGGGCAGTTTCAGAGCTGGGGCACCAGAGCACCTGCTATGATTACATTCCAGAAATCTAATGTAGAACAATGAGAGCAGAAACTGCTATTTTAAGCAGTCAGTGAATGTAAGGTGCTTTACGTTTTTTGAGGAAGTAAAAATGGAAATTTGCAGACTTTGCCACTCATCTAATGGTAGGCGTGAGAATTAAGGTAGGGTGCAGAGTGAAGTCAATGGGTTTTACTGTACGAGACAGTGAAGCATCGAAGCCATCGAGTTTCAGTGAAACCATGTTGAAAGGTCAATCTTGTGCTTGTGGGAGGATATAATAACGAGCAACTCTATTTTTTAGATTTGAGCAAAAGGATTTTTTCTGAAATACTCTTTTGGTCTTCCCAGCCAAGTGAGTGCAGTGAATGTGTTTTCAGTTGCCACAGGCCCAGTTCTAGCACGTTACGTGGCCCTCCACATGGACGGCCAAACATGATTTGTGTTCACTTTGTTTACCTTAATTATCAGTCAGGGGTCACCAAGGGACATCTAGAATACATATTAAGATTAATTGTTTTGATTATAGCTGTTTTGTTTATGTATTGATAGGGAGAAAAATACATTATTTAGATTATTTTCTCCATATTTGAACTGGCTGAGACATTACAATAGTGGTCACGGCAGTTAAAAAAAACAGCCCGGTGGCAACCTTAGCTTGGGTCTGAGGCAAGCTGCAATGGAGTGGTATGTGTTGGGGCAGAGGGGACAAGGTTTTCCTGCAAATGATGCAGCAGGTGCAGTGGCACCAGGGCCCAGGACTATGAATGGCTGTTTCTATGTGGGGGTACTGAGAGTTTTTGGGAATTTAGGGGGTGATTCTGACCCCGGCGGTTCACTACCGCCGGGGCCAGGGTCGGCGGGAGCACCGCCAACAGGCTGGCGGTGCCCCGCAGGGCATTCTGACCGCGGCGCTTTGGCCGCGGTCAGAAAGGGAAAACCGGCGGTCTCCCGCCGGTTTTCCGCTGCCCTGGGAAGCTGCGCCGCCATGGGGGATTCTGACAACCCATGCCGCCATCCTGTTCCTGGCGGTTCTCCCGCCAGGAACAGGATGGCGGTATGGGTTGTCATGGGGCCCCCGTAAGAGGGCCCCACATTGTATTTCAGTGTCTGCATTGCAGACACTGAAATACGCGACGGGTGCCACTGCACCCGTCGCACTTTCCCACTCCGCCGGCTCAATTCTGAGCCGGCGTCCTCGTGGGAAGGCCCTTTTGCACTGGGCTGGCGGGCGGCCTTTTGGCGGCCGCCCGCCAGCCCAGTGCAAAAGCCAGAATCACCGCAGCGGTCTTATGACCGCGGAGTGGTGTTCTGGAGGGGGGAACTCTGGCGGGCGGCCTCCGCCGCCCGTCAGGGTCGGAATGACCCCCTTAGTCTGTGAAGGATGCGCACAGTAATAAACTGTAAAATGGGACATGCATTACACTATTCAGACTGTGGCAGTTCATGCCTCATTGGATGAACAGTCATAATGTGGAATTAAAATGCCAGCTGGAATATATGTGTCTTTCTGTGCTCTGCTAGATGTTGCGGTAAAGTAAATAACTGTTTTATCTCAAGTAAGGAATTGTGCTGGGCTGAGTTTATTCGCACCAATGTGGCGGGGTTACAAATATGCACATTTCATATTTGATATCTTGTTACAGTACATTGCACATTCCCAGGTTCTAGTTGATAATACTGGAATTCTCCAATTTTGCGGCTATGGTGTTTTCCATGTAATTATGGATTTGCCACATTTGCCACATATTCTACTATCTGATGCATAATCTGCAGTTTAAAAAAATGTTTCTAGCTTAAGTGGATGAAATGTTGCTAAAAAGAACTGCAACACTTGTTGCTGCACAGTTGAAGGACTTTTGAAAAGGCTGAAAGACTTTCTGTTGCTTAATGCTATACTTGGGTGGCAAACATGTACCACTGAAATGCAACCTATACCCAGGGAGTGATGTGTAAAAAACAAAATGACAAAGTAATGAAGTAATACTATTACAAAATGTGCCTCATTAAGCCATATTATTTGTCTTTCCTTTCTGCATAATTATGTCAACTCTGCAGATTAATTCGGTCTTCCCCACAACATAATTTCAGGGGTCCTGCTTATAGTGATTTTACTCTTCAAATCCAGTTTAGTAAAAACCTACCATTATACAATGTGGCATGATAACACAAGGTGGCATTAGGGCTAATTATCCAAACGTATGCCAGAAGTTATAATTCTTTCCACAGAAACATTTTAAAATTTATATTGCTAAAGTTTTGCCACAAAGTATGATTTTCAGATAAATGGATAGTGTCTGCGTACATCACAGCATATACTTTATACAGCTGTATTAAAACTAAATATGTACAATTTTTAAGATAAATCTTCATCTGTTCTGTTTGGTTACATGTCCTAAATAGTGCTTGTTTACTTTCAAATCAATCAGTCAATAAGGATTTAAAGAGCACAGCTAATCTCCCACAAAGGTATCCAGGTGCTAGGGACATTGCTGCTTTGAGTGCTCAGTTGAACAGCTAGGTCCATAGGTGAAGGGGAGGTCATTCTAGGATTTCACTGTGAGGCAAGAAAAGTAGCATCCTCTACCGTTGCTTCAGTGGATGCAGGAGTTGTGTGGGAGGGAGAGGGAAGCAGAAGGTTGGTGGAGGTTCAGGCAGTGGTTGATGTATGCTGGTCCTCGATTATGAAGGACTTTGTAGATGTGGATCAGCATCTTAAATTGGCATCTCTTCTGAATAGGGAGCTGGTGGGGCTTCTTGAGGTGGGGTGGAGTGAGTCCTTTTGGGGAGGATGAGGGTGAGTTTGGCCACTGAATTCTGTATGATCTGTAGTCTCCTCAGGAGGTGTGTGATGCTTCCTAGAGAGAGTGCATTGTCATAGTCCATCAGGCTGGTGACAAGGGCTTGAGTGACAGTTCATCTGGTGTTGACGAGGAGCCATTTGAAGAGCTTACAGAGCATGTGAAGGGTAAGGAAGCCGGAGGAAGAGACTGTGTTGATCTGGTTTTTCATGGGTACCTGTCTGTCCAGGATGATGCTGAGGTTGCGAGCGTGGTCTATTTGAGTGGGTGTGGGTCCTAGTTCAGAAGGCCATCAGGAGTCTTTCCACAGAGCGGTGTTGCTCCTGAAGGTCAGTGCTGTCACCACCTCATGCTTCCACACCTGAAGACACATATCTCACCTCACCGAGTTACACTGGTGCAGATATTGCCCTTTGTGAACTGTTGCATGATTATGCTGAAGCTTTTCCATTACTTAATGAAATGTATGTATCTGCAGTGTTATAGTGATTGTGACTGCAACTGCAGCCTGTGAGAGCACCTTTTCAACACTACCTCCTGTCCTCACACCTTTCCGCCACACAATGAGTGGAAAGAGAATTTGACCAGGTTAGCACATGAGACTTTTTTTCATCAATGAAAGCAAAAGAATGACCTGAAAATAAACAGTTACAAAGATCACAGTGTGCAAAGAAGTATTGGGCAAATTGCAAGGAGTAAATAGCCAGTCTTTCTAGTTCAAAGATGCAAAGGGTTGGGTGTGGTTACAGGATCTCCTTAAACTTGAACTACTATTACAATCTGCTTGGTATCCAGGTGCTTCTATTGAAGCCTGGCCTGCTGGAAATTATGATGGTTGAGCCTAAAGGGTATATACAGAGCCTTTAATCTAAAATAACTCTCCACACGCCCTATATCATTGTTTGGAAGAAAATATAATGTAAATCTAGTGATTGTAGGCTACTTCCAGAATTGTCAAAAAGTGGGCACACATTGGCTCACCCGAACACACCCTTGGCCATCCAGATAAAAATTCCTGGAACCGGGCCTGAGTTGCTGATATTTGTAGGTATATTTTTATATCATCAAATATTGGTGAAAGGACACATCTGTATTTGTCAAGAATGCTTGGTGGATCGCTGAGCAGTTGATAGAACTGAATACTGGGGTACACCACTAAGTACTGTGATTGTTCATGAGATGAAGATCCACATCTTTGCTACTGGGTGCCTCATGGTGAGAAAAGAGAAAAAAGACAACTAAACATGTCTGAATGAATGTATACTAGCTATATCAAAAATTGCCAGTATGTCTAGAACAACGGTTTAGCAGAAGGCTGGTTTGCTCAAAATGCAGAACACAATGGTTTGGGCTGGACTATTCCCATGGGGAGGAGGGTCAAGACTGATTTGCATATGGCTGGGTCGAAAACCTGGGTGGCATGGTGAGCAGACAAAATGATGGATTAAGCCCAGGTCTGTGACCAGGGGTGAATGTTTGATCTGTTCCATCCATCATCAGTTCTTTTTGCTTCTGTTGCGCTAAGTGGGAAGGGTATGCCCAGACATGGGTCCCATGCTCACTATGCCACTGGATTCAAGCCAGCCTGGCTGATGAGGGCTGATACCCTGAAACTGGTCTCGGGATGCTTGTTTCTGCTCCAGGGAGGCCCTGGTTTGGCAGTTCAAGCTAGACTGTTCCAATGGGAAGCGGGGTCAAGACTGATTTGCGTATGGCTGGGTCCAAACTGGGGGGACATGGTGTGCATAAAAAATGATGGATCAAACCAAGATCTGTGACTGGGGGTGAATGCTTGATTTGTTCTGCATTCCGTCCATCATCTGTTCTTTTTTACTGTGTTGGTCTAGGTTTAGACCAGCCTTACACAAATCAGTTTTAGTCTTGCTTCAAAAGAAAGAGCTTGGCTCTAGCTGCTCGACCTGTTACAGGAAATTTATAGTATGTGTGCAAAAATTTAGCACAATAACAGACATTGGCAGAAAGCGCTACAATGTATCAAATAAGAGAACACTGTAGGCCCAAATCCAATGGTGAACAAAATAATGCGAAGAGTTCACTCGAGAACAAGATTGTGTTTAAAAGCTAACCGTTGTTTTACAAACATGTAGGAATTTGCGAACCAAAAGTACATAGGTTCACTGGCACAAATTTTGTGTTTCCAAACAGATTGTACACCTGATTAGACAATGAGTGCCGGAAATCTAATCAGCTCGGACTACACTGAGCCTTAAGGTTGCAATGCTAAGGCACACACACATGGTAATAAACTTGTATTTACTGTGGAAATGTATATATTCTAGAGTGAAGAATGGGTAGCAAGTTAAGGGGTTCCGAGGTCGCAGGTGTTAAAATGTTTTTCCGTTTTAATCTATGACTGGCCAGTCAATCATTATTTACTGCTTAGTAATAAAGTATTGTGTGATTTTGTATATAAGAGGCTGTCTGTACTACAGCAATTTTAAACGACCTGCCTGTGTGAGGAGGGTCGATTTTCCTGTTGCAACAGTAAATAACTTTTCATTGCAAAGATGAGTTGTTTTTTTCTAGTGTCTAAGTTTTTGTATTTACCATACAACAGGCCAGACACTCTTCAATGGGGACACAAGCACCCCAAGACCTCATTGCTGGAGCTCCTTGTATGTTCTATTGTCTAATGACACAGCCCCATCACTTAGGAGACAGTGCAGCTTTGGCACCCTTTTCCACAAGCAAGGTGGACAGATTATATTTTCTACATGCAACTGCCTTCATGGAGCTGGCTGAGTAAAAGCTTGGCAGTTCATCAACTGCAAGAACAGAAATGGCCGCTTTTTACTGGATGACTGATTCACTTCAATTACCTTTCTCGGTAAGCCACATCCTAGTTCAGAGGTAGCCTGAAGAATCTAGTGGCCTTTGTGAGAGGGATCAGTCCTAGTGAGAAAATTCTTCCTCAAGGAGGTGTTGGTTGACCCAGTTCTACATAGGTTATTCTTCTGAAGCACAGTCTGTTGTTAAGAGCCACCTGCCTCATAGTCTGTAACCCCTCCTGTCCCCACTGACTGCTGCTCATGAGTACTGTGGCCACTCACCCAGGTCTTGGCTCAACTGTGTGATGCAGGCAGCAGAGAATTCATGTTCATGTCTACAGCTCAGTCCCTCTCCAGTTTCTAGAAGCTTCCCTTCAGACTTTCACAAACGCATCGGGTCATCCTGAATGTAGTTAACAGACTGGATGATTTACACCTGTCAAAGGGGGTGCATAGTTATCAGTAGCTCCTCCACACCCACTCTGTTGCCTGGTCTGTGTGTGTGAAATTAGCTGGCAGTGGGAAATGTGGAGTCTGTGTCATACACTGCTGCCAGCTCTCCTGTTAATCTTCTGGAGATTCCACTGCTGACGCCTACATAATAATTGTTCTGTTTTGTAGAAGTCAGCAATGTTGTAGCCTATACTTTGTCTCTTCCCTGTATGTGATGGTGTTAATGTTCCACCCATGACATGGTAGGCATAGGAAGTATGTGAAAGTGCATTAGGAGTGTACATTAGAGGCTAGAATAGAACAGAAGAAAAATTGAAATTTTGTTCCCGAAATGCTACAAAACTGCTCCACCAATTGTATTGTAGGAAAACGTCCCAGGTCCGATTTGTCATGCCTCATTACACTCCACTCCTCCCACACACTGGCATGACACACTGTATAGACAGTCTGGTATTTTATGCCCAACACATTGAAAAAAAGATGGACGCTATGGAAGCTATTTTTTTAACTGAAAAAAGATTTTGGATTTCTTAAAGAAATGGCAGCTTTTGCACTAACATATTGTAGTAATGGAGCCAGCATAGGCTGATTGTAAACTGGTAAGTTTATTACCATAGAGCTACACAGTAGGGGAGGAAGGGCACATAGGAGCTCCTCTCCTGCTAGCGCTCCCTCCGTGGGCTTCCCTCCCATCCACCAAAGGCAGGGATGGGTGGGGAAGACCTCCCCCTTCCACCCTGAGCCCCCCTAACCCCCCCCCCAGTGACGTCTGATGAGGTCAGTGCGCATTTGCGCGCTGACCTCATCAGAGGCCACTTCCACACCGTGCTGGAAGCTCAGCTTCCAGCGCGATCGGAAGAGAAATGCAAAGCATGTGATGGGGGCCTAAGAGGCTTCAAAGGGAAGGAAAGGAATTTCCTTCCCTTTGAAGTCTCTCAGAGCATTTCAAAAGCCGGATCGTAAAGCGATCCGGCATTTGAAATGCCCTCTAGACACCAGGGATTTATTTTTGTATGGAAACTGGCATGAGGGGAGCGACCCCTTGGGCAAGGGTCGCTCCCCAGGGGGGCAATATTTTTCAAGCCCTTTTCTGCCCCACCTCGAGGCAGATCAGCCTATTGTTAGGCCGATCTGCCCCCAGGGGGGACAGAATCCACTAGGCGCCAGGGCTAAAAAAAATGGTTTGGTTTTTTTTGTGTGTTTTTTTGTTGTTTTTTTTTAGTTGGGGAGCGACCCCTTAGGCAAGGGCCACTCCCTAGGGGGCAACTTATATTTAGGCCATTTCTGCCACCCCTGGGGGAAGACTGGCCTATTTTTATGAGGCCAGTCTGCCCCCAAGGGGGGGCAGAAACCACTAGACACCAGAGAATTTTTTATTTTTACGCCAAATTCATGGAAGGGAGGGACCCCTTAGGAAAGGGTCACTCCGGGGGGGCAAATTTATTTTAGGCCATTTCTGCCCCCCTTGGGGGCAGATCGGCCTATTGTTATTAGGCCAATCTGCCCCCGGGGGGGGGGGCAGAAACATCTAGGCGCCAGGGAATTTTTTTTTTTAGGTTTTTTTTTGTTGTTTTTTTAGAGGTGGAGAGCGACCCGTTAGGCAAGGGTCGCTCCCCTGGGGGGCAGATTGCATTTAGACCATTTCGATCGGCCGATTTTTGTTAGGCCAATCTGCCCACAAGGGCGGCAGAAACAACTAGGCACCAGGGATCTGTTTTTGCGCCAATTTCACGCAAGGGGAGCGACCCCTTAGGCAAGAGTCGCTCCCCGGGGAGGAGGGGGCAAATTTATTTTAGGCCATTTCTGCCCCCCCGCGGGCAGATAGGCCTATTGTTATTCGGCTGATCTGCCCCCGAGGGGGCAGAAACCTCTACGTGCCAGGGATACATTTTTTAGGGGTTTTTTTTGTTTGTTTTATTTTTTTGGTGGTGGGGAGCGACCCCTTAGGCAAGGGTCGCTCCGCTGGTGGGCAAATTGTATTTAGACCATTTCTGCCCCCCTTGGTGGCAGATCAGCCGATTTTTGTCACGCCATCTGCCCTCAAGGGAGGCAGAAACCACTAGGCACCGGGGATCTTTTTTTGTTGCGCTAATTTCACGCGAGGGGAGCGACCCCTTAGGCAAGAGTCGCTCCCCGAGGGAGGAGGGGGCAAATTTATTTTAGGCCATTTGTTATTCGGCCGATCTGGCCCCAGGGGAAGCAGAAACCTCTAGGTGCCAGGGATACATTTTTTTTAGGTTTTTTTTTTGTTTGTTTTGTTATTTAGAGGTGGGGAGCGACCCCTTAGTCAAGGGTCGCTCCCCAGGGGGGGCAAATTGTATTTAGATCATTTCTGCCCCCCTTGGGGGCAGATCGGCCAATTTTTGTTAGGCCAATCTGCCTCCAAGGGGGGCTTAAACCACTTAGGCACCAGGGATTGGTGTGTGTGTGTATGCATGTGTTTTCTTTAGCGGGGCAGCCCCTTGGGTAAGGGTCGCTCCCCATGGGGGCACATTACTGTTGGCCATATCTGCCCCCCTTGGGGGCAGATTGGCCTATTTTTGGAAGGCCCAACTGCCCCCAAGGGGGGGCAGAAAGCCCATCAGAGGCCAGGGAAGTTTTTTTTCCTAAAAATAAGAGGGTGGGGGTATGATCATACCCCCACCCCCAATAAATGGGGCCAAAGTTGTTCTGCCCACCAGTGGGCAGATGGGGCAATTACCCCTGATCCACACCCCGGGGTGGGTAGAAAGTCTACTAGATGCCGGGGAATTTAAAAAAAACTGAAGGGGGTAACAGTCTTTCAGCTCTCCTCCGCACTCTAAAACATCTTATCCCACAGCAAGCAAGAAAACATTTGATTATTTTGGGTTTTAGTTTTACATTTGGGCCATGAGAGCTTGGCTAACTGTCAAAAATCGTCCCACTTGGAATGGTGAGGGCTGCACTTTATGGATTTTGGGACGCTGCCATGTAGAAAAATCTAGAAGACCTAGACACATTTGAGAACTAAACCTCTGGGTGATTCCAGGGTGGTGTGTTTCACATGCACCCTGCACCATTTTTGTACCCACAATCCCCTGCAAACCTCCAACTTTACTGGAAATCACACATTTTTCCCACGTTTTTGTGATGGAACCTTCTGGAATCTGCAGGAATACACAAAATTCCTACCACCCAGCATTGTCTCATCTATACCGATACAAATTCTGCTGCACTTGTCAGCCTAAAAATGTATTTTTTGCAAACTGCCCTTTTGGACCCCCTTTGGTTCCCCCTCAATATCGACATGTTTTTGGCTCTTCCCTTTCACAAGCACTTGGCCCACCTACACAAATCAGGTATCATTGTTACCGGGAGACTGAGGAGAACACTGGGTGGTATGAAATTTGTCCCAGTGCGGTGATCCCACACAGAAATGTGGGAAAAATTTGATTTTTCAGCTAAATTGGAGGTTTGCTGAGGATTCTGGGTAAGGAAACATTGGGGGATCCACGCAAGTCACACCTCACTGGACTCCCTCGGGTGTCTAGTTTTCAGGAATGTCTGGGTTTGCCCCCCGCAAAAACAGGTAGTTTTGTATTTGATCATTTTGATGTGTCCAGATAGTGTTTTGCAGTAGGCCCACCCACAAAAGTGAGGTACCATTCTTATCGGGAGACTTGGGGGAACGCTGGGTGGAAGGAAATTTGTTTCTCCAGCTAGGCACTTTGCAAAAAACAGCTCTTTGTGAAAATGTGATGTGTCCACATTGTGTTTTGGGGCTTTTCCTGTTGCGTGCGCTAGGCCTACCTCCACAAGTGAGGTACCATTTTTATCAGGAGGCTTGGGGAAACCTGGGTGGAAGGAAATTTGTGGCTCCTCTCTGATTCCAGAACTTTCTGTCACCGAAATGAGAGGTAAAAGTGTTTTTTTGGCCAAATTTTGAGGTTTGCAAAGGATTCTGGGTAACAGAATCTGGTCAGAGCCCCACACGTCACCCCATCTTGGATTCCCCTAGGTGTCTAGTTTTCAAAACTTCGAAGGTTTGCTGGGTTTCCCTAGGTGCCAGCTGAGCTAGAGGCCAAAATCCACAGCTAGCCACTTTGCAAAAAACAGCTCTGTTTTCTTTGTGAAAATGTGATGTATCCATGTTGTGTTTTGGGGCAGTTCGTGTCACGGGCGCTAGGCCTACCCACGCAAGTGAGGTACCATTTTTATCGACAGACATGGGGGAACACAGAGTAGCAAAACAAGTGTTATTGCCCCTTGTCTTTCGCTACATTTTTCCTTCCAAATGTAAGACAGTGTGTAAAAAAGATGTCTATTTGAGAAATGCCCTGTAATTCACATGCTAGTATGAGCACCCCGGAGTTCAGAGATTTGCAAATAACCACTGCTTCTCAACATCTTATCTTGTGGCCATTTTGGGAATACAAAGGTTTTCTTGATACCCATTTTTCATTTTTTATATTTCAGCAAATGAATTGCTGTATACCTGGTATAGAATGAAAACCCATTGCAAGGTTCAGCTCATTTCTTGGCTCTGGGTACCTAGGGTTCTTGATGAACCTACAAGCCCTATATATCCCCACAACCAGAAGAGTCCAGTTGGCGTAACAGTATATTGCTTTCAAAAATCTGACAGCGCAGGAAAAAGTTACAGTCTAAAACGTGGAGAAAAATGGCTGTATTTTTCACCTCAATTTCAATATTCTTTTATTTCAGCTGTTATTTTCTATAGGAAACACTTGTAGGATCTACACAAATTACCTCTTGCTGAATTCAGAATTTTGTCTACTTTTCAGAAATGTTTAGCTTTCATGGATCCAGCAATGGTTTCTTACCCATTTCGGTCACTAACTGGAAGGAGGCTAAAAGCACACAAAATAGTAAAAATTGGGTATGTCCCAGTAAAATGTCAAAATTGTGTTGAAAAATAGGGTTTTCTAATTCAAGTCTGCCTGTTCCTGAAAGCTGGGAAGATGGTGATTTTACCACCGCAAACCCCTTGTTGATGCCATTTTCAGAGAAAAAAACACTAGGCTTCCTCTGCAGACCTTCTTTCCCATTTTGTTTTAAAAAAACGAAATATTTGCTGTATTTTGGCTAATTTCTTGGTCTCCTTCAGGGGAACCCCCAAGGTCTGGGTACCTCTAGAATCCCTAGGATGTTGGAAAAAAAAGGACGCAAATTTGGCTTGGCTAGCTTATGTGAACAAAAAGTTATGAGGGCCTAAACGCAAACTGCCCCAAATAGCCAAAAAAAAGCTCGGCACAGGAGGGGGAAAAGGCCTGGCAGCGAAGGTGTTAAAAGGAACGACTACGGATGTGTGATTACACAAATGCAATAGCAAATCGTTATAATAACAAATACCATGACGACAGCAGGCCATACGTGGACACCATAGTCAAGGATAATGGCCTTCTCTTTTCCTCTCTGTTGTCTTCTATTTCTATTCGACGCCTTAACTTACCTTAAAATACCTAGAAATACAATGCGATGGAAAGAAATGCGTTTCATCAAGATTTCCTCTGAATTCAACTTTCTATTTGCAAGATAAAGCTATGAAAACATTGAAAAGGGGAACAAGCATCGATATCGCCTCCCATCTCTAGATACAGCCTCCAACGGACCTCCCTGTATACAGGATTAATACACACCGAAAAAGTGTGTGAAATCGAGGATATTCCAAAATATGAGGTGATCATATGCACAGATATGAGAGATGTCATCATACGAATTAAAAGGATTTCCTTGCATTTGATAAAGCGCGATATAATTGACAGCAGGTGTGTGGGATTCCTGTGAAGCCACCTTGCTGCACTTTTTCCTCCACTAAAAGACAAAGTTACAAGCACCTCGATACCTCAGAAAAACACCTTTCTCCTTTGTAGATCTTTACAAATCCTCTCTTTGTGAGTCTTTCAACTTAGCTGTTTTCTTTCGTTATGCATTAAAGTAAACAAAAAAGCTCTACATACATATGGATTCGGCGGGCCCCGAGAAATTCAATTTCATAGAATACACATCGGTGTCTAGCCATTGTCTGGCAGAGGAGTAAGGGGACGGCAGTTTAAAGCTGCGAATGGGCAGCAGTGAGCAACCCGCTGAGCCTGCCTTCGGGGGGCCATTGTTGAATCCAACTGGCCTAGAAGCAAATGGACACCTATGGAGATTTTTAGATGACCTGATGTACACTGAAACGTTATCACTTCTCTTTGCCAATTCAATGGCATACAGCAGGCCAGCACCACCCGAAGAACGAGCGGGAATTACTTTTGCAAGTTTTAATGATTCTCTTGTTATTTCACAAGCACTGTAAGTTTTGATCAAACTGCCAAACTCATCCATTCTTAGCTTGCAACCAGGCGCGGTGGCGTAACAATCACCCCTGCAAGCCCCGCGCGGGTAGAGTGGGGGCACGGGGGGGGAGGGGGAGCTCGAGTTCCAGGGGCCCCCTTAGGCACAGTCCCCTGGCCTGAGAGCTCAGGGGTGAATCCGGAGAGGGGCCCCTCCATGTTCCTTGCAGCCACCCCAAGCTTCGTTACGCCACTGGCTAGGAGGGTGGAAAAGTCAGTGTCATAAGCCTGGGCAGCAGTAGAGAGACCTTTCGCCTATTCCTAGCAGCAGCAAACTCCACTGCAGCCCACTGTTTCCACTCTGGGCACAGACTAGCTAAGGGTACTCTGCAGGCAGTAACAGCACTTCCAATCAGGGAAGCAGTATGTAGACAGGAAGGCATCTGCACTGCACAGAGGTTTAGTCAACATTTTCCCCTGGAGCAGCATGTGTCAGAGCATTGCTGTGCTTTTAGGGGATTGCCCATCTCAGCAGCCATTGGCTGAAGAGCAATCGGTAAATTCTCTCCTGGCAAGGGTCAGCAGTAAGACCTACTCAAATGTGAAGAAGTTCGCACTGCCGGGCACTGCAGGACTCAGGAGCATCTGGAATTAACCTGCATGCTAGGGTGCAGCATCATGCGGAGCAGACAGTGGCTGGCATTCATAGCAGCACAGACCTCTGGAATTTGCCTAAGTGGGACAGCATTGTACATAGTACCCCGGAATGCTTGTTCTGCCCTCAGGATTGGCTTGGGAACAGGTGCAATTTTTAAACAAATGTGGTTAAAGAACGATTGTTATGCCGAAGGCTGAGAAACCTACACTTGGCACAGATCGCTGCCACGAAAGGAGTGACAGATTTGCCAGAAGCTTGCATTTATTTTAGTTAAGTTCGGGTAGCAAGCAGACATGTTGGGTCGCCCAAAAATGCCTCATGAGAGCATAAATGCAGCCTTTTCTGAAGATGCCATGTAAATTGCCCATTTAAAGTTTAAATGGCTACTTGATGAGGAGATTAAAAAAATAGTCTGTTGGCTTTAGCAGTAGGGTGATCATGTTGCCCACGCTCCACTGATTAACACATTAGCACAGTGACTGGGTACCAGTGCAAATGGATGAACGCTGAAGCAGGGATTAGACAGAGCATGCAGTCTTTGTTTGGAAGTTGATATATTTTTGTTTTTTTATTCACATTATGTCCTCCTCACTGACTGGCAGGCCAAGAGGAAAAAGGCTCAAGCAAACTATTCAATTTACCTTCCCTTTCAGAGTTCTGCCATGGCTCAGCGCTATACTTAGCGCTCCTTGAACACAGTTCAAGTGGTAGGCCTTTAGACAAATGTCTGACCTCCCAAAGCGGGACTGCAGCAAGAGGGTCTATGGTCAGTAGTTCTGCTGTCCGTGGTCAGAGACGACACTGCAGTGTTTTTGAAACAAAGCGCTACTGAGTATCTCACGGGACAAATGTAGGCAAATAAATTAGCAGCCAGAATGAACAGGGTGATAAGATATTGTGTTCAGCAGAGTGTGGAGAGCAGTGCTGCTGTGAGTATGGCCTTTATGTGAATGCTTACGGATCTCTCAAACTTCCCACTTGTAGTGGTAAAAGTCTACATCACCTGGGAAGAGGTTGAAGCTGCGTCCTCGCCGGAAGGGAGTTAGAGAGGATTACAAGTGGTTCGGCTGATGATGATATGAGAAGGGTGGAAGCAGAGCTGATTGTAATATCTGGAAGAATTTAAATAACATGTAATTCAAGACCGATATGCGACACTGAGTTGATGAGGAGATCCTTTAAAATCATGAAAGATTTATTGAGTTTCGCTTCACCCACCACTATAAAAGCTGTCATCGTAAGTGTTGCCATTCTCGGAACCGCTCTGATTCCCACCGACCACGCATGCAACCTAGGATTCATCTTGGACCCCTCACTATCCATGACCCAGCAAGTCAACGCCATCTCCTCCTCCTGCTTCAACACCCTCCACATGCTCCAAAAGATCCACAAATGGATATCCACTGAAATCTGAAAAACAGTTACCCAAGCCCTCATAAGCAGCAAACTGGACTACGGCAATGCCCTCTACTCAGGAACCACGGCCAAACTTCAGAAGTGGCTGCAACGCATCCAGAACGCCTCCGCACGCCTCATCCTGGACATCCCCCGCCACTGCCACATCACAGACCACCTGAAAAACCTGCACTGGCTCCCAGTCAAGAGAATCACCTTCAAACTCCTCACCCATGCTCACAAAGCACTGCACAACACTGGACCAGAATACCTCAACAGACGACTCTCCTTCTACACCCTGACCTGTCATCTCCGCTCCGCCGACCTCGCCCTCACAACTGTTCCACCCGTCTGCAGAACTACGACGGGCGGTAGATCATTCTCGCACCTCACCGTTAAAATGTGGAACACTCTTCCCACCCACCTGCACCAGACCAAAGACCTCCTTACCTTCAGGAAACTTCTCAAGACCTGACTGTTCGAGCAGTAGCAGCACCATCTCCCCCCTCCCCTCCTCGGCGTCTTGAGACCCTCACGGGTGAGTAGTGCGCTTTACAAATTCCCGATTGATTGATTTTATGGATGAAAGATGTTTAGTTTAACAGGGTAAGAAAGGTAGAACGTGTTTAAGGAGATGTCAGCGGGTTTTCAGGCTAAAGAACTGGTTCAATAACCATAGGTAATAATATATAAATGAGCTACAAATCTGAAGTGAAATTTAGTTGAGTAATAATACAAACTACTGACAAAACACTTATTTTATAAGAAGTGAAATATCTTCAAGGGAGTTAGAGAGAAGGCTTAGTGCTTCTGCACCAGATCATTCACTGCCTTTGCCAACTAGAAAATGTGAAGGCAGCAGCGGCAGCATCATTACCAGCCTTGCACAAGGCATGCCGATTGTTGGGCCAGGCATGATTAAGGGACTCAAAAAGAAAGGCAGCCATAGAGAAGAATCATGTAGTGGAAGAGAAAACGTGGATCCAGAGATGTCAGGAAGAGGGAGGTTTGTGAAAAGAGAGGTACAAAAAGACGAGATGAACAAAGGGGGGGGGGGGCATATATAATATTGTCAAAAAATAACATGGTATCCCCACTATTATGGGATATGTTAAGCTGGGTACAGAAATGGGAATTAAATTGCACTTGTTGCTTTGGCTATATAGTGTTAAGAGGACAACTTGTTTGTGCAGTACATGTTTACACATCGTGTGTTGTGGTTTGTGAGATAAACACACCTGAGAAAATGCATAGCCATGGGACCAATAAGGGGGAACCACTAGCTGCCTCAGAGATACTGTCTAGCCACTAGACAAACTTAATCTAATTCTAAGAGATCATCATCAAGCCCCGTTTCACTCTCAACGTGGTTCTGAGACTCATTCAACTTGCCCTTAAACCCTCTTAAAACCCCATGCTGAAGAACCTCAAAATATCTTCAGCTTTCCTGTTATTTACTTACTGCATAGCAGGTTAGCTAGTATTCAGACATTGTCAACTGGTCTTCAAACTCATCTGGCTATTAGAAACTAATTGGGTCATCACACCCTCTGCTTGCTCTCAGGCTCATTCCCCTGTCACTCAACTAGCCTTCATACCCCTTCCCCAACCCCCGAGCTAGTACTCAAATACATTCAGCTGGGCTGCAGTCGATCCTCAGAATTTGTGGCAGACTGTGTACTATTCAACAGTACCCAGGTACTAGTTAATTTGCATATTTTGCTTTTTAGAAAAGGCATATACAGAAAAGGTGGTTGAATGAGGCATAATTCACTAAAATGTAGCTAGCATGCTTGCTCGAATCACCCACTCGTGCACACACGTCCAAAAATAGTTGCAAACAAGTAATTGCTCCACACAGAAACAAATATTTATAGGAAATAGTGATTGAGACCGAGTATATTATTGGTAATAGTTTGGAATTTCTGTGGATCAGAGCACCCCTCAACTTAACTTTAAAATGCAATGCAAATACTAGCTTCATCAATATGTATGTGAGAAGGAAGGAACATAACACAGCTCTGAAATAGGTACATTTCTTGTGTGAGCAACACCTTCGGCCTTCATTTCTGATTTTATCCAGTACTACTTATAGTACTTTCCCTATTTTAAGGTAAATATGTTCAAAGTTTGTTAAATGTAATTGGCTAAAAATGCAGGACTGTCTGATGGGGGTCCACTTGACAGATAGGCTGCACATTAGTATACCGCAGCTAATGTGGACCTTTTTACTTCTAACTCAAGGTCAGGGGTTACAGCTTCTATTCGGGATTAGGAGTTCCCTGTGCTGTTAATTTACGACAGATCATGCTCCATAGAGGATGTGTTACATGGGTTCTGTGCAGTCTCCAGTGGCGGTTGTCAAGGCTTCCGTGAGTTGGTTTTGATGGACACCACTGATCTATTGGGCCATCTTCTTATCACTGGCGGGTTCCAGGATTTCCCAATTGTATTTACGGATACGCTCATTCTCGTCTGTCCCTACAGTAATGGGCAGAGCTGCTGGAGGAAGTAGAAGCTTAATAACACATTGCCCATCAGGTAAGGTCAGCTACTAATGCAATTAAGGTTTTTAAACTACACCAACTCAAGAACTAATATTTCCATTTCTACAGGGACAAAGTATGAACAAACATCCTTAAAACTCTTGCCTTTAAAATACATCCTCATAGCTTGCCGTAAAGAGATTAAAGCTTTAGGAGCCAAAGAATTTTTACAGCATGAGGACTGCATAACACTGGGTGCCAGAAAGCTGACAAGCATGCACGGGCTGCTCTGGGCCTTGTACAAGCACATCACATGCATTGTAGATGTTTTGAGGCTATTTCCAGTCCATTAATAACATGTACTAACAAAGCCAATAGGTCTCACTTTTCTAGTTTATCAGCTTTATCAATAGTTTTTAGCCATGCTGTGCTGCACCCCTGATGCAGCATGGGCAATAAAAAGATAAAATCACAAAAGCGTAAAGAAAAACACTAAAAAAAATTGGTGCGGAGGAGGATACTGGAGACAGCAGAAAGAACAGTGAGGGTTTGGGTGGAGGAAGCAAAACAGAGGGTGCAGGAGGGGGAAGGACATGGGGGTCGTGGGTTGAGGGTCACAGAGGGCACGGGGAAGCACAAGATAGTGAGAGTGCAACATGGAGGGCAGGGGAAGAAAAGCAAATGGACGAGAGCAATGTGAAACTGGGGGTAAAGCTCACAAGGATGAGAACATCACATAGGGAAGGGAGGTAGGAAAGCACACAGGCGACAGAGAGCACCTCGGAGTGCGAGGAAGATGACTACACAAAATAGAGAGCCAGAAAACACATGCACACTCATGGAGTACTTAACCAAAAAGAAAAAAGTAGGGCTTGAAAAGCAAGTAGTGAAAGAATATAAGTAATGTGTCAATGCTTCAGGAGAGGGACAAACAAGACAAAAAGAGGCAGTAAAGGCAACACAAGTTAAGGAATAAGAAGAAAGAAAAGGAAGGGTCCAGTAAACCCAACTGATGGGCCTGGCCTTTTTGCAGGGTTATCCCCAAACGTTTTGCCTTCCTCCTCCTGTTTTTCTGACCCTCTTTTTGTTGGCTTTAGGACTCTGTATTTTATAGCGGAAAAGGGTGAACAAGCCATAACTCAGGGACCTGGGGATAAAGCCAACTCAAAACATAAGTGATCCCCAAGGGGGAAGTATAGACCTTGACTTCCACAGCAAAATTATTGAATGGCACCCTTCTCTCATGTAAGGATTACTCATACATTTAATGTAATTTATTCATATTTACAAGCAATCAGTGTAAAACACAATCAATTCTTATCTTTGAAAAAACACAATAATTTTTTTATATTTGAAAAAAGTGCTCTTTTTATGTGACGGTGCAGAGCAAAGTGAAGAGGTGAATACAAAGTGCACTGGTGCTATATATACTAATATACACATGTGACTGTAAAGGATAGTATGATCTTTCACAACATACTAATTTTTAAGTATCACAATCCGCAGTCAAAATGAAAAAACAGTCCACATTCAGAAGTATTTTTAGCAACGTTTTGACCCCAAAATGCCAGACCATGCAAAGCAAGGTCATCATCAGGACAGAAAATTGAAAGAGACACCTTGAAATAAACCAAACAACATATTTAAGAAAATGAAACAAATATATGGTAATATAATATGTGTATTCAAATCAAAATGGGACAATCTTCAACATGCCTTAATAGTCTTCCCATCGCATCTTGAATACTTTCTGACTACGTCAATCCTCAAATCACAGACAAGGAGAAAGAGCGGAAAGACTTCATAATACCACGTCTAAATAAACACAAAATCACAATAAAAAGTAAATTAACTTGCCAGAAATCTTAAAAGTCTAGAAAGATAGACTCCCCTGAAAATTCCACAACTCTAGTAAAAAAAGGGGGGGGGATAATGCCGCCAGAAAAACCATGCACAATTGCTCCAATATAATCTTGAAATGCTCCAAGTGTGAGGATATAAGATTATTTATGGCAATTGCATGGAAGAGCCTCTGGAACTGTTGGTCACATAATCTAACTGAATGTTGAACTCACCACCAAGAAAACCAAATAATGCGTGCAAAAATTTGTGGAAATAGTTATAAAATGAATTATTTATCCGCGGACCAGCAACAGAAAAAACAGGTGAGCTACTGAAATACCTTTTTAAACGGAGACCGGATCCTTTGTATGCCAGCACATTGCAGGAGCTCAAACAAAGCTGACACCGCAACCGTTGTAAACTAAAATCTGAAACATCACATTCTAGTAAAGTTACCTCTAAAATAGGGGTACAGAACTCATTAAGGTCTAGAACTGCAGAATTACTTACATGTACAGAATGCTCGCCCTTAAGGGAGATAAAAATAAACAGAGGCCACAAGGCTCAGCATATGCTGAAGTATAACGCCACAGTCAGTTTTCATAAGTCGACCAATAAGCAAAAAATAGCAACTTTTTATTTTTTTTATCAAAACATTTTTTAGCAAAGAATTTCTTCCATAAACTCAAAAGCAATGGACATAGACAAAATACTCAGAAGTAATGAATCTGATTTGGGGAAAGCTGCAACATTCATGTGAAACAAATTTCAAGCTAAATAGAAATTAAACACTGTTAGTGAAACAGCCATTTGCTATCATGGGAAATTATTGTTAATCTTTTATTGATCTTAACTTAATTAGCAGTGATAGCCCAATGAGATACCCACCCAATACAGAAAATGATCACAGATAATTAGAAATGAAGTCATTGGTACAATACATTGTTAAAACTCATCAGTAATCTCATATAATCCAAACAATGTCATTGTATACAGCAGATAAGGCTTTGCGTTGGTCACATTCAGATTAATGCACCTTTTTGCCAGTCCTCAAAGGTACTCAGGCCATGTGTTACCATACTGCATTTACCAATCCAGAATAATTCCCTCCTGGAAAGTAAATTGGCCTTGTCTACTTCGCATGGACCAAGAGAGATTTATTCAGTCACTTGCCATCTGAGTTCATCATTCTTGTGCTGCAATTTTGCTTAGTGTTCCACTAACGGGTCTCCGGCGTGTTGCATTTAATTCTGCTCCTTTTTTATGTATATATGTTTATTGATTCATTTTAAAGTCATAACACAATACTGGCCATAAGGACAACTAATGTAACATATCTTTTCAAGATTAATATGGCAGTGTCAAGAGTTGGGTAAATATATATAATAGTAATTGAAAGAAGAGGTTATAACATCAGAAAAACAAGAAAGCAAAATAAAACAAAATGAGACCATTTTCTCAATTGACATACAAGCTGTGGTATTGTTATCAGCAGTAATATTCACATTAATTAATAGTGCACAGTCAAAGTATCAATATGTAGGATTTTTCATGTAGCTAGTTTGCAATTATAGGTGCTATTCAAAAAGTCTCAGTGGGTGTCCCTGGCCATGGATTATCACAGTTTTATCAAGCACATGGAAACTTCTGTGAGCACTTAATTCAGTATATGTCCAGAGCTGGCACATTAATCTCCTATGATCTAGGCCCCTGTTTCAGGGAGGGCCTTCATCACTTTTTTGCCTCCACCTTCACCATGTACACATCCCAGTAATCCTCTCCGTTTACTGGTATGCCCTGCAGCCTCATTTTTGTATAGTAGTCAGCTTCGGCTCGTGTCCTTAGGAAGAGTGATCTCAGTCATTCTCCGATATCTGGAGAAGCCTGTGCTTTCCAGTGCATTGCTATTTGACACATAAAGAAGATGAATGCTAAATCAACAAATTTATGCATGTATTTGTCTGATGGTATTTGTGTTTAAACTCCCAACACACAGGACTCGGGAGTGAATGGTAGTGTTGAAATAAAGAAGATCGGCCCTTGAAAAGAAGTAGATTAAAGCCGAAATACTTTTATTTTAGTTAGGGAAAACACCTCACCCATCCAGCGCAACCACCGTCCACCTATCTTATTCAAACGCTGCTATGGCAAACAAATCCATAACACCATGGCAACCACACGTAAACACCTCTTTATTCTCACACGCCTGCATGTCCCTTTATATGTATAATAGAGATTACCACACACCTCCCTTCCATAACTTTCAACACAGAGAATAAGAGAATCTCACAATAAAAAGAACTGTACAAAAATTATATAAGAAGAGAACTTCGGATGCAACGGCATTATGTCAAAATATAGGGGGTTATTACAACTTTGGAGGAGGTGTTAATCCGTCCCAAAAGTGACGGTAAAGTGACGGATATACCACCAGCCGTATTACGAGTCCATTATATTCTATGAAACTCGTAATACGGCTGGTGGTATATCCGTCACTTTACCGTAACTTTTGGGACGGAGTAACACCTCCTCCAAAGTTGTAATAACCCTCATAGTCTTTAAGATGAGCCGGTCTTCCATTGATTCTTCCGGAACTCCTTTTGACGAACTCCAGTTCATTCTGAGAAATGTCTTGCTGCACCCACAGTCCATCTTCCTTCCGACCCATCAATCTGCTGCAACTCACTATTCTGTTCAAATTCCAGACGCGATGATCTTCTGTTTTCACAGCATTTTTAAACAATTTAATGACTCTCATACGCTTCGACCACTTACTCACATTACCTTTCACACCTGGTAACTTTTTTTCAACCCAATCACCTACCCCAACTGCAGTTGCTTTGAATGCTCGTCTTTCATCAAAATTCCTTTTCCTAGCTTCTCTGACGGCTCCCTCTCTGGCAGACCAATTCTCGGAGAAGATCTTCTTTCCCCTGTTACTCAAATACCTATTAACCCAAGATGGTTCCAAAATGGTATTGGGTTGTCTACCTCTAAACAAAGCAAAAGGAGTTTCCTTTGTGATAGTATGGGGAGTAAACCTGTGCTCACGCACCCGACGTTAAAGTGGTGAAAGATGAGGAGGAGAATAGGTTCTTGCAGAGTAGATTAAGGGAAGATTTTCCTGCTGTTTTTAGCAAGGAGCTAGGATGTTTGAAAGGCTATAAACATAGAATTAAACTATCCCAGCATGCTAGTCCTGTGTGTAGTAAAGTACGGAATATACCATCCTCGTCGCCAGTGTAATAAAGAAGATCAGCGCTTGAAAAGAAGTACATTAAAGCCGAAATACTTAGGGAAAACACCTCACCCATCTAGCGGAACCACCGTCCACCTATCTTATTCAAACGCTGCTATGGCAATCGAATTCATAACACCATGGCAACCACACGTAAACACCTCTTTACTCTCACGCGCCCGCATGTCCCTTTGTATGTACAATGGAGATTACCACAAGTGTGTGATCTCCTATCGCACTTGTGATCTAGTGACCCTTTCCCATGTTTGATGGAGTGGCGGACAGTCCCACGTCATCTGATAAAAACCCACCTCAGGGGTTTTGCAATGGGGGCGCACTGGGGCCAATGGCAGGTACATACGTTATATCCTGTATGGGGACAAATACATCTGATGTATGTAATTAAAATGTGTAAACTGGAATTGTCGGTTGTGGGACACTTCCTCGACTTGCCGCAAAGCCCGTGTCCATTGTCTATCAGTCAATGGAGAGGACAACATTGTGTCCTACCTCGTCCATGCTTGTATTAGCCCTTTAGATGCCATAATCTGCAGGGCCATGTATACATTTGTGATTGCATGCCGAAAGCCCCCATGTGTAAGCAAAGTGTGTAGTATTTGCAGCTAGCAGTTTACCCTGAATTGTGTAGTATGTCAAGAAGTGCCCTACCGGTTTTCCGAACCCATCACTGAGATCCTGGAAAGTCATGAGGATTCCCTCCCTGTCTAGGACTGCCAGAGTTGAAATTCCCCTGGTTCCACAGGCAGTCACATCTAATCGGCTGGTTATATCTTTCAAATAATGTGTCTGTCATATTGGAGCTAGGGGGGAATAGGTTAACCCCCACTCGTATCCCACCACATATCATGCCTAGCACTTTCGGGCCTCCCTCATCTGTCTGCCTTCCGCTATGCATCATGATCGTGGTGAGATCAACCATGCATACATCCGGACTCTTTTGAGTGCTCTTGAAATCTGTAGTCTTTTGGGACAGGCGCCTGTGCTTAACCACCACATTGGCCAGTGGAGCTGGGGTGCTGTGTAGTACCATTCGAATTGGGTGCACTCAGTCCTTCCTCCAGTTGCTGTTTCTGTAGCACTGATAGGGTCACACGCCATCTTCGCCTGCCCCAAATAAGCTCAATTAATATACTGTGTACTTCTTTGTAGAAAGTCTTGGGGAGCTATGGCAGCAAAGCACCAAAATAATATAGGAGCTGAGGCAATACCAGCATCTTTCCCAGTGCGGACAATGAAAGGGAAGTTCAGAAAGGATCAGATTTGTGAATCACTCTCAGAGCCCTACCAAGACTACCATATCTAAGGTCTTCAGGATTATGATAAAACTGTACTCCTGAGTATCTGAATGTGTTGTGGCACCACTTCAGTCGACATCCAGTGAGGAGACCCTGTTCCTGTGCACTCACAGGTGTCAATGGGTATATGCACGATTTGTCCCAGTTCACCCGCTATCCTTATATTTCCCCAAAATTATCCATTAGGTCCATCGAGACTCGGAATGTGGAGGGTGTGTTGGGTAGAAACACCAATGCGTCATCAGCATATACTGAGACAACATGGTGTTCCCCCTGGGCTGGTATACCCCATTCTTGTGCTTGAAGATGCAGTTTCAATGTGTGACTTATGCTGACTAAGATTGTGGTCCCTGTTTGGACAAATGTGAATACCTCTGCCAACTAGAGACCCCATTTCTAACAGGGTCTATCTCCAGGACATGGCAGTCTCTCAGGCTTGCAGTGTGCCCGTTCCACCTGGAAGAACTTCGGTACTTTATCCTCCAGTACAGTGGACATCAGCCAGTTCTTTAAGAACAGTTCTATACTGGGGCCCTTCACATGCTGCGAAAGCCTAAGAACCAGATATTATTGCAGCGGGAACGGCCCTCCTCATCTTCTGCCCATCGATGAAGGACCTCAACTCTCGTCTGCAGGTCTTGTACCTGTGTCTGGACGAGTCTGGAGGGTAGGTCACATGCTGGTGAGGGCTGATTCCAATTTGTCAACCCTCTCTGTCAGTCTGCGATGATCTATTCTGAGCAAGTTGACCTCCAGGGAGACTGTGTCAATCTTGGCCTCCAGGGTGGCCTTCGAGTCGGATATAGCCTGTAGGATTCCGTCAAACTGTGCAGAGTGACTGCGGAACGTAGAGTCTAGTCTCATCATGGGGTCCTCCAACAAAACCATGTGGGACACCTGTTTTCTAGCATCTGAAGAGTCTTGTCCCTGGGATTTGGGGGCCTTGGGTCACATCATCATATCTGTTAGTCAGCTCCTCAATCCAGCAACTCACAGCAATGTGTAGTGAGACTCCAGGTAGCTTCACGATCTGTCCACCAGTTCCTGTTTCTAAGAGTTAGTATAATGCTGCAGTTTGGTTGCCTCAGCTCCAGGTCGCTACTGTCCTTTTACTCTCTGTTGGTCTGTGCCAATAATTAACGCTGAGTGGTATTCCACTCTCTATGGAGTGAGTTAGAGCATAGACCACCTGATATCTCTCACAGTAAGGGGTGGTCACTTGGAGTGGTCCCAGTGACTTTTGTTCAGCTTAGATCCCCTCTTACAGTAGCTAACTACTCATTACCACCCTCAGCAGTTACTCCTTGTCTCTGTAGATATCCCTTGCAGTCTTAGTTCACCAGGGGCACTAGATCCAGTCCTAGGGAATCACACTCCAACTCACTAGGAGAGCATCAATACATGAGGAGCCCAATTGGCAAAACAAGTATGTAGGAATGTATTGTAATGTCTTTCCCCTCAAAATGAAGTGTCAATGCTTGTGGAGGCCACCAGTTGTTCCTAATATAGTATCCCGACACAGGGTCAAAGCACCTCCGTCTGCCCAGGTTAATGAAGGGACCAGTGCTGGTAGCTTGGCCTCTCATCTCATGCAGTGTTGCCATTTCTGATTACCAAACCCATCTGCCCTTCGCAGATTGGGGCTCCTGTGCACTTGCAGAGGTCCATACACAGCGCTCCAGCATGCGCTTCTATCGTTTCTTTCTCTGTCTTTTGTGCCTCCTATTTGAAGATTTGGGCACTTTGGGAGGGGTGCCTCTTGAGTCCCACGGTCGGGCCCCGATTCCCACCGCTCAGCAGGCCCTCGCTTACAGTGCGCCAACGGAAGCACTAAGTGGGCCGCGCACAGGCTATGTAGAGGCAGCGCCAGTCAATCCTTGTCCCTAAGAGGGCCGCCATGTGCTGCAATTTGTGGGTCCTGTAATCCCCTGGTACTATGGTGCATCAAGGACCTCGGCAGCGCTTCTGCAGCTGTGTGTGTGGCGTTCTGCAGCAGGCCAACAAGCGGTGTTCCCAGCACTGCCAGCACAGTCCGAAGCTGCAGTCAGCTTCCCACACTCTCCGCCCATCTGAGGCCTCCCGGGCAACTGGTGCACACAAAGCCCCTGTTATAGCCCCTGCCACGTCAAGAGACTTCCTCCAGCATGGTTGAGAGTACAGGCAGCACACATCTGGCCAATATTTGCAGGATTTTAGGCGGGAGCTAAGCAGAGTGCCTCCATCCCGGTCACCATCTTCACCAAGTCCCTTTATTTAATTCTGCTCCTATGCTGCAAAATTCTACATTTCACCTTCTGCATTGTCTGCCCAGTATACATGAGCTGGCATGGACAACAATTTGCATAGATAACATCTCTTGAATTACAATTAGTGAAACCTGTAAGAGTAATATCCACATTACGATAGGTAAAGTTCCTGGTATATTGACAGAATTTGCAAGCCACACATTGACCACACTCAAAATGTCCCACTACCGCCAGGGGTCCCCACTGTCTATTTACAGTAGGTTTGCATGGTTGTGGTAATGCTGCTCTAACCAATGCATCTTTCAAGTGTCTTCCCCACCTAAAAGAAAATAAGGGTAATTCCTTTGTTGTCAAATGTCCCACCAAGAGCACCCAATGTTTCTTGAGTATATTTTTAACTCATTACTCAAAGGACAAAATGTAGTTACACAAACATTCCTCTCTGTTGTGCTATCTCCTGGCCTTTTTGGTGGTTCAAGTAGAAATTCTCTGTGATTATACCAAGCTCTTTTCCTTGCTTGTTTGAGTAGACATTTTGGATAGCCCCACTCTATAGGTTTCCTTATAAGGACCTCTGGCTGTGTAAAACAGTCCTGTTTCCTGGTGCAATTCCTGCAAATATGCAAGAGTTGCCAGAATGGTGCATTGTCTTTAAAACTTCTGGGGTGACTTCTGAAGTGAATTTCTTTCTGTAGGCTCTCTATATAGAGACACAAAGATATGTTCTTCCTCTATTTCAAGTCTTAAATCTAGAAAGGGAATACTGTTGTTACTCTGTTTCATTGAGAACTGAATGTCCCCAGATCTCTATTTAGACATGTGTGATACTGATGTAATTCCGCTAGAGTACCTCTCCAGATCAAAAAGACATCATCTATGTATCTATACCATCTCTTAATACTGTTGACAAAGGAGTTTTCATTAGAATTTTTTTTTTTTTCTCATAATCTGCCATTTACAGATTCGCTAAGTCCGGAGCAAATATTGCACCCATTGCTACTCCCTTCACTTGGAAATAGAAGCTGCTATTGAATTGAAAATAATTTTGGTAATCGCTATTTCCATCAGGTCTAACAAGAATAGACTAGGAACCTGCACCGGCCAGTCACATGTGTCTAATAGTTCAGATATCACTCTTAGAGCATCTGCTTGTAGAATGCTGATGTACAAAGATTGTATATCCTTAGTGACTAATAAGTCAGTGAAAGAATTAAACGGCAACCCCTCTACAATATTGATGAAATGCATGCTGTCTCTTCTATAGGAAGGAGTTAAAGGCACAAAAGGTTTTAAAAACAAATCCAAATACTGACATAAGGACAACCTTTATGAGTTTTGTAAGCCTAATTCTAAGGTGATTTACTGGAACATGGTGTTTCAGATTTTAGTTTACAGCGGTCGCAGTGTCAGTTTCGTTGGAGCTCCTGCTATGTCTTGGAATTTGATGGATCCGGTCTCCGTTTAAAAAGGTCTTTCCGTAGCTGACCTGTTTTTCTGTTGTTGGTCTGCGTTTGAGTCATTTTATAACTTCTTCCACTAATGTTTTGTGTGATGTTGCATGTGTCATTTGGTTTTCTTGGTAGTGACTCACACACAAAGACAACATGGAGTTAGATTATGCGGTTAACAATTCCTTGAGGCTTTTTCGTGCACTTGCGGTAAACACTCTTGTATCCTTTCACTTGGAGCATTTCAAGATTATATTGGGGCATCTGTGCATGGTTTTCTGGCGGCATTACCCCTTCCTTTTTTTTACTAGGGTTGTGGAATTTTCACTGGAATCTATCTTTCTCAACTTTGAAGACTTCTGGCCAGTTTAATTTAATTTTTATTGTGATTTTATGTTTATTTAGGTGTTGTGCTACAAATTCTTTCCGCTCCCTCTTCTTTTCTGGGATTTGAAGACTGATGGAGTCAGAAAGTATTCAAGATGTAATGAGAGACCATTAGGGTATGTCTTAGATCATCCCATTTTGATATGAATACACATATTATATTATTCAATATTTGTTTCATTTTCTTATATATATTGTTTGATTTATTTCAAGGTGTCTCCTTCAATTTTCTGCCCTGTAGATGACCGTGCTATAAAAAGTCTGGCATTTTGGGGTCGAAACGTCGACAAAAAACTTCTGAATGTGGACTGTTTTTTAATTTTGACTGTGGATTATGATACTTAATAAATTAGTATTTTGCGGCACATCATACTATCCTTTACAGTCACATGTATATATTAGTGTATATTGTACCAGTGCACTTTGTATTCACCTTGTCACTTTGCACTGCGCTGTCACATTATAGGGTCACTTTTTTCTAATATAAAAATTGATTGTGTTTTTTCAAAGATAAGAATTGATTGCGTTTTACACTGATTGGTTGTAAATATGAATAAATAACATTAAATGTATGAGTAATCCTTACCTGAGAGAAGGGTGCCATTTTATGCCAAGTCAAGGGCCAAACGTCCCCCTTTCGGACCACTTGCGTTTTGAGTTGGCTAAAGTGCATGTGCTCTCCGCGCTAAACTTGGTATGATTGGCTTACACCTGATTGGTACATTTAATTTACCTGTAAGTCCATTGTACAGTGGTATCCCTTATATCGAGCGCCTGTAAATTAAATGCTACCAGTGGGCCTGCAGCACAGCTTGCGCAACCCACAGAAGTAGCCTTTCAAACCTGCCTCCGGGCTGCCAATGCAAAGTCTGTGTGCGCAGTTTACTGTGACATTGACTTGGCATCCATAGTTACGTGACAAGCCTGAAACGTCCTTTTTTACTAAAAATAGCTCACCCCTAAGGTAGGCCCTGGGTAACCCTATGGACAGGGCGCAGTGTTGGGAAAAGGTAGGACATGTGCCTTCATTGTGTGGCATGTCCTGGTAGTGACAAAGAGCCTATTTGGTTTCTCACTGATGTGAAGCCTACTCCTCTCATAGGCTAGCACTGGGAGTTCCCTTAAAGGTACTTAAGAGGTAATTTATTATCTTTGAGGAGTAGCAAGGCCATGTTTAGTGTGTTTGGAATGGTAGTGAGAAATCCTGCTTATTGGTGTAGGCGGATTTTGTATTACTATTGTGGAAATGCCACATTTAGAAAGTGGGTATTTCATTGTACTTATGTCTCTTGAGCTTTGCAGCCTGACTCCAATTCATGTCTAGGATAGAGTGACAGTTGGGCTTTGTGCATGCTTTCCAGGCAACCATCACACAGGAACGGTGGAGGTGTAACAGGATTACATCTGCATACCTAATGGTCTTCATGGGCTGGGAGAGAGTGAGGCGGGTGCACTTACATATGTACAGGCCGTGTCCTTCCCTCACATAAAAGACGTGATTACCCCCTACTGATGTCTACAGCCAGGGCTGGGGTTGAAAGGGGTGTTGTACACTTCTGAGGCTCTTTTGAATTTCCCTCTACATCAAAGTCATTTTGAGAACAAGTAGAGGGGCTGTGAAGTAATGTTTTTAGACACTGCATGGGACTTGTAACTAGACGCTGCTGGCTCTACATGCTGCACATTGCCAGAGACTGTTGTGCTGCCAGAAAGGACTGGCAATGGGCCTACTTGTCTGCTGAACTGAGGGAAGGACAGCTTCTCTGCAAATATATTCCGTGTGCTGGCCTGCTGCGTGCCCACCTGCCATGTGCAACCCCAGTTGTTCACCAGGGGCGGATTGGCGGCCTCCACTTACCCCCTGTTTGCTTTGGGAAGCCTAGGGTCATCAAGGGCCCCAACTCTAAAGCTCGTTCCTGCTCTTGACTGTGTCCCTCTACTTAGCGCTGGGAGAGAGCTTCCTAATTGCCCATTTATGGCATTGAGTGCGGAGAGCGCTTTGCCCAAGATGAGGTTGTGTGGGCTGAACGGGCCCTCCAAAACTGGACTGACGAGGAGGGCCTTCTCTAAGGACAGCGCGGTGAGCGCTGACCTTCTCCGATTCTAGGACAGTTCCCCCAGACGAAGGAGACCACAACGGTGGACTGCTCGAGACTAGAAGAGGTCTCCAACATGACTGGCATTCATGACGCCCCGGACAGGTCCAGGAGATGCAGGCAGTCATATTGGCATGAAGGATCAGACTGATGCTGCCTTGGTGCTGGCAGCTGCACCACACGTTCGTGGGCAGTCACCCTTTACTGTATAGGTGCTCCCACTGTGCTCAGGGCATCCCTGGGGGCACCTTCCGGTTCTTCCTCACACTGCAGGGGATTGTAGGCCTTCAATGGGCCCTATGAGGCTGACGTCAACTATGTCATCCCGCGTTGTGCCATGGTTGGCTGAGCCCCTAGCACCCAGTTTTGTGGAAAGCTGGACTTGCGTCACAGCTACACGGCTTGATCACGGACAGCTGCCTATCACTACTGGAAGGACGGGGGACCCAGCGAGGTATCCACGTGGCGACCTGAGGCATGTGGGTGCATAGAGGGAGTGCCATGTGCCCCCCTACCATTCTAGGAGCCATACTGATCTGTGGAGACACTCACCTGGGACTTGCAGAATGGGAAGGAAAGTTTGAGAGGTCCCGTTCCTGCTGAGTCCCTGTGTACTGTAATTACTGTGATAGGAGCACAGGAGCTCCTGTACTTGACGCAGGGGGTTTCCACTTACCCTATAATCCATAAAAGGTGCGCAGATGTGCTGTAGCCTTCGTATGAAAAGTATTTTGGGTGACTGTTTTTTGTTCTGCAGTTCACAACTGTATTTTATGCCCTCTGTATTTTGGCTGCATTTTATGACCTGGTGTGATTTTATATGTTACTTTACACTGTCAGGATAAAAAGCATATTTCAGGATCTGCATTGTAGGCATAGGGAGGATGGCTTTTCATGACATGTGAAATGTGGGAACATTTATTTTCTTTACACTCATCGTGATGTTTGACAATAGCCTGATTGGCAAGGTAATCACTGTTTATGAGGTTTTGGTCTATGGTTTATGAATAATATATTTTATCGTTTTACATACTAGTGTGTGGAGTCTCTTTTGTGGTGTATTTCTTGTGTCACTGGAGTGTGTGTGTTGTGCAAATGCTTTCCACATTGGTTCTGGGATAAGCCTGACTGCTCTGGCCCAGCTACCAAGGGGGGTGAGCAAGAGATATCTTGGGTGTGCAGCTCCCTTGCCCTGACTAGATTGGGGGAAGGGTTCTGCATGGCTTAGGTGCATACCATGGCCAACCAAAAACCCAATTTCTAACACTAACCAATAGGAAACAACAGCTAAACTCCAGATCTACTGTAAGATGACAATATGTCTCGCATCGGAGCTTTCTAGTAGTGATTAAAAAAAAACAAATTTCAGAAATGAGTCTAGACAGTCACAATAGTTTTGTTCTTATAGCACACGCGTTTGGATTTCATACATAATGCATTGTAACGTCATGAGTTAGATATATAAAAAGTGGGCACTCTTATAACTTAATAATTTATTGGAGGGTACTACACGAGTACCAGTTACATTACAGAAGATCACATTTATTATTTAAGCTCAGGAGGTTCACTGATTTACCCAGGATAACAGAATGTTGAGCCACTGCCAAGACTCGAACCTAGCTCTCCAGTTGCAAAGTCTGCAGTTCTGGCCATAAATCGCCTGCTTTAAGAACTATGCTAGAATGGAATATCGGAAATTACAAAGGTGCAAAAAAAAAAAAAACAATTTACAATCTGTAGGAACACAAAGAATAAACAGGTATCGTGCATTCTTGTTTCACAGACTAAGCCACAACAAAACATGAAGCAAGCACTACACAAGGTCTTAGTTTATGATGACAGGCTGCAGTGTTATGCTACTCTGGCTATGGCGGTAAGTGTGTGAACCAACCTGCACAAAATTTACGTGGGCGGATAAAATCACACAATACATGTCTTGCTGGATTACCAAACAGGAAAAATAGGCACCAGCTTATGGGACCCTCTCCTTTTAGGGGCCCCTCGATAACAAATCAAACTAGCATCAATTTGATCTTGAAAGAAAATTACAATCAAGCTTTCCTAAATTATTTCCAAAAGATAAAGACAATACCATATAAATGGAATGTACCCATTACCCATTAAAAACTTTAAGTACATAAACCATATACATCAGATTCACATAACAGTTTGTCTCTTAAAAGCTCATCTTCCGTCAGCTTGTAAAACAATTCAGCGCAAACTACTTACCTGTAATAGTTTTGTGTAATAAAATTGGTTTATTAAAATTGTTGGTTGGTAAAATTAAAAAATATTAAGAGATAATTTGGGACGTGGTCCCGAAATTTTTACTGCCTAGGGTCCTCCACGTGGTTGAATCCGACACTGAATACATATGTAAAAAGCCATTAAAAATAAGCTCGACTGCCAAGTCTGCCTCAGCCCGCGCACTTGATTGCCGTAAAGCGTCAGTGTGAAAGGTAGATGTCGGAAACGGGCGGCCTGGATCTAAGCTACCCGCCCTTTTCCCGCTGTGCCGTGTAGAATGGGTAAGCGAATCACGTGATAGTAGGCGGGGAAGGCGGGAGAGCTGCGAGCGCCAGGCTTCCTATAAGAGGGCCTCGCGCGCGAACTCGGCTTCAGAACACCGTGTAAGAACAATAAGTAGAGATCTGTGCTCCGGAAAACGGAACTAGGCGGGAACAACAACAGCTGCGCGCGACGCTTAGGTGAGTCCAGAGTACGAAGTCGTTCGTGGTTTTGTCGTTAAATTCATTAGACTAACTAGTCTTTTTTTCTGTTCTTTAGTTTTGTTGCGACCTGCTTTAAAGCGCTCCTATCTTTTTTTTGTGGTCTGTTTTCAAAGCCACTGCCTGTTGGTGGTGAATATGGCGGATTGTAGACTTATGTAGCGCCAGTTCTGAAAGCGGGCTCCACGAGGGCATAGCTTTAGTGGTTATTGGAATTTCACTGCGAAACTCTTGTTTTGAGAGAATTTGTGCAGCGTGTTGTTTGTTGTTTTTTTTGTTCATTAAAACGGTTCTCGTAAAGACTTAAATATGAGAAAAAAATGTTGCTCCCCGAGTAGTATTCCTTACCGTGAGGGCACGGGGTGGGATCTAGTTATACACGACTACGCTGCTTGATTAAGTTAGGGTAACTTGTGATTCTTAAAACGTCTCAGCCGCCAAAGCATCCATTACATAGGGGTGGGTGTGTTTCTTTTTTCCTCTCCCTCCAGTTTGCTTCTGTGCACTCCTAAATATCTGCATATGTTAATTGCTTATTCCCGATTACAAAATGGCGAAGAAATTTTAATTTTTGTAATGCAACGTTTGCTGCTGTTCCGTAATTATAATCGGAGGCTGTTCTTCTGCAGCCATCTGGCTTTAATTACGTATCGAATTGAAAGTTTGTGGCTTTTTTTCTTCTCCGAACGGCGGAAGGGACTTTTCATCTATCTTCTACTATTATCTGTTCATTAGCTCTGCCCTGAATTTTGATCGTTTGACTTGTTGTGCATGGATGCAACGCGTGTTTAAACTTAAACTGTCTAGCGTGTTACCGTACACGCAATGGTTTGGTTTGTTTCTCATGTTTTGTAATGTCTCACGTTGTATTGGATGAGGTAAGGGCGCCTGGCTCGGCTTGTTTGTTTGTTCCTTTGCTATACGTGTAATGCAGTACATGCGCCGTCCCTTAGAAGCATACTACCTAAACTGATGCTACACATTTCTGCTTAATAGAGCGTAAATATATTAAAATGTCAGATTAAGTTAGGGGCCAGTATGTTGAATTCCTCTAAATTCAATTCTCGGTTCAGTTTCATTTTTTTGCCCGGATTACACAGCCTTTTCTGTTTGTCCTCACCAGGATTGCTCTTGATTTGATGGTGGCTTGTGAAAATGTGTCAACCTTGGTATGACAGGGGAGTTTAACACTGGTCTGGTGCTACCACCTGGTGGTAGTAATTATCTTGACCTCTTTAAGATTTCGTGTGAACGGAAAGATGAAAACGTTACTGCTAGGTGGGCTAGGGTAGATATTGTTTTCATAGCAGAATATTCACGAACAAAATTCCCTTAAGTGTTAACAGCTTGCTGTCAGTCTTAACGAATTTGAGAGCCTCGACTTTAAATGGATTTTGAATAAAGACGTACTTTCTTGGAAGATGTTATCCGAGGGCTGGTTTCAGAAGCATGTGGCTGTTTGCTACAGTTGGGTCATTTGTATCTGATGGCCGTAGTTTAAAATGGGCTTCACAAACAACCCTGATACCCCTATATTTCAAACTGCCTTCTACATCGTGTGGTAAGCATGCACCCAGCTGTCAGGATGGGAATGGCATCGTGTTTTCACCACCTACTGGGTAGGCGGTTACTGTTGGCCATTGTTTTGACTCGGGTAGGAGTGAATTTTCTTTACCAGTAAGACCCCCATGTTACTTTAATTTAGTGTTTTGACAGCCACGTTGCCAAGGATTTAAGCGTGTTTGCGTCTTTTTTCTCTTTTATTCTTTTTGGAGGGTGTTGCATCGTGAATTGAGGAGTTTAGCACAGTTGGGAGAGTTCTCGTGTAATTAACTTAATCAGTTGCATGACTGGAAACACTTTCTGTATCCCAAGCATCTGCTTTTGATGGTACATGGCTAGGACCTTTACATAGCTGCGCCCTTAAGTTGGTCTTAACTGGACTGTGTTGGGCTTACGGTTAGGTTTTATTACTCCATTGAACTCTTAACACTAACATGCGTACATTCTCTAGTCTGGTATGAATGGCACTACGAAATTTTGTTGTGCGCTACACGTTGACTCTGCAATTGAAATCCATTTTTGCTTTCCAGGTTCCAAAATGAACACTAAGTTGCCTACAACAATGAAGCCTGCCAAGACTAATATAAAGGTACGTATTGTGTTTGTAGTTAACCTAAACGCGGCTTGATTATTGACACCGACTCATTATGTAGTAGGTTCTTAAAACCTTCAATGAGAGGTAGTCGCTACCCAGTTTTCCTACTCGGAATATAATTTGTGGCAATATAAGGCTCTTCCCCGTCGTATAGGAAAGCTATCTAATGTCGTTCAGTAGATAACACTCGGAAAACTTGTTGCGTGCATTTAAAGCCTACTGCTTCACCTATTGTGTAATTCCAATTGTGGGCAATATAAGGTCCGCATTCTATAGGTCTGCACGTCACTAAAATACCGACACTTACATATGCTCAAACGGGTTAAATTCCCTCCTCGACGCAGGAGGGGCGGGGTTGTTAAAGGTGGGAATGGCAGTCTTCAGTGACGTGGCCTGTCAATCTTAAATCCAGAATCTGCGATTGCCTACAGTGTTAAAATGGTTCCCACGGTGTGACATTTGTCCTTCGGCGTAACTGGAAGATAACAGGTAGTGAAACATTACCGTGGGAAAGGCGAGCTCTTGTGTGTGTAGTGTGAATCAGTAACGTTCTCACGCTTATTGACCGAACAATGCAAACTAACACTTTCTGACTTTGTTTAATTATTCTTAATCCGGAGAGTAGGTAACGAGACTGTGCATACAACGACATATAAACATTTGTACGTATAGTCTAACGCCTAACCTCTCACAAGAAGGAACTTGGTCATTTAATATCCAGGTTTTGTCTCAGTTTCTGTCGAGTTAAAGGTCACTGCTATCCTCTTATCTGTGCCTTTTGAAATTATACAAAAGTCAATCACTCCTAACTTAAGTAATATGTGCGATTTTTTTCTTTTGCAGAACTTTTTCACAGCACATGGTAATGGCAGTGCAGCACCAAGACGAACACTTCAGATGATACAGCCATCTGCGTCTGGTTGTCTTGTTGGTCGACAAATTGAGGTATTACTTCCAAGTACAACTGATCTAATATGGGGAAAGGAGTGGCCTTATAGCCACGGTTGTCATGAGTATAAAAGATAATTTGTTTAATGCTCCTGTAAAGCATTACAATAATCCTTGGGCCACATTCGCGGTGTAAACTGATCAAAGTAGACGTGTTTCTCGTTTTTAATCTCCACGCTTAATCTTTGTCTTAGACTAAAAACTCCACTAAAAGGAAACTTTGGAATGACCAACTGTCTTCGAAGAAAGCTAAAGTGGAAATAGCCGTAGACCAAGAACACAACGAGAACGTAGATGGTTTATCTGACGAAGCTTACAATCTTATGGTTAAAGGTACGTTTGCTTAGTTCTGGGGATTTAGTGGGAGGTGGACTTTCATGCAGGCCATCCTTTAAGAGTTTCATTGTAGCTTTAGGGATTTGACTGCATGGCTAACTCATGAGTTATACGTTGTTTATGCTCTATCTGCACGAAATGTACTTTTGGGGCAAACACTTTCTACCACTTATTTCCAATGATCTGTCGTCTCTTTTTTTCACTCTTGCACATTAACACCGGTTCAAAACTTCTTTCAGAAACTCCACCAGCCCAGTATTGGAAAGAGTTAGCAGAGGGAAGGAGAAAAGCCCTTTACGAAGTCCTTCAAGAGAATGAAAAGGTATGTGAACCTGGTGTTCCAGCTTAATGAATGCACTCTTTCTAGAGCTTTTGGTAACTGGCATATGTTGCTACTGCCCTCGATATGCTGTATCAATTGCTACATGACCACTGTCTGAACAATGTATGGATAACTCGTGCCCTCTTAGATGCTCATGTCTAATTGTACAGTAGACTGAAAGATGGATTTCCTTGCCCCTTTACTGTATGTCATAAAACTAGCTTGTCAGTGGCCTTTCTTAGCCTGGTGCAGCTTATCAGCAGATCAGTGTTTGTATTTTGCTTTGGTATTAAACACGGCTTTACCTGTCCTCCTTTTGCAGCTGCATAAGGAAATTGAACTGAAAGACGTTGAAATAGCTCGTCTAAAGGAAGAGAATGACGAACTGGCTGAACTAGCCGAACATGTGCAGTTTATGGCAAATATGATTCAGGTAGGTTTGCTATAGCTGTTGCCTATCATGTTAATTTAGTGAGATGACACGTTAGTCCTGCTCAAAGTATCGTTTCTACCAACGCTGATAACTGACGTCGGTTAGCAATAACAAACCCCATTATCCAGTTTGCCTTGTAGCAACCTTCCTTTTTAATCTCGGTGTATTCTTGGTTTTTCTCAGAGATTGACGGGCCAGGCACCAGACAGTATTGAAGCACTGAAGAATCTTGAATTTGATGATGCCGATCAGGAAGAGGATGAAGAGTTGAGTGATTCAGAAGAAACATCGCAAGACACGAGTGTAGTGTGCACAGAAGTGCATTCAAGTGAGGCACACTGAAGTGAAGGACTACTTAAAGCGCCCAATATGCAACCAACTTGTATTATTTATTGCTCTGCCTTTGCAGATTAAACTGGACTTGTTTAGAGGGTTAACTTTTATTTGTATAGTTATTGCAATACAGACGGTCTCTGGTTGCCCATTATTTATGCTGAACTACTGCCATTGGACAATTTGAAATCCCTTCTGTTGCCTGTTTTTAAGTTGACTCGTATGCTCCCAGCACCTCTGCTTTGCGTCGTGTAAAGTACGGGATTTGTGTGTAATCACTGCCTCTATGTGGGCCAGTCTTGACTGATTTTTAGGGGGGTTGGGGGCGGGTTGGTTCTTGATGAAATTCATCGTGCATTTGGTTACTTTTTTTAAGTGCAAATACTGTGTATTTACATGTTATGTAAATAGTTTTTCTAGCCTTTCGAGGTACTTGTACATAATTGAATAAATGTCTCTTGAAATTGAGCAGTAGCATTATTTAAGTGTACAAACGTTTGTCTGTGGCTTCACCTTTTCATTGCTGGGTGAAGTTAATAAAGAACTCGGACATTTCCAAAAACTGGACTCCAGGGAGGTAACTTGCATATATCCCCAGTGTTTTCTTACCCAGAATCTTCAGTAAACCTCTTAACTAATCACATTTTTACCACATTTCTGTGGGATCACTGCACCAGCACACCTCCTATTGCTTAACATTCCCCTGAGTCTCCCAATACAAATAACTCACTTGTGTAGGTGGGCCAAGTGCCTGTGACAGGCAAGAGCCAAAAACAGTTGGGGGGGGGGGGGGGGGGGGGTCAAGGGTCTGAAACGTTTTTTAGGCTGACAAGTGGGGCAGAACTTCAGTATAGATGTGACAATGCTTGGTAAGAATATTCCCGATTCTGGAAGGCTGTCAAAAGTGTAGGGAAAATGTGATTTACAAAAATAGGCTGATCTCGTACAAATAACTTAGGATAGACCAATCCATTTAAGCTTATAATTACAGCTGTCCTGCAAGTCAATCTTTAATTGGCTATATAGTTACCTTAACAATGCTTTGAGTAAGCAGGACAAATACAGGAGACAAGAACAAAACTTTCTTGTTAGGTACACATGGCAGCATTTCTTTGGATCACTTTTTTCCCATACCAACCTGCTCTTTTCCTCTGGTAAAAGACCAGAGCAGCAGCACAATCAGTCCCTGCATGGCTGGACCACCCATCTACAGATGGTTGAGGCTTAAGACTAATCGTCAAGGCGTATGACCTCCGACTTGCTTTATCAGATAACAGAGCCCCTTCACTCCCTGTAATACCAATTTGTTAAATGTATTGTGATGGGCTGTTGTCCCAGATGTTGCAAACATCTAAAGTCTTTATTGCAGAGCCCAAACATAGGTGCTAACGTGTCCCTTTATGATTTATTACACGTCAGGACTAGTTTCAGGCCAATGAATCTTCTGAACCAGTTGAGACACCTTAGGACGAGATAGCTGATCAATATGTCAACCAATACATCAGACGTCAATATGTATCACAATAAATTTCACTTTAGTCAATCAATTCAAAACACTACCATGACCTTGCAGTCAAGAATAACCACACCAGTTTAGTAGAATTTTATTCTCTATTGGTTACAGTTCTAAAAGCAGATGTGTTCATCTCGGGGCCAAAAAATATAATAGCATAGTCACCGTATGGCAACTTTAAGATTTAATTAAGGCGAAAATCACACATCATAACACAGCATAAACAGATCAATTTAGCGGTGTCTAACTCGTCGGTTCAACAAAACCTAGAGTCAGTCGTTTGTCTATTTGCATCAGTTTAGTGAACACCTGTCCTAACCACTGTTAAGCATTAGCATTTTTGGCTTCATGCCAAACAATTTTAGAACAGCAATTTGGAAAACATCTAACTATGGTCTGTCAAAGTAAGCAGTTAATTTAAGGCCTACAAGGATTTCAGCACAATATTCAATAATACAATCATTAGTGTAAACTTATTCAGTATAACAACTTAACATTTTAGTCATTATTAGTCCACATACATATTGGTGGCCCTCCTCGTGGTCACATTTCAAGTGCACGTTTAAGCACAATTTTACTATTAGTGTCTATGCGTCATTATCACACAAATTATTAAACATTTCATGTTAATATAGATTATATAAGCTACGGTCTCTGAGATGAGCTGGTGATTCACTTAGATTCTCTGCCAAAGCGCTTGACTTTTTATTTTAATTTTTCTCCTGTGGCACCATTGACTTTTCTCCATAGTTTAATATAAGCTCCCTATGTGCAATATCTTGGTATGCCAAATTCAAGCCTTGTCTGCTGGTGCGGGGTGATCTGAACATTTTAGTTTAAAACTGGACCATTTCCCCCCCCCCCCCCCCCCCCCCCCCCCTCGGTCTGTGTGTGGCGACGGCATAGCAGCACAGACGGATTGAAGACTTACCATGGTCTCTGGACTCTGATTACATCCATGCTACAATCTATTTGTTCTCATATTCTTTGAAAATTGGAGTCTGTCTAAATACAACTATTATCTCTATCTAAAAAGCCTTGAAAATGTCAATGATGACGAAACACGTGTCAGCTGTTTTTTTTCACAAATATGAAAGTTGTATCGTGCTTTCAAACCACTTACCCAGTGTGTTTCATGAAATCAGAGGACTCTTGTCCTGAGACATCACCAAAGAATAAATGGATTTCACCTTAATCCATTTATTAACCTGCAATGTGCCGTGGTTTTCTTCTTTTCATTAATGTAAGTGACTGTTAGGCCTGCTCCACTGCACTGTGTTCCGTAGAGGCAGGATCCCGAGAAGGAGCACATCTCTCAATCAGGCGCCTTAATTCGTTCCTTATTTGTACAGTAGCTTCAATTGGAAGAGGAGCTCCATTTGTTAAATGTGGCCCCTTGGATTGCTGGGGTGAGCTTTGATTAGAAGGTGGAATTAGGTGAGACAGACCCCAGCATAAGGAATATCCTGTAGCATTGTTTCAGACCTCTTACTATAGCCTTCAGCCTCAACCACCAGTGGTTGAGCTAACCAGCAGCATGTGAAAAGAATGGCAGCATTGAACTCTGACAAAAGGTGGTACAGTTTTAATGTACCCATTCTGAACTTGTGGATAAGGTTTCCAGGTTCTCAGACCGGTTTTCCACATGTTGCTGTTTTTGAGCTCCTTGCTTTGTCCTTTAAAGGACAGGCATATTACTCCAGGTTAGCAGGGCCAAATTGGTTGTAATCTATATGTCCCCAATATACTGTGTAGAAAGGACACCTGGAAGTCAACTGCCACAGGCATTCTATTGTACCTATTGTGCCATCAACTACAGTGGCAGTGCAAACATGGTTACCAACCAGCCCTGTGTAGCCTGATTACTACAGTTTGCCAAGTCAAAATATCACCTTTTAACAGGTAAAGAGCTCCCTGTGTAGGCACAAGGTAAAGTGCATTGTATTTTAAAGTGGGACAAGGGGCGGATCCAAGATGGTGGACGATCGTGCCTCTGTCCCCTCCGTTGAGGAATCCCTTGCCCGCTGGCCTCGAGGGGGCTAAAACTTGTATGGCCTCTAGCACCCAGGAAGCACCCCACATGATATGGGGGTGAGTGAAGCAGGAGACGGTCGGTGCAGGAGAACGGAGCACGCAGGCTGAAGGCCCTGGTTTGTTGCAAGATGGCGGCTCCATTGGGGCATCAGTGAAGCAACCAGCAGAACCAGTTTGGGCGGGTCAGTTCCCTGCTGAGAAACTCCACAGAGGGATGAGAGCAAGCAGGCAGAGGAGTGGTGTGTTCAGCCCCTAGGGGTGAGATGCCAGGAGCAGCGCAGAGGTTGACGGAGCGCTCTGGAGCCCCCACCGGGCAGGTTTGGACTGCAGCAGTGCCAGTCTGCCTGCCTGGTGACTGGGGGCAGTAGGCGGTGGCCCTGAGGCCAGCCGAGGAGGGGGGCTTCCAGACCAGAACGAGCTGACCTGAATGGGGCCTGGCCCATAAGGAGGGGTGGGGCCCCAGAGGGCCCAGAGGAGGCATCTGGAGGTTCTGTGCCCACATTGGAGGGGACCTGGGGGAGCCCACATCCGTGGAGGCCCCTTGCCTCAGGAGGGAGCCACCCACATTGGCTGGCTGGGTGCTAGGGCCTGTGCTCCCATTGCAGAGAGGAGAGCTGGGTACAGACTGTGGAGGCCTGTAGGTTGCGGGAGACCTGGGCGGGTTCCTGGTTGTGGTGGGTGTGGATTCTTGGCCTGGCCCTGGATCTGAATGCTGCACAAGACGAGGCGGGGGAGTGAGTTACCAGGCCCCATTGTGTGTTTTCTAAGGGGGTTGATGAATATATATGCTCCAGTGCCTTTGTTGTAGCTTAATGGGACCTCCAGCTAGTGTTGACCTTTCTTATGGAACTTTTTTTGCACCCCTGCATAGCTGTCCCTTAAAGATGTTGACATTTAAAGCTATTTTTGGTGGCTATCAGCACAGAGAGAAGAGTGAGCAAGTTCCAAGCTCTTAGCTTGCTCCCTCCTTTTACCTTTTTCTATCCCAATAAATTGATGATGTGAACCAGGGCTACTTTTCTGCCAAATGTGGTGGCCCCCCTTCCACCCAGGGCAGTCCATCATCCTCCCTTCCTTCTCTCACAAGCCTCATTCCACTAAATAAAAGGAGCAGGTATATCAGTTGGATCCTAGGTAGGCGGTCAACTACTATTGTGACCGCACCAAAGACATACGACTGCATGATGAGTTCTTTCAGTTGCTTATAAGAGGAAGGTGGTAGAAAAGAGGACTATCCCCAGATAGATCATCTTAAGTACCAAAACCAGCTATGCTCTAGCAATGAAAGATCCCTCCTCCCCGAAAGGACTCAGGGCACATTCCACCAGGGTCAAATCCACAGCTTTTTTCTTTACCCGGGACGATCCCATCTGTGAGGCTCTGACATGGGCATCCCTTCACACTTTTGCCAACCATTGTTGTCTGGACTTTGACGTGCGTAGGGACGGGCACTTTGTTATACCAGACTTCTTTGTCTGCTCTGTGATTTGTTCTACAGATTAGGAATCGGTAAATAGAAGTATATAATAGAAGAAAAAATTACTTACCTGCGGTAAAGATCTTTCTGATGGATGCTCTATCTACCCGCAGATTCTTCACCTACCTGTCCTCCTCCAGTTTGATGGATGTGCTATATGGAAAGTAAATAAGATTCCACTTTAATATTTTTGGTATTGCACTACTTTACCAATATCACCCCATCACTCACCTCGAAGGCTTGGAAAAAAAAGAATGGAAACTGATGTTGTTGTGCCGAGGTGGGTACTATATTGCTTCGATGACCTCACCAGAAGCAACTTCCATCTTTGATATGAAGACCCCCCCACCCTCCTACTAGCGATGTGAGAGCTATGAAGTTTCTGGATCTAGTCGGACACCTTGGATTGTTCTACAGGTGAGGAATCTGCATGTAGATAGAGTATTCACCTGAAAAATCGTTACCGAAAGTAAGTAACTCTTTCTTCTGGGCCTTAATAAGGGCAACAAAAACATCACTATTGGATGTATTCAAGCTAGATGACATTGATTTCATATTTCCTATACTACCTTTTAAGTTTCTAAGTATAATGAACTATTGTTTTTCTGATTGACTGTCTGGAGATACATTCTCTCTAAATAATATAATCAAACTTGATGAATTGTCATTACTCTGATTTAAAATGGCCTACTATGACTTTATGTACCAAATGCTATTTAACCATGATAAACCTTTGTTTTTCATAATAACAGCTCTTTAAGATATAACAACTGTGTCCTTCTAAGACTGGGACACTGCAAGAAATGAGTGGGACCCAGCCCAGACCCCACACCTATTATTAAACACAATCTTTATCTGTCCAGTGTAATGCGCTGACATTGGACACATTCAGCAGAGCCCTCATGTTGTTTCCTTTCTCTTCCAAGTATAAATATGCAGGTGGTGAAGGGGTTTTCTTGTTTTCAATTCCAACTGAGCCCAAAACAAAGACCCAAATTGAAGGGCCATCAGCCACATTTTTGTTTCAGTATGATAGTGGCTGGGATCTATCTGGAGCCATACATCTAGATGCCAATGCAATGGAGGCACAGGCACTGGAATGTAGGGTTCAGGGGTGCCACAGCACCCCCAAAATAAGTAAATAACCATGGTTGAGTTCAGAAGGTGAATGCGCGATAAAGATGACTTTAAATTTACTTTTTATTATGTCGCATTTGCTGAGCATTTAAAGATAGAGGTAAAATGTCAGGCTGGCAAATTGCTGCATATTGCTTTGACATAGAGATTTGTGTTTACTTTTCTTTTGGCGACTAAAAAAGTTAGACGATTTTGAAAAGTGAACTATCTGACAATCTTGCTGGTATACAGGCAGCGTGAAAGAAAAGGCTCTAGGATGTCAGTTGTTTTCTAACATATAGCATTTAAATACCTGTAAATGAACTATACAATATGTCAAAATATATCAGAGGTTAGGAAAGCACAAATGAAGCACGTTTTTTTGCCATTCGGAAGTGTGATAGAAACAAAGATTTTGTTAGGATCACAACATTTCAAGGCACTTTGCTTGGTGATGTGCAAATGATAAATATTTGCTGAAACCCAATTTCCACACATTATTGTATGTGCTATAGAATTTTATCAGTAAAACTGCATGTCAGTGCGAATTTTGTGGCCATTTCAATGGAACACCTGCTGAGTGTAAATGATAGTGCACTACCACATCATGCTTTAGTAATATATTTTCCACAGTGTGCTCCAAAATTCACCAACGGCTAGAAACAACACCCTTACCACTCTCCTGCTGAGTAGGTGTGTTTGCTATACATGTTCTTTGTTTTGACACCTGGGTTTTTTCATATTCCCTATGGCCTCGGCGATGTAAAATTGATGGCAGAACCCCCACTTTGAAATTTGTTCCAGCACCACTGAATGGAGGCAAGCACAGCCAAATATCTTGTTATTACTTCAGAAGTACTTAAGAGAAACTTCTATGTGGAGGCAAGCTTCTGACTTTCCACAAAACATGTGTGTATAAGAGATACATATGCACTGTAAGAATGTCAAATGTATCAGTCTATATGATAAATCATACACATAACAATTAAAAAAGCACTTCCTATTTTTAAATTATTTCTTTTATAATTCCACTAATCCCAAGGTATGGTGTCTCCACCTGTTTTCTTTGCAATATTTAATCCCCAATTTTTGGGTTCCTGGAGTAAATGTTTTCTAATACCAGCACTGATGAGACATTTCTCCTCCCCAGGACACCCCCTTAGTTGTCCATTCACATGTTAAGCATTCACCCTCCTCTTCTCTTTTTCATTAAGTATTTTAATTAGCTCAACCAGGTATGGTTATTTTAGCAGACAGTGCACCATAACAATTTTACAACCCAGTTTGTGTTCACATATAAAGTCAACAACATGGCAAATTATTATGGTTACTACTTTATTTCAGCTCTTGGTTGTTCATTCTGAGTTGTGAAAATACTTCAGGATAGACACCATAAAATCTGGACATGGATCTGGTATCAGTGTTATCTTCTGTTCTTCTACTCATGCCTTACTCCTGAAGGTAAAGCCTTTATCCTACTTGGTTACCAATTAGTACGGAAAAGTCTAACATATGCTAATAGCACTATTTTATGTTGCAGAACACATGTACATTGACCCTTACCAGGATATACATAGTATAAATCATGTTTTCAATATTCATAATTATTTTCCTCCTGTAAGATGGCCACAATATCATACATGCTCAAGGTGAAGCCAATTAAAAGTGGAAAAGGACTTCCCAAATTTAATTATGGGAGAGATGGAAGGAACAGTATACACCAACCAACATGCTTCCTTTATATCCAAGACTGAATTTTCCACAAGTTATTTCCCTATTATGGAAGGACCGAGGAAACTCCTAATCAGGTTCTGATTCCTGAAACAATGTCACCATCTTAAGTTAATTTCCTCCCCTAAAATGGCTGCCAGATCATAGAACCTGTAGTGAAGCCTCCTAACAGTGGGAAAAATTAACTTTGTTATTTTGGCAATAGGGAAGTTGGTAGAGACATCACATGTCCACCAAATCTATTAAATTAAAATTAATACTGAGGTTTCCAGGTTCTTTTGCATATTTATCTTCCCTTCACTGCACTAATTCTGTAAGTGAATGTGGTAAAGTTACAAATACATCATGCTAAGTTGGCCACCAATTCTGAAGGAGTGAGCTTCTTCACCACACTCAATAATGAGAAAGAGTACATTTTCCTTATTGCAACTCACAGCTCTCATTCAAAAGACCGCATCTTTGATATTGGACCTCCACATTGTCCGAGGACCAGACCGCACAACCTCTCTATTGACACAGCTTAGTCTTGTTCCTTAATATTTGCACATCTCAGAGTGGATACACGGTACCCTGTATGTTTTCTGGCCAGCACTTTGACCAGGACCCAGTATAAAGGTTGCTATGCCAAACTGATTGGTTTTCAGGTTACCCACAAATTATTACTAACCAGGCAAAACAAACTCCCCTGAATTACAACTACAAGAGTCCCTTGGCCCTCTCCACTGAGATTAGTTGTATTTTTTAAAAACATTTTCCAGATACCCTTAATAAATGCAATACTACCTAAGGTATCACACATTACTTTAAAAAAAAAACCTTTGTACTTTTCTCTTTTACATCTTTTTGGATATAGTTTCTCCCTGTGTGCCAATTCTTCAAAACCTTCAAATTACTATGGGGGTTATTACAACTTTGGAGGAGGTGTTAATCCGTCCCAAAAGGGACGGTAAAGTGACGGATATACCACAAGCCGTATTATGAGTCCATTATATCCTATGGAACTCGTAATACGGCTGGGTGTATATCCGTCACTTTACCGTCAATTTTGGGACGGATTAACACCTCCTCCAAAGTTGTAATAACCCCCTATGTCTCCAAACTCTTCAGACCTTATTATACTAGCAATACATGACAATAAGCCTGTACTGTTTTAGAAAAATTGGATTCCAAAAATGCACTCAAAATTTAAAACAGGAAGGTTGTAAACTTGTTCTGAAGTTATGAATTTTGCGTTTTGGGGCACAAAATAGGAGAGCAACAAAGAACAGAGTGAATTTATTTAAATAAAGACAACCAAACAAAAAAACACAATTTACAGTTGTTTCTAAATTCCTAACAGTGATCATCAACATCAAAAGATGGGAAATTCAATACTGCAAAGTGCATTTTAAAGGACTTTATATAGACAAATCTATCTTCACATGTCAGTATTCTAAAAATATCAAATAATTGGTGTCCAAAAAAACCCACTACAATTAATGTAATCAAAGCAAAGAGGGTAGGGACCAATGTTCCCTTTAAGGTGCGCGTGTGTGCGCAGGATGTCTTTTCCCACCGCGCACACACCTTTACAAAGCGCCCAGGTCACAGGAGTTTTATTAGCTTTGTCTGGCTGGAGGGCACCGGGCTGCATTCAGGGCAATAAATCATGCTTATCAGCAGGCTGGCTGGCTGAGGTGATTGCTTGCTAGATAAAATGTTTATTTTGTCACTGAAGGCATTGTGTTCTCTCCAGTGCGTAATTTGTAAATAAAAAAAACTTGCCAGTGCCTAAAGCCCTCTTCTTAAACATGCGGCTGCTTCAATTAAAAGTGCATACACGGAATACTAAGGCAGCATAATACTGAAGCCATCTCGGGCCTCTTCAATCCATTTAAAGCCAGTCCCTGGCCCTTCAGCTCACTCGTGCAGCTTTCTGTTTTCTCCCATTGTGACTCTTTTTTCTTTTTCTTTTCCACCTGTCTTTCCCATATGTGTCTTTTACTCGCGGTAAATGCTTGAGTAAGAAAAATAAGCATCGGCCCTCAAAAATAGGAAACAACAAGTAAAACGTTTATCTTAAATAAAAAAAAAGGTGCCAGTGCCCAAGAGCTGCTGCAATTAATGCTGCTTATAGGTACATTTCAAAGTACATTTCACCGGCTTTATGACTGGAATTTCGTTCTTCCATCACATTTTAAACGTTTTGCGCAAAGGCAAGAGTTTGTGCTGTTTCAACTTTGAACTTTGAGGCTGGGACAGTGTTTAAGTCTCGGAGGCTCAACATCCTGTGATTTTGGGAAAGGTGCTTAGTTTCTCCATGACTAAAAATAAATGTCTCTGTCTATAAAGCTACTGGTGCTCGTGTAAACCACATTAACTATATGCAGTTACAAATTTGAATGTGCAGGAGCATCCTTTGACAAACCGTACCTGTGTTTTCAATATCACACTATAAGGGTAAAAAACACTTTTAATCACACTCTGGGAGAGAAAAAAGAATTATTAACAGTGAAGAAAATACTAAAAGCTGAACACTCAAAAGGTCTTTCTTTATGTAAAGCATTTCACATATTTCTTTTTGCATTTTCTGTGGAGAATTGCTTGTCTCTTTGGAGCCCCTCGCCAGCTCCCAGAGGAATACCTGGAATGCAGAGCAGGCCTCGGAAGTGCAGTCTGTGTTTTCTTACAAAAACAAGCTTAGCAGTTCTTGTTTACCAGCACCCTCATTGCACAAAATTGAAGAATAGCTCTGGCTAAACACTTATAAGGTCCCAAAGCCAAGACCTAAAGGCAATGCCAGAGCTTCATGCACTACTGCTGTGCTGTATCTGCGCTGTGTATGAGGGAAGCGTGCACTGCAGCCTGAACTGTATGTGTACTGTGTGTGACGGAAGCTTGCACTGCTACCTGTGCTGTATCTGCACTGTGTATGAGGGAAGCTTGCACTGCTGCTGCCGGTCCTGCATCTGCTCAGTGTGAGAGAAACTTGCACTGCTGAAGTGCTGTAACTGTGCTGTGTGTGGGGAATATTGTTCTGCTGCTGTACTGTATCTGCTGTGAGTAAAGGAAGCTTGCACTGCTGTTGTGCTGTACCTGTGCTGTGTGTGATGGAAGCTTGCACTGCTGTTGTGCTGCACCTGTGCTGTGTGTGAAGGAAGCTTGCACTGGTGCTGTGCTGTATATGTGCTGTGTGTGAGGGAAGGTTGCACTGGTGCTGTGCTGTATATGTGCTGTGTGTGAGGGAAGGTTGCACTACTGCTGCCTGTGCTGTAGCTGCTATGTGTGAGGGAAGCTTACACTGCTGCTGTATCGGTGCTGTGGGTGAGGGAAGCTTGTACTACTGCTGTGCTGTATTTGCTGTGTGTGAGGGACGCTTGCCCTGCTGCTGTATCTGCACTGTGTGTGAGGGAAGCTTGCACCACTGCTTTCGATGAAGACCTGGTGTGTGTAAGGGAAGCTTGCATTGCTGCTGTGCTGTATCTGCTGTGTGTGAGGGAACCATGCACTGCTGCTGCCTGTACTGTATCTGCTTTGTGTGAGGGAAGCTTAGACTTCTGCCTGTGCAGTATCTGCTGTGTGTGAGGGAAGCTTGTATGGTAAATTCTGTGAGGGAAGCTTGCATAGTACCTTCTATGTGAGGGAAGCTTGCATTGTATCTTCTCAGTTAAGATATAAACTACCTATCCCTCTCTATCTTCCTTTCTATGTATTCTATGCAGCCCTCACCCATATATTTTCACCATGCCACATAATTGCACTACACAAATACACTCAGTACCACACAATTTCACACCGCACAATTCCACAAGTAACAATTCAAATCCAAACCACAAATTTCGACTCCACAACACATACATCCTCTACACTCCAAATCAAAACACATAAATAAAAGACATTGTCATTTACAACACCAATAGCTTGCACTCTTGCCAATGCAAGACCTATTGTATTGCAAATACTTGTTATATACTGTCCTTCTAATTGACTGATTTGGATAATCAGAATGCCTAGCTTTAATAACATGCTGCAAAACCGGAGAACACAAGAAGGTTAAGTGCCAAATGCTGTACTCTGTACTGCAGGTCACAGATTAGGTAGCTGGTTATTGTGAGGAATACCCAGGGTTATGGATGGGCTAAAGTCACTGTCCGCATTAACAATCCTGGGACTAAGCAAACTATGCCTTAATGTTGTCTGTTTGTTGAGCCCCCGCCGTGACTTCAGTTTGTAAGATGCACTATATTCAGGGCCACTAAAATTATGCAATTTTGTGGCCGCAGCATTTTTGTATAATTATAGATTTTCCACATAAACAAAAATCTGCAACCAAAATACATTGTTTATAGCTCAAACGGTTTGAATATTACCAAAACCCACCGCCACATGAAGACGTGGAGTGGAAGGCCGTTCTTGTCACCTTTCTGTTGCTTGCTGTGAGTGCATGTGCTAGCGCCTGCGTCTTGCTTGGGAGGCTCTGTTGTGTACAGTAAAGGGCTTGGAGCCTGCCTGTCACTTACTTTTTGTTGGCTTGCGTGGCACTCTTCTCTACAGTCTTGTAATTCGTCACTGGAAGCCAAGCATCATTTGCTTTCCTCTGTGTGGAGCAGGTACCAAGCACTGATTGATTCAACTTAATCTGACCCCCTTTGCTGCTCCTGATGTGAACGAGATACTATTTTCTTCTTTTTAACTTCTAATGCCCTGCCTTTTTTGCTTTAGTGGTAAAACAAAGCCATGGGGTGGCAAATGCCAATGATCTTGGTAGTTATGCGCTGCGCTCGCGTGAATGGTTAATTTCTTGGCGTACGTATCCTTAGCTGCAGCGCACAGAGACCCTACGCTGCCGCACACAGTGGAAAAAAATTAGAGGGAACATTGGTAGGGACACATGTTTAAATTGCATGAATTGCAATAATGTTAGCAGAGGATAAAGTGCAACTCATCCACATAGTGAGAAAATTATCAAATTGAAAAAATAATTTTGATGGTTTTCCCACCATGTGAGTGTGTCCCTACCCTCTTCGCTACCTGTGATACTTTGAATTACATATATGTGCTTAAATTCCCATGTGGGCCCATATATATTGGGAAAACTGAAATTAAAATAAAACTAAGACTTACAGAGCACAAAAGTAACATTTGTACCAACAATCTAACATTGGGATGAATAGAGATATAACTTCAGTCAATTGAGATTCCAGTTCAAGTCCGGTTCTTGAAACATCAGTGGTTGCAGACAACAAGGAAATCTGAAAACATCTACTAGAAAGAGAAATATTTGGGAAAGAAACCTGGATACATGACAGCCTAGAACGGAGATTAATTGCTCCTTATGATTCAGTAAATTAAACTGATTATTTAGGTAAGGCTAATTTTGTATTTATTGCCAAGTTAGTTTTTCTATTCTTCATTGAATATGTTTAAAAAGAGACAAGGGAATATCTTCTACAGTTCATTCATTTCATAAAATGCCCTGTGGATTCTAATTATATATCATTTGGCTGGTACAACTGGGTATGTTGTTCATTCACAATTGCATTTAAATCATATCACATTTTCAGTTAATTTGCCTTTTTTCCATAGGAATACATATTTGAAAAACTTGTCGTTTTTGATGTTTCCATTATAAAATGACGGCTGTTTGGTATCAAGACTACGACAATCTGGAGTTTGGCTGTATGAGACCCTTACTGGTCACCGTTAGGGCAGAGTTCAAAGTTTTGAATGCTACAATTGTAACTCCCTATCTTGCATACTGAGCACAACTTCAAGTGTTGTGTGCTAGACACGTGCTATGCACAAATAGGTTTGACAGCTTATTTTAAAGTGCCTTTCATAGTCTAAATAACTCCTGTGCAAAATTGTGGTTATCCATTCCTGAAAGATACTCTTGTTTGTTTTGTGGGTCGTTTGTTCTAAACATCAGAACTTTTAGTTTGTCCCCATAAAAGTTACTGGACCCCACAAAAACTCTCCAAATTAGAACTTTTGGACATGGAGACATGCTGGAACTGCCAAAACTCAACAGGCACCTTTAGCCACATGTTTTTCCACTGCAAAAAACGCCACCGTTTCTGGAATGAGATCCAAAAAGTAGTAAATGATATCTTCAAAATCGAGATCTCCCTTAATTCCCACACAGTTACCTTAGGTCCTTGGTCCCATACCTCTGACTTAAAACTAAGCCCAACAGATATGTGGACCTTCTGTTAATGATAGGAATAAAAAGCATCCTATGTGAATGGAAAACATTCCAAAACTTATCACACCATACCTGGTGGGTATGGGTTTGTTTCACAAGAAGTCCAGATAAAACTCTTTCTAACAGCAATTTCAACTACCAGACATCACAGAAGCTTTGGAACAAATTAGACAGCTACATGCAAAACACCAAGCCTTCATGACTTAGGCGGTCATTCCTACCCTGGCGGTCCGAGACCGCCAGGGTAGGGTACCGCGGATGCACCGCCAACAGGCTGGCGGTGCATCCAGGGCAATTCTGACCGCGGCGGTACAGCCACGGTCAGAAACGGAAAACCGGCGGTGTACCGCCGGTTTTCCGCTGCCCAGGGGAATCCTCCATGGCGGCGCAGCTTGCTGCGCCGCCATGGGGATTCCGACCCCCATACCGCCATCCTGTTCCTGGCGGTTTTGGCCGCCAGGAACAGGATTGCGGTATGGGGTGTCGTGGGGCCCCTGGGGGCCCCTGCAGTGCCCATGCCAATGCCAATGGCATGGGCACTGCAGGGGCCCCCGTAAGAGGGCCCCACCATGATTTTCAGTGTCTGCTATGCAGACACTGAAAATCGCGACGGGTGCTACTGCACCCGTCGCACGCCTTCAACTCCGCCGGCTCCAGTCGGAGCCGGCTTCCTCGTTGAAGGCGCTTTCCCGCTGGGCTGGCGGGCGGCCTTCTGGCGGTCGCCCGCCAGCCCAGCGGGAAAGCCAGAATCACCGCGGCGGTCTTCTGATCGCGCAGCGGTGTTCTGGCGGGGGTACTTTGGCGGGCGGCCTCCGCCGCCCGCCAAAGTAGGAATGACCCCCTTAGTACTTTAATACCCACCACCCATTACACTGTGGCTAATCCACTCCTCAGATCGAGTATATAACACCACATTACTGATTCTTGTCGATCTTTGACATCATTTCCCTCTCCTGTTTCTCTACTATCCCTTTCTCTATCTGGGACTTTTTTCACACACACCCTTTCCCTTTTACCTTCCCTCCTTCCTTTTCCTCTCAGGGTATACAAACATTAATGTCTAAAACCAACAACTTTTATATAGCTCTGTATTCATTTGGATTTCTCATGAATTTACTCACAGGACATGAGCATGCCTATCATAAAGAAGGTACCTTCCTTCTTTTCTTTGTACCCCTAAATATTAATAAAATATTTTTGAAATCAGAAAAAAATAATTTTAGTTTGTTCCTGTAAATGACAAGTTGGGCTAGCATAATGTATCAACACTACGGACATATTTATACTTTTTGGTGCAAAACTGCACAAATGCAGTTTTGCATCAAAAAGTTTACAGCCAGCTGGCGTCATTCCAAAGCGCCAGCGGGCACCAAATTTATGGAATGCTGTAAGCCAGCGCTAAGCTTGGGCTACCGTAAAAAAAAAAGACGTTAGCCGGGTGAGGGTGGTGGTAGGGGTGAAGGGGGATTTGCTGCAAAAAATGACACTAGGCTGGTTAGAGGCAAGAAAAATGCCGCAAACCAGCCATGCGTCATTTCCAAACGCACAACCATCCAAAAACATGGCTCCTGTCTTTGCAAAGACATGAGTCATGCCCAGTGGCCAGAACAGGGGACCAGTGTTTCCTGGGCCTGGCCATTGCACCCAGTGCCATGCAGGGGGCCCCATGTTAGGGCCCCAAATGGCACTTAAAAAAATACTATAATACTTACCCATACTTACCCTACTTACCTAGGATGGGGTACCCCATTCTGTGGTGTCCCTCTGGTGTGGGTGGGAGTGTTCCTGGGGCTTGGGGTGGGCACCTGTGGTCCCACTCCATGGTGTTTGGCCATGGAAATGGGTCCACAGGTACCTTAACACCTGGTCTCACCCAGGCATTAAATAATAACGTTAAGCAAGCTTAACGTCATTTTTTGGGTCCACCTCCCACCCGTGTGTCATTTTAGGATGAGGATAAATATGGCACTATGGCTATCGCGTAATTTTTTGGATGGGAATGCCTACCTTGCATCTCATTGATGCAAGGTGGGTTCATGAATCTAAAAAATGAGGCAAACTCCAATATTTTGATGCTAGACGAGTCTAGTGTCAACGTATAAATATGGAGTTAAGTCTGCACTGTTTTAGCGTCAAAAAATATGACGGTGGTAATAAAAAAAGAATTTAAAAAAACATACTGTTCCGATCAGTGCAGCCTGCAGAGTTGCTTCTCTGCTTTTCTTCTGTTGTCTCAGCATTCACTGGGACACCAGCATAGACTCCCAAGCAATCCTGACGTTCTCTCATGCTAAACCTAGCATGAAAGCAACTTAAGGATTGGTCTAAGCGGCTTGGACTGCCACTCGGACACTGCCCTGGGGTCTGTGCAGTTTCTCCAGCCCAGCTGTGTAGCACAGCCGTGCTGCAGACACCTAAGTGCGCATGTGTGTTTGGCTGGCCTCACATGGCCGGCCAAACACACATGTGCTCTTAGTGCACAGATTCCACTGCCCTCTCCTGTGGCCCAGCCCCTCCCTGCACCTGCTGATGGCTGATCCAGCAGCTGAAAGATAAAACAATAGTGAAATATAGTTTTATCTTTCAGCTCCTGGGTTAGCCAGGGGTGTGATTCTCCTTCACCATTGCAAAGGACCTGCCCCTGCTTTGTTCATAGATGATTGATGGGCGTGGCCATCATAGAGTCTTGGTTATGAGGGATTATGCTTCCTAATGCATTAACATCATATCCATTTATTTAAAAAAATATAACTATTATAATTAAAAGATGTATAAGGATGGAGATGAAGTATTTTTCAAGCTCCTTGCGCCACCTTTGCATCACTGTTTGTCAGCATCAGCATCGCAACCCTTTAAATCACATCTATGAGGCCACACAAACCAATTTGCGTGTCCTCATAGATATGGAGTCGTGCCCTTTCGCTGTGAAGCAGGGCAGCACTGCGAGGTGACTTGCAGCGCTGCCCTGCACCAAAAACTGATAAATATAAGCACAGGTTTGGTTACTAGATACAGCTGCACGCATAGGGCATCTGTTTACACTGTAGGTATGTTAATGCTCCTATAATCCTGCTTCCTCTATCACTTTTTTCACACTGTGGTGGAAAGGTGCTGGGAATATCGCACCAAAAAGAATGAGCTTCTTAGCTGCCACACTTGATCTATGTAGATTGACAGTTAATGATTATTACTTACAGATGAATTAATAAGGAACGTACGTCTGATGAAGGATAGTTCTGTCCAAAATGTGAAGAGGTACCAATTGAATGCAATGTTGACAACTTTCGGAATTAATGAAGACGTTGAAATAAAAGAGTAGCTATTTTTTTGTTTAAAATATATGAATGGAATTGAAACATAAATCTTCAAAAAAAGATTAAGAAATATCAATTACAGTGAAAAACGTGATTATTTTCTTTTGAGCATGATTCATTGGAGTTTGGTGTTAAAAGGAACTGGCCGATTGTAACCAATATCTGTGCAGACAAATTACAACCCAGGTGCTTTGGGTATAGCATAACAGATTTCTGAACCCTCACGCAGAGGCGGTTCCTCTGCTATGGCAGAGGAGCGTCGCCCCGCTAGCAACAGGAGCTGCAAACCTTTAGAAATAAAACGATAATAAACAGTGTTTATTAACGTTTTATTTGTAAAGGGGCAGTGCCAAGGGGGTAAAGAGCAGTGAGGGGAGTGCACAGAGCACTCCCCTCAGTGCGCATGTATGTTTGTCCGGCCGTCTCATGCGCACAAGGGCTCTCTCCAACCGGCACTGTGTTGCTGAGTTGGAGAAAACAGGCCCAGGCTCCCAGTCTGTGTTGGAGCTCCCAGCCAGGGAGCTCCAACTTATCGTTATGCTGCTCTGAGCAGCGTTATGATTGGCGCAAGGCAGGCTGGGAGCCTGTGCCGGGAGTGCAGTGGCAGCACATTGGTGACTTTACGGTAAGTTTATATTTTTATATATTTTTTATTTTCTTTATGTTCTCCCCGCCCCCACCCCGCCCTTCCACTTTGCCCAGTCACAGACAGAAGTCCCCTGGGCATGGCCATTGGGCAAGGGGGCATGACTCCTGTCTTTGCTAAGACAGGAGTCATTTCTATGGGGTTTGGGAGTCGAAAAAAATGGCGCAAATCGGGTTGAGGCGAAAAATTTGCCTCAGCCTGACTTGCCCCATTTTTTGACGCCCAAGCTCCATATCCCCCTACGCCGGCGCTGCCTGGTGTACGTTGTTTTTTTCCACGCACACCAGGCAGCGCCGGCGGCTAACGCCGGCTAACGTCATTGATTAAATACGGCGCCCGCATGGCGCTTCAGAATGGCGTTAGCCGGCGCAATTTTGTTTTGACGCAAAACTGCGTTAGCGCAGTTTTGCGTCAAAAAGTATAAATATGGCCCAGAGTACCCTGAGGTCAGAGCTCTAGTGTTCGATAGGAAGATACCTGACTCCCACTGCCCTCTCACTAAAGGTAGTGGCTGTTGCCCTCACTTGAGACAACATTTAGGCTAAGCCCCACTATGTGGCAGAAAAAGTTCCCTCAGGACCTTCCGGCCCTGCGATCAGTCTTAACTGCTACTGTACAGATTGTGCTACCGGATTCCCTGGGATCACACTGATCCTGAGTCAATAACCCTGGTTCTTAACCTCAGTCAGGGTGTCCTGTTCTCACGCTCATTGCTGAGTCAGGCATTATTGCTTGATCCTCACTGCAGCCCCTCTGGCATACGGGATCGTAGACTTCATTCCGCAAAAGAGCTCCCCCCATCCTCGCAGCAGAAATCTTCACTTCACGGTGGCCTGTTTGGCATACAGGATTGCTGACCACTTTGCACACAGGCTTCAGCCCGATCATTGCAGCCATGCCTAACTTCATGGCGGACCACTTTGATATATGAGGTCACTGACTTGAACCTGCACATTAACAATGACCTGATCAGTGCAGCAGCCATCTCCTCACACCTTGCTACAGGGATCCACTCACCAGGATACCCTGCTGGAGCTCCCTCCCTCCAAGTACTCTCCTTTTCCTCACAGGGCACACTGGCCTTAGCAAGAAGGCAAGGACTAGCTCTCAAAGTTTCAGGGGTATGTGGTCTTGGATGTTCCTGGATGATGTGTCCTCAGCTGTCAGAAATGCAAGCCTTACCCATCCAGTACTAGTCAAAATCAGAAATATTGCAGAGCTTCTCCTCTTTGCAGAACCTGACTGACTGCTTGACAGTTGACAGTTTTGGGGGCCTTGAACTCCACTTGTTATATACTATTTCCAGACACACCAAATGTGTCTTAGGGTCTGAGTTTTCAAAGTCTGTGTTGAGGGTCTTCTTTCTTTTGAAGTTCCCACTCCTTTGTCTTAAGCTTCTTCTAGAAAGCAGTCTGTCACAGTAGGAGGATACAAAGCCCCACAACACAGGCCACAGAAGTGACTAGAGATCCACACTTGGATGTCAGCCACAGTGATATGTGCATCAAAAGGTTATCTCTGGGCCCTATGCCTAGTCATTCTGATTCTCTTATCAACCCAATTTCCTTCCCGAGAAGGTGGGGTTTATGTACCCCATTATGTTCCTATAGTCAGCCCTGGGCCTCCCAAAATGGAATCCAGAGTCTTCGATGTATTGTACCATTCACAGGCACACATACCACCAGCTCATACATACAACAACACGTGTGCTGCACAGCGCTACATACTAACTTGATGTAGGCCAAGGGTGAGTTAAGCACACAGCAGCTGAACTTTAAATGAGTGAGCCTGTAGGCCTCACTCTAGTAACATAGTTAAAAAGCCTGTTCATTTCTACTGATCACTAAATGGCATGCTGCGACCACTGCGCACATGCTGCTTAACTCCTCGCAAAGGAAGTACATGAGGGTAGCATTTCACCAGCTAAGGGTAATGTTTTGGGAGCTCCTACTGGTCCAACAAAACTGCAATATATGAAACAGGCCAAGGTCCTGGGGCACATGCATGATCTGCATTCACCCATGACAATAAAAATTCGGTTCAGGGATCCAGACATCGTTGCAGCTGGCTCACTTTGGGCAGGGATGCATGTCCGTCACCATGCAAGGAACATTTCAATCCCAACATATGTGTTGCGTTTGTAAAGTGCTACTGACCATTTCTCTGTTATGCTAGCAACATCTCACTGGGTTCCTTTGGTACAAGACTGGGAATACCATCAGTCATGTATGATGTTTGTTGGTGTTAGATTCTGAGAAAATGGTAGAGAGTACACTCAGAGTATTATATACATTTATGTAAGGGTAAACTGCGTTTGATCATGGGAGATCTTTGCAGAGTCATAATTGATGCATTTGATATGTAGAATGACTCTTGCATTTTTTATATGTGGTGGTTGGTTGACTAATGCACAGTTAGATTTAAATGTTCTACATCTATGTGTCATAGTCCAACCTTTAACTGTGATGCGATGTTGTGTACGTTACTAAAATGTAGTAGTTATGTAGTTAGAGCTATCCAAATGTCAGTGATATAACTAAACATTTATGCGGACCTGCCAGTCATGAACAAATGTTCAGTTTGTGGACCTACAGAGAGAGGGGGAGGGGCCTTTGGGGAAGCTGTGGTCTGTAGAGCAGGGTGTCTGACCTCCTCAGTCCCCAGGGTGCCAAACACTTCCTACTTTCTCCACTGGGCTTCACAAAGGTCTCTTCATCCCATCGGAGTAGCCAGAAAATTAAAGTACTCCTCACTCACTTTGACCAAAAAATCTAATGCCACCAAGTAAGAAAAAGAGTAAGCATGACAATTCCTAGATTAGGTCTCTTCACTTGTACACACTCGGATCTATCCATTCATCCTCCCACCCTTCCACCTATCCTTTCTTTGTTTACCCAATCCTTTCATTTAAAAAAAATCATTGACATTCCTTTGATCAGTCCACTCATTAATTCATCTTTTCACTCATCCATCATTCTTTTCACCCAACCATCCTTTCATCATTCCATCCATTCAGTGGGCATTCCCTTCACATATCGATCAGCCTTTCTTTCAGCCTTCCATCCACCCATCCATCTGTTCACACTTCCTTCCAGCCTTTCATTAATTGATCCTAACCAATCTTTCCTTCTTCCAACCATTCATCCTTCTACCCTTTCTTTTCTGTTTTCTTCCTTCCTTTCCTCTTGCTTTCCTTTGCTAGTTCCTTCCTTAATTATGTCCTTTCTTTCACCTTTTCTCTCACCCTTCACGGCTTCCTCCTTTCTAGTTTCTATCGTACGTTCTCTGTGATGCCTCCATTAACGTCAGTAGTTTTAGGTTTTCAGTTAATGACAAAAGGTAATTGGGACAATTCCGTTTACCCAGCTGGAATGAAATTCGGGGAGTCTCCTGTGCTCTGATCCCGGGGAAAGGACAGACAGATTAGATACAGACCTTCTTGCCAGGGTGTGTGCTTCCGAAAGAAATGCAAATGTGTGCAACTGGTTAACCTGCAAATGTAAAGGGGCTTGGAAACCTGTATTGTCTTAATTTATGGAGTCACTTGAAGCTTTCTGATGGCAAATAAATGTTCTTTTAGAGAGGTACATTAAGGGTGTTCAAAGCTGAGCTGTGGTATGTGTGCTTTTAATGGACAGTTATAAAAAATGTTTACACTAGGTGTAATCTGTGTATTATTTAAATCTATACTTTAGAAGCACTTTTTATCTTTACCTAAATGTATATGCACATTTTGTGGCAGCCTATATTATGCTGTGTGTAATGCATGCCTAAAATAATGACTTACACATTCATAGTGCTTTCAGGGTCCTCAGCACCTCACAGTACTAACAAGCATTGTCAAATCAAGTATTTCTCATCTAATGCAAGGGCTATGGGCTTTGCTAATGGGTTTTAGCCACGTTGTACACCAGAGTGTCTGCTGTTCAGCATTTGTAATAGTTAGTTCCGTAAAGGAGAGTGGGTGGAGTGGCGCAGAGTGGAATGGCAAAGAGTAGAGTACAGTGTTGGTGAAGTGGCAGAGGGTGTTGTGTTTAGGAATGGCTTATTGTGAGTCGTGTAGAGTGGTATACAGTAGAGTGGCATACAGTAGAGTGCACTAGTGTAGAATATATTGGCGCAGAGTATTGCAGAATCTAGTAGTGTAGAGTGCAGTGGCATTGAGTGCATTGGCACAGATTTCTGCAGCATACAATGGGGTGCCATAGAATGCAGAGGTATAAATCAGAGTGGTGCATAGCAGACTTCCGTAGTGCACAGTTGAATGGTGCAGAGCGGAGTGGGATAGAGTGCAGTGGCATACATTAGTGTAGAGCAGTGGTGTAGAGCATAGTAGAGTCGAGTGGCATAGAGTGGTGCAGAGTAAAGTAGGGTAGAGTGATGCAGTGCAGAGTAGAGTATAGTGCTGTAGAGTGCAGTGGCATAGAGGGGAGTGATGCAGAGTAGAGTGGCATAGAGTGTATTGGCATAAAATGCAGTAGTACAAAGTAGAGTAGCATAGAGTTCAGTGTTGAGAGTGCAGTAGAGTAGAGTGTCATAGAGTGCAGTGGTGTAGAGTAGAGTGGCATTGAGAACAGTGGCATAGATTACAGTGGTGCAAAGTAGAGTACAGTGGCATACAGTTCAGTTGTGCGGAGTGCACTGGCATAGAGAGCAGGGGTTACATTGCAGTGGCATAGAGTAGAATCAATCAATCAATCATGGATTTGTAAAGCGTGGCTAATCACCCATAGGGTCTCAAGGCACTGAATGTAGGTGCGCTGCTCAGTCGAAGAGCCAGGTCTTGCGATCCTTCCTGAACTGCTTCAGAGATGTGGTCTACCTGATCTTGAGGGGTCCTCACCTAAGACCTGGATGCGGCCAAAAGAAACTTCCGCTCAGGAATGGAAGCCATCACCACCTAGATGAGAGAAAGCTGCCTCAAGCTCAACTCCGACAAGACTGATCTCATCATCTTTGGAAATGCCACCTCAGCTTGGGACGACTCCTGGTGGCCCACATCCCTCAGCGTCCCTCCTGCACCGACCGAGCACCCCCGCAACTTAGGAATCCTCCTCGACTCATCCTTATTCATGACCCGCCAGGTAAACTCTGTTTCCTCCTCCTGCTGGCACACACTCCGCAAACTTCGGAAGATCTTCAGATGGATGCCAGCAGACTGTCGCAGGACAGTCACCCATGCCTTAGTCACCAAACTTGACTACGGCAATGCCCTCTACACCGGCACCTCCACTAGGAACATCAAAAAACTTCAACTCATCCAGAACAGCACCATCAGACTTATTATGGACCTCACTTGCCGAGAACACATCTCCCAACACCTGAGGACCCTCCACTGGCTACCGGTCAAGAAGGGAATCACCTTCAAGCTTCTCACCCACACATACAAGGCCATACACAAACGCAGGACCAGCCTACCTGAAACACCACGTCTCCTACCACACCCCAGCCAGATCCCTCCGCTTCACCCAGATGGCCCTGGCCACTGTCCCTCGCATCTGCAGATCCACCGCCGGAGGACGATCTTTCACCTGCACTGCAAAAGATCTGGAACAACCTCCCCCTGCACCTCAGACAAAGCCCTTCGCTCACCATCTTCAGGAAGAACTTAAAGACTTGGGCCCGTATTTATACTTTTTGACGCTAAACTGCGCTAACGCAGTTTAGCGGCAAAAAATTTTGCGCCGGCTAACGCCATTCTGAAGCACCATGCGGGCGCCGTATTTATTGAATGGCGTTAGCTGGCGCTAGCAGACCGGCGCTGCCTGGTGTGCGTGGAAAAAAACCACGTACACCAGGCAGCGCCGGCGTAGGGAAAAATGGCGTTAAGGCGTCTTAAAAATGGTGCAAGTCAGGTTGACGCCAAAAAATCGCCTCCACCCGATTTGCGCCATTTTTTACAACGCCCAGACGCCATTTACATGACTCCTGTCTTAGTAAAGACAGGAGTCATGCCCCCTTGCCCAATGGCCATGCCCAGGGGACTTCTGTCCCCTGGGCATGGTCATTGGGCATTGTGGCATGTAGGGGGGCACAAATCAGGCCCCCCTATGCCAAAAAAAAAAAAAAAAAAAAAAATATATTTATACTTACCTGAACTTACCTGAATGTCCCTGGGATGGGTCCCTCCATCCTTGGGTGTCCTCCTGGGGTGGGCAAGGGTGGCAGGGGGGGTCCCTGGAGGCATGGGAGGGCAGCTGTGGGCTCATTTTGAGCCCACAGGTCCCTTAACGCCTGCCCTGACCCAGGCGCTAAAATCCGGTGCAAATGCGGGGTTTTTTGCCCCACCCACTCCCGGGCGTGATTTTTGCCCGGGAGTATAAATACGACGCATTTGCGTTGCCGTCATTTTTTTAGACGGGAACGCCTACCTTGCATCTCATTAACGCAAGGAAGGCGTTCACGCAAAAAAATGACGCTCTCTCCTCATACTTTGGCGCTAGACGCGTCTAACGCCAAAGTATAAATATGGCGTTAGTTTTGCGCCGAATTTGCGTCGAAAAAAACGACGCAAATTTGGCGCAAACGGAGTATAAATATGCCCCTCCTCTACCTCCCAGCGCCTTGAGACCCTCACGAGTGAGTAGCCTCGCTCTACAAATATTGATTGATTGATTGAGTGTGTTTCATGCCCAGGCTACTAAGTAGGAGAAGGATCTTCCTCCTGCTGTACTTTTCCAGATATTGAGGGACAGCTGCAAGGGTGAGCTGGGAGGAACGGAGACGTTGGGTATGTAGACGGTGTTATCCAGTGCCTTGAAAGTGTGGATCAGGGGTTTGTATGTGATGCGCTTGTTGACTGGGAGCCAGTGGAGGTCTCCAAGGTGGGAGGGGATTCAGCTGTGTCAGGAGATGTCCAGGATGAATCTGGCTGCTGCATTCTGGACTCATTGTAATCTTGCTTGAAGTTTCTTGGTCATGCGGGCACAGAGTGCATTGCCGTAGTTCATTTTGCTGGAGATGAGGGCGTGGGTGACTGCCTTCCTCGTGTCGGTGGGAATCCATTTGAAAATCTTCTGCAGGAGGTGGAGGGTGTGAAAGCTTGATGAGGAGATGGCGTTAACTTGGCGGGTCATCGACAAAGAGAGGTCCAGGATGATGCTCAGGTTGCATGCATGGTCAGTGGGGGCGTTACCCAGAGCGGTGGGCCACCAGGAGTCGTTCCAGGCAGAAGGCGTAGAGCCAATCTCAAGGATCTCTTGAGCTTGAGGCAGCTAGCCTCCATCCAGGCAGCAACTGCCTTCATCCCGTTGTGGAAATTCCTCTTGGCTTGCGCAAAATCCTCAGACAGGGAGATGATTATTTGGGTGTTGTTGGTATAGGAGACTATGTATAGCTCATGTTGTTTGGTGATCTTAGTGAGCGGGCCATGTAGACGTTGAAAAGAATCGGGCTGAGTGAGAATCCTTGGGGCACTCAGCAGCAAGTGTCTTTAGGTTCAGATGTGAACGGTGGTAGTCTGTCCCTCTGTGTTCTTCTGGTGTGGAAGGACCTGATCCACTTCAGGGCTTTGTCTCAGATGCCGGAATATGCAGTCTGTTGCAGAGGGTGGACTGGGAGACATGTCAAATGCAGCAAAAAAGTAGAGGAGGATGAGTGCGGCGGTGCCTCCGTGGTCCAGTAGGATGCGTATGACATCGGTGGCTGCTAAGAGTGCGGTTTTGGTGCTGTGGTTGTTTCTGAATCCGGACTGGGAAGGGTCTAGGATATGGTATGTCTCGAGGAACTCTGTGAGTTGCTGGTTGATGGCTTTCTTTGTCACCTTGGTTGGGAAAGGGGGCAGAGAGATGGGTCTGTAGTTTTTCAGCTCCCTAGGGTTGGCGGTAGGTTTCTTGAGTAGCAGGTTGATTTTGGTGTGTTTCTAGTCTGAGGGGAATGTGGTGGTCTTGAAGGATAGGTTGATGGTTCGGCAGAGCTCCGGTGCTATGAAGGCACTGGCCAAGTTGAGGATGAGATGAGGGCATGGATGTGAGAGTGCTCTCGAGTGGATAGAGTTCATCAGTCTTTAGGTGTCTTCTATGGTGATGGGGGTCTAGGAGTTCAGTATCTGGTGAGGTGCTAGGTCCATGGTGGTGAGTGGTGCTGGTGGGCTTTGGTTTCTGCAGCCTTCGTAGATGTCCTGGATCTTACGGTGAAAAAAGGTGGCATGGTTGTTGCAGAGGTCTTGGGAGGGAGGGATGAATGAGGTGTCTGCCCCGTGGTTCGTGAACTCTTTGACGATGGTGAAGAGCTCTCTTTGCTGTTGTGAGTGCTGGTGTTGAGGTATGCTTGAAAGGTGGTGTTTTTGGCAAGAAATGTCATGTGTGGTATTGAAGTGAGAGGAGTGCACCACTTAGTGTCTCTCTATGCACATGACATGCGCTTTTTTTACGTTACAGCTCCAAGAGAGTCCTTACCTTTACTCTCACAGTACCTTAATGCCTTTGGAGAGCTTACTGGTTTACGTGTCAATCAGTGCAATTTGCTAGTGTTCCCTATGAGGTTGCTAGGGATGGAGGATCTTGCTTAACTATTACCTTTGCCATTGCAATGGGAAACGGACCAGTTCCGATACTTGCTGATCCTGGTTATGTCCACAAAGAAAAGAAAGCAATACAAAATAAACAGAATAACGGAGGGTCTGAGCAGTTTGATACAATTCTGAAACACACTACCGCTGTCTCTTATGGGGCGAGCGGTGGTGGCAAAGATGTTTCTCTTGCCACAATTCCTATATACTTTACAGCATTCATTTGACACACTACCAAGAGTGGGCTTTTGGTACTTGAATTTCTTAATTACCACGCTCAAATGGATGGGGGAAAGTGTAGGGTGGCCTGTGAATTACTATATCTGCCCACAGAGGAGGGTGGTCTGGCAGTTCTTTCACTGGAAAGGGTAGGGATAGGCTCCTTACAGTTCGAGAAAGTGAAGCCAACAACTACAAAGTTTTGAAAGATGCACTCTTGGATGGATTTGGCTTAACCACTGAACAATACAGGATTAAGTTCAGGACACCAGAAAAGAGTCTTCTCAAGACTGGACAGATTTTGTGGACTGTTCAGTGAAGGCCTTGGAAGGGTGGTTACATGGCAGTAAGGTATCTGACTATGAAAGCCTGTACAATCTTATTCGGAGAGAGCATATTCTGAACAACTGTGTGTCTGACTTGTTGCACCAATACCTAGTGGACTCGGATCTGACCTCTCCCCAAGAATTGGGAAAGAAGGCAGACAAGTGGGTCAGAACAAGGGTGAACAGAAAAGTTCATACAGGGGGTGACAAGGATGGTAAGTCTTAAACATTCTGAGTCTTCATCAGGCCCACAAAAATCCTCTGGGGGAGGAGGGTCCAAATCCTCTTCTAATAATCAACCTAAAAAGCCTTGGTGTTATTTCTGTAAAGTCAAAGGCCATTGTGCAACTGATTCAAGTTGCCCAAATAAAAACACCAAACCTCCCACCACCACAACCCCTGCTGCAAATTCTAGTGCCCCTAGTAATAGCAGTGGTGGTGGGAAATATCCTACTAATAGCCAATCCAAGGCTGTAGCTGGGCTCACTATTGGCAATGTAGTTGGGGTTGGTCTTGTTAGGAAGACCACAGAGGCTGTTTTAGTCTCTGATGGTGGCATTGATTTTGCCACCTTGGTTGCTTGTCCCCTTAATATGGATAAGTACAAGCAACTTACCCAAATAAATGGTGTTTAGGTTCAGACCTACAGGGACACAGGGGCCAGTGTAACTATGGTGATAGAAAAACTGGTCCACCTTGAGCATCACCTACTTGGTCAGCAGTACCAAGTGACAGACGGTCATAACAACACTCTTAGCCACCCCATGGCTGTTGTGAATCTCAACTGTGGGGGTGGGGGGTCAAAGAAACCAAAGAAATTTGTGGTAGCCACAGATTTACCTATAGACTGTCTACTAGGAAATGATTTGGAGACATCAGCTTGGGCAGAAGTGGAGTTGGAGGCCCATTCAGCAATGCTGGGCATTCCTGGGCATATTTTTTCTTTACCCAGGGCTCAGGCCAAAAATCAAAAAGGACAGGGTGACTTGGATCCTGGAACAATGGACCAAGGGGCATATTTATACTCTGTTTGCGCTGAATGTGCGTCAAACTTTTTGACGCACAATCGGCGCAAACCCTGCCCCATATTTATACTTTGACGTCCGACCCCGCAGGCGTCAAAGTTCCACCATGTGCCTCATTTTTTGGAAGGGGGAACCAGCCTTGCGTTAATTATATGCAAGGTAGGCGTTCCCTTCCAAAAAATGACTTTAAGGCCTGTGCCCCATATTTATACTCTGACGTCATTTTGGCACACAGGAGGGGGCAGGCCTTAAAAAACGGCACCCAGCCTGATGGGCGCCGTTTTTTAACGCCTGGGTCAGGGCAGGCGTTAAGGGACCTGCGGGCTCAGAAGGAGCCCAGAGGTGCCCTCCCATGCCCCCAGGGACACCCCCTGCCACCCTTGCCCACCCCAGGAGGACACCCAAGGATGGAGGGACCCATCCCAGGTAAGTTGGGGAAAGTATTTTTTCCGGTTTTTTTTGTGGCATAGGGGGGCCTGATTTGGGCCCCCCTACATGCCACTATGCCCAATGACCATGCCCAGGGGACATAAGTCCCCTGGGCATGGCCATTGGGCAAGGGGGAATGACTCCTGTCTTTGCTAAGACAGGAGTCATGTCAATGGAGGTTGGGCGTCAAAAAAAATGGCGCAAATCGTGTTGAGGCCTGAATTTTGCCTCAGACCTGACTTGCCCCATTTTTTGACGCCCAACCTCCATTTTCCCCTACGCCGGCTCTGCCTGGTGTGAATCATTTGTTTTGACGCACACCAGTCCGCAGCGCCGGCTAACGTCATTCAATAAATAAGGCGCCCGCATGGCGCTTTGGAATGGCGTTAGCCGGCGGTAAAAAATGTTACGCACACCTGCGTTGGCGCAGTTGTGCGTCAAAAAGTATAAATATGGGCCCAAGTTCTCCCTAAAGCTAGGGGCAAAAAGGGTAAATCCCTACCCATTATCCCTCCCTCTACAGATGATTCCCCTTCTGAGGAAGAGGAATTTCCTCCCTGTGCAGAACCTACACCAGAGGAGCTGGCAGCAGACACTGCTGAGCTTTTGGGTGGAGGGGGGTCTGCCAGGGAAGAGCTGAGTGTGGCACAGCAAACCTGTCCCACATTAGAGGGTCTCAGACAGCAAGCTGTCAAGCAGCAAAATGGGGATATCAGTGACAGTCATAGAGTATACTGGGAAGATAACCTATTGTACACAGAGTCAAGGGACCCAAAACCTGGAGCAGCCAGGAGATTGGTCATTCCCCTGCAGTACAGAGAGTTTCTTCTCACTATAGCACATGACATTCCTTCGCTGGGCATTTGGGCCAGATGAAAACTTGGGAAAGACTTGTCCCATTGTTTCACTGGCCTCATATGTCAGAGGACACCAAAGACTTCTGTAAGTCCTGTGTGACCTGCCAAGCCAGTGGCAAGACTGGTGGCACTCCAAAGGCCCCTCTAATTCCACTTCCAGTGGTTGGGGTGCCCTTTGAAAGGGTAGGGGTTGACATAGTTGTCCCCCTTGACCCTCCTACTGCTTCAGGCAATAGATTTATCTTGGTGGTAGTGGACCATGCCACAATATATCCTGAAGCCATACTTCTAAGGACCACTACAGCTCCTGCAGTGGCAAAAGCCCTCCTGGGAACCTTTTCCAGGGTGGGTTTTCCAAAAGAGGTGGTGTCAGACAGAGGTAGCAACTTCATGTCTGCATACCTAAAAGCAATGTGGAAGGAGTGTGGTGTTACCTACAAGTTCACCACCCCTTACCATCCACAAACAAATGGTCTGGTTGAGAGGTTTAATAAAACTATCAAAGGAATGATAATGGGACTCACTGAAAAACTCAGGAGGAGATGGGATGTCCTGTTACCTCGCCTCCTTTTTGCTTACAGGGAGGTACCCCAAAAAGGAGTGGGCTTCAGCCCCTTTGAACTCCTCTTTGGACACCCTGTAAGAGGTCCACTTACTCTTGTAAAGGAGGGTTGGGAACAACCTTTAAAAGCTCCTAAACAGGACATAGTGGATTATGTACTTGGCCTAAGATCCAGAATGGCTGAGTACATGAAAAAGGTCAGTAAAAACCTTCAGGCCAGCCAGGAGTTGCAAAAGCAATGGCATGACCAGAAGGCTTTTTCTGATCCAGTACCAACCAGGACAGAAGGTGTGGGTATTGGAGCCTGTGGCCCCAAGAGCACTCCAAGACAAATGGAGTGGACCCCATCTAATTGTTAAGAAGAAGGGCGAGGTTACCTATTTGGTAGACCTGGGCACTGCCAGGAGTCCCCTTAAGGCAGAGGTCTCCAAACGTTTTAATGCCGCGCCCCCCCACATGAAAAATAAAAATCATTGGGCCTCCTCCTCAGAATTTTGCACAATTATTGTATAAAGATGGCAATGTTTAAATATGGCTAGACCTATTTAAACATTGCAGTTAAGTACTGTTATCCTTTTAAAGATGCAATAACATGCTTCTGCTTAAAACAAAGGCCTGTTATGTGTGTAATGCTTCTTTTGGCCAGAGTCTGGTGCCCCCCCTGGGATCACTTGAGGCCCCCCTAGGGGGGCCAGCCCCCCAGTTTGAAGACCTCTACCTTAAGGTGATTCATGTCAACCGCCTAAAACCCTACTATGACAGGGCTGATCTCACCCTGCTCACGGCAACAGATGAGGGACAGGAAGAAGAGAGTGACCCTCTCCCTGATCTCTTCTCCACCACCGAAGCAGATGCCTTAGTGGAAGGAGTAGTTTTAGCAGATTGTCTGACTGCAGACCAGAAAGACAACTGCATCAATCTCCTAAGCCAATTTTCAGACCTCTTTTCACTTGTACCAGGGCTCAATCAGGTAACACAAACTGATGCTCACCCTATATCCAGGGCAGATGAGCTCATTGATACACTGGCTTCTGCCAAGTATCTTAGCACTTTTGATCTGACTGCAGGGTATTGGCAGATCAAATTGGCAGAAGATGCTAAACCAAAGATTGCATTTTCTACCAAAGGAGGGCACTACCAATTCACAGTAATGCCCTTTGGTTTGAAAAATGCACCTGCCACTTTTCAGAGGTTGGTGAACACGGTCCTGCAAGGGTTGGAAGCTTTCAGTGCAGTATATCTTGATGATATTGCTGTCTTTAGCTCAACCTGGGATGAGCACCTGGTCCACATTGGAAAGTTTTAGAGGCCCTGCAAAAGGCAGGCCTCACTATCAAGGCCTCAAAGTGCCAGATAGGGCAGGGTAAAGTGGTTTATCTCGGCCACCTGTTTGGTGGAGAACAGATTGCACCACTACAGGGGAAAATCCAGACTATCATGGATTGGTTTCCCCCTACAACTCAGACCCAGGTGAGAGCCTTTTTAGGCCTCACAGGGTACTACAGGAGATTCATCAAGAATTATGGCTCCATAGCAGCCCCTCTGAATGATCTCACTAACAAGAAAATGCCTAAGAAGGTGGTATGGACAGCTAGCTGCCAGAAAGCTTTTGAGGAGCTCAAACAGGCCATGTGCTCTACACCTGTCCTAAAAAGCCCATGTTACTCCAATAAATTCATTGTTCAAACTGATGCATCTGAATTAGAGGTAGGGGCAGTCTTATCACAACAGTATTCTGAGGGCCAGGATCAACCAGTTGCTTTTATCAGCAGAAGGTTGACCCCTAGAGAAAAGCATTGGTCTGCCATAGATAGGGAGGCCTTAGCTGTGGTCTGGGCACTGAAAAAGTTAAGACCCTACCTTTTTGTCACTCACTTTATTGTTCAGACAGACCACAAACCTCTACTTTGGCTAAAACAAATGAAAGGTGAAAATCCTAAATTGTTGAGGTGGTCCATATCTCTACAGGGAATGGACTATACAGTGGAACATAGACCTGGGAGTACCCACTCCAATGCAGATGGACTCTCCAGATATTTCCACTTAGACAATGACAGCTCATCAGGACAAGGCTAGTCTTATTGTCCGTCGTTTGGGGGGGGGGGGGTTGTGTAGGAAAGTACCATCTTGCCTGGCATGTTACCCCCATTTTCACTGTATGTATGTATGTATGTTTTAGCCCCTGTGTCACTGGGATCCTGCTAGGCAGGACCCAAGTGCTCATAATATGTGCCCTGTATGTGTTCCCTGTGTGGTGCCTAACTGTATCACTGAGGCTCTGCTAACCAGAACCTCAGTGTTTATGCTGTCTCTGCTTTTTAAATTTGTCACTGCAGGCTAGTGACTAAATTTACCAATTCTCATTGGCACACTGGTACACCCATATAATTCCCTTGTATATGGTACTTAGGTACCCAGGGTATTGGGGTTCCAGGAGATCCTATGGGCTGCAGCATTTCTTTTGCCACCCATAGGGAGCTCTGACAATTCTTACACAGGCCTGCCACTGCAGCCTGAGTAAAATAACGTCCACGTTATTTCACAGCCATTTTTCACTGCACATAAGTAACTCATAAGTCACCTACATGTCTAACCTCCACCTGGTGAAGGTTGGGTGCCAAGTTACTTAGTGTGTGGGCACCCTGGCACTAGCCAAGGTGCCCCCACATCGTTCAGGGCAAATTCCCCGAACTTTGTGAGTGCGGGGACACCATTACACATGTGCACCATACATAGGTCACTACCTATGTATAGCGTCACAATGGTAACTTCGAACATGGCCATGTAACATGTCTAAGATCATGGAATTGTCACCCCAATACCATTCTGGTATTGGGGGGACAATTCCATGATCTCCCAGGTCTCTAGCACAGAACCCGGGTACTGCCAAACTGCCTTTCCGGGGTTTCCACTGCAGCTGCTGCCGCCAACCCCTCAGACAGGTTTCTGCCCTCCTGGGGTCCAGGCAGCCCTGGCCCAGGAAGGCAGAACAAAGGATTTCCTCTGAGAGAGGGTGTTACACCCTCTCCCTTTGGAAATAGGTGTGAAGGGCTGGGGAGGAGTAGCCTCCCCCAGCCTCTGGAAATGTTTTGATGGGCACAGATGGCGCCCATCTCTGCATAAGTAAGTCTACACCGGTTCAGGGATCCCCCAGCCCTGCTCTGGCGTGCACCTGGACAAAGGAAAGGGGAGTAACCACTCCCCTGACCAGTACCTCCCAGGGGAGGTGCCCAGAGCTCCTCCAGTGTGTCCCAGACCTCTGCCATCTTGGAAACAGAGGTGTTGGGGGCACACTGGACTGCTCTGTGTGGCCAGTGCCAGCAGGTGACGTCAGAGACCCCTGTGAAAGGCCCTTACCTCTCTTGGTAGCCAATCCTCCTTTCTTGGTAGCCAAACCTCCTTTTCTGGCTATTTAGGGTCTCTCCTCTGGGGAATTCTTCAGATAAGGAATGCAAGAGCTCACCAGAGCTCCTCTGCACTTCCCTCTTCGACTTCTGCCAAGGATCGACCGTTGACTGCTCCAGGACACCTTGCAAAACCGCAACAAAGTAGCAAGATGACTACCAGCAACATTGTAGCGACTCATCCTGCCCGCTTTCCCAACTGTTTCCTGGTGGTGCATGCTATGGGGGTCATCTGCTTTCACCCTGCACTGGAAGCCAAGAAGAAATCTCCCGTGGGTCGACGGAATCTTCCCCCTGCTAACGCAGGCACTAAAAGACTGCATCACCGGTCCTCTGGGTCCGCTCTCATTCTGACGAGCGTGGACCATGGAACACAGGAACTCTATCCAAGTGACTCCCACAGTCCAGTGATCCTTCAGTCCAAGTTTGGTGGAGGTAAGTCCTTGCCTCCCTACGCTAGACTGCAAACCTGTGAACTGCGTGATTTGCAACTGCTCCAGCTCCTGTGCACTCTTCCAGGATTTCCTTTGTGCGCAGCCTAACCTGGGTCCCCAGCACTCCGCCCTACAGTGCTCAACCCTCTGAGTTGGCCTTCGGCATCGTGGGACCCTCCTTTGTGACTCTGAGCCAGCTCCGGTTCACAAATCTTCCAAGTGCCTATTCGGGTACTTCTGTGGGTGCTGCCTGCTTCTGTGGGGGCTCTCTGAGTTGCTGAGCACTGCCCCTGTCTCCTCCTCCAAGGGGCGACATCCTGGTCCTTCCTGGTCCCCAGCAGCACCCAAAAACCTCTACCCCAACCCTTGCAGCTAGCAAGGCTTGTTTGTGGTATTTCTGCGTGGGAACACTTCTGCAACCTTCACCGCGACGTGGGACATGTTCCATCCAAAGGAGAAGTTCCTAGTCCTCTTCATTGTTGCAGAATTCCAAGCTTCTTCCATCCAGAGCCAGCTTCCTTGAACCTTCATCCAGGGTTTCCTGGACTCCTTCCCCCCCCTGGACACTATCACAACTCTTGGACTTGGTCCCCTTGCCTTGCAGGTCCTCAGGTCCAGGAATCCGTCTTCAGTGCTTTGCTGGTGCTTGTAGTTCTTGCAGAATCCCCCTATCACGACTATTGTGTCCTTTTGGGGTAGTAGGTGTACTTTACTCCTACTTTTCAGGGTCTTGGGGTGGGGTATCTTGGACACCCTGACTGTTTTCCTACAGTCCCAGCGACCCTCTACAAACTCCCATAGGTCTGGGGTCCATTCGTGATTCGCATTCCACTTTTGGAGTGTATGGTTTGTGTTGCCCCTAGACCTATGTTCATCTATTGCAACCTATTGTAATTCTACACTGTTTGCATTACTTTTCTTACTCTTACTTACCTGTTTTGGGTTTGTTTTCCTATTACTTGTGTATATTACTTACCTTCTTACTGAGGGTGCTCACTGAGATACTTGTGGCATATTGTTATAAAAATAAAGTACCTTTATTTTTTGTAACTCTGAGTATTGTGTTTTATTATGATATTGTGCATATGATACAAGTGGTACAGTAGGAGCTTTGCATGTCTCTTAGCACTGCTGTGCCATAGCTACCCTCTATCAGCCTAAGCTGCTAGAAACACCTCTATTCTACTAATAAGGGATAACTAGACCTGGCACAGGGTGTAAGTACCACAGGGTACCCATTACAAGAAAGGGCCAGGCTCCTACAGATGCGTGCACTGCTATTTACATAGTTAGGAGGGAAGTATATGGGGTTGTAATCGTGCTTGAAACATAATGTAATAGACGTCAATCTATGATGAATTAGCAATGCCTCATGCCACATGGTGGGAGATGGATGTATTGGTTTCTGATTGTATCTTTGTACTATAATTGTTGAGACTAAAACACAATAAAACAATATCTAAAGCCCTGTCAGGCGGGATTGGTGGGGGGTAGCCCCTGCAGCGGGGGTTCAGTGGGGCCCACTTTCAGCCAGTGGTCCAGGTACCTTCAGTGCCAGGCACCACATTGGGAGGCAGTATGCCCGTGGGCTCTGCAGCAACGGTGATGGCTCCCTCTATTGAAGAATCTGCAAACTCGGTTACAGGAACTTCTTTGCCGGTCATTGGGTTGGGTAATATGCGGTCTGAGCATGAACAGCTGGGCAGGCATGTCTCAATGGAGGTTAAAGAGAAAATCTGGAAGGGAGCGTACATGGATATTTTTGAATTATTTGTGGATAAGCCCCAAAGAGGGGAAGCCAAGCGTTGCAAGGAATGTTCTCACTCTAGGGACCGTGGCCATTGGCCATACAAAAAGAAGGTAGAGGAAACACTGGTGAATTGGGTTAGAGGTTACTCAACTTACCAGGCTATTCTGGATGAGCACTTTAATAATTTGAACTCTCAACTTGCATGCTATCTAAATGTGATTGTGTTCCTTATGATGAGTATGGTGGGTCAGCCTGAAAGGTATACAATAAGGAGTTCAGGAGGATTAAGGCCACTAGGCTTATGCTGGCCTGGGATCAGATAGATGCCATCATGTGGCTCCGCTATATGAAACCTCACGGCGTTGATGCTACCACTAGTCAGCCCTTTTGCACAGGGTCGGGGACTACACGCAGCCCGGGTGGGAGGCGAAGAGTGGTGTCTATTGGGATTTCAACAGGTCAGCTTGCAGAACCTGTAAGTTCAAACATTATTGCTCATTCTGTGGCTTGGCATACCATTCAGAATCCATGTGTTTTAGAAAGTCCAAGGAAAACAGTGCCAAGAAACAGGAATAATCACCTCAGTTTTGACAAAACTCCCTCACTGGTTAATTTGATGGCAATGGTCCCATGGTTCATTGTGTACAATACATATTTGGCTGCTCATACATTGTATGAAGGTTTGAAGGAGAGGTTCAGGATCCCAGCAGAGGGTTATGTGAGTGCCCCTTATTTTAGGAACCAGCAGTCACTCAGGCCCAATCCGGAGATGGCCAGGACAATGATCCTGAAGGAGGTGAGTCTTGGAAGGGTGGCAGGCCCGTCTGACGCAACCCTGCTAGATGGTTTCATCTGCTGTCCCTTGAGGGTAGTCCCTACAAAAGAGCCTGGCGAGTTTAGATTGATACACAACCTATTGTCTCCCAGGGGTCAGTCACTGAAAAAGGCTATTAACAGTGCTTTATGCTCAGTTAGGTATGCTTCCCTTGATCAAGTAATTCAGATGCTGCAGCAGCTGGGGCCTTTCTGGCAAAATCTGACACTGAGTTTGCTTTCCGCTTACTTTCTGTACATTTGCAGGACTTCCATCTACTAGGTTTCCAATTTGAGGGTGCATTTTTTGATAGCTGTATGCATATGGGCTCCTCTGTTTCATTCTCCTACTTTGAGAAGTTCATCACATTCCTTAAATGGGTCTTCAGGTGTAGATCGGGGCATCAGTGTGTGTTGCGCTACCTGAACAACTTTCTCTTCCTGGGGCATTGCACTGAGGCCTTGCAGTCCTCCTGTGACTTGATGGGAGAATTTGGGGTTCCACTGGCGCAGAACATGACTATGGGGCCTGCGACCATGATTTAATTTTGTGGAATAGAGGTAGATTCTCTGGCCGGAGTCTCAAGACTTTCTTTTGGAGAAGGTGAAGGTTTTTCCCCAAAACTTTGATGCATGTCTGGGAGCTAGGAAGGTCACATTGCATCAGTTACAAGTTATAGTTGGGCAGCTGAATTACACCTTGCGGATCATTCCCATGGGATGCCCCTTCTCCCGGTCTATTGCCCAAGTTATGTCTGGCCTAAAGGTGACACACCATCCATCACACCAGTTAGTCTAGTGAGGTCAGGCAAGATATGAGGATCTGGGTGACATTCCTGCACAATTTAAATGGGACAGTGGTGTGGCCCAGTCAGCCCAGAACCAATGAGGAGCTAGGTCTCTTCACTAATGCAGCAGGCAGCAAAGATTTTGATGTTATTCTAGGCGCAGCATGGTGTGCGCAGCGGTGTCCCAGGGGGTGGGTACAGTCTCCGATTGTTACTAACATTGATTTTCTTGAGCTGTTTCCAATCCTCCTGGCAATGTCCATTTGGCCAGAGTGGTTCCACAACCAGTCAGTTGGGTTCTGGTCTGATCATATGACAGTAGTGAAATACATTAATCAGCGGCAGCAAAATGTAAAATGATTCTAAGGCTAAAGAAGGACATTGTATTGCTGTGTTTGAAGGTAAATGTTCTGTTCAAAGCCAAATATGTCTCTGGCCTGTTAAACAATGGTGCTGATGCATTGTCTCATTTCAATATGCAGGCTTTCAGGTTCCATCACCCAGGAGTAGCAGAGTCTAATACGCCTTTCCCAGACTATCTCTGAAAGATTGGTGCCCAAGCTTACCGGACCTCGTGGCAGCCAGCTTAGCGCCAAGGACCAGGGGTGCTTATGAGGGGGCATTTGGGCACGTGGGGCCGGCAGATTGGTTTGCTTGCACTTCAGCCATGGCATTTCTCGGGTCACTATCGGGTAAGGGGCGGTCAGTGGCCTGTGCCAGGTGCCACACCACAGTGATATCCTTTTTTGCAAAAATACTGGGGCAAGCAGACGGGACAAAGTCTTTCTTAGTGCAAACGGCCTTGAGGAGTTGACAGCGCCAGGGCAGGCTGGTCTCTTAAGTATCTCAGTGATGCGGGCATGCTAGCAGCTATTTCTAGGACATCCCTGGGGGACGTCTGCAGGTCACCGGATGAGGTCCACCTCTTTAGGGCAGCATTCACCCTTGCCTTTTATTGGGCCCTAAGGGTGAGCGAGATGGTGACCAAAAACAAGAGGCATTTTGGAGGGGGTTTGCAGCTGGAATTCAGTGGCTGGAAGTGGCCCAGGTGAATAATATCCCCCGATCCAAGATGGACCAGGTTGGTAGAGGTGGCCACATCTTATTGCATAGGGTTCCAGTTAATGCGTGTTGCCCCTTAAGTAACCTTGAGTCATTCTTAGCTCATCAGCCCTAGGGTATGGGGGCCCCCTTCTGGTCCATGCTGATGGAACACCTTTGATTAAGTGTCAGTTCTACAGAACATTTTATTGGGGCCCTCTGGATGGGTGGGTATGACTCTGCAGAGTTTGGGTCTCACTCCTTTAGGATAGGTGTGCCCACCGCAACAACAGCAATGGGGTTTATGGGCTCGTCTGTGCATAACACTGACAGGTGGTCTTCCGATTGATACAAGTGCTATGTTAGAGTGCACATATAGCGACTACATCTGATTCCTGTCTTCTCCCCTTCCTTTTTTCTCATATTGATGCAGGTGGTGGGTGCAGAGACTCGAGCAAGCAGCTGGATTTCTTGGCAGCCCCTGTCATTGGCAGAGACAACCAAAATTACAGATGTGCTGGTTTTGGGCCATTCTTATGTGCGGCTCACAAAGAAAGTTATCGGTATCAAAATGTTCCTAAAGAACCTGCTGGCCTGGCTTATTCACCTCCTTTTGTAGCATGGTTGATTGAGGGGAGGTGAGATAGTAGGGGAATTATGCTGGCCGGTGAGGTCATGATTGGTGGGACAATTCAGGTCCATATAAGGCATACCTTTTCCTTAGATAAACGTGACATCGATGACATGGGGTCCACCAATGGGTGCTGGCAGGGAGTGGATTGGAGGATTCAGGGGCACGGGGTTGCGAGTGATCACTGGCATCTGGTCCTTTTAGCCAACCACCCACGCATGGCAATTGTTGCGAAGCTAGCACTGTCCCTTGGGGTGGATAATGATTGGTGGGGTGGTGCCTGGAGTAGGTATCTGGCGGGCAGGCGGGCCCCCTGCACAGGTGTACTTTAGGAGGGAATGCGGGTAGGTGGGGTCCTTCCCTGAGGAGGGATCCACCACAGGTCCAATAGACGGGAAAGGGAGGTTCTAGAGCAGGAGACTCCAGTGTGATCAGTCATGATCTCACTCCAATGCCTAAATTGTGATACTCAGAAACAAGTCTATATAGTGTTAAAAATCTTATGTATTAAAGTCTCTGTTAAGGCCAGCCATCAACATCTTAAATAAAGCTGTAAATATGAAGGGTTACTGCGTATAAACATTGGAACTGTTGTATATTTTAACTGCAAAAGTAAATACTGCCAGGGTTCACGATTCCTAACCCAAGAGATGTGTGAAATCTTTGCCTAACAGGGTGGGGTGTGGTGTGTATGGTGTGGGAGAAGTGGACTACTGTCAATGAGGGAGGCCTTGGCGATACTGGGCCTTATGGCGAAGGCTTCCCCAAATCACGGAAGTCACACATATGGTCGTCCTAGCCAGACCTTGATCTGGGGGTCAAAGGTGCAATGCACTGCTGCACTCCAGTAAAGCGGGCGGCGATTGGGCGCAGTATGGTTGCAGTCCCAGAAGCACTTGGGGCCATATTTATACTTTTTGACGCAAAACTGCGCCGGTGCAGTTTTGCGTCAAAAATATTACCGCCGGCTAAAGCCATTTTGGTGCGCCGAGCGGACGTCAAATTTATACTTCGACGCACGGCGGCGCAAACCACAGGTGGGAGCCATTTATTTTGACGCACACCGCACCGTCAAGTCATAAAGCAAAACGACGTTAACGTGGCGGAAATGACTGTGGGTCGACCCCACAAACCAGATATGCGCCGTTTTTTTACGCACTTGCATAAAAAAAAACGCAAACACTGCCATTTCAGCAGAGGAGAGCCAAAATGGATCCCAGATGCCACCACAGACCCCAGGAAGATGACAACAGACCAGGAACCAGCCAGGAGGACCCACACAAGAACTAGGACACTTATAAGAAGAAAAGAAAGTGTTGCTTCAGTGCAGAGGAGCAGGAAATCCTGGTTAAAGAGGTGACGGAACACCAGCACCAACTGTTTGTCACCTCAAAGTTGCCAATCAGTAGGAGAGAGGCTATATGGCAACAAATTGTTGACAAGATTAACAGTGTGGCAGAAGTACGCAGAACAGTCATCGAGTGCAAGAAACGCTGGCATGACTGCAAGCGCAGGACCAAGGAAAAGATGGCCAGGAACAGGAATGCAGCACTGCAGACTGGAGGTGGGAGTCCAGCACACCAGGAGGCCCTGGACCACATGGAGCAGATGGTCGCAGCCGTCATCCCTGAGGAGATTGTCACAGGGATTCAAGGACAGGACAGTGCAGACTACCAGGAGACAACGCACATGCAGGGTAAGTCGCATGGGGAATTGAAATGCACTAATGTTAACTGCAACCGGGGGGGAATACCTACTACACATTGCATGTAAGTCATCATATACATGGAGTGGCATGGGTAAAGGGGAACGGCATGGGGGCATGGCCTGCACAGACAGAAGCTGGGGCACACCATTACACTACACCAAACAACAGTCCCATGGGGGCATGCTGTCATGCCAACGATGGAGCAAAGGGAAATCCACGCCAGGAGGGAAGGCCACAACGTCAAACTGACATCCCAGCACACGTCAGCCACCATTCCCCCCACATTAACTAGGGCCCTCTTAACAACCTCTAGCCATACTGACAACTGAAATGTAACTGCGACAACAGTTGTTACTACCACTTCCGCTCTTTGTGCAGCTCAAGTAGCCAGTGGCAGTAACCTCCCCATGGATCATACACACCTAAATTAGGGGGTTGAGGATGACAACTTCAACAATCCCCTGAAAAAAGACAAAGACCCCAGTACTGTCAAATGTCAATGCCCATAGTTGTTGCAAACATCAGCCAATTTCAACAACAATAGGAGCTACACAGCACTAAGGACATACCCATGCTGCATATGTCAGGGTCCAGCCTGTGCCTGGGTCACAATGTAACATCCCAAATGTCATACTGCTCAGACAACAGCATTGAAGGGGGGCACATGTAACTGGTCACTGACATACACCTGCACAGTCAGAGGAGGAAATAGGACACTGCTACAACAATCAGGGCAATCCAATGTACCACACATTCCCCAACATCAGCAGTACACATTACCAATGCCAACATCCATATTATGTCATAACATTGCTATGCATAGGATATGCTACATGTCAAATACATTTAAGTGGATGTGAAAGATCAGAGATTGGGGCAGGTCCAGATTGTTAAGTGTGCTGCCAGTGCCATCAGAACACCCACAGCCAGTGAAAGGCCTCACCATGAGAATGGATGTAGACGGAGGGCTGAGTAGGACAAGAAGGTGGCAATTCACTATTTGGCCAAAACCAACACCTAGAAGAGATGATGCCGACAAGTCTAATAACTTAATACCATACATGTAACATGCAGGTGGGCCATAGGCCTGGGAGAATGCCCATCTGAAGGACTGGAGCAGTAAACACGAAACAAGATCACAATGTGAATTCATCACAAGGCAGGCATGTCACATCACTCATGCCACAACAAAGACACACAAATTGTACCCTGTTTCATTGCAGAGGAAGATGGATCTCCTATGGATATGCCTGTCCCAGATTACCCTGATGACATGGATGATGAGCTGATATACATTCCCCAGGAGACTATCCAAAAGGTCCTTGAAACCCTCCAGACCCCACCTTCAGTCACAAGGAGGAGCACAGAACAAGCAGCCATTGCAGAGGATCCACCCACCACCCCAATTGTAAGATCTGCCAGCTCCAATACAGCTGAGGACTCAGACGACACAGGCACCAGCTTTGAGAGAACTGTAGTTGGGGTACAGCGGGAGCTGGCCAAGGAGGTGCGGGTGGGGATGCAAACTATGGCAGCCAGCCTAGAGGGGGTGCCTTCGTGCATGATGTCATCTGCAGATCAGGCAGCAGCTATGCAAGCCCTAACATCTATCTTGCAGGAACAGCAAAAAACCCAGAAGGAAATCAGCACAGCTGTAATACAGTTGCCCCAACACCTACAACAGCAATCCTGTCAACGCGTGCACAAATGCAACATTGAACCCCTCAGGGCTGACCTGGCTGCCTACCATCGTGAAGTGGCTGCTATTCTCAAGAACCAGCAGATCCTCCTTGCTGCAGTACTGCCCTTAAGACCTTCACAGGGAGCAGTGACCGGGATGTCTGACTCCACGTCTTCTAACACTGAGTTGTGTGTTGCCCCTTCACAACCACCACCACCAAGAACAGAGGAGGCAACACACACATCAGAAGAAGAAGACATGGAACAGATCACCTTCACACTGAAAAGTACCCGGAAGCACTAATCCCTGCCACATGGCCAACTATTACCAAGGTCCTGCGCTTTGTAACATGCCAGTATTGCAACAACTCTACTTAATGACTGTTCTGCTTACCACTGTATATCTTGTCAGCCTGCCCAGTGATTGTCTCTCTCCTACTCATTGGCAAATCCTGTCCCTCTGCACTGTCTGCAACATCACCCCAGCATGTCAAAAGCATTTCCGTAACCCCTTGTGTAGGATCACAATGTAAGATGTCATTCTAATGGACTCACAATCATGGACAATGTACAGATAGTACTACAGCACTTTTCAATAAATAGCACTTACACAACAAATCTGTCTCTGGGTAATGTGACATATCACCTGTGCAGTAGATAACTGAAATGTGCCTACTGTCTGCTATTGGCCTTCAAAGGAGAAATGTACATGATTAATGTCATTTACAGTGTGTGTGTATGTGACCATTGTATGTTACGCATCACATTAGCTCTGGGATTTTCAGTGTCCTAATCAGTATATCAGCAATGCTCCATGAGGCAACACTCTTATTCTGATAGTTAGAGATGAAGGTGTGCAAAAATGATTAGCCAGACCATGATATGGTGATTATTATAGGTGTTTATTTAAATTAGTTCATTAAAATGGTAATGGTGATTATATTTAAAAGAAATTGTTCACAATATGTTGCCGCCTGCGTATACCAGCGGCAGTGTTCTGTAGTTCCCCCTCATGTTGCAGGCCAGCATCCTCCTCTTCCTCCTCTCCAGGCATGTGTGGCTCTGGTTCCAGGAGGGGAATGTTCCTTTTGATGAAAATGTTGTGCAATATTGCACATGTTAGGATGATCTTACAGACCATCTCCGGGGAATATAGAAGGCTACCACCAGTGATGTCGAGGCACCCGGAACCTTGACTTGAGAATGCCGAAGGTCCTCTCGACTATGGTGCGTGTCCTTCTATGTGCGTCGTTGTAGGCACGCTCTGCTGCAGTACTCGGGTTGCCAATAGGTGTCATTATCCATGGCTGGATGCCATACCCCTGATCAGCTGCAAGAGAAAATTAATGGGATCATGTTGATGTAGCTAGCCCCATTGAAATGACCTTTCATGGCAGTAGTTGTCTTGTGTTGTTTGTGACTCTTTTTTGTTATTATGTCGCATCCTAGGCTTGTAGGATGTACCATCTGCATCGTGTTGTTTCCTTGGCTGAACAAGTGTTTGGCTGCTGACCGTTTGTCAGCAGTATGTTTTAGGATTTGCAGTACAGTGTGCCCTCCCTAGCATTGTGACTTGTGATACAGGTGTCCGTGTGTCTTCACTAGGGGTGAGATGATAGTTCTATACACAGAATCATTTTGACAGGGTTGTTAAACGTTCATATCAATGTACCCTGGACATCCCATACCTTTAGACTTATGCAATGGAGTAATGTAAATGCCATTGGGACACTTACAATTTGGAAGGTGACATTTAGGCAACCCACTCCACAAGTTGTGATCTTTGACGTCTTAACATTAGGCTGTACAGTAATTTCAGATGTGTGACAGGTTCAATGGTGACCTAAGAAACATGGCTAGCGATGTCACAACCTCAGTGTGTTCATGTTCACATGTTGCTGTTGTGGAGAATGTGCTGTGTGTCCTAGAGGGTTGTTGTGCAGTGTGTATATAAGTAGGTTTTTGTACTTACCAACAAGTAGTCCATTGCCATACCGTCCATCCTGGAAGTGTTAATTGATGGTGCAGTGACGGAAGATGAAGGAGTCATGGACACTCCCAGGATATTTAGCCACGATGTTGGTGATCAATCCCTGGTGATCGACAATGGCCTGCACATTGATGGAATGTGTGTGCTTCCTGTTGCGGTAGAGGTGTTCTGTTGCAGCAGGTGGCACAAGGCGTACTAGTGTGCAGTCGATTGCACCAAGGATGTGTGGGAAGCCACTAATGAGGTAGGACCCATGTTTTGTTTCCTGCTGCTTCTGCAGTGTGTTAGGAAAGCAGATGTGGCGTGGTGTAAGTCCAATGATGGCATCCAGTACTTTGGGAAAAAAGGCAGAGAATGATGTTTGTGATATTCCAGCAACCAGGGCACCAGTTGTTTGAAATGAGCCACTTGCCAGCATGTGAAGTACGGCAAGCAGCTTGGTTTCTGTCGGGATGGTGCGGGGTGTCAGCAAAGTGGGTGCCAACTGCGGTTCAATGTTTCGCAGCAGCTGCTGAATGGCCTGCCAGTTCAACCTGTACCTCTGGATGATGTTGTGTTCCCTGAGGCCATGAAGGGTTGTTCTGGGGCGGAATATCCTCTCCTGCCTTCTGCGCTGCCTTTGGGGTCCCTGCTGGTGTTGTTGTAGCTGCTGTTGTAGCTGCCGGGCTCTGCGCCTGCGTGCACGCTGGATAAGGATCACCACCATGTCTCCCTTTTGCTGCTCTGCTGTTGCTTCTGTGTGTTCTGATTAAATACAGGTGTGTTTGCCCCATTTTAACGCCTGCCCTGACCCAGGTGTAAAATGTTGACGCAAATCGGGCTGTGAGTCATTTTCCGGGTCAGCCTCACGGCCGTGCGTCGTTTTTTCCTGAAAGCATAAATACGACGCACGGCCGTTTAAGTCATTTTTTGGACGGGAACGCCTACCTTGCATATCATTAACGCAAGGCGGGTTGCCACATCAAAAAAATGACGCACACGGCGGAATTTTGTCGTCCGCGGGCGTCAAAGTTTAAATACAGGGCACCGTTTGCGCTGAATGTGCGTCAAATCTTTTGCCGCACATTCGCCGCAGACGGAGCATAAATATGCCCCTTGAAGTGCTTACGGGTTGTGTGCCCTCGATGCGTGTGGCAGGCCATAAAAGGGGCTGCGAGGCAGCTAGCCGGTCTTTTTCTCCCACTCGTTTCCTCACAAAGACACCGCCCGCTCCCCTTTAACCATTAACAAGGGATTTTCTTTGTCCTGCCCACCATTCCTGTAGCAATTAGGAGATCTATGCTTTTGATGTTTCTAGGGGTGATTGTCTTTGTCCTTGGTAATTGTCTTGATAACTAATATTTTCCCTTTCAGCGTGATTGCCATGACATATTTTATTGTATGCAGCCTTGCAGGTTGAAGTCATGATTAGTAGGACAATTCGGGTCCATAAAAGGCATACTTTTTACTTAGTTGACAGCAATGTCACGGGGCCCTCTAAAGGGTGCTGGAAGGGAGTCGAATGGAGGTTTCAAGGGTGCAAGGGTTGTAAGAGATAGCTGGCATCTGGTCCTTCTGGCCAACCACCTGCACATGCACAATTGGCACAAATTGAGCACTGGACCTGGGGTGGTAATGATGGGGTTAGGTGGTTCCCAAGGTAGGTATCCTGTTGAGCAACCTACATAGTCATACCCCGGAAGGGGGTGGGGTTGGGTGGGGCTCTCCCCTAAGGAGGGACCAACCACAGGTCTAATAGATTGGAAATTGAGGTTCTAGAGCAGAAGACACCCCTGGAACTAATCATGACCTCACTCAAATCCCTAAATTGTGATACACAGGAACAAGTCCAGATAGTGTTAGGAGATCTGATGAATTAACATCTCTATTAAGGCTAATCATCAACATCTTAAATATCACTGTAAATATGAAGGGTTACTACATATAAACATTGGAAATGTTGTGCGTTTTAACTGCAAAAGTCCTTTATGTTTTAATAAAATACAGGCAGGAGTTCAGGATCCCTAACCCAAGAGATGTGTGAAATCTTTGCCTAACAGGGTTTTGTCTGGGGGGTATGTTGTGGGAGGAGTGGATTATTGTCAATGGGGTGGTCTAGTTGATACCGGGCCATATGTAAATGTACTCTGTATAAGGATGTCAGATTTAATTTGTGCTCACTGTGTAATATCAGCTTGTCACTGCTCATACCATTTGATAGATAGTGGCACTGTGTGAGCTAGCAGGTGTCTTTAAAAGAGCCAAGCAATATGTAATTACTTCTGGAATAATGCTGTGTCAAAGGACAATGATCTTCCTGATGTTATGTTTGCTAATGTCTTTTAAATAAGCAGTGGGTAGTAGATTTTTTGCTTTCATCTCAAGATTCAAGAATATATTTTGCTTTTATCTTGAGGTGTAAGAATACAGTGGACCTCATTTACAAGAATCTGACGCATCGGATCTGATGTGTCAGATCTATTGAGCTGCCATACGACCCCCTAACGATGCCATTGATGCGCTGTATTTACAATTCAGAGCTCCATGGTACACTTTTTCAAAGATGTGTCAGAAATTCTGATGCATCTGTGGTGCTAAACTGATGTATAACTGCAATAGCATCAAAAAGGACGCTAATCCAGCAATATGAAGAAGACTTCCATAGAGAAAAGCACAGCGTCGGTTTAGCCCCTGCGCTGAGAAAGGGTAAAAATTCTGATGCTATGAAGTTGCAGAACGATGCAGTGAAATGTTGTAAATTTCACAGCGTCAGTTCTGCGTGGCTTTTCAAAAGGGAAAACCTAACTTGCATACATTATACCTGGAGCAGGTATAATGTGACACGAGAGTTACAAACTGATGCATTGGGCCCATTGCGTTAGATTGTAAATGTGGAGCAGTGAAAAGCACTGCTTGTGCCACCGTTGCATTAAACAAACTGAAGCAACGATGGCGCAAAGGCTTTGTAAATGAGACCCAGTGTTTCCAGAATACAGGCTGGCAAGCTGCACTAAGGTGTTTAGCTAAAAGGTTGTGTAGCATGTGCAGTGGGACCTGGGCCCAGGGGTTGTGGCAGGACCACTGCATGCTAATTAGAGTTGTTTTTAACTACTGAACCGGGTAATGTGGGTCCATATTGATTTCCTGCGTTAGAGCCCATGGCAACTCTGCCACTCCACTGGTTCCACTTGTTTTATTTTTTTAAGGCAATCAGCAAGTGCAGTTTTTAGGTCGAGCCTAGACAGCGCTTGTGCTGTCGCTTAGCAACCTGTTGTAGATGGTTTGTTAGGTTCAGCTCCACTCAGTCATTGTGATTTGTGAATGCCAGTGGCATTTAAAAATCCTGGCTTGCTACTGGGTAATCTTAATCTTTGTCCCACCTTTTTTCTTTTATGTCTCCTCCCAGGAGGTCAGACCAACTACCATCTAAATACACCACTCACCATTTTAAGATGTGTTCAGGGACTACTTTGATCTTTCATCTGGAACACTGGAGATGAGTGCTCATAATTTTGAGCTCTGCTATCAACAGGGCTGTAAATCGTATCTAGTCACATTTGGTGTGCATTCAAAGACTGAGATTGTGTTGCTTGTAATTCCCTCCGTCCTCCCATCACTTAGAAGTTTTTCAGCCTCACTCAGTGTTCGTATAGATGATTGCGATTTTAAAATCACATGCTTATTTCAAGGGTAAACACTTAAATTTAGCTTAAAACAATATTAATAAGCCACCCTTCATTATTGTTAGCCCACTTAGCCAATAATGCACCGATAATCCCTGTGCGCAGACGTGCTCAGTGTTTTATATTTTCAAACTAAGCTGTGTGCTCGCTTAAATTGTAGGTTGCCAAGAATTCCAGGTACAAATTTCTCAAACACAAAGTCAGAGAAAAACAAATCTTGATAATATCTCAGGACAATAAACACTGTGTGCACTCGGTAAGGAATAACAGCCTTCTAAGCCTAGCACCTCGCTGAGAAGTACAGAGTTTTGCAGGCATCACTTTCGAGGCCATGCCATTGAGAGTCAGATCCATTGTTCTTGCACTATTTTGTCCCAGCCCTGTGTCCCAAGTGTGACCAACTGACTCAGTGTGCTAGTCCTGGCACATTCTGATGCAACTTATTGTATAATGATGAGTTCATCCCGGAAAGTGGCTGGGGCTCCCTCCCACCTTGGCAGACAGCACCCTGAGTACACGTCCGTGGAACCGGAGGCGCATTGCTAGTTTGGAGCACACTTCACTCCCTTGGACTTAAGACTGAAGTAAACTGCGACGGCATGCACCCAAGCCTAAAAACATCTGTCACACTAGCTGGGCACATATGGGATTAAATACAATCTGAGCTGAAAGTGGATGATTTTACTCACTTCTGTAAGGTCCCGCCATGGAGCGTCTGTTCTTCTTACTCTCACGTTGTGTCCAGTAAAGGTTACATTGTTGGCAACTATGTACTACGCATTCAGCCATTGCCATGGGTTGCATTGTTTCTCATTGACAGACTTAAGACGTGCAACTTGCAATGCATGTTTGTAGCATACAACAGCAAGGCGTCACCCAGCCTAGCAATCAAGAAAATAGTACATTTCAACCTGGCTTAATATTATGGTATCACCAGACGGGCGAGAACACTGCATTTAAAACACATACTTGTTCATGTGGGTTGTCTAGCTATTTGTGACAGCCATACATAATAAAGTTTGTCTTACTTAATTTGCCGTCACTTACTGATCACAAAACACAAACACATATATATTAAGTTTAGAGAAATATGTATACATTATATTATAGATGTATATATACATACACCGATGTTTCTTAAAATGCGTGCATGCATGCGTGCATGTCTGTGTGCTGGAGTAGGCACTATCCTTGATTGCATTATATATAGGCATACATTTGTATATGCTTACGCACATACATATAAAATAGGCACATAAAATACATCTGTACATATACATTTGTATAAAATGTATAGACACATAGGCGGTCATTCTGACGCCCACCATGCGGTCACCACCGAATGACCACCCCGCGGTCAAAAGACCGCGGCGGCCATTCCAACTTTCCCCCTGGGCCGGCAGGCGACCGCCAAAAGGCCGCCCGCCGGCCCAGCGGGAAAGCCCCTGCAACGAGGAAGCCGGCTCCGAATGGAGCCGGCGGAGTTGCAGGGGTGCGACGGGTGCAGTGGCACCCGTCGCGATTTTCACTGTCTGCCAAGCAGACAGTGAAAATCTTTGCGGGGCCCTGTTAGGGGGCCCCTGCACTGCCCATGACATTGGCATGGGCAGTGCAGGGGCACCCAGGGGCCCCACGACACCCGTTCCCGCCATCCTGGTTCTGGCGGTGAAAACCGCCAGAACCAGGGTGGCGGGAAGGGGGTCGGAATCCCCATGGCGGCGCTGCAAGCAGCGCCGCCATGGAGGATTCCCTGGGCCAGGGGAAAACCGGCGGGAAACCGCCGGTTCCCCTTTTCTGACCGCGGTTTTACCGCCGCGGTCAGAATAGCCCTGGAAGCACCGCCAGCCTGTTGGCGGTGCTTCCGCGATCCCCGGCCGCCAGGGTCGGAATGACCCCCATATTTCCTAAGCATATGAGCATGCCTTTCAAAGTGTGCACACGTGTTGTGTGAGTGCGTATATGTGTGTGTGTGCATGTAACATAAATATCACTACACTATGCTGTCCCTTACTAAACATGTATATATATATATATATATATATATATATGTATGTATATATGTATATATATATATATCTAAAACAGAGTTTATAAGGCAGTAATTGATTTCTTGTGTCATTTGTTCACTAAAAACGTAATCACTTTTAAGACACCTGGTCCCCATGCTACACCTCCTATCAAATACACCTTTAAAGACAAACAAGTGGCAGACTAGCACAGTTACGCAGTGATACATGCTTGTTGGTTCGGCACTGACTGCCACGGAATGAAATGTTTATTATTCAGACAGTTCTACACTAGAATAAAAAAAATTCTAGCTATTGCGTCAAGAATTTTCAATTCTATTAAGGACACGGAGGCGAGGATTATGCTTTTCTCTCTCTTTACTGCAAAACTCAGCTGCCAATGAAATTCAACAAAACAAAAGAACTACATGTCCCATAAACACAGTAGTTTGTGTCCACCAGTCACAAGTAACCTGTCCATATAACTGGCTCTCGCAGCATAGTCCTTCCTCTTTCTTTGCAATAAACCATAAGATTATACGAAACCGAACTGGACACTCTTGAAGCTGTATCCAACGTCACTCCTGGGCTAACACCGCTTCTTGATGATAAAGCACCGGCAACTCAGGCTTCTAGGACTTCAACCAAACCAAAATAGGAAGATCCAGACTTGATTAGACGCCCTTGATTTCCGAACCTAGGAAAAAAGGAATAAGCCATAATAATATTCATGGAGTCTAGTCTTTCGTCTACATCATTAGGGTGGGAATGTCACAATTGTAAAGTTAAAGTATTACAATAAACTTTTATTCACCGGACTAGAAATATAACAGATATTTTATCCATCCGTGTCCTTAATAGAATTGAAAATTCTAGACGCGATGGCTAGAATTCTTTTTATTCTATGTCAGGACCGCAGACTTCGGATAATGCTAGTTCAAAGCTGATTCAGAACATTTGACACCACATCAACAATTGGTTTATGATAAAATACCTTAAATGTAGAGTCCGATGACCAATCAGCCGCTCTCATAATGTCCTCCAAACGAGAACCATTCCAGAATGACTTAGATGCCATCGCTCCCCTGACAGAATGTGTCCCAAATTGAGAAATATCAATTCCAGCCTCTTGCAGGATCCAACGGACCCAACGTGCTAACGTCGCTGTTGAAACAGGACCAAAAGTTTTTTGTAAGGAAATCAACAACTGACCCTGAAAATGTTGGCGTACTTCTCTAGTTTTTAAACATTTTACAATACATAGCTTTTGGTGATGAGGAAAAGCTGGATATGAAAGAAAATTGACGATCATAACAATGGAAGACCCCACAGGATCAATATCTTGTTGATTGCACCAATCCACCCCTCTTTTCCAGGCAGATTGATATAGTTTGTGAGTGGAAGGAGCCCAAGATTGTGACAAGAAGAACATTGCATTGTCCGAAACTCCCAGCACCTGCCAGTGTCTCCGGAAAATTCTCCAGGCCATGAGGTTTAATTGTTCCCTCCATATCAGTGGATGGGGAGATCCCACCGGATCTAACAATAGTCGAGGGTCCTGCGGAATCGCTACAGGGGGAGCGCAAGACATCAAAATTGCCAAAGGGAACCAAGGCTGAGCCTTCCAGATGGGCGTCACTAAAATCAATTCTACCCTCTGTCTCCTCACCTGAGAGAGTACTCTCTGAATCATGATGAATGGGGGAAATGCATAGGGCATCCCCAACTCCCAAGACTGGAGAAACGCATCCGTCCCGGCCGCCAAATGGTCCGGTCTCCAACTGAAAAAACATGTCAGTTGAGTCTGGAGGCAAAAAGATCTATCCCACAAGGACCCCAAAGAGAGTTCAACTTGTTGAATACCAGATGATCCAGCCTCCAATCGCTGCCATCCCTGAGGAAATGAGAATTCCAGTCCGATTGAGATTGGCTCGACCCGGAATGTATTCCGCTGTCACCGATATGTGATGGAGAAGACAAAATTGCCAAAACTCCTTCGCAATCTCTACTAGTACCCGGGATCTGGTCCCGCCCAGATGGTTGATGTATTGAACTGCTGAAATGTTGTCCAACCTGAGCAGAAAAACACTTCCCCTGTTGAGGAGACAGGGATCGAATAGCCAAAGCTCCCGCTAGTAGGTCTAGGTAATTGATGTGAAGGGCTATTTCGTCCTGGGACCACCGACCCCCCGTCTGAACAGAGCCGCAGCGGGCTCCCCAGCCCCACCGGCCGGCATCCGATTCGAAAATCATGTCTGGACTCGAAGCAAAGATTGCTCTGCCGTTCCAGGCATCCATGTGTTCTAGCCACCAATTGAGTTCTGACTTGGCCTCGTCCAACAGAATAATCTGTTCTGCATACGAAAGGCCTTTGCGAAGGTGAAGTATCTTCAATCGCTGTAGGGCTCGATAATGGAGAGGCCCTGGGAAGATTGCCTGTATTGAAGAAGCCAAAAGACCCACTAGACGTGCTAGGGTCTTCAATGATGTAGTCTGAGAAGCAAGGGCGCCCTTCAATTCTTGCTTGATGGATTTCCTCTTCGCAAGAGGTAAAAACAATTGTGCTTTGACGGAGTCTACCTGAAACCCTAAGAATTCTACAACCTTGGACGGGGTTAACACTGATTTGTCTACGTTGATAAAAAATCCTAGATCTTGCAGGAGTTGGACTGTCCATGCTAGGTGTAGGAGGACTGACTCTTCTGACTGAGCCATGATCAGAATATCGTCTAAATAGATAATGAGACGAACGCCCCTTTCTCAGAGTAGTTGAACTACTGGTCTTAACAGTTTGGTGAAACACCAAGGGGCGGAAGAAAGACTGAAGAGAAGGACGGAGAATTCGTACCAAGTCTCCCACCAACGGAATTGGAGGAACCGTCTGTGAGGCTCGAAGATGGGAACCGAAAGATAAGCGTCCTTTAGGTCTAACTGAACCAGGAAATCCCCCTCATACAGAAGGTCTCTTAAGAGATGTATGCCTTCCATTTTGAAATGTCGGTAGACCACCTAGGAATTGAATTCCTCAGGTTGAGGACTAACTGAGAGCCACTTCCTTTTTTCTGAACCAGGAAGATCGAACTTACAAACCCTTTTGGGTGTGGCTCGGAAAAGGCAAATGACGTTTTTGGACTAATCGGGCAATTTAGAAGTCTATGAAATGACCGTCTGCTTGGGAAAAAACAAGGGGACGAGGAAAATTCACCTGATGAGGTGGGGTATAAAACTCTATCTTGTAACCTTGAACAGTCTGAAGACTCCACGTATCTTGAGATATCCGTTCCCATGCTCTTAAGTGATCTTTCAATCTCCCTCCCAAGAAAACCTCTGAAAAGAGAATAATTCTCACCTGTGGAGGGCCCTTCGACGAAGTTGGCGCCGCCTCTGTTACGGTAACCGCGGCCTCTGCCTCTGCGGGCTCAGGAGGGATAGAAACCCGACCTGGAATAGTACCCTTGTTGGTTGTAACTGCCTGAGGCCTGATTGAAGCCACGGCCCTGCGCTCGGCCTCTAAAACGTCCGGCCCTGGAAAAAAGGCCCCTATTAAACATTTTCCTCATGGAGGATTGAGCTTTATCCAAGGCGGAAAAGGTGGCAACATATTTCCCCAGGTCTTTCACAAATTTGTCACCGAAAAGTAAGCCATTCGCTGCTGGGCCTGTGTCGTTGGGGGACAAATCTGCCAATTTCGGATCAATTCTCATGAGAAAGGAGCGTCTGCGCTCCGTAGACATGTCACAGTTCGCATTTCCCAATACACAGAGCTCGTTGATCCCATTCTAAAATTGTCTGAGGATCAGGAGAAGATTCAGACTCCTTGGCTTGGACAGCCAATTCAAGGATTTTCGTGATGGGGCCAGAAATATCAAGAAGCCTGTCCTGACAATTCTTCCAGGCACGATCCAGACCCTTCTTAGGATCTTTTGAAATTTTTTGCATAAAAGTCGCCATGTTTGGATCAAGGTCTGGAGTCTCTGTTACCTTGCCCTGGAGCGAGGACCGGGGGCATTCCGAACGTAGGGTGTTCCTAACTTCCCGGTCAAACCCTTTGCGGATATGATCTTGTACATATTGAGCCACCTCCTACACATAGAAGCCATTCAGTGGACCTGGGGAGGGTTATATTTTACGGATCAAAGGAAAGGTTGCAATAGGAGGAACTACGCTCTTGCGTGCAATAAGATTTGCGTTTGTGCTTTCCTGATGGTTTGGGGTCTTCTTGATCCTGATCTGAAGCAGAGGACTGAGCAGAGGAAGAAAGGCCGTCTGGCTTAGCAGAGGTTTCTCTGCTACCTTCTGACGTGTCTAGTGACGAATAAATATCATAGCCGTGATCTTGCATCACTGAGGCGGCCATATTTGCTAGTATGTCAGCTGACAATAATGGTCTCTTTAAGGATCCCTGGGACAAAGCCAGATAAGGTAGTTGGTCGGGTTGCGAACCAGCTTCGAATACAGGGCGACCCCTCAGTTCACGCTGCCCAAATCGTCTTAAGGGCTGAGCAAAGGGCTTTAGCGCATGAAAAAGAGCCTGATTTACGGAGTCCTGGAAATGGTAGCACAGGGCTTCCACTAGTCTTTCCTTCATATGGTCATCAGTAAAATTAGGTTGGTCCTGATAGAAATCATCCTCTCCGGCGTAGTATGGCATGTCAACAGAGGAAAAGGAGGAGATCACAGGGGGGAATTGTATTTCCCAGCAGGAAATTGGTCAATATGCAATTGACTTATATATAATTTTTATAAATGTTTATATTATTAGCAACTGTTTAGATGTGGAGGGAGCTCCTGCTTATCCCCTCCGCAAAGCTTTTGACGTAAAAATCGCCCCGTCGGGCGTACAAGGGCTCGTGAAATTCGTCCGGGAGGAGAAACAAGCTAAAAATAGCTTTTCTACGGCTCCCGACGCGCAGCACACACTTCGTTCTCTTTGAATCGGAAGGAACGAGGAGTGCGCATGCGCGCGCATGGAAATGAAAAGAGGACTTGTCCTCCAGCGCGCTGCGGTCTAGGATTCGGAACGACTCCTAAGCTAGATGCGAACCCGCCCCCGGCAAATGCCGAGCCCTTCAACTTGTCGAAGGGCAAGAAATCAATTAGAGAAAGGGCGCGCCGTGCAGAAAATGTACTGCGGCGCGCTTAGAGCCCGCTCCCGCTCCACGCTGTGCCGGCATATAATAAAAGCAAATAATATGAATGATTGAAGTGCAGAGAGAAAGGAATACAATTATCTCTTGGCTGCAGCAGCATAGAAAGAGAAAGGACTATGCTGCGAGGGCCAGTTATATGGACAGGTTACTTGTGATTGGTGGACACGAACTACTGTGTTTATGGGAAATGTAGTTCTTTTGTTTTGTTGAATTTCATTGGCTGCTCAGTTTTGCAGTAAAGAGAGAGAAAAGCATAATCCGAAGCCTCCGGTCCTGACATAGAATCGACAAACGCAAACCCACCTTCTCACGGCAGATAACCCGTGTGCATAAGCCTCCTTTTCACATAACCTCTAAAAACAGGCACATTTGAATTGCTTTCCCAATGTCTAGATAGAGCAGCCAATGAAAACAAGCATTTTCAATGCAACAGGTCTCGCATTTGATCGAGTTGGAGCTATTAGCGTTGTAAACTCCTAACTGGACTTTTCTTGCTACACAAATTCAAAGAAAAAAAACGCAGCTCGATCGCACTATGTAAAATGCAGCGCGATTGTGCAGAAATTGTAAATGGAAAAACCTAGCTCAATTGCGCTATGTAAACCCCAGCACGATCACGCTGCGTGGAAAATAAACAGATAAAGTAGTCTGGAAACCATGCTGAAAACATCAAGCCTCATATGGTTTTAATAGTTTACCGGTGCTGTGTAGGTTGGCTAAACACCGGAAAAGGTATGACGTATGCATGCCTTTCACAAATGAAAGCAAGCAGATTTTAAAAGGCAAGCCCACGAACCAATGAAAGTGACTGACGTGACATGGGCGTGGTTGGAAGTCCAAGGAGAGATTACAACAGGGGACAGAGCGCTTTGCGCTCGCCCCTAAAAAGCAGTAAAAGTACGTGTTAAAAGCGTGCCAGATTTTAGATTGACCATAGCAGCGCGTAAGCACTGCTTTTCTGACATGTTGGTATGTATCTGGGCTTTTAACCACGCCCATCACTATCATTCGTTCGTGGACTTGCCCTTCAAAAATCCTTTATTTTCATTTGTAAATGCTTTACATTTGTCCCTCCTTTGGGCGGTTTAGTTACCGCCTTGGACATCGCCCCTGTTACATGGCTAATTTTTGCTGATACATTTGACTGCCAGCGAACTTTTTTTTCCTTTTGTGTGCTGGTTCAAGCTGATGTCATGGCGCTTTGAATCCACTCACTTATGTGAAACTGTACTACGCTTCATTTTCAATTTATGTGGCAAGAAAAGTCTGGTTAGGAATTTACAACGCTAACAGCTCTAACTTGAGAAAATGCGAGACCCATTGCATTGCAAATGCTTGTAACATTTATGAACACTCCCTTACATAGGTTGCACCTCATTAATACAAGAACAAATACAGCAATAAGCCACAAAAAGGTGACCAGTCAACCTTTGCAAAGGGTCTTTCACTGTGCGGCAACATGTCACTGTGTTTTTAGTGACTTTTGAGTTGGAAACATTTTTTTTTTTAAAGCTTGTAATTCCACTACACAAATACAGTACACTCCACACCACACGCTTCCACAACTAACGATTGCAATTCAAACTACAAATTCCAACTCCACACCACATATCCACAACACTTCAACCCAAAACACAGATAAAAGACATTGCCAACACCTCTAACTCTCACAAGTGCAAGACCTGTTGTATTGCAAATGCTTGTTACGCTTTGTGCTTGAGCACAGCCATTTAACTGATCCTCAGTATTAGACTTCCAGCTGCTGATTTGTTGATTTCGTTTGAGGGGGGAAGGTGGGCAATCCAGACTTTGTCCCTCCCTCCCCTAGCTGTGCAAATATCCCGCGAAAATCCTGGCGTCTTCTTTAACCAACAACACGAGCTTGTTTTGTTTCCATTGAATATCCAGTGCGTCCATTTTTCTTCCGGACCCATACATTTCCTTGTTTTGACTGAAGTGAAGCTGCAGATGGCTTGTGATGCCAAAATACTTGACTCAAGTACATGCTTAATTTAGTTACTTGTTTCGTGTGCTAATGTGTGCTGAACCATTTATGAACACCTTTTATTGATATGTTAATCTCATGAGGTAGTTCTACATAATTCAACAATCCATGCTAAAACTGAAGCACTTAGGGCCATATTTATACTTTTTGACGCAAAACTGCGCTAACGCAGTTTTGCGCCAAAAAAATTAGCGCCGGCTAACGCCATTCTGAAGTGCCATGTGGGCGCCGTATTTATTCAATGACGTTAGCCGGCGTTAGCCACCGGCGCTGTCTGGTGTGTGTTGAAAAAAACGACGTACACCAGGCAGCGCCGGCGTAGGGGGAAAATGGCGTATGGGCGTCCACAAATGGTGCAAGTCAGGCTGAGGCAAAAAAATCGCCACAACCCGATTTGCGCCATTTTTTTACGACGCCCATCCCCCATTGAAATGACTCCTGTCTTAGCAAAGACAGGAGTCATGCCCCCTTGTCCAATGGCCATGCCCAGGAGACTTCTGTCCCCTGGGCATGGTCATTGGGCATAGTGGCATGTAGGGGGGCACAAATCAGGCCCCCCTATGCCACAATTTTTTTTTTACAAAAATACTTACCTGGACTTACCTTAATGTCCCTGGGGTGGGTCCCTCCATCCTTGGGTGTCCTCCTGGGGTGGGCAAGGGTGGCAGGGGGTGTCCCTGGGGGCAGGGGAGGGCACCTCTGGGCTCATTCTGAGCCCACAGGTCCCTTAACGCCTGCCCTGACCCAGGCGCTAAAATCCGGCGCTAATGCGGGTTTTTTAGACCCGCCCACTCCCGGGCGTCATTTTTGCCCGGGAGTATAAATACGACGCATGTGCATCGGAGTCATTTTTTAAGACGGGAACGCCTACCTTGCATATCATTAACGCAAGGAAGGTGTTCACGCAAAAAAATGACGCTAACTCCATGAACTTTGGCGCTAGAAGCGTCTAACGCCAAAGTATAAATATGGAGTTAGTTTTGCGTCGAATTTGCGTCTAAAAAACTACGCAAATTCGGCGCAAACGGAGTATAAATATGCCCCTTTGTAGCTAAATGGAAAATGTAACGCTCACATTTGGGGACTATAGGTACCCTTCGTCCATTTTACTGGTCCCAGTATATATTGTGAAGTGTTTGCCTCGCCCTATAGAATTTTTTACCTACCTTAGCTAAAAACACGTAAAATAAAAATTGATAATAACTTTATGCTGGCCCCTAACGTAGGGCCTATCCACTCTCCAGCGCTTAAGGTCAGACCTGATTCAATTGTGTCCTATTATTAATGCCTCTCAGCTGATAGAGAATACCTAATCGCCACCATGCAGTAAATTTCAATTTATGTATTAGCCTTTTATTGCTTAAAATTGGGGAAAAAAACATGCACGTACTTTGATTTCCCCGCATGACGCCGTGTTTTATTTAGCCAGCTTAGGCGAGAGAATCGGAAGCCTTCTTTAAAATCGCGACCGTCAAATTGACGTGATTCTAATAATGAGGGGGTCTTGCAAGATTTTGGGAGGTCTGTGTGAATTTGTGCTTACAGAAAATGGCCAACTGCAAGGAAGTGTTTGATGGTTTCTGGAGGCATGTTTGTTAAAGTCGCTATTTTGTTGTTGACCCCGGACTCAGTAGCTGCACTCAACGTTTGAACAGGTGCATCAAGGCTGGGATTGCACAGCAATTTATACTAATTCTTCTCAGTAACCTAAGCCCCTCTCCAGAGTGCAGTCTGTAGCTTACTTGTCACTTGTAATATACCTGTATTTGTTCTTTGATCGATAAAAGCTTTATACTAGCCTGTCCTGCAGGATCTGCTCTGAGTGGAATGGAAGACTGCACTTACTACTGCTTTCTGTGAGATGAAGCCTGCTTTGCTACTGTCTTACCTGTTGTGTGACATAGAAAGCTTGTGCTGCAGCTGCCCACCCTGCACCTGTCCTCTGAAGGAGGGAAGCTTTCATAGTTTCTGTAGATGGTGCCTGTCCTATGAAGATGGGGAGCCTCATTGAAAATGTTTGGGCGCAGGGCCGCATTGCAAGCCTTTTTGTTGCACTGTCCTGTGCCTAAACAAAGGGCAGGAATGCGCCATATCTACAAGATACGGCACATTCCTGTCTTTGTCCCCTGTGCTGGCGCACATATTGCTGCCATGCACCAATGCAGGCACTCTTGCACCATGGTGCATTGATACTTGCGTTCTGGTGATGATTGTTTATGTGCAGGAAGGGACACTTTCCTGCTCAAAAAAAATTGCAAGAGGTGTTTTCCTCCTTCTATGTGTGCTGCAAAATGCTGCACACATAGATGAAAAAACGGGGAAAAATAATGTTATTTCTCCATGTTGTGCCTCCCTTACACGTCGGAAACCAGCATTACCAGGTTTATGAATCCTTGTAAATCTGGGAATGCGCCAGATTCCATGGGTGTTTCTTGGGAAAACCCAAAGCAACACCCATGGAACGCCCCTTTCATGCAGAGTAATGCGTGAAAGGGGGCCCTACCTACAAGGCAATGTAATGCCTAACAATGTGGCTTTGCGTCGCCTTGTAGATATGGCCCTGCATCCTGCGCCACCGGTGGATAAAAAAAAAGAGGCCCAGAGTGTTTTAATTGCTGATGGTCCATCTCAAGAAAAGACAAAACATATATTGAATGCACTTACATAACGTCCAATGAGCCAGAGACTGTTTCACAATACTTGATGTGAGATACTTACAGTCCTGAGGAAGGTGCATGACCCCGAAGTGGCAATGTTTGAGCAACAAGACGTAGATGGAAAAGAGAAGTAGAGTTTGTTGCTCAACTCTCCTGTTTTTAAACTTGAGGAAGGGAGACCTGAGGCGATTCCTCCATTAGGGCATAAGAGTGTTACCCCCCCCGATGCGAGCCATCACGTAAAATAAAAAATTCTTTAAGAAAAATGTATAAAAATCCCTTGACATGTCTATCCAGCCTAATTGTCTTTGAGGGTGGGTGTGGGGCCATTTCTAGTGATTGACAGCAGTAATGAGTAATGGCCAAAAGTTTGAAGTGTCCATGTCGGATTAGACGTATTTTCACCGGCAAGCCCGACAAGCATACTTTAGATTTCTTCAGAGGTGCTGTGTTAGACAGCTGTAGGGAATGCATTCACTGGCCCCGATTTTCCTATGGAGCGTTGGGTTAGCATGCTCCAACCAATCCTGGTGCTGCTTTCATGCAGATTACCTAAAAACAGCATGAAAGCAGCGTCTGAATTGGTTAAATTAGTTTGCCCTGTGACTCGGTACTTGGAATCACCCTTGCAATTCATCAGTGCCGAGAGTTAATCCTCCTGCCATCCGGGTATGCAGAAACGAGGGCCAAGATCAAAGAGATTATGCCCCTGAGAGCAAAAGGAGCAGGTGGTCTCTCTGTGCCACAGGGAGCGCAGTGCACACACCCCTTAGGCATCACCTTCACAGGAGTCTCTGAGGGCCCATAGTATGCTAGTCACATCTTCTGATGACCTTCTCACTCTGTGGCAGTGATTGCAGAATGAGCCACATGTTTCAAAATGGTCCTGGTCATTTTCAGATGAATTCTGGAAAGTCTGTCAGCAGACGAATTTGAGTTGTTTTGTTTTTTACCACACACAACTACTTCTACACCGAGTCCTGCTGGGATACCTCTTTCACCTTTTTAGGTTTTGCCTGCACAGCACTTGTGCTGTGCTTGCAAAGTCTTTTGTATTAAAAAAAATCTTAAAAGGGGCTTAGATCCGACCCAATACCTACCTGAACTTATCATTTGTTCCTTCCAACAGCGCACAAATGTACTTGCTTCTCATTGGCCAGCACGTCTTCTGCTTTCACTTCCTACTCCTCCTGCTCTGTTCTTGCTGTCACATGGCGCTTGGACAAAGTACACCTTCCGGTCACTGGCTACTGGCCAGTGTCCTTCCCTTGGCTATTCATTTGCCAGGTACTGTTTTTTTAATCAATTCAAAACAACCACTCCATAGCAGTGCATGTATTTGTTGTCTTTCTGCATGTTAGCGCATTATAAAGTGCAAACACAACTGAAGGTATTGCAGTGCTTTACATGTGCACCACTTTAATTTCACAGGGACAACCATTCACAGTTTCTCCTCCGTCTCACTGCCTCCCCAGGATCCAGTGACTTTTCCCCTTGCTGCTTCTACATCCTCAATCCTGTGTACCTTCACTCGGTAGCCGAGGTCGATTGTATCCACATAATATGTCCCCCTTTAGGTATTAATTTATGCATGGAACGACCCCACCTGCTCCAGCGAACTCTCACGTGTTTTACTGTGGACTCTCTGTGTTTCAGGCAGCCTGGCCTCTTTTAAAGTGGTGCTTGTTTAAAAATCGTTTTTGCCGTGACTGTGTGAATTCCCTTGCTAGTTTGTGGCACCCCTCCCCCTTTCCCCCCCTCTTCCCCCCCCTCTTCCCCCCCCTCTTCCCCCCTTTTTTTCACCCCTATTCTTGGTAAAAAGGCTACATATATCTTTCAGAGTGTGGTTTTAGGAGACTGTTTTAATCTGTTTGTGTGATTTAAATTGTGCTTAAAAGCTGTCTGCCCCCCTGTATTTTTGCCTTCAAAAAAGCCCGATTTTTGAGTGTGCGCCCAGCACTATTGCAGTGTTTGTCTCTTAAACAATCTCCCCCTTACCTGGAAAGTAGACTCTGCTAGCTTGGAAGTGTGGATTCAGCCTGTCTGTATTCAAGGAGATACTGAATAGAGCAGCAGTTGCCTTCCCCCTGGCCACAGGGCAGGAGTTTAGTTAACTTGCTCCTTATATAGTTTCCTCGTGGTTGTTGCATATGCTGTTGTGATTGGTTGTTGGGAGATGGTGTTTCATTGGTTGCTAGCTCCAGGGATGCTGTTATGATTGGTGGATAGGGCTGGGATTCTGATTGGCTGTTGGTTCTAGGGCTGTGATTGGTGGATAGGGCTGGGATTCTGATTGGCTGTTGGTTCTAGGGTTGTGATTGGTGGATAGGGCTGGGATTCTGATTGGCTGTTGGTTCTAGGGCTGTGATTGGTGGATAGGGCTGGGATTCTGATTGGCTGTTGGTTCTAGGGCTGTGATTGGTGGATAGCGCTGGGATTCTGATTGGCTGTTGGTTCTAGGGCTGTGATTGGTGGATAGGGCTGGGATTCTGATTGGCTGTTGGTTCTAGGGCTGTGATTGGTGGATAGGGCTGGGATTCTGATTGGCTGTTGGTTCTAGGGTTGTGATTGGTGGATAGGGCTGGGATTCTGATTGGTTGTTGGTTTTAGGGCTGGGGCTGTGATTGGTGGTCAGGAATAGGGCTGTGACTGGTGAATAGGGCTGGGTCTTCCATTAGTTGGCTAAATCAGGGTTTAAAATAGGATTGGCGAGGGTTAGGACCAGCTTCTTATTGGCCGTTAGGGCTATAAAAGGCCAGGATTCAGGGCGTCTGAGCCCGGGCGTCGAGGCAAAGGGCAGAGAGGACAAGGGCAGCTGTCTGTTTGGGCCTGTTCGGGGCAGGTAGGGACTAGGGACTAGGGCCAGAAATGCTGCCCAATTCACATATGACCATGATTGGTGTCAACCCCTACACATCCCTCAACATGCAACCACATATTCTACAAGGGCATCCAAACCATGCATCACAAAATGACCACAGACATATTGCATTGCCCCACCACCCAACACAATACCCTACATACAACACATATACACATACCCCCCATAACTACTACAGTCAAACACCTTCATTCTCACAGCAAACACTACTCTGTCCCCTCCCACTAACACTACCTGCCACCACCCACACAATACAAAACTACAACATACAATTCTCTCAGTTTCAGTCTCCCAGATACACACTCTCTGCTCATACTAACCAAAAACACTATCCGCTGTTCGCTCCACACAGACCGCCTGTCTTCATAACAATGCCCAAACCCTGCCTTCAAACACATCATCTACAAACACTCTTCCCCTCTCTTCACCAATTACACACACCCATACAATCCCCACATTTCACTCCACCACACATATTACCCCTTCCAGTCATCTCAACTAATACTTATTTCCCTGACACACACCCATCACCTCTTACACACCTCATACATTAATCTCCAAAACACATCAACACCCCAACAAACACTCAAATTCCACTTAGCAGCACTAACTCACATACAAATCCCTCACCAAAAACAACTACACCAATTGCCACTCTCATTATTCCACAAAAACAATACCGACCACAAACATCAGCACATCAAAGCAACACAAACTTACATTACACTCATCATCATACCCACTCCCACCCCCAGGACTACACAAAGGATACAAATTCCATCCTATCTCCACCCCTACCCACCCACTCTTCACAAACACCTACCACAAGCACCCCATCCCAGCAACCTTCATTCCCTCGCCTCTCCTCCATTGCACAATTTAGAGCCTTACATCATGATCCACATGCTCCTCCACCACCCCTAACCCATACTCCATCCACACTAAACAAACGCAAACAAAATAAAAAACATGCCACTCATAGCAACCTCACATCCCCTTGTTTGTTACATAATAAAACTACCCTACAAAAAACACTACACTCCTCATGGCTCTCTCAGCCACCAAGTCCACCACCCACACACACAGACCCAACAAAATGCCTCCTCAACCTGCTGGAAGAGGAACACTATGTTGAAAAGCAAGACTATTGTGAGCCTCAAACAGTTATCACAACTAGCAACACTCCTGCTTCAAACTCACATTATACTACTTACCCTTCTACTAAACAAAACAACACTACCACTAACACACCTTATCTAAACTGCCAGCTCATAAATGCTCGATCACTCTCAAAAAACAAGCACCACATCTACGACCTGCTCACAGACACACAACCTGACTTACTATTCATTACGGAATCCTGGTTGGGAGATGACATGGCCCCAGTGTTGCACGAAGCCCTTCCTCCGGGCTATCAAACCATCACACAAAACCGTATAGGCAAGAGAGGAGGTGGACTAGCTATTATATTCAAACAGGCAATAAACCTCAGTAAAACAGACAACATCTCCATACAAGGTTGTGAAGCCCTCCTTACCAGATGCCACCCTACTCCAACTTCCTCCTGTAACTTTCTCCTCCTTTACAGACCTCCACCTAACAACTCCACTTTCCCAGATGCTTTTCTTGACACAGTCTCAAACCTTATTACACTATACTCCAATCTATGCATTCTTGGGGATCTAAACATTTGGTTTGACAAACCCAATATGCCCCCTCCAAAAGCTATCACCACTGGCCTACTCGCATTGAACCTACATCAGATTGTACACAATCCCACACACACCGCTGGTCACATCCTAGATGTCATTTTTGCTAAGCCTGAACTCGTTACTATTCATAGCATCACACCAACCACCTGGTCAGACCACCATCTGATAACTTTCCGACAGACAACTCCACAAATCAACACACCCCACAACCACTTACATACATACACCTATCGACCATGGAGCAAACTCAATTTGGATCACTTAGAAACACAACTAACAGCAAACACAGATCTAGATACAATTAATTCTGTACCAAAACTTTATGAGTGGCTACAGCAAACTTTTGATGTCCTAATCCACTCAGAAAAACTAAACATGACAAAAGAAAACCAACACCTTGGAGAAACACAGAACTTAAAAAGATAAAGCAACAAATCAGAAAGTTGCAGCGGACCTGGCTCAAAACAAACAACAGTCAAGACAAACTGCAGCTACACAAACTTAACAGGATATACAAATCATCAATCAAAAAAGCTAAAAAAAGATACTACTCAGACAGAATTCTAAATGCTCAATCTACAACCAAGGAATTTTATAAAATTCTCAATGAATTTCGAAAACCTACATGCATGGAAGGAAGTCATCCCACCACTCAAGATTTCACAAACAAATTGGCAACTCATTACACAACCAAGGCAGACACATTGGACTCCTTTTTAAAACAGAAGAAAACCATCAGCACCAACCCCTTTACTAAAATACCCTTTAAGAATAAACCATCCCAACCTCTACAGTCCTTCAAACAAATATCCCAGGATGAATTTATGGATTTGGTCAAAGCAAGCAGACCTTCTGGTTGCCCTTCTGACTCTTGCCCACCACAAATCTTCAAGAACATCCTGCTATCTACTTCTGCTGCCACACCTGTAAGAAGAATCATCAACAACTCTTTAACTTCAGGAACTTTTCCTACAGACCTGAAAAAGGCATACATACAACCATTATTAAAGAAAACAAACCTAGACCCGCAAGACCCCAACAACTACAGACCTATCACAAATGGACCTTTCCTGGGCAAATTGATAGAAAGAGCAGTATTCGCCCAGATGTCACAATTCATTGAAGACAATTCTATACTTTCAGGCTTCCAAACTGGATTCCGCCCAGGAAGAAGCACTGAATCGGCACTCATGGCAATCTGGGACGATCTTAAAAACACAGTCGACCGAAATGGAGTTGCTGCACTACTTCTCTTGGACCTCTCAGCTGCCTTTGATACGGTTAACCATGACACCCTAACTCAAAGACTCCACGAAGCCGGCATACAAGGGATTTCTCTCGACTGGATTACTTCCTATCTCCAAAAAAGAGAGAATATCATCCACTCACCCCCGTTCTCATCCGAACCCTACCTCACAAAAACAGGGGTCCCCCAAGGGTCAATCATATCACCTTTGCTTTTTAACATCTACATGATATCTTTACCAGAACTGATTAATGATTTCCATCTCACATGCTACAACTATGCAGATGACACACAAATACTACTTCAATTAGAAGACCCCAAAAACATTGAAAACTCACAAATCTTCAGTTGCCTCAGAGACGTTGATCAGTGGATGACCTGGAGCCATCTCAAACTAAATACCTCCAAAACAGAAATACTCATATGTGGTGACTGGAAAAATTATGACCCTCTGTGCGTCTGGCCTGACGATCTCGGACCACCTCCTCAATTATCCAAGGAAGTTAAAAACCTAGGAATCACCATGGATTCCAAGCTAACTATGAATGCCCAAGTAGACAAATTAGCACGCACAAGCTTCATCACCTTAAAGACTTTACAACGCATCTTCCCCCACCTCGGATTTCCACACAAGGTGCAAGCTACTATCTCGCTTGTATTATCCAAACTGGATTATGCCAATAGCCTCTACCATGGATCATCTCTATCTGTTATGAAAAAACTACAACGTATCCAGAATTCCGCAGCCAGGCTACTACTACATATAAAGCCGCAAGCCCACATCTCCCCTGCCTTGAGAGCACTACACTGGTTACCCGTTGCCAGAAGATGCACTTTCAAGCTGCTTTGTATCACCCACAAAGCTATACATGGAACAGGACCGCTTTTTATCAGAAAGAAAATTACCAAATACATCCAACAAAGAACCCTCCGCTCAAGACTGGCACCCCGCCTTAGAACACCACCATACAAGAAAAAGACTGTAGGTGGTACATCCTTCTCCATCCAAGCAGCCAAACTATGGAATTCATTACCCCCAACTATAAGAGCCACAGATAACTTTCTTGTTTTCAGAAAACTACTCAAGAGTTGGCTCTTTCCTTCATAACCACCTTTTTCAAACAACTATGAACTGCATATGCCTATGTGGATAAATATTTTTTTCAGATTATATGTATATTTCTATTTATTTATAGTTTCTTTGGAAAATATGTATTGCTACTGTCATAACAATAAAATACACACACACTCTTTTAAACCTGTCTGACTAAGTATTTTTTACCCATGATTCTAATTATGTATTGTATGTGCATATGTGTGTGTATTCATGTGTGTGTGTGTGTGTATAAATTATATATATATATATATATATATATATATATATATATATATATATATATATATATATGTGTGTATGTATGTGTATATGTTGTTTCTGTGCTTGGCATGTTTGTGGATCATTGCATGGCTCCTGGTTTTTGGGTTGTTATACTAGATATCTATGAATTTCTGCTCTCATTTTATCACACTTATCTACTCATCACTCTTATGTCATGTCTCTATCAAACTATCCTCCATTCTCACTCTGACTCATCCCAAATCCCTTCGACCACTTTCATCTCCTAAATATCTCTGCCTAAGCTCTTTCCTCCACCTCCACATCTAACTCACCAAACCTCACTCTACCTCTGTGACCTCCCACACAACCCTACTAAATTCTCCTGCATTCATCTCACCCTGCTACTATGCTCTCCCTAACCCTTCCACATACTCTTCCCCCTCCGCCCCCCTTTATTCATCCCAAGCCTTTGGGTTGAGTAAATGAAGGATATACTCTCAATTAACACTTCTGGATTTCTTTCCTCCTCCACCCCTACATTACTCCAGTCAATCTAACTAACAAACTCTCATATCCGCGGCTCAAATTAACTCATGATAATACTAAAACTGTACTCATTATTAAATGATACTAATCCATCACTAATTCTTGTTGGGTTCCGGAGTAGCGTGCTACTCATCGAAAAGCGCTTCGACGCCTCGTCAGGGGTAGTAAGCGCTATATAAATACAATTACAATACAATAAAATACAATATCCTTTTTACCATTCTGGGACTTAGGGGGTTATTACAACTTTGGAGGAGGTGTTAATCTGTCCCAAAAGTGACGGTAAAGTGACGGATATACCACCAGCCGTATTACGAGTCCATTATATCCTATGGAACTCGTAATACGGCTGGTGGTATATCCGTCACTTTTGGGACGGATTAACACCTCCTCCAAAGTTGTAATAACCCCCTAAATGTTTTATTTATTGAATGTATCATATGTAGAGCTACCTCGACTCAAAGGTAATGGAGTGCTTTACAGAAGCACCTACAACATGGCTTACAGTTTAAATAAGAAAGCGATACGATGTGGCCAGTGTTGACGAGTCATGGGGCCTTTTTAAAAAACTTTTATGCCATAGCAGCTTGCGCTGCATTTTAACATGTTTTTAAAGACAAAAGTGATCCTCTGTAATGTAAGTGGTGCTCATGTAAAGCACTCCAATGCCTTTGAGTCGAGTTTGCACAGTATAAAAGCGCTCCGAAAATTAATTAAATAAAAAATATGTTACAGTGCTATGTAGCGTATTTTATTTAATTAATCTGTGGGGCGCTTTTATATAGCGCAAACTCGATCTAAATATATTGTATTGTTTTACATGAGCACCACTTACATTACGCAGGAACACTTTCATTTCTCAAAACATGTTACACAGCAGCACAAGTTGCTGTGACTTAAAATTAAAAAAAAGCCCTATGACGCAGTCACCGCTGGCCACGTCATAGTGTTTTTTTATTGACACTTTAAGCCATGTTGTACACCAGCTTGAACTGCTGTGTAAAATGTCTAACTAAACATTGACAAAACCAATAGACTTTGCAAAGGCGAAACCTATTTGCTTTGCCAATATTAGTTCTGGTAACAATTGTTTGAGGCCCCAGCTGAATAGCATTGACAGTCTGATCTCTCACCTCAGTTCCCTAGTTGTAACTAGGCTGTGATAACTGGATTGTGGGGGTTTAGAAGAGGTTGGGCACTTTGTTATTCAAAGGAGCAGAAAGACACAATGGGGCATATTTAAAAGCCCCAAGTGCCACCAGAGTGTCACTTTTAGTGACGCTTCAGTGGCGCTATGCACTGCACCGTATTTACAATGTGGTGTTAGGCCACATTTTGTGGCTTAACACCACCTTGCAATTACTGCTCCTTCACACGCCTCAGCACTTTGCTTGGAAGGGGCATGCAATGGGCGTGCCACAGCAACACCCATTGCATTTTGCCGCTGCCCCAGAGTGACAAGTTTTCTAAACCAGAGGCAGCGCCAAAATCTAAAATCTAACGCCACCCCTGGGTACAATGTGGAGAAATGTTTTCATTTCTCCCCGTTTTTTGCTCTTTCTATGTGTGCTACATTCTGCAGCACACATAGAAAGAGCAAATCACCATTTAAGATTGTTTTTTTGCAGGAATGTGTACCTTCCTGCACAAAAACACCCCCCCCCAACTCAGCCATCCTTGCACAATGTTGCAAGGGTTGCTGCGTTGGCGCATAGCAGCAAATTCAGCGCTGGCGCAGGGGGAAACACAGGGGTGCGCTGTATTCTATGAAATATGGCACATCCCTGCGTTGTAAAAATGACAGTGCGCGACGCTGCCAAATGTGGCGCAGAGATGTGCACCGCCATTTTCCCTTAAATCTGTCCCACTGTTTCAAATGTGTGACATTGGACATGGCAAAGGATACATTGTAGCCTCTCTGCACATCTGAGCGAAAGGCAAAATGATAGATCAAGAAGTGGCTGCAGCGATGCAGGCTAGGGAGGGACCTACAGTTCCATGGCAGTCCAGATGAGATGATCAGCTGGATCTGCTTTCTGCATAGCAAGAGGAAGGGACTCTAATAAAGGGAACACAGGATCCTTTGACCAAGGCTGCAGTCATTCCAGTTCCCAAGTCGGAGGGGAAACAATATTGCTTTTCCATTCTTTTTGTAGTTAAGAGACTATCAGGGGAGTACTCACCTAAACTAGATTTAAAAAGAGTCATTTCTTTTGTACCTCATATTTTCTTCAAGCAGGTAACTCTTTAGTCGATCTACTATCAGTCACCTCTGAGGACTTTCTTTAATATCTTGCCTGCATGTGCCAGTGCACCTAGAGACTCAGAAGTTTCTGCATTGTTACCCGTAGGGCAGCACAACCAGGTCTGAATATTGTCTACCTTTCACCATCCCTCTCTCTCACATCCCCCTTCCCCGTCCAGACTTTACAGCAAGCAAGAGGAAACGACCACCAGAAGAAACGTAGGTATAGGGTTTGAAGCTCACTTGTCTAGCTGGTTTGTTTAAGCACTAATACCATCAGATTTTCTGAAGACACTCTAGCAAGCAGTGAATGTCTGAAGTCCTTCCCTACACAGCAGCAGGGATCAAATCATCAAAAATAACAAAAACATCACATGAATAGTCTGTTTCCACACGTAAAAGAATTACCTGTCTATTGGATCAGACAAGGTATCGTCCTAAAGACTCTAAAACATTGAACCATAATTCCATTGTTGAGAAACCTACAGCTGACACCAAACACCATGCCTACCACTGCATTCACATTTCCTTTAAAATACTAATTACATGCAAAAACGCAGTTACTTTATGGAGTTCCAGAAACCTTTCTATGACAACAAGCTAGAGTTCATACTTGACGTGTTGAGATGGAAATTTGGGAGAGAGGCTCAGATGCTCTGTAGCACATCCGTCCTAACACTATGGGATTTGTGCAGGAAGCTAGAATCAATGGGAGGAAAGGGCCTGCCCTAATAGATGCTGGAGCCTTTTGCACCATGGTTAAGAGGAAGTACCTTAAACCTGAGGAGATACTCCCTCGAACCTAGGATACAGGATTGGTAGCCAGTGAAAAGGGAATAGAGTATCTGCTTGTCAAGGTTTAGCTCAATGGCAAGGTAGCCATGATTAATGTCAGGATAAGAAAAAAAGCAAGGAACTGGGTGTCTTTTGGGCACTGATTTGAGTGCCCCTGGATTGGAGCCTGGGCCAGAATGTCTAGGACAACATTAACTGTGTTGATCAGAGCAAGTGCTGTACCCCAGTCTCAAAGTGAGGCTGGGATCATCTCTGATTTGCAGAGACCAGGACAAGGTAGTTTGCAGGAGAAGGCAGACTCCGGGAAGTTTCATCTTGTGTGACATGAGAGAGATGTGGGAGCAGGCTGGTGTGACATAGTACTTCTCCATGGCATACCACCTACAAACCAATGGTTTATTGGAGCAGTTTAACAAAACACTGATGAGCTTGATGGGAACTCCTTAGGAGGCAGTTGGATCTTCTCCTACCACGCCTCTTGTTTGCCTACCAAGATTCCACACAAGTGAATGGGGTTCAATCCTTTTGAACTTCTGTATGGACATCCAGTGTGAGGTCCACTTGCCTTATGTAGAAAGCTGGGCCTTTATATAGTGGTACAAAATGAGGTACACTGTGCAAATATTCCAAGCAATCCCCATTGGTATCACAGAGGTACAAATGTCATCCCAAATGCTCTCTTTTTGGGTAGTATGGTTGAGCAGTTAGGCATATCAGAGGGTAGTGCTAAGCATGTAGCACACACACTCATGCAGTAAGTGAGACACACACTCAAACAAGAAACCCAACACCAACTTATAGAAATAACAAATACTTTTATATAAATTTAGATACCAAGATCATCGGAATCAGGTCAGTACTTTTCGAGTTATGAATTTTTATAGTTTTCAAAAGAAGACACTTTTTTCGGGAGGCTGCAATGCAATCCTATGGAGGAAAAGAAAGACCTCAATACAGGTATAGTACAATGACCTACGGGTGCAAGCTCCTGGACCTAAGGAGCTATTAGGGCAAGGTCCAAGGCCACACCAACAGGTTACCTCGGAGAGCTCTGGTGCATCCAGGTGCAGAGGTGTGTTACAGCGTCGGGTGTCACATTCAAGTCTATGGGGAACGGTCTGGTTACAAAGTCACTTGCAGGGATGGACTGAAAGTACAGTCCAGGTAAGACACAGTGGGTCTCGACTTTTGAGGGCCTCAGGCACGTATGGACACCGTCAGTCACTCCTCCTTGGGGTGTAGAGCGCGGGTGCAGGGGTGTATCCTGGTGTTGGGTCCAACACTGGATTTCCTCAAGGTTGCAGGGGGGCCAGCAGAAAACCTCTGCAGGTGTCGACTGGGGGTCCAGTCCGACCCAGTCAACAAGTGGCTCACTTTCATACGGGCTAGGTGGCTCAGTGCAGTGATGATGTCTGGTGGGTCCCGGTCCTCTCAGTTCTTTCTTGGGTGCCTGCAGATGCTGGGGAGCAGCTCCTCCACTCCAAGGTAGTTCTTCTTGGCAATTTGCAGAGTGCTGGCAGCTATCCCAGTTTCTTGGATGCAGCAGGACTGGTCAGTTTCTCCTCGAGGGCCGTATGCAGCAGGGAGGGTGGCAGGGATGGCGCTAAGTCTTTTGTGCTCCTCAGTTCTTGGGTTCAGCAGGCATCTCGTCCACTTCTCCTTTGGTGTCCAGTGAAGAGCTGAGGGAAGTGAAGGGTAGTAGCCAATGTGCTATTTACCTTTGGGGTTACTACACCCTCTAGATGACAACTTTCTCGGTAGGGAGTGGGCATCACCCTGTCCAGGGGTCCTAAAATCCACCACATGCAAGATGGTGGAATTTCCTAAGTTGTGTCCACTTCAGGCTGACCACCCCGGGGTGTTACCAGTCTGGAAGTGTGACACACCTCCTGCATAGCTAAGTTTCTCACCTGTCCAGGTGCCAGGTGGGCCCTGGGGTAGGGGAGCTAGCATCTTTCTCTGAGGAAGGCCAGACCTGCATACCAAAGGCAGTGAGCTTCTTTGAAGCTTCTGCCTTGGAATACCAGCCATCCTGTTTGGAGAAGTGGGTAACACCCCAGTCCAGAAAGGCTTTTGTTTCTGACCTCTTGTGAGCAGAGGCTCTCCTCCTGGGTGTTCAGATTCTCATATGTTGGTGGCAGGTTGGCCAGAACCGGTCAGTGAGCTCACCGTCAATTGGTAGGTTTTTCAGGGGGCACCTCTAAGGTGCCCTCTGGGTGCATGTACTAATAAATTAATCACTAAAATCAGTGAGGGTTTATTAATATGAGATGTTTGATATCAAACATCCCTAGTTTCAGAGAAGCCGCCATGTAGCTGGGAAACCCGTAGTGACCAGTGTCCAGCACATGTATTTAAAAAATGGGTTCCCTGTACACTTACTCTGTCTAATAATCAGCAAAGACATTGTAGGGGCATATTTGCTCATGCATATATGCCCTCACTTGTAATATAATACACCGTGCCTTAGCACTGAAGGCCTACTGTAGGGGTGACTTACAGATATTGCAAGCAGTGTTTTAGGGGACATGACACACAAATTAGTGCCACGTTGTGTTTTTAATTTTGGGACCACCTTGTCACTCAGCCTGCGATGGCAGTCTGCATAAGGTGGGTGCTGGGTTCCTCAGAGTGGCACAAGTTGTGCTGCAGTCTGGAGGGCCCCTTCTCAGTACCCATGCCCTAGGTACCAAGGGTACCATTTACTAGGGACTTACAGGGGGCTGAAGGGCCTGGTAACTTGGGGATCAAGTGGTCAGGTGTCTTGTTTTATGGAAGGAACACTGACACTGGGAACCTAGTTAGCAGAAAGCCAGTGCACTTCAGCTGAAGTTGCATCTAAAAACCAGGCAAAAAGTGCAGGAGTACTGCAACCAGAAGCAAGCTCCCCGCACCTTAGCAAGAGAGGGGTAGGAAGAAACCTCAGAAACTCCACACATGAGTCAGGCAAAGGAAAACCTTCAGGCCAGCCAAGCGCTGATGAAAGAATGGTACGACCACAAAGGTATGCTGACTGGGCATCAAGAAGGTCAGGCGGTGTTGATGCTGATGCCTATTTGTCCTAGAACCTTGAAGGACAAATGGTGTGGGCCATACAAGGTAGTTCAGAAAGTGTCTGAGGTAAACTACTTTGTGGACACAGGTGCCACAGTGGAACCCAAGAGGGTGTTCCATGTGAACAGGCTGAAGCCTTACCTCTACAGAGACTACACAGGGAATGTCATGGCTGTGGCAGAGGAAGCTGAGGAAGACAGTGAGCCTCTTCCTGACTTGCTGCATAGTGATATGAAGGATGGCACTGTGGTAGGGGGAACAGTTAGCCCCTGAGTTAACAACTGAGCAGCAGAGAGAGTATAGAAAGGTGTTGAGACGGTTTACCAACCTCTTCTTACTGACTCCAAGGTTGACACTGGTCTGTATGCATGACATAGACCAAGGTGGCAGTCTGCCAGTAAAGGGCAGGATGTACAGAATGTCTGACTGGGGTCAAGGAAGCATTAAGGCAAAAGTTGCCAAAATGTTGGACCTGGGAGTCATTGAGAGATCTTGTGGTCCTTGGTCTAGTCCTGTGGTTCTAGTACCAAAACAAGGGTCTACTAACTTGCGGGTCGGTGTGGGCTACCGAGCTCCAATGAGGTAACCAAAACTGATGCCCAGCCAATCCCCTGGACAGCTGAGCCAGTGGTTATTGACAGATCGCATTGGCATGACATGCAAAGAAGAATGCATATTCTATGGCAGAAGGACTATATCAGTTTGAGGTGATCACCTTTGGGTTGAAAAATGCTCCTGCCACTTTTCATTTAATGGTGAGCCATGTTTTCTCATGGTTGGACGAGTTCTGTCTGTCCTGTTTGGCTGACATTGTGGAATTCAGCAATTTATGGAAAGACCGCCTGAGGCACCTAGACCTGGAGCTGGCTTGGATACAGGAGGAGAGACTGACCATCAAAGCAATTAGGTGTAAGGTGGGGCACTTCTCTATAGTCTACCTTACACATGAAGTGGGGAATGGGAGAATTCACCCATTGGATGCAAAATCAGTTTGTGATGGAGTGGTAGGTACCTACTACCCAGAGTGAAGTGAGGGCCTTTTTAGGGCTTACTGGGTACTACAGAACCTTGGTGGTGAACTAAGGAAGTATAGTTGCCCCTCTGACTGCTTTGATCTCTAGGAAGCAGCACAGGAAGGTGACGGACTGTAGAGTGTGAAAAGGTATTTAAGGCCTGAAGAAGACACTATGCACTGCACCAGTACTGAAAGCGCCTTACTACAGTCAGCCTTTCATTGTACAGATGGATGCCTCTGACAAGGGAGTTGAGGCGGTATTAGCTCAACTGGATAGTAAGGGTAGAGAGTGTCTGATAGCCTTTATAATATGAGATTACTATCCAGAGAGCAAAACCAGGCTGCTATTGAGAAGGAGTGCTTTGCTGTAGTGTGGGCCTTGCGTACGTTCTGCCCTTATTTGTTTGGCATTAACATTGTGGTACAGACAGATCATAAGCCACTGAAATGGTTGATGGCTATGAAGAGAGAGCATCCCAAGTTGTTGAGATGGTTCTTTTCTTTGCAAGGGTTAGACTTTGTTGTGGAGCACAGAGCTGGATTGAGCCAAGGGAATGCTGACTGACCTTCCAGCTGGATTTACCAATCTGACCACCCAACCTCCCAAGATTAGGAGATTGTTTGGGGTGTTCTGATTTGGGAGGGGCTTCTGTTGGGACGTAAAATGTCCTCTGCATGCTAAGAGATGTGTACACCTGCCTGAGTGCCCAACTGTACTGTTGTCTGGATCCCTAATGCTAATATTTTATAATAGGTAAACGAGGATTATGCATGTGCTCCATGACATAGCCCTCTCTCACAGATTGCCACCTGCTGGACCAAGATGGGGGCCCAAAGCACTGCCCTCATAGTGGAGGAAGGCTTCTTTCTTCACCAGGAGCTAAGCAGCACAAGCACATGGTGGCATACCGTATAGTGATCAGTATTAGTGAACAGAACGGTTTTATCCTCTGTCACTGGAGTGAGGCCTACAGACTCACTCCCCTTTTTAGAAGTTCTTCTGATGTGTGCTTAACTCACCCCTGGTCTACATCAGGTAGCTCTGGAAGGACATGCATGATGGAAACATGCTGAGTGCATGGGTGCTTGCAAGATGTACACTGCAAAAGGGTGAATTGTGGTACAGTACATGCATTGTATATGTGTGTATGATGGCAGTATATGTTTTAAAATAACATCATCTGGTACAATACAGAAAGGCTGCAGTCCTGACCAGTCTATGGAGACTGAATGCATTTCCTGCATGTAGCTATGCTCTGGTGGCATAATAAAGAGGATAACAGTGCTGTACAGTAAGTGTGCTGTGGATGTACACTGAGTGCAAGTTTGCCTGGAGGACCTTGGGCTCAGCTTTGGGATGCCCAGGCCTGTCTTTTGAAAAACATGAGGAGTGTTTGAATCCCCCCAGACAGATTTGTGTATTGCTGCATTCCTGTAAGCTAGGAGGGACATGCACTGGAGAATGGGAACATTCCCATGTTTGCCCCAACATCATGGCTCAGAAACTACACTGAGTGACATAATGGAAACACTTTTTCATGTCTTGATCAACTAGAATGCGGATCTTTCTTTACCTGTTATTGACTTATGACACAGCGGACCTAGAAACACTTCTGTCATAATTAGAAAAACTGAAAAATGTGGTCAGCCCTATGAATGGGTCCATGCCTTCCTAACAGACTGGTGTCAAGGAGCTAAGATTGGTAATGCCACATCGTTAATCAAGATGGTGAAATGAGGAGTTTCCCAGGGCTCCACATCACTACTAGTTTTACATATTCACAAGGCTCTTGGTAGATGTGTGTACAAAGTATCAACTGCAGTCCCAAATCTACCGCAATGACAGACAAACACTCCTCGCTTGAGAAAAAACTCATGAACTATGATACATGATCTCAAACTACCTAAACCATGTCTATCCCTGGATGAGAGAATGAGTAATGCATTAAGGGTTCCAAGATAGATTTTTTTTTTTGGTAGAAAGTATTGATTTTTTTAAATGTCAGATGTACCTGGATCAGTACAGAAAATGAGACAAACTTTAATTATTTCAGGAAAACGGAATGGTAAGAAATAGAATTCAGTCTCAACTGTGTCCAATACTGAAAACATTGGAAAAAACTAAAAACACTGCAAACACACTGTACGTACGTTGTGTGTCCCAGTCAGTGAACAATTTGCAATAATCACATGTAGTTGCTAGCCCCAGTGGTAATCCTCCTCCATGGGAATTAACAGGGACCGTCTCAAGGACTTATCTAATATATAATCAGCAGTATGCTTGCATCAAACTGGATAGAAGCAGTAGGTTGAATAAGAACAGATTTTCTTTCTTAGATTTCATTCTAGCCTGGCACTAGGGATTCGCCCCAATCAACCACACCAAGACTGACCAAGCTTTGGTTACTGGATCCATCTACTAAATAGATGTGCAGCTCAAAGACCTCAACGGGTCTTAAGTTGAATAGCTGGATCTAGGTCAACATCATCTGTGTAGGATGAGCATTGGCCATTACTGACTTTGGTGTCATAGAGATGGTATCTAATGAATGTCAAGTTAGTGTAAGAGCCAAGCCATCAGGGTGTAATAAAGTTTCATTTCAGGGGTATGACAGCGTGCACAGTCAGCTGGGGACCACTTCCCTGACCTATCAGGCCTGTGTGCACATAGTAATGTGTTAATTTGAGCCATAAGTAGGAGATGCCAGAAACAGAACTGGTCACAGGCCATTGGTTCCATTCAGTGTAATCTGTAACACTGGTCTGTCCATATACATAAAAAGTGTGATGCAGAAAGATGGTGGGGGAATTATTTATTGAGCTAAGAGTTGGGTTTGTGGTCCACATGTGTATTTCAGTGAGTGGTGCAGATAACACACTAATGTCCATTGTTGGAGCTGTAAGAAAGGGGCTCCAAATGTGGTACAAAATATCTAATTAGTCTTTAAATATATACACACTGCACTCACAATTGGCTTCCGGTTAAAGTTCTAACTGTATGTCATTTAGAGGAAGTAAGGTATCTAATGCCAGTGTCGTAAGGTGCAGATATTTGCTGCTGCCAGTTAGGTAGCAGCACCTTATGCTGAAGGCAGATGTAGGAAGAGGAGTTGTAAGTATTCTGTGATAATCTATTCTATACCAGTGTCCAGAATGGTTGTATAGTCAGACATTTGCCTAGGACATGTGTCATATATATCACAATCTCTTTGGCCACACCTCCAGCTTGGGGGGGTGAAGGTTTTTTTGGGATTCAGGAATGTGTGCAGTTCAGCAGTGGAGAGGTGTTTTAGGGGTGAAGTATGGGTGGAGTTGAGTGGTGGTGATAGGTTTTTAGGGTACACAAATAGGTGCAGTTAAGGGGAGGCAAGTTGTTTGAGGGATAAGGGATAGGTGGAGTTTATGGACAGAAAGCCTTTTAGGGCTTAGGAATGGGTGGAGTGTAGGGTGGTGAGGGATTTTAAGGGTTCAGGGATGGGTGGAGTTTAGCTATAGCAAGGGTTTTTAGGGGTTAGGGATGAGAGGTGTTTAGAGGTGGTGATGGATTTTAAGGGTTCAGGGACAGTGTGGGGGTTATGCATAGAAAGGGTTTTATGGGTTCAGGGATGGTTGGATTTTAGGAGTAGAAAGGGATTTTAGGGTACCAAGAAAGGTGGTGTCTAGGGGTCAGTAATGGATGTTGATTAGGTGTGGTGAGAGGTTTTTAGGGTTCAGGGGATGAGTGAAGTTTAGGGGTCAGGGATGCGTGTAGTTGAGGTTCAGTGATGAGTGTTAGAGGCCACGGGTGGATGGTGTTTAGGAATTATGAGGAGGTCAGGGATGGATGGTGTTATGGGTGGTGTGGGATCAGTGAATTAAAAGCATACAAGACATTTGTTTGAAAAATGTAAAAGATATACATCCAAAATAATGCCCCCGAGGTAAATACCTCTGACAAAAATGTTTCTGAAAGTTAGACTTGCAACTATTGCTTACACCAGTGGTTCCCAACCTTTTGACTTCTGTGGACCCCCACTTTATCATTACTGAAACCCGGGGACCCCCATTGAATCATAATTGGAATACGAGGACACCGCTGAGTCATTACTGAAAGTTGGGGACCTAATCTGTTAATATGCTTGGTGCAAGAAATGTCCCACATCAAGTTGTTGGATGCAGGCTGTTTGCGTCACTGGATTCTGCCAACAAGCCTTGGTTCAAGCAAATACCCGGTTGCGTCAAAGAGGAGCTGCCTGGACCCAGGAGAGACCTGGGGAGCTCAACTCAGACTGAGGAGACAGAGAGGGCTCTCAGCACTTCAGAGAGTCCTCAGACGCCAGGCAGCACTCACAGGAGTCCCAGAACATGGGGACGAAGAAGAGGCAAAGTGCGGTTGTCACAGCACTACACTAGAGGGTCCCAGGCCGCCGAAGAACAACTCAGGGAGCTGTGCATCCCAGGATGGAGTGCAGGGGACCTGGGCTACGATGTGCACAAAAAACGTTTGGAAGACGTGCACAGAAGCCCAAAGAGCTGCAGAAGACGCAGTGCACAGGGGTACTTTCGCAGCACTGGGAGGCAAGCTCTTACCTCCACCAAATCTGGACAGCTGGACCTTTGGACAGTCTGGGTCACTTCGGTCCACCACCTGTGTTCCAGGGATCACACTCGTCGACAGGAGAGGAGTCACAGAGTACCGGTTGTCGTCACAGAGAGGTGCCTGCTGAAGCAGGGAAGTGACTCCGTCACTCCACGAGAGATTCCTTTGGTTCTTTTGGTGCAGGGTGAAGGCAAGCAGTCCTCAGAGCATGAACACCTTGGAAACTTGTAATTGCTGACTGGATCTGAAGATGCATGTCACAGGAGTCTTCCTGAATACTTTGTTGCAGTTACAGCGGTTCCTGGAGCAGTCTGCGGTTGATCCGATGGTCAGAAGCTGAAGCAGAGGATGCAGAGGAGTCCTGGAGGAATCTTGCAAACCGAATCTGAGGAAAGACCTAAGAATTCTACAACCTTGGACGGGGTTAACACTGATTTGTCTACGTTGATAAGAAATCCTAGATCTTGCAGGAGTTGGACTGTCAATGCAAGGTGTAGGAGGACTGACTCTTCTGACTGAGCCATGATCAGAATATCGTCTAAATAGATAATGAGACGAACGCCCCTTTCTCTGAGTAGTTGAACTACTGGTCTTAACAGTTTGGTGAAACACCAAGGGGCGGAAGAAAGACCAAAGGGAAGGACGGAGAATTCGTACCAAGTCTCCCGCCAATGGAATTGGAGGAACCGTCTGTGAGGCTCGAAGATGGGAACCGAAAGATAAGCGTCCTTTAGGTCTAACTGAACCAGGAAATCCCCCTCATACAGAAGGTCTCTTAAGAGATGTATGCCTTCCATTTTGAAATGTCGGTAGACCACCCAGGAATTGAATTCCCTCAGGTTGAAGACTAACCGAGAGCCACCTCCTTTTTTCTGAACCAGGAAGATCGAACTTACAAACCCTTTTGGGTGTGGCTCGGAACGGCAAATGGTGCGTTTTTGGACTAATCAGGCAATTTCGACATCTATGAAATGACCGTCTGTTTGGGAAAAAACGAGGGGACGAGGAAAATTTGCCTGATGAGGCGGGGCATAAAACTCTATCTTGTAACCTTGAACAGTCTGAAGAATCCACGGATCTTGAGATATCCATTCCCATGCTCTTAAGTGATCTTTCAATCTCCCTCCCAAGAAAACCTCTGAAAAGAGAATAATTCTCACCTGTGGAGGGCCCTTCGACGGAGTTGGCGCCGCCTCTGTTACGGTAACCGCGGCCTCTGCGGGCTCGGGAGGGATAGAAACCCGACCTGGAATAGTATCCTTGTTGGTTGTAACTGCCTGAGGCCTGATTGAAGCCACTGCCCGGCGCTCGGCCTCTAAAGCGTCCGGCCCTGGTAAAAAGGCCCCTATTAAACATTTTCCTCATGGAGGATTGAGCTTTATCCAAGGCGGAAAAGGTGGCAACATATTTCCCCAGGTCTTTCACAAATTTGTCACTGAAAAGTAATCCATTCGCTGCTGGGCTTGTGTCGTTGGGGGCCAAATCTACCAATTTCGGATCAATGCTCATGAGAAAGGAGCGTCTGCGCTCCGTAGACATGGCGCAGTTCGCATTTCCCAATAGACAGAGCTCGTTGAGCCCATTCTAAAATTGTCTGAGGATCAAGAGAAGATTCAGACTCCTTGGCTTGGACAGCCAAGTCAAGGATTTTCGTGATGGGGCCAGAAATATCAAGAAGCCTGTCCTGACAATTCTTCCAGGCACGACCCAGACCATTCTTAGGATCTTTTGAATTTTTTTGCATAAAAGTCGCTATGTTTGGATCAAGGTCTGGAGTCTCTGTTACCTTGCCCTGGAGTGAGGGGCGGGGGCATTCCGAACGTAGGGTATTCCTAACTTCCCGGTCAAACCCTTTTAGGATATGATCTTGTACATATTGAGCCTCCTACTACACATGGAAGCCATTCAGTGGACCTTGGGTGGATTATATTTTCCGGATCAAAGGAAGGGTTGCGATAGGAGGAACTACGCTCTTGCATGTTATGAGATTTGCGTTTGCGCTTTCCTGATGGTTTGGGGTCTTCTTGATCCTGATCTGAAGCAGAGGACTGAGCAGAGGAAGAAAGGCCGTCTGGCTTAGCAGAGGTTTCTCTGCTACCTTCTGACGTGTCTAGTGACGAATAAACATCATAGCTGTGATCTTGCATCACTGAGGCGGCCATATTTGCTAGTATGTCAGCTGACAATAATGGTCTCTTTAAGGCTCCCTGGGACAAAGCCAGATCAGGTAGTTGGTCGGGTTGCGAACCAGCTTCTAATAGAGGGCGACCCCTCAGTTCACGCTGCCCAAATCGTCTTAAGGGCTGAGCAAAGGGCTTTAGCGCATTAATAAGAGCCTGGTTTACAGAGTCCTGGACATGGTAGCCCAGGGCTTCCACTAGTCTTTCCTCCATATGGTCATCAGTAAAATCAGGTTGGTCCTAATAGAAATCATCCTCTCCGGCGTAGTACGCCCTGTCAACAGAGGAAATGGAGGAGATCACGGGGGAATTGTATTTCCCAGCAGGAAATTGGTCAATATGCAATTGACTTATATATAATTTTATAAATGTTTATAATATTAGCACAGCAACTGTTTAGATGTGGAGGGAGCTCCTGCCTATCTCATCCGCAAAGCTTTCGACGTAAAAATCGCCCTGTTGGGTGTTCAAAGGCTCAAGAAATTCATCCGGGAGGAGAAACAAGCTAAAAATAGCTTTTCTCCGGCTCCCGATGCGCAGCACACACCTCGTTCTCTTTGAATCGGAAGGAACGAGGAGTGCGCATGCGCACGCATGAAAATGAAAAGAGGACTTGTCCTCCAGCGCGTGCCGCGGTCTAGGAGTCGGAACGACTCCTAAGCTAGACGTGAACGCGCCCCCCCCGGCAAATGCCGAGCCCTTCAACTTGTCGAAAGGGCGAGAAATCAATTAAAGAAAGGGCACGCCGTCAGAAAATGCACCGTTGCGCGCTTAGATCCCGCTCCCGCTCCACGCTGTGCCGGCATTTAATAAAAGCAAATAATATGAATGATTGAAGTGCAGAAGGAAAGGAATACACTTATCTCTTGGCTGCAGCAGCAAAGAAAGAGAAAGGACTATGCTGCCAGAGCCAGTTACATGGACAGGTTACTTGTGATTGGTGGACACGAACTACTGTGTTTATGGGAAATATAGTTCTTTTGTTTTGTTGAATTTCATTGGCTGCTGAGTTTTGCAGTAAAGAGAGAGAAAAGCATAATCCGAAGCTTCCAGTCCTGACATAGAATCGACAAACGCAAACCCACCTTCTCACGACAGATAACCCGTGTGCATAAACCTCCTTTTCACATAACCTCTAAAAACAGGCACATTTGAATTGCTTTCCCAATGTCTAGAAAGAGCAGGCAATGAAAACAAGCATTTTCAATGCAACAGGTCTCGCATTTGATCGAGTTGGAGCTATTAGCGTTGTAAACTCCTAACTGGACTTTTCTTGCAACACAAATTAAAAGAAAAAAAAGGCAGCGCGATCGCACTATGTAAAATGCAGCGCGATTGTGCAGAAATTGTACATGGAAAAGCCTAGCTCAATCGCGCTATGTAAACCCCAGCACGATCACGCTGCATGGAAAATAAACAGATAAAGTAGTCCGGAAACCATACTGAAAACATCGAGCCTCATATGGTTGTAATAGTTTACCAGTGCTGTGTAGGTGGGCTAAACACCGGAAAAGGTATGACGTATGCATGCCTTTCACAAATGAAAGCAAGCAGATTTTAAAAGGCAAGCCCACGAACCAATGAAAGTGACTGACGTGACATGGGCGTGGTTGGAAGTCCAAAGAGAGATTACTACAGGGGACAGAGCGCTTTGCACTCACCCCTAAAAAGCAGTAAAAGTACGTGTTAAAAGTGTGCCAGATTTTAGATTGACCATAGCAGCCCGTAAGCACTGCTTTTCTGACATGTTGGTATGTATCTGGGCTTTTAACCATGCCCATCACTATCACTCGTTCGTGGGCTTGCCCTTCAAAAATCCTTTATTTTAGTTCGTAAATGCTTTACATTTGTCCCTCCTTTGGGCGGTTTAGTTACCGCCTTGGACATCGCCCCTGTTACATGGCTAATTTTTGCTGATACATTTGACTGCCAGCGAACTTTTTTTCCTTTTGTGTGCTGCTTCATGCTGATGTCATGGCTCTTTGAATCCACTCGCTTATGTGAAACTGTACTACGCTTCATTTTCAATGTATGTGGCAAGAAAAGTCCGGTTAGGAATTTACAACGCTAACAGCTCTAACTTGAGAAAATGCGAGACCCATTGCATTGGAAATGCTTGTTACATTTATGAACACTCCCTTACATAGGTTGCACCTCATTAATACAAGAACAAATACAGCAATAAGCCACAAAAAAGTGACCAGTCAACCTTTGCAAAGGGTCTTTCACTGTGCGGCAACATGTCACTGCGTTTTTAGTAACTTTTGAGTTGAAAACATTTTTTTTTTTTTAAAGCTGCAGATTGCCTGTAATTCCACTACACAAATACACTCCACACCACACGCTTCCACAACTAACGATTGCAATTCAAACTACAAATTCCAACTACACACCACATATCCACAACACTTCAACCCAAAACACAGATAAAAGACATTGCCAACACCTCTAACTCTCACCAATGCGAGACCTGTTGTATTGCAAATGCTTGTTACGCTTTGTGCTTGAGCACAGCCATTTAACTGATCCTCAGTATTAGACTTCCAGCTGCTGATTTGTTGATTTCGTTTGAGGGGGGAAGGTGGGCAATCCAGACTTTGTCCCTCCCTCCCCTAGCTGTGCAAATATCCCGCGAAAATCCTGGCGTCTTCTTTAACCAACAACACAAGCTTGTTTTGTTTCCATTGAATATCCAGTGCGTCCATTTTTGTTCCGGACCCATACATTTCCTTGTTTTGACTGAAGTGAAGCTGCAGATGGCTTGTGATGCCAAAACACTTGACTCAAGTACATGCTTAATTTAGTTACTTGTTTCGTGTGCAAATGTTGTGTGCTGAACCATTTATGAACACCTTTTATTGATATGTTAATCTCATGAGGTAGTTCTACATAATTCAAAAATCCATGATAAAATTGAAGCACTTTGGAACTAAATGGAAAATGAAACGCTCACATTTGGGTATTATAGGTACTCTTCGTCCATTTTACTGGTCCCAGTATATATTGTGAAGTGTTTGCCTCGCCCTATAGAATTTTTTACCTACCTTAGTGTAGTGTCCGGTAACAAGAGGCAGGACTAGCAATGGTTTCTTCACGATATTTATTTCTCAAGTTAGAGAGCAAGGATAGAAACCCCAGCCACTGCTTGAGCCTTCAACTGCCAACTGAAGGCCCTCAGCATTCTATCATTCTAATCCCCAGAGTTCCAGAACTAGACTGGCAGACAAACACCACACCACCCTTTAACATTAGAACATATATATACAATTCAGTAGTCTATTGAACTAATACAACAAGGGAACTAAAAAGGGTTTTACCCCTTTTCTTTCTATATATGACAACTTTACATTTTGTATTATACCAACTTTACATCTTTTACAGAGTTAAGCCCTGACATAATCTTCCAAGAAGAGGGGGCTCTTTCTCACCCTCCTAGGTCTACGTCCTTCTCCCAATCCTATGCAGTGGTCTCTGGAGTGTTCATCCAAACTACCACTTCTTGTCTCATCACTATTCCACCCTTGCACAACCTTCGCCACCCTATTCAAATTCCATATTCTATGATCACTCAGTTTTACCGCATTCTTAAAAACCTTAATTACCTGAAAAGGTCGGCTGAATTTAGACTCACCACCTCTCCTGGGTAACTTCACTTTGACCAAATCACCCACACTCACTACAGTTTCTTTCACTGCTTTCCTAGCATCATACACTTCCTTTCTACGCAACATTATTTCCTTTTCCTTCTCCCTCCAATTTTCATTCTTACAAATGTCCTTGTCCACCATCCTTTGTTTCTCATAAACCCAGAATGGTAAAACTTCCACATGTGGCCTCCTTTCCTTTAACAATTGGAATGAGTCCACACCTGTAGACGAGTGTGGAGTGAAACGATATTCCCTGACCTTTTTCCTAATCGTCATCTCCCAATTGTACCCTGCAGACAGAGCTTTTTGCACACTTACCTTCAAAACCCTTACAAACCGTTCAACTACCCCATTACTTTCTGGGTGATAGAGGGCCGCCTTTTTATGTTTCACTCCTCGCTCACGAAGAAAGTTTTCAAACTCCTTTGAAGTAAATTGAACACCATTGTCAGACAGAATGGAATTAGGAAACCCCATCTTTTCAAACAAATCCTCCAGAAAATTAAGTACCACCTTTGACTCTACTGAATTAACAATTTTGATTTCTGGCCAATGTGAAAACATGTCAAGACACACCAATACATACTTATCAAAGGAATTAATCCTCAGCGGTCCTAAAATGTCAACCGCAATGTGCGACCAAGGACCACTAGCTTGTTATCTCAATACCATGGGTTGCGTTCTGCACTTCAACCCTTTATCGCACAACAAACATTCCTTACAATTTCTAACTGCACGTTCCACCTGCACGTCCATAGCTGGCCACCAATAGCCTTCTCTCACCCTCTCCTTAGTTTTGACTATACCCATGTGACTAGCATGGGTGTGATTCACCAAGACTTCTCTTACACTGAGAGGGGGAACAAGTTTCGACCCTCTCATAAGCAGACCCTACATAATGGACAATTCATCTCTGACTTGCCAAAAACCTTTCACAGCTTCATCATTTTTATTGTCTCTACACCAACCCTCATTAACCAAATTCATCACCTTCAATAATACTGCATCCTTCCTCAATTCATCTTTTCATTTTTCTTCTGAAATGATTCCTTCTGAAATTTTACAGACACTAATTTCCTCATCGTCATCCATACCTTCAACATCGTCCATAACACATTCATCACGTTTACTATTAACCAACCTCGAAAGACAGTCGGCTAACACATTGTCCACACCTGGTATATATGTAACCTCAAAATCAAATTCCTGTAGTGCCACGACCCATTAGCGAATCCTATGCGATACAAAATCTATACCTTTCTTGCAAAACACCTCCTTGAGTGGCTTGTGTTCCGTCTTGACCTGAAACTTTTTTCCCCATAGAAATTTCCTCAACTTGCGTATCGACCAGTACACAGCCAATACCTCTTTCTCCACAACTGAATAGTTGTACTCCGCACCTCTTAATGCACGGGACACAAACAAAACAGTGCGATCAACACCTTCTTTCCTTTGCATAAGCACAGCGCCCAAACCTTTTGAACTGGCATCCGTCACTACCCAAGGTTCATCTGAAGTATCAAAACTACCTAAACTCACAGCTGACTCCAAACACCGCTTCAGCATACCAAACTGTTCTTCACAATCCCTAGTCCACCGAAACCCCTTACCCTTCTGCAACGGTTCTCTTATACTAGAAGTTTTCTGAGAAAAGTTAGAAATAAATTTGCTATAAAATCCTGCCATGCCTAAGAATTTCATTACTTCCTCCTTGTTTTTGGGACTCTCAAGTTTGCAAATACCATTGACCAAGTCATCCTTGAGTTTAATGCCATCACCGCTTATAACATGACCCAAATACTCAATCTCTTGGACATTGAACTTGCACTTTTCTGCCTTCAGTGTGAGACCAACAGAATGTAGTTGAGAGAGGACTTTTCTCAATCTATCATTGTGTTGTATGACATCAGACCCAAAGATTAACAGATCATCCTGATACACCTATACACCATCTAAACCACAAAGGACATGTTCCATAACTCTTTGAAACACTGCAGCGGCAGATACTAATCAAAACGGCATTCTTACAAATTTGAACGTCCCAAAAGGTGTAACAAAAGCCGTCAGATCTTGACAATCAGGATGTAAAGCAATCTGATGGTATGCAGAAGTCAAATCCAAAGACGAGAAATGCTCAGCACCATTCAAGGAACAAAGTAAATCACAAATATTAGGCAATAGATAATGGTCTACAATTACTGCTTTGTTGAGTTCTCTTAAAACCACACACAGTCTTGCACTACCATTCGCCTTCCGTGCTACGACCACTGGAGACAACCATTCTGTAGCCTCAACCGTCTGTATGATACCATCCTTCACCAATTTATCCAGTTCCATCTTTATTTCTTGCCTTACAAAGAATGCAACATTTCTAACTTTAGCAACTTTTGGAGTAGCATTAGGTTTTAATTTGATCAAATGGCAATAATTCTTGAGACAACTAATGCTAGTAGAAAAAACCTCTGAGAATTCACGCATCCATCTCACGTTACTTTCCAACACACCAGCCACTGAATCATCTTCTGCCTTTATACCACACACCTTTATGTCAGACACTCGTCTCAGACATACAGGGGAATCCTCATTGGGATCTAAATACACATTAAGATCACGTTGATGCATCCAACTGATGAGGGAGTCACCCTTCATTGACACATACATTTTCCCTGGAATTATTCTGTCCTTAAACTCTATAGTGCCCCAAAAGTATCCAAGTAAGGATATAGGAACACCTCCATATCCCCTTGGTTTAATGTCCGGAGCAGATAGCTGGACCTTGCCAGACAACTTTTGTTCAAAGAAAGTTTTGGGAATGAGAGTTATTTTGTCACCTGAGTCAAATAACATTTTATCTGAGCTGTCATTCACTTTAACAACTTCCAATGGGCCATTCCCAGAAAAACTTTTAATCTGAAAAATATAGTGCTCATTTTCTATCTTCTCCTCATCGTGTATAACATGTACCTCCTGCACGTCCCTTTGCTTCTTCATCGATCTGCAGCATCGCGTGAAGTGTCCCTTCGTCCCACAATTTTTGCATTGGGCTTTCCAGCCAGGACAAACTTTACTATTGGCAAAATGTCCTTTATTCCCACACCTAAAACACTTTCCTTTCACTTGCTTCATGCTGCTGGTATCAGCCTCAAATGGTTGACGGAAAGGTCTAGAGTTCTTTACTACTTGCACCAGATCTCCTTTCTGATGTCCAGGTCCACTGTCAGTAGACTGTATGTCTTTTTTCAATACTTCTGAACATGCTTTTGAGTGTTCAAAATTTTCCGCCGCAACAATGACCTCCTGTAATGATGGGTTATTTTTGTGCCACATACTCTCCCATGGTTTATCTGATACACATCCTAACATAAACTGATCCCTCAATCTTTCCTCGAGGGAAGCTCCAAAGTTACGGGTAGATGCCAACCTCCGTAACTCAGTGATGTATTCCTCTATGGATTCTCCTATGCGTTGTTGCCTGCGACCAAAATGAAAACGTTCTAAAATGGTGCTTATCTTTGGCAAGTAGTGCAAGTCTAATTTTTTAATACATATTTCAAATTCATTTAAGCCTGCAGCTTCTTGTTCCGATAGGTCAGGTAGATGCTCAAAGACTTCTTGACCTTCTGATCCTAAACAATGTAACAACAGGGATGTTTTTCTTTCTGCATTCAGTGAAGTTCCACACACCCTTGCATAGTGTGTAAACACATTTTTCCATTTGATCCAAGGGATCGGCGGGTTTCCAGGAGTTGTTAAAAAGAAAGAAGGTGCTGGAACGTTCTGCATTTTTTATATTTTTTATACATATATATATTTTTATCTTATATACTTTATAGTTTAGTTTTAAAGTTGTATTTCTTTTTCAGAATTGTTTATTGCTTTAAAATCTCCATTGAACTGTTTTAAAGCTCATATAACTCTTCTGTCTCAGCTCTGTCAGTCCGTTGCCATGGAGATGGTCACAAAGCTTCCCGTCGTCAAGGGAAACCATGCACTGTGCCGCAAGGCGCGCACGCGTTCTCGTGGAATGACTCGCACAGCACAGTAACTCGGAGACCGAGGAGCGGTCACGAGGAGAAGCGCTCGCGGAAGTGGTTGCGCTGCGCGCAGGACAGAGACCCAGAACCGAAGAGCAGTCGCGAGGAGGAACGCTCGCGATGGCTGATCGCTAATCCCCAAGGTAAGCTACAAGGGTAAAAGCAAGAGATCGCACAGTCTTACAGTGGTGGTCATCAGGTCCAAAGGGAGTTCTGGTGGACTCCGATTTCCTGCCTGATCGGATCCTGTGGTTCCTGTCTGTTGCGTCTTGTCTGCTCCAGGTGTTGGGGTTTATCCTAACCAAAGGCCTTTGACTCGTCAATGAGTTCGAACTCGTCGCCAAATTGTAGTGTCCGGTATCAAGAGGCAGGACTAGCGATGGTTTCTTCACGATATTTATTTCTCAATTTAGAGAGCAAGGATAAAAACCCCAGCCACCGCTTGAGCCTTCAACCGCCAACTGAAGGCCCTCAGCATTCTAACATTCTAATCCCTAGAGTTCCAGAATTAGACTGGCAGACAAACACCACACTTAGCTAAAAACACATAAAATAAAAATTGATAATAACTTTATGCTGGCCCCTAATGTAGGGCCCACCCACTCTAAAGCACTTAAGGTCAGACCTGATTCAATTGTGCCCTATTGTTAATGCCTCTCAGCTGATAGAGAATACCTAACCGCCACAATGCAGTAAATTTCAATTTATGTATTAGCCTTTTATTGATTAAAATTGGGAAAAAAAACATGCACGTACTTTGATTTCCCCGCATGACGCCGTGTTTTATTTAGCCAGCTAAGGCGAGAGAATCGGAAGCCCTCTTTAAAATTGCGACCGTCAAATTGCCGTGATTCTAATAATGCGGGGGTCTTGCAAGATTTTGGTAGGTCTGTGTGAATTTGTGCTTACAGAAACTGGCCAACGCAAGGAAGTGTTTGATGGTTTCTGGAGGCATGTTTGTTAAAGTCGCTATTTTGTTGTTGACCCCGGACTCAATAGCTGCACTCAACGTTTTGAACAGGTGCATCAAGGCTGGGATTGCACAGCAATTTATACTAATTCTTCTCAGTAACCTAAGCCCCGCTCCAGATTGCAGTCTGTAGCTTACTTGTCACTTGTAATTTAACTGTATTTGTTCTTTGATCGATAAAGCTTTATACTAGCCTGTCCTGCAGGATCTGCTCTGAGTGGAATGGAAAACTGCATTTACTACTGCTTTCTGTGAGATGAAGCCTGCTTTGCTACTGCCTTACCTGTTGTGTGACCTAGCAAAGCTTGTGCTGCAGCTGCCCACCCTGCACCTGTCTTCTGAAGGAGGGAAGCTTTCATAGTTTCTGTAGATGGTGCCTGTCCTATGAAGATGGGGAGCCTCATTGAAAATGTTTGGGCGCACGGCAGCATTGCAAGCTTTTTTGTTGCACTGTCCTGTGCCTAAACAAAGGGCAGGAATGCGCCATATCTACAAGATACGGCACATTCCTGTCTTGTCCCCTGTGCTGACGCACATATTGCTGCCATGTACCAATGCAGGCACTCTTGCACCATGGTGCATTGATACTTGCGTTCTGGTGATGATTGTTTATGTACAGGACAAATGTCAATTGCAAGAGGTGTTTTCCTCCTTCTATGTGTGCTGCAAAATGCTGCACACATAGATGAAAAAACCGGGAAAAATAATGTTATTTCTCCCTGTTGTGCCGCCCTTACACATCGGAAACCAGCATTACCAGGTTTATGAATCCTTGTAAATCTGGGAATGCGCCAGATTCCATGGGTGTTTCTTGGGAAAACCCACAGCAACACCCATGGAACGCCCCTTTCATGCAGAGTAATGCGTGAAAGGGGGCCCTACCTACAAGGCAATGTAATGCCTAACAAAGTGGCTTTGCGTCGCCTTGTAGATATGGCCCTGCATCCTGCGCCACCGGTGGATCAAAAAAAAGAGGCCCAGAGTGTTTTAATTGCTGATGGTCCATCTCAAGAAAAGACAAAACATATATTGAATGCACTTACATAACGTCCAATGAGCCAGAGACTGTTTCACAATACTTGATGTGAGATACTTAGGCCCATATTTATACTTTTTAACGCAAAACTGCACCAGCGCAGTTTTGCGTCAAAAAATTTCCCGCCGGCTAACGCCATTTCGTTGCGCCGTGCGGGCGTCATATTTATACTTTGACGCACGGCGGCGCAATCAACAGGTGGGAGTCATTATTTTTGACGCACACCGCTGCGTCAAGTCGTAAAGGAAAACGACGTTACCGCGGCGGAAATGACTGTGGGTCGATTTACGACACCGCAAACCGGATATGCGCCGTTTTTTGACGCGAACACTGCAAGTGCACCAGAGGAGAGCCAAAATGGATCCCAGATGCCACTACAGACCCCAGGAAGATGACAGCAGACCAGGAACCAGCCAGGACGATCCATACAAGAGCCAGGACACTTATAGAAAGAAAAGAAAGTGTCGCTTCAGTGCAGAGGAGCAGGAAATTCTGGTTAAAGAGGTGACGGAACACCAGCACCAACTGTTTATCACCTCAAAGTTGCCAATCAGTAGGAGAGAGGCCATATGGCAACAAATTGTTGACAAGATTAACAGTGTGGCTGAAGTACGCAGAACAGTCACCGAGTGTAAGAAACGCTGGCATGACTGCAAACGCAGGACCAAGGAAAAGATGGCCAGGAACAGGAAGGCAGCACTGCAGACTGGAGTTGGGAGTCCAGCACCACAGGAGGCCCTGGACCACATGGAGGAGATGGTCGCAGCCATCATCCCTGAGGAGATCGTCACAGGGATTCAAGGACAGGACAGCGCAGACTACCACAAGACAACGCACATGCAGGGTAAGTCGCATGGGGAATTATAATGCAATAATGTTGACTGTAAGCAGGGGGGGAAATACCTACTACACATTGCATGTAAGTCATCATATACATGGAGTGGCATGGGTAAAGGGGCACCGCAGGGGGGCATGGCCTGCAAAAACAGAAGCTGGGGCACACCATTACACTACACCAACAACAGTCCCATGGGGGCATGCTGTCATGCCAACGATGGAGCAAAGGGAAAGCCATGACAGGAGGGAAGGCCACTACGTCAAACTTACATCCTGGCACTCGTCAGCCAACATATCTCCTACATTAACTAGGGCCCTATTAGCAATCCACTAGCCAAACTGACAACTGCAATGTAACTGCAACAACAGTTGCCACTACCACCTCTGATCTGTGTGCAGCTCAAGTAGCCAATGGCAGTAAACTCCCCATGGAACATACATACCTAAATTAGGGGGTGAGGATGACATCTGCAACAATCTCCTGAAACAAGACAAAGGCCCCAGTACACTCATATGTCAATGCCCATAGGTGTCACTAACATCAGCCAATGTAAACAACAATAGGAGCGACACAGCACTAAGGACACACCCATGCTGCATATGTCAGGGTCCATCCCGTGCCTGGCTAACAAGGCAACATCACAAATGTCATACTGCTCAGACAACAGCATTGAGGAGGGGACACATGGAACTGGTCACTGAAATACACCTGCACAGTCAGAGAATAAAATAAGACACTGATAAGACTATCTGGGCAATCCAATGTAACACACATTACCCAACATCAGCAGGATACATCAACAATGTCAACATCCATATCACAACATAACATTGGCATGCATAGGATATGCTACATGTCAAGTAAAATTAAGTCGATGTGAACGATCAGGGATTGGGGCAGGTCCTGATAGTTAAGTGTGGTGCCAGGGCCATTACAACACCTACAGCCACTGAAAGGTCTCACAATGAGAATGGATATACACGGAGGGTCGAGTAGGACAAGAAGGTGGCTTGTCCTACTAGAGGCGATGAGGCTGACAAGTCGGATAACTCAATAACATACATGTGACACACAGGTGGGCCATAGGCCTGAAACAATGCCCATCTGAAGGATTGCAGATATTAACACAAAACAAGATCACAAAGTGAATTCATCAAAAGGCAGTCACGTCACATCAAAAATGTCACAACACAGACACACTAATTGTACCCTGTTTCATTGCAGAGGAAGATGGATCTCCTGCCGATATGCCTGTCCCAGATTTCCCTGATGACATGGATGAAGAGCCCATAAACATTCCCCAGGAGACTATCCAAAAGGTCCTTGAAACCCTCCAGACCCCACCTTCAGTCACAAGAAGGAGCACAGAATAAGCAGCCATCGCAGAGGACCCACCCACCACCCCAATTGCAAGACCTGCCAGCTCCAATACAGCTGAGGACTCAGACGACACTGGCACCAGCTTTGAGCGAACTGTAGTTGGAGTACAGCTGGAGCTGGCCAAGGAGGTGCGGGTGGCGATGCAAAATATGTCAGCCAGCCTAGAGGGGGTGCGTTCGTGCATGATGTCATCTGCAGATCAGGCAGCAGCTATGCAAGCCTTAACATCCATACTGCAAGGACTACAAGAAACTGTTAAGGAATTCACCACTGCAGTAAGGGAGTTGCCACAACACCTCGCACCCCAAACCTTCTACTGCATGCACGAATGCAATCATGACTCCCTCAGGGCCGACCTGGCTGCCTACCATCGTGATGTGGCTGCTATTCTCAAAAACCAGCAGACCCTCCTTGCTGCAGTACTGCCCTTAAGACCTTCACAGGGAGCAGCGACCGGGATGTCTGACTCCACGTCTTCTAACACTGAGGTGTGTGTTGCTCCTTCACAACCAACAACAACAAGGACGAAGCAGGCAACACACACATCAGAAGAAGACATGGAACAGAACACATTCACACGGAAGAGTACCCGGAAGCACTAGTTCCTGCACCATGGCCTACTTTGACCAAGGTCCAACGTTTTGTCAAATGCCAGTCTTACAACAACTATACTCAATGACTGTTCTGCTAACCACTGTATAACTTGTCAGCATGCCCAGTTAATGTCTCTCTGCTACTAATCGGCAAATCCTGTCCCTCTGCACTGTCTGTAACATCACCCCAGCATGTCAGTAGCATTACCTACACCCCTTCTGTAGGATCACCATGTAAGATTTCACTAGAACGGACTCAGCAAACATGGACAATGTACATATTGCACTACAGCACCTATCAATAAATAGTACTTGCACAACAAATATGTCTCTGTGTAATTTGACACATCAACTGTGCAGTAGATAACACAAATGTTCCTGTGTTCAAATCATGTAGCTTGTCAATACAACTGTCCTGACATCATGTAGTCAGATACATCTGCACAGTGGCCAGGATTGCATCATAGCCTGCCCATCCTGAGGAGAATAACTGATGAAGTGAGAAACCACACACCATCATGCTGTGTTGGACAGAATAATGCTTCCTCAAGAGATATCAAAGTCAACTATTAGTGGCTGTTAAATGTTGTCACCATGCAATACTAACAGATTGAACTGTGCAGTCTAATCTAAGCAAACACTACAAAACACATCATGAATCAATCTTTCTGAGTTAACACCCAAATAGGTAATCATGCTGAATATTGACACAAATGATCTATGTCAGTTATGAAGACAAGAAGACAAGAGTGTTATTAAGACCTCATCTTCGAAGGTGTCCCTGAACATCACACTGCAGTCCGACCTAACACTGTCCCCAAAATACCAAGTCTGGAAGCACACTTTGTGACGTAGAAAACATACTCATCGACAAAAATCCTTTGTGATCCATGTCAACTCTGATTGGTGGTTCTAACAAATGGTGGATTCTTACCAAGGTAGCACTGGGGTAGCTGCCATTTTACACCTCAGTTTGTATTTGTTTGTAGCATAGGACACAAATGTCATAGAACAACAATCATCTAAACTGATGCCAAGGACATGATCAAGTAGCAGTTAACACATAATGTAAAGGGTTATCTATATATTTATTTAAAACTAATCACACCAGAGGCAACAAAGGGAAAAGTCATACCTACCCTAATCTAACCTGACTACTCATTACCCACAACTGTCCCTAACTAACCTAAGCTAAACTTACTCTTCACATATAACGAATCGATCTAAACATCTACCCCCCACCCACCATTATGAGACAGGACACATGGAGGACAACACATACTAACTTACACACATACTATACTATCCTAAACAATCATATATTTGTTTGTAATTTTTTTAAAATAATTTTTATATATATATATTTTTTTCAAACACACAGGAACCCCAACATTGCCCCCCACCCACCCACCCACACACTTAATAAGGAAAAGTAGAAAGAATCAGGACCCCCCACCCAGCTCCCTAACACTAACTAAACTAACAAACTATACTAACCTAACACTAATCCCCCAAGCCCACTAATCATGATAACAAGGAAAGAGGAGGGAGGGGAGGGAATTATGTCCATAGAAAAAAAGTTATTCCTAGAGGTTGGCCCTCCGGAGGGTCCGCCTGATCGATTTGACCCGCTTCTTGATGTAGCTGACATCCTGGCTAAGATTGTTCACCTTCCTTAGAACTCTGTCCATCTTACGTTCCAAAGCCAGGAATGCCGCAGGGTTGATTGTTGGTGCTGGTGCCGTTTGTGTCCCGGCCGAGGTGCTCTGTGGCCGTGTGGAGCCTAGCCCACTGGACTGTCCTGCAGCTGTCACACTGCTGGGGCCTGGGTGTGCTGCAGATGTAGGGACAACTGTCCCCGCTGTGGCTGGAGCCACCTGGGGAGAACCGGTGGTTGTGGTGGTGGTGGCTGTAGTGGGCAACCTTGGGCCACCCTGTGGTGAAGCCCACCATGCTCCGGAGGCCCGATCAGACTGGTAGTTACGGGCCATCCTTTGGAACCCCGACTGCACCTGCAGGATGTGTCTGTACCTCATGGCCCGCCTCTCAAATTCATGCTTCTGGGCAGGTGTCACGTTTGCAGCTGTGAAGACAAAGGGCAACTATTTACCATAGGCACTGCATTGTGTGGAATAGCACAAGTGGTCAATCTGACAATACAACTACTGTACTTGTAACAGCTCATATCACCATACAGATCATTGAAAGTCTCAGAGGAAGTAAATGGAAACCCTGCCTACAAAGGTCATCTCACACATAGCACATATAAAATCTACATGATGGGTAACAACTGGCAATAACTTGTCATCAAAGTACTGACAGTTGCAGCTAACAATCATGCTGCACCTCCTCCGCCTATTGCCTGGACTACATATGTCAGTGTATGTGATATTAATCACAAACCTCAAGGTCTGCTATTTGTAATGATATTTGCTAGTACAGTACTCATGTGCCACACCTCAGTGTGTACACTAGGTTCAAAACAATTTTTCAAATAGTCACAAGTATGTGTAACATACTGGTTGCTTCAGTCCTAGGTACCCTATTCACAAACCCATGCCTGTGTTTGAGGGGGGGAAGAACAACAAACAATTCCAAAATACATGCACACGCAGGAGTGTATAGAAAGCTCAACATGTTTTTGGGCTATCAACAAATTGGAGTCAGCTAAACCTTGTCCTATCCAAGGCCCACACATGTCAGAATGTACAGACATAGGTCAACATCACATACTTCCAGTGAGGCATAATTTTCAACAGACACAGAGGAGCAAGAACACCCATGATCATGAATAGCATGCACACCTAGGCCTTTGCACTCTAGTTCCACACACTTGTAGTACAACTTTTGGAAGTACATGCTCCCAGAAGGTCCAACCTACAGTGTACTCAGTACATTGGTTAATAGGGAAGCAGCAGTCTTCAGAAAAGCCATTTGCAGAAGCTATCTGGGAGAATGTCAGTCTGACATGCAGACTCAGTCCGAGACGAGTCCCAGTGCAACTCTTCCTGTAACTAGTGTCTTCCACATGACTCACCCCAGTTCTCATAGCGGGCCCTACAGGAATGGCCTACAAAGCCAAGATCAGACAAATGGATAAGCATTGGTCAACTCAAAATATTCTAAGAACTGAAATCCCACTAATGGAACAAGACTAAGGATTGGGCAGCGCATCACACCTTGCAATGTGTTAAACACACTGGAGTCCTTCACACATCACCAGCAAACACAAAACAGAACACACATGTCAACACTCACTGTAGGTGTCGGGGTCCTCAAAACGAGCCACCTCTCCCACTGTGTACTGTGCAGGTCCACCTGTAAAGCATGGAAGGAAGAATATGCTCAGAATCAGTGCAGTGACAAACAATTTCAAATAAAAATACAATTTGTAAGCTGACATGGGTAATGGAACACTTTCAGACATGCTCATACTGCATGGAATATTTCATGGACAACATTTACATAGGATGGGTCTCCTGCTACAGTTACACACACACTTCTACACACATGCAGTGGCCCTGACTGTCATGTGGTGGCAAACATGCACCTCCATTAGTGAGCAGCAATAATATTGGTGTGTATTCGTCTATTCATGTGCATCCAAGAGAGACATCCATAGACTGGTTACGTGAGGACTGCATGACCTGTCAAACAGCCTATGTGGTCATGACAAATTTGTCAAAAAATATTTTTAATAATTGGTAAATATTATTTGTTTGCGGCATAATTTACACTTCCAGAGGTGAAAATTAAGCCGCATCCAAATATTATTTACCAATTATAAAAAATATTTTGACTCAGAATTATTTGCACTCCTGTGCGTCCAAAAATATGACGCACAAGCTGTATGTGTGAAAATATGACACATAATGACAAATATGTATTTTATATGTCCAAATGAGTCATGAAATTTTCCTTTACCAAAGGGTGCTAAATGATAAATACTGGGGTTAGCGAAAGCAAATGTGCCTTACAGGATGTATGGAAGGTATTCACAGTGCAATAGTAATAATTGGCCACAATGGAGATTACTCATAATTGCGCACACATGTAGGTAAATGCTGTTTGCGACTTTCCAAATATGAAAGAGCTAACAGGATGTCTTTATTAGCTCATTTGAGAGCACATGTATCAAGCTATTCCAAATTGCTAAATGGCCATTTAGGTAATGCAATTGACGCCTAAACAATTTTTGGGGGTAACCATGTGCTAATTCCGAGTTAATGTAGCTAACATATGTTTCACTATAGACATGTAGCGCACACATGCCCCTTAAGCATGTGTGTGCTTCACGTGTCCGTAAAAAGTGTTTAATTGGGGTGCAGCAGAGGGGGACTTAGGCTGTTCCTGACTTGCGAATAAATCAACGGTTTTCCCAATTTCAGTAATGCTAAACCATTGGCAGCAGGCCCATAGATGCAAATTGAGTATGATTCTCTTTTTGCAAATCTGTAATACCATTAGCCCATTTGAAGTTTGCCCTATTACTTCTTTAGAGAATTTGACATACCATTTAGCATTGCTTTATTGGGAAATTCTCAAAGTTCCTTATGTCATAATTTCAAATAGGTTTTTGATGTATGTGGCTCTTTATGCATTACCTGGTTTAGTGGCATGTTTCAATCTTAATGCTAGGTTACAATTGGGACACTACTGTGATAAGCTGCTTGCAACCACTATTTTGAATGGATGGTACATGTACATGTGTGTGGTCCAATGTTGATCCTGTATCAACTGTTAAGGTGTATGTTGTCACTGTTACATCCAGGTCTCATCATGAGTTAGTGGCAGCTAATCGTGTATCTAATGAGTATCCTTTGGAGATAAATGTGAGTAAAGTCATTGAGGACATGGTAACCTACACGTGGATGGCCCCACCCTGTCACTGAAGACGTGTAATGAGACTTTCAACTGGGCAACCTTGGTGTGCTGAGTGAGAGAATGTCTCAGGTGTCAGGATCCGGCATGTGTCATTGCAACATTTGTACTCAAGTTGGCCTCTGTGGATGGAAATGCATCTGGGAACATCATAGCCTCTGTGCAGAATAATATGGCTGGTATTCACCACACGCGAGCCATCTCTATTATTTGGACAATGTTACTCAGTGTGTGAACTGTCAGGGTCCTCAAATGTGTCGACTTTTCATTGACATTATCTGAGGTTGCTGGTTCTGCTGGAGGCCACGTACACCATCAAAGGCTATGGGCCAGGTACACTGTCACACTTTGTAGTTTAGGCATTAATGAGGCCCAGACAACGGATGAGCCATTATTTAGCTATTCAAGGGCACTGTAACAAATATGATACCAATAAAAGTCAGATGATGCAACACAATGTATTTGAGTATACATTGATGAGGTAAATGACAAATTAGCGTCTGAGGAAAGAGAGGTTTTGAACAGCAAGTGTGGTCCATATGTGGCCACCGGGTATCTTTAGGGTGACCCATGGACAGGTGCCAGTCAGGCTGACAGGATGCAGGGTCAATCAGGATCCAGCTCTTTCAGAATTGACATGATCAGTGGTCTGACTAAGACTGGTCAGAGGGAGCAGTGGACAGTTGACATGTCAAACTTTGTATGTCCTGTGTTGTTCTGAAGGTGACACATGAACCCAGATACAGTGTTACTCGGCAACATTAGTAGCAATGTTTAACGGTGTAATTGTCAAAATAACTACATCTATGCTGTAGGAAGCATCAGCAGGGACAGTGCATGTAAATTTGGGTGGTGTGTATGGAGGTGATCACTGGTGTGGCCTCCACCAGTGTCTCACAAGTCCTGTCGGATGAGAATTGCTTTCAAATGGCCTACAGTACCTTTCACACGGGAAGCAAACTACAGGTGATACCAGGCCTTAAAAACTCCAAGCCAGTGTATTATTTGAGCTGACTTCCATGCAGTCAGATAGTACAATGACAATGGTATACCATAGGAAAGGGTGTGGCACACTGGATGACTCTTGTTAGTCTGTGTGTGTAGAAGAGGGAATATCAGGGTACACATATTTGTATTCCAGGGAACTCTTCAGACAGGTGGGGTGTGACCAGACGCTTGGGTATGTCATGTTTTTAGAAAAGGGCTGACATGTAGATGGGATGTGATGTGCTGGATGCTTGTCATATGTGTGGCACTTGTGCTGTGTATGTTCTGCTTATGTGTAACTCTAGTGACAGATAGTCTTTGCAAAGATTGTATGTAGTTGGAATTACTGCTGCCAAGGGTCTGGTCATACATTCCTGTTCCTGATGCAAAAGCATGTCAACTGCCTGATGTATGAGGCCTGTTTTCCCCTAGTTGAGTGATGGTGTTTTCGTTGTTTGCCATATGCCGCGATGAAACATGTTTCCAACATGTATGTGTGTAATAGGTGTGGTCCTCAGCTATTGCCCTTCAAAGGTGAACTGTACAGGATGTCAGTCATTTACATTGTGTGTGTATGTGACTGTTGTATGATAGGCATCACATTTGTAGTGGGATTTTCTGTGTCCTGATTGTTATATCATCAATGCTCCATGAGGCGACACTCTTCTCTGATATTTAGAGCTAAAGGTGTTCAGAAATGATTAGCCAGACCATGATGTGGTGTTTCTTATCAGTGTTTATTTACAATAGTTCATTAAGTGGTGATGGTGATAATATTTAAAAAGAAATGTTCACAATGTGTTGGCGCCTACGCACTCCAGCAGCCGTGTTTGGTTGTTCCCCCTCATGTTGCAGGGCATCCTCCTCCTCTTCCTCGTCTTCAGGCATGTATGGGTCTGGTTCCAGGAGGGGAATGTTCCTTTTGATGCAAATGTTGTGCAGGATGGAACATGTTAGTATGATCTTACAGACCATCTCGGGGGAATATAGTAGGCTACCACCAGTGATGTCGAGGCAGCAGAACCTTGACTTGAGGATGCCGAAGGTCCGCTCGACAATGCTGCGTGTCCTCTTATGGTCGTCGTTGTATGCACGCTCTGCAGCTGTACTCGGGTTGCCAAATGGTGTCATTATCCATCGCTGGATGTAGCTGGCACTATTGAATAGACCTTTAATGGCAGTAGTTGTCTTGTGTTGTCTGTGACTCTTTTGTGTACTGATGTGACATCCTATACTTGTAGGCTATACCATCTGCATTGTGTTGTTTAATTGGCTGAGCTAGTGTTTGTCTGCTAACCGTTTGTCATCAGTATGTTTTGGGATTTTCAGTACAGTGTGCCCTCCCTAGCATTGTGACTTGTGATACAGGTGTCCGTGTGTCTTCACTTGGGGTGAGATGATAGTTCCATGTACAGTTAAAATAGAAAGTGTTGTTCACACGTTCATATGTAAGTACCCTGGACATCCCATACCTTTAGTCTTCTGCAATGTATTAATGTAGAGGTCATTGGGACACTTACAATTTGCAAGGTGACATTTCGGCAACCACATTCATTAATGTCTTCACATTAGGCTGTACAGTAATTTCCAATGTGTGACAGGTTCAATAGTGACTTAAGAAACATGGCTAGTGATGTCAGGACCTCAGTGTGTTCCTGTTGACATGTTGCTGTTGTGGTGTATGTGTTGTGTGTCCTAGAGGGTTGCTGTGCAGTGTGTATATATGTAGGTTATTGTACTTACCAACAAGAAGTCCATTGCCATACCGTCCATCCTGGAAGTGTTGGTTGATGGTGCAGTGACGGAAGATGTATGAGTCATGTACACTCCCAGGATATTTAGCCACGATGTTGGTGAACATTCCTTGATGATCGACAATGGCCTGCACATTGATGGAATGTGTGTGCTTCCTGTTGCGGTAGAGGTGTTCAGTTGCAGCAGGTGGCACAAGGCGTACATGTGTGCAGTCGATTGCACCAAGGACATGTAGGAAGCCACTGATTGCTTAGAACCCCTGTTTAGTTTCCTGCTGCTTCTGCAGTGTGTTAGGGAAGCAGATGTGGCGGGGTGTCAGTCCAATGATGGCATCCAGTACTTTGGGCAGAAATGCGGAGAATGATGGTTGTGATATTCCGCCTACCAGGGCACCAGTTGTTTGAAAAGAGCCACTTGCCAGCATGTGAAGTACGGCAAGCAGCTTTGTTTCTGTTGGTATGGTGTGGGGTGTCACCAAAGTGGGGGCCAACTGCTGTTCGATATTTCGCAGCAGCTGATGAATGGCCTGCCAGTTCAACCGGTACCTCTGTATGATGTTGTGTTCCCTGAGGCCCTGAAGGGTTGTTCTTGGGCGGAATATCCTCTCCTGCCTTCTGCACTGCCTTTGGGGTCCCTGCTGGTGTTGTTGTAGCTGTTGTTGTTGCTGCTGGGCTCTGCGTCTGCGTGCACGCTGGATTAGAATGACCTCCATGTCTCCCTGTTGCTGCTCTGCTGCTCTGCTGTTTGTTCTGTGTGTTCTGATTAAATACTGGTGTATTTGCCCCATTTTAACGCCTGCCCTGACCCAGGCGTTATTTTTTTACGCAAATCGGGCTGTGCGTCATTTTCTGGCTCCGCCTCCCGGCCGTGCGTCATTTTTGCCCGGAAGCATAAATACGACGCACGGCCGTTTAAGCCATTTTTTGGACGGGAACGCCTACCTTGCATATAATTAACGCAGGGCGGGTTGCCGCATCAAAAAAATTACGCACACCGCGGAATTCTGTCGTCCGCGGGCTCGGGCGTCAAAGTTTAAATACGGGGCAACGTTTGAGCTGATTGTGCGTCAAAAATTTTGACGCACAATCGGCGCAAACGGTGTATAAATATGCCCCTTACAGTCCTGAGGAAGGTGCATGACCCCGAAGTGGCAATGTTTGAGCAACAAGACGTAGATGGAAAAGAGAAGTAGAGTTTGTTGCTCAACTCTCCTGTTTTTAAACTTGAGGAAGGGAGACCTGAGGCGATTCCTCCATTAGGGCAGAAGAGTGTTACCCCCCCCGATGCGAGCCATCACGTAAAATTAAAAATTCTTTAAGAGAAATTTATAAAAATCCCTTGACATGTCTATCCAGCCTAATTGTCTTTGAGGGTGGGTGTGGGGCCATTTCTAGTGATTGCAGCAGTAATGAGTAATGGCCAAAAGTTTGAAGTGTGCATGTCGGATTAGACGTATTTTCACCGGCCAGCCCGACAAGCATACTTTAGATTTCTTCAGAGGTGCTGTGTTAGACAGCTGTAGGGAATGCATTCACAGGCCCCGATTTTCCTATGGAGCGTTGGGTTAGCATGCTCCAACCAATCCTGTTGCTGCTTTCATGCAGATTACCTAAAAACAGCATGAAAGCAGCGTCTGAATTGGTTAAATTAGTTTGCCCTGTGACTCGGTACTTGGAATCACCCTTGCAATTCATCAGTGCCGAGAGTTAATCCTCCTGCCATCCGGGTATGCAGAAACGAGGGCCAAGATCAAAGAGAGTATGCCCCTGAGAGCAAAAGGAGCAGGTGGTCTCTCTGCGCCACAGGGAGTGCAGTGCACACACCCCTTAGGCAGCACCTTCACAGGACTCTCTGAGGGCCCATAGTATGCCAGTCACATCTTCTGATGACCTTCTCACTCTGTGGGAGTGATTGCAGAATGAGCCACGTGTTTCAAAATGGTCCTGGTCATTTTCAGATGAATTCTGGAACGTCTGTCAGCAGACGAATTTGAGTTGTTTTGTTTTTTACCACACACAACTACTTCTACACCGAGTCCTGCTGGGATACCTCTTTCACCTTTTTAGGTTTTGCCTGCACAGCACTTGTGCTGTACTTGCAAAGTCTTTTGTATTAAAAAAAATCTTAAAAGGGGCTTAGATCCCACCCAATAACTACCTGAACTTATAATTTGTTCCTTCCAACAGCGCACAAATGTACTTGCTTCTCATTGGCCAGCACGTCTTCTGCTTTCACTTCCTACTCCTCCTGCTCTGTTCTTGCTGTCACATGGCGCTTGGACAAAGTACACCTTCCGGTCACTGGTCACTGGATACTGGCCAGTGTCCTTCCATTGGCTATTCATTTGCCAGGTGCTTTTGTTTAATCAATTCAAAACAACCACTCCATAGCAGTGCATGTATTTGTTGTCTTTCTGCATGTTAGCGCATTATAAAGTGCAAACACAACTGAAGGTATTGCAGTGCTTTACACGTGCACCACTTTCATTTCACATGGAGGAGAAACCATTCACAGTTTCTCCTCCATCTCACTGCCTCCCCAGGATCCAGTGACTTTTCCCATTGCTGCTTCTACATCCTCAATCCTGTGTACCTTCACTCGGTAGCCGAGGTCGATTGTATCCACATAATATGTCCCCCTTTAGGGATGCATTTATGCGTGGAACAACCCCACCTTCTCCAGCGAACACTCACGTGTCCCCCCACCCCACTCTCCTCCCTCTTGTCCCCACCCTCTTCCCTCATATCCTTTTTACCATTCTGGGACTTTGGGCCTCATTCCGACCCTGGCGGTCATGGACCGCCAGGGCCGGGGACGGAGGAAGCACCGCCAACAGGCTGGCGGTGCTTCTGGGGCAATTCTGACCGCGGCGGTAAAGCCGCGGTCAGAAAAGGGGAACCAGCGGTTTCCCGCCGGTTTTCCCCTGCCCCAGGGAATCCTCCACGGCGGAGCTGCAAGCAGCGCCGCCATGGGGATTCCGACCCCCTTCCCGCCAGCCTGTTCCTGGCGGTGTGCTGGCGGGAACGGGTGTTGTGGGGCCCCTGGGGGCCCCTGCAGTGCCCATGCCACTGGCATGGGCACTGCAGGGGCCCCCTAACAGGGCCCCAGCAAGATTTTCAATGTCTGCCTAGCAGACACTGAAAATCGCGACGGGTGCCACTGCACCCGTCGCACACCAGCAACTTCGCCGGCTCCATTCGGAGCCGGCTTCATCGTTGCTGGGGCTTTCCCGCTGGGCGGGCGGGCGGCCTTTTGGCGGTCGCCCGCCCGCCCAGCGGGAAAGTCAGAATGACCGCTGCAGTCATTTGACCGCGGTGCGGTCTTCTGGCGGTCTCCGCACGGCGGGCGGCGCCTGCCGCCCGCCGGGGTCGGAATGACCCCCTAAATGTTTTATTTAATTGAATGTATCCTATGTAGAGCTACCTCGACTCAAAGGTATTGGAGTGCTTTACAGAAGCACCTACAACATGGCTTACAGTTTAAATAAGAAAGCGATACGATGTGGCCAATGTTGATGTGTAATGGGGCCTTTTTTAAAACCTTTATGCCATAGCAGCTTGCTCTGCATTGTAACATGTTTTTAAAGGCAAAAGTGATCCTCTGTAATGTAAGTGGTGCTCATGTAAAGCACTCCAATGCCTTCGGGTCGAGTTTGCACAGTATAAAAGCGCTCCGAAAATTAATAAAATAAAAAATATGTTACAGTGCTATGTAACGTATCTTATTTTATTAATTTGTGGGGTGCTTTTATATAGCGCAAACTCGATCTAAATATATTGTATTGTTTTACATGAGCACCACTTACATTACGCAGGAAAACTTTCATTTTTCAAAACATGTTACACAGCAGCACAAGTTGCTGTGACTTAAAATTTAAAAAAAGCCCTATGACGCAGTCACCGCTGGCCACGTCATAGTGTTTTTTTATTGACACTTTAAGCCATGTTGTACAGCAGCTTGAACTGCTGTGTAAAATGTCTAACTAAACATTGACAAAACCAATAGACTTTGCAAAGGCGAAACCTATTTGCTTTGCCAATACTAGTTCTGGTAACAATTGTTTGAGGCCCCAGCTGAATAGATTTGACAGTCCGATCCCTCACCTCAGTTCCCTAGTTGTAACTAGGCTGTGACAACTGCATTGTGGGGGTTTAGAAGAGGTTGGGCACTTTGTTATTCAAAGGAGCAGAAAGACACAATGGGGCATATTTAAAAGCCCCAAGTGCCACCAGAGTGTCACTTTTAGTGACGCTTCAGTGGCGCTATGCACTGCGCCGTATTTACAAGGTGGCGTTAGGCCACATTTTGTGGCTTAACACCTCCTTGTAATTACTGCACCTTCACACGCCGCAGCACTTTGCTTGGAAGGGGCATGCTATGGGTGTTGCTGTGGGCGTGCCACAGCAACACCCATTGCATTTTGCCGCTGCCCCAGATTGACAAGTTTTCGTAAACCTGAGGCAGCGCCAAAATCGCCACCCCTGGGTACAATGTGGAGAAATGTTTTCATTTCTCCCCGATTTTTGATCTTTCTATGTGTGCTACATTCGGCAGCACACATAGAAAGAGCAAATCACCATTTAAGTGTTTTCTTGCAGGAATGTGTACCTTCCTGCACAGAAACAACCCCGCCCGCCCCCAACGCAGCCATCCTTGCACAATGTTGCAAGGTTCTGCTGCGTTGGCGCACTGCAGCAAATTCAGCGCTGGCTCATGGGGAAACACAGGGGTGCGCTGTATTCTATCAAATATGGCACATCCCTGCGTTGTAAAAATGACAGTGCGCTACGCTGCCAAATGTGGGGCAGAGATGTGCACCGCCATTTTCCCTTAAATCTGTCCCAATGTTTCAAATGTGTGACATTGGACATGGCAAAGGATACATTGTAGCCTCTCTGCACATCTGAGCGAAAGGCAAAATGATAGATCAAGAAGTGGCTGGAGTGTTGCAGGCTAGGGAGGGAGCTACAGTTCCATGGCGGTCCAGATGAGATGATCAGCTGGATATGCTTTCTGCATAGCAAGAGGAAGGGACTCTAATAAAGGGAACACATGATCCTTTGACCAAGTCTGCAGTCATTCCAGTTCCCAAGTCGGAGGGGAAACAATATTGCTTTTCCATTCTTTTTGTAGTTAAGAGACTATCAGGGGAGTACTCACCTAAACTAGATTTAAAAAGAGTCATTTCTTTTGTACCTCATATTTTCTTCAAGCTGGTAACTCTTTAGTCCAGTGGTTCCCAACCTTTTGACTTCTGTGGACCCCCTTTTTATCATTACTGGAACTTGGGGACCCCCATTAATCATTATTGAAATCCGGGGACCCCCCCAATGAGTCATTGGTGACCTAAAGTGTTAATATTATTTAATTTTCGGAGCAGTCGTGGACCCCCTGTGGAGGCTTTGCGGACCCCCAGGTGTCCCCGGACCACAGGTTGGGAACCACTACTTTAGTCCATCTACTATCAGTCACCTCTGAGGACTTTTTTTAAATATCTTGCCTCCATGTGCCAGTGCACCTAGAGATATTGTCTACCTTTCTCCATCCCTCTCTCTCACATCCCCCTTCCCCGTCTAGACTTTACAGCAAACAAGAGGAAACGACCACCAGAAGAAACGTAGGTATAGGGTTTTAAGCTCACTTGTCTAGTTGGTTTGTTTGAGCACTAATACCATCAGATTTTCTGAAGACACTCTAGCAAGCAGTGAATGTCTGAAGTCCTTCCCTACACAGCAGTAGGGATGAAATCATCAAAAATAACAAAAACATCACATGAATAGTCTGTTTCCACAGGTAAAAGAATTACCTGTCTATTGGATCAGACAAAGTATTCTCCTGAAGACTCTAAAACATTGAACCATAATTCCATTGTTGAGAAACCTACAGCTGACACCAAAAATCTATGCCTACCACTGCATTCATATTTCCTTTAAAATACTAATTACATGCAAAAACTCAGTTACTTTATGGAGTTCCAGAAACCGTTCTATGACCACAAGCTAGAGTTCATACTTGACATGTGTTAAAATGGAAATTTGGGAGAGAGACTCAGATGCTCTGTAGCACATCCATCCTAACACTATGGGATTTGTGCAGGAAGCTAATATCAATGGAAGGAAAGGGCCTACCCTAATAGACGCTGGAGCCTTTTGCACCATGGTTAAGAGGAAGTACCTTAAACCTGAGGAGATACCCCCTTGAACCTAGGATACAGGATTGGTAGCCAGTGAAAAGGGCATAGAGTATCTGCTTGTCAAGGTTTAGCTCAATGGCAAGGTAGCCATGATTAATGTCAGGCTAAGAAAAAAAGCAAGGAACTGGGTGTCTTTTGGGCACTGATTTGAGTGCCCCTGGATTGGAGCCTGGGCCAGAATGTCTAGGATAACATTAACTGTGTTGATCAGAGAAAGTGCTGCACCACAGTCTCAAAGTGACGCTGGGATCATCTCTGATTTGCAGGGACCAGGACAAGGTAGTTTGCAGGAGAAGGCAGACTCCGGGAAGTTTCATCTTGTGTGACATGAGATAGATGTGGGAGCAGGCTGGTGTGACATAGTACTTCTCCATGGCATACCACCTACAAACCAATCGTTTATTGGAGCAGTTTAACAAAACACTGATGAGCTTGATGGGAACTCTACCAGAGAACCTTAGGAGGCAGTGGGGTCTTCTCCTACCAGGCCTCTTGTTTGCCTACCAAGATTCCACACAAGTGAATGGGGTTCAGTCCCTTTAAACGTCTGTATGGACATCCAGTGTGAGGTCCACTTGCCTTATGTAGGAAGCTGGATCTTTATATAGTGGTCCAAAATGAGGTACACTGTGCAAAGATTCCAAGCAATCCCCAAAGGTATCACAGAGGGACAAATGTCATCCTAAATGCTCTCTTTTTGGGTAGTATGGTCGAGCAGTTAGGCATATCAGAGGGTAGTGCTAAGCATGTAGCGCACACACTCATGCAGTAAGTGAGACACACACTCAAACAAGAAACCCAACACCAACTTATAGAAATAACAAATACTTTTATATAAATTGAGATACCAAAATCATCGGAATCAGGTCAGTACTTTTCGAGTTATGAATTTTTATAGTTTTCAAAAGAAGACACTTTTTTTCGGGAGGCTGCAATGCAATCCTATGGAGGAAAAGAAAGACCTCAATACAGGTATAGTACAATTACCCATGGGTGCAATCTTCTGGACCTAAGGAGCTTTTAGGGCAAGGTCCAAGGCCACACCAACCAGTAACCTCGGAGAGCTCTGGTGCATCCAGGTGCAGAGGTGTGTTACAGCGTCGGGTGTCACATTCAAATCTATGGGGAACGGTCTGGTTACAAAGTCACTGCAGGGATGGACTGAAAGTACAGTCCAGGTAAGACTCAGTGCGTCTCGATTTTTGAGGGCCTCAGGCACGTATGGACACCGTCAGTCACTCCTCCTTGGGGTGTAGAGCGCGGTTGCAGGGGTGTATGCTGGTGTTGGGTCCAACACTGGATTTTCTCAGGGTTGCAGGGGGGCCAGCAGAAAACCTCTGCAGGTGTTGACTGGGGGTCCAGTCCGACCCAGTCAACAAGTCGCTCACTTCCACACGGGCTAGGTGGCTCAGTGCAGTGATGATGTCTTGCGGTCCCGGTCCTCTCAGTTCTTTCTTGGGTGCCTGCGGATGCAGGGGAGCAGCTCCTCCACTCCAAGGTAGTTCTTCTTGGCGATTTGCAGAGTGCTTGCAGCTATCCCAGTTTCTTGGATGCGGCAGGACTGGTCAGTTTCTCCTCGAGGGCCGTATGCAGCAGGAAGGGTGGCAGGGATGGCGCCATGTCTTTTGGGCTCCTCAGTTCTCGGGTTCAGCAGGCATCTTGTCCACTTCTCCTTTGGTGTCCAGTGAAGAGCTGAGGGGAGTGAAGTGTAGTAGCCAATGGGCTATTTACCTTTGGGGTTACTACACCCCATAGATGACAACTTTCTGTGGGGAGTGGGCATCACCCTGTCCAGGGGTCCTAAAATCCACCACATGCAAGATGGTGGAATTTCCTAAGTTGTGTCCACTTCAGGCTGACCACCCTGGGGTGTTACCAGTCTGGAAGTGTGACACACCTCCTGCATAGCTAAGTTTCTCACCTGTCCAGGCGCCAGGTGGGCCCTGGCGTCGGGGAGCTAGCATCTTTCTCTGAGGAAGGCCAGACCTGCATACCAAAGGCAGTGAGCTTCTTTGAAGCTTCTGCCTTGGAATACCAGCCATCCTGTTTGGAGGAGTGGGTAACAACCCAGGCCAGAAAGGCTTTTGTTTCTGACCTCATGAGAGCAGAGGTACTCCTCCTGGGTGTTCAGATTCTCATATGTTGGTGGCAGGTTGGCCAGAACCGGTCAGTAAGCTTACCATCAGTTGGTAGGTTTTTCAGGGGGCACCTCTAAGGTGCCCTCTGGGTGCATGTATTAATAAATTCATCACTGAAATCAGTGAGGGTTTATTAATATGAGATGTTTGATATGAAACATCCCTAGTTTCAGAGAAGCTGCCATGTAGCTGGGAAACTCGTAGTGACCAGTGTCCAGCACATGTATTTTAAAAATGGCTTCCCTGTACACTTACTCTGTCTAATAATCAGCAAAGACAGTGTAGGGGCATATTTGCTTATGCATATATGCCCTCACTTGTAATATAATACACCGTGCGTTAGCACTGAAGGCCTACTGTAGTAGTGACTTACAAATATTGCAAGCAGTGTTTTAGGGGACATGACACACAAATGAGTGCCACGTTGTGTTTTCAATTTTGGGACCACCTTGTCACACAGCCTGCGATGGCAGTCTGCATAAGGTGGTTGCTGGGTCCCTCAGAGTGGCACAAGTTGTGCTGCAGTCTGGAGGGCCCCTCCTCAGTACCCATGCCCTAGGAACCAAGGGTACCATTTACTAGGGACTTACAGGGGGCTGAAGGGCCTGGTAACTTGGGGATCAAGTGGCCAGGTGTCTTGTTTTATAGAAGGAATACTGACACTGGGGACCTAGTTAGCAGGAAGCCAGTGCACTTCAGCTGAAGTTGCATCTAAAAACCAGGCAAAAAGTGCAGTAGTACTGCAACCAGAAGGAAGCTCCCCGTACCTTAGCAAGAGAAGGGTAGGAAGAAACCTCGGAAACTCCACACAAGAATGTGGTAGACTATGTGATTGGCCTCAGGAAAATGATGGTACAATACATGAGTCAGGCAAAGGAAAACCTTCAGGCCAGCCAAGCGCTGATGAAAGAATGGTACGACCACAAAGGTATGCTGACTGGGCATCAAGAAGGTCAGGCGGTGTTGGTGCTGATGCCTATTTGTCCTAGAACTTTGAAGGACAAATGGTGTGGGCCATACAAGGTAGTTCAGAAAGTGTCTGAGGTAAACTACTTTGTGGACACAGGTGCCACAGTGGAACCCAAGAGGGTGTTCCGTGTGAACAGGCTGAAGCCTTACCTCTACAGAGACTACACAGGGAATGTCATGGCTGTGGCAGAGGAAGCTGAGGAAGACAGTGAGCCTCTTCCTGACTTGCTGCATAGTGATATGAATGATGGCACTGTGGAAGGGAGAGCAGTTAGCCCCTGAGTTAACAACTGAGCAGCAGAGGGAGTGTAGAAAGGTGTTGGGATGGTTTACCAACCTCTTCTTACTGACTCCAGGGTTGACACTGGTCTGTGTGCATGACATAGACCAAGGTGGCAGTCTGCCAGTAAAGGGCAGGATGTACAGAATGTCTGACTGGGGTCAAGGATGTATTAAGGCAGAAGTTGCCAAAATGTTGGACCTGGGAGTCATTGAGAGATCTTGTGGTCCTTGGTCTAGTCCTGTGGTTCTAGTACCAAAACAAGGGTCTACTAACTTGCTGTTCTGTGTGGGCTACCGAGCTCCCAATGAGGTAACCAAAACTGATGCCCCGCCAATCCCCTGGACAGCTGAACCAGTGGTTATTGACAGATCGCATTAGCACGACATGCAAATAAGAATGCATATTCTACGGCAGAAGGACTATATCAGTTCGAGGTGATTCCCTTTGGGTTGAAAAATGCTCCTGCCACTTTTCATTTAATGGTGAGCCATGTTTTCTCATGGTAGGACGAGTTCTGTGTGTCCTGTTTGGCTGACATTGTGGAATTCAACAATTAATGGAAAGACCGCCTGAGGCACCTAGACCAGGTGTTGGCTTTGATACAGGAGGAGAGACTGACCATCAAAGCAATTAGGTGTAAGGTGGAGCACTTCTCTATAGTCTACCTTAGACATGAAGTGGGGATGGGAGGATTCACCCATTGGAAGCAAAATCAGTTTGTGATGGAGTGGTAGGTACCTACTATCCAGAGGGAAGTGAGGGCCTTTTTAGGGCTTACTGGGTACTACAGAACCTTGGTAGTGAACTATGGAAGTATAGTTGCCCCTCTGACTGCTTTGATCTCTAGGAAGCAGCACAGGAAGGTGACGGACTGTAGAGTGTGAAAAGGTATTTGAGACCTGAAGAAGACACTATGCACTGCACCAGTACTGAAAGCGCCTTACTCCAGTCAGCCTTTCATTGTACAGATGGTTGCCTCTGACAAGGGAGTTGAGGCGGTATTAGCTCAACTGGATAGTAAGGGTAGAGAGTGTCTGATAGCCTTTATAATATGAGATTACTACCCAGAGAGCAAAACCAGGCTGCTATTGAGAAGGAGTGCTTTGCTGTAGTGTGGGCCTTGCGTACGTTCTGCCCTTATTTGTTTGGCATTAACTTTGTGGTACAGACAGATCATAAGCCACTGAAATGGTTGATGGCTATGAAGAGAGCACATCCCAAGTTGTTGAGATGGTTCTTTTCTTTGCAAGGGTTAGACTTTGTTGTGGAGCACAGAGCTGGATTGAGCCAAGGGAATGCTGACTGACTTTCCAGCTGGATTTACCAATCTGACCACCCAACCTACCAAGGTTAGGAGATTGTTTGGGGTGTTCTGATCTGGGAGGGGCTTCTGTTGGGACGTAAAATGTCCTCTGCATGAGAAGAGATGTGTACACCTGCCTGAGTGCCCAACTGTACTGTTGTCTGGATCCCTAATGCTAATGTTTTGTCATAGGTAAACAAGGATTATGCATGTGCTCCATGACATAGCCCTTTCTCACAGATTGCCACCTGTTGGACCAGGATGGGGGCCCAAAGCACTGCCCTCATAGTGGAGGAAGGCTTCTTTCTTCACCAGGAGCTAAGCAGCACAAGCGCATGGTGGCATACCGTGTAGTGATCAGTATTAGTGAACAGGACGGTTTTATCCTGTGTCACTGGAGTGAGGCCTACAGGCTCACTCCCCTTTTTTAAAAGTTCTTCTGATGTGTGCTTAACTCACCTCTGGTCTACATCAGGTAGCTCTGGAAGGACATGCATGATGGAAACATGCTGAGTGCATGGGTGCTTGCAAGATGTACACTGAAAAAGGGTGAATTGTGGTACAGTACATGCATTGTATATGTGTGTATGATGGCAGTATATGTTTTAAAATAACATCGTCTGGTACAATACAGAAAGGCTGCAGTCCTGACCAGTGTATGGAGACTGAATGCATTTCCTGCATGTAGCTATGTTCTGGTGGCATAATAATGAGGATAACAGTGCTGTACAGTAAGTGTGCTGTGGAAGTACACTGAGCACAAGTTTGCCTAGAGGACCTTGGGTTCAACTTTGGGATGCCCAGGCCTGTCTGTTGAAAAACATGAGGAGTGGTGGAATCCCCCCAGACAGATTTGTGTATTGCTGCATTCCTGTAAGCTGGGAGGGACATGCACTGGAGAATGGGAAAGCCAGGCTTACCCCAACATTATGGCACAGAAACTACACTGAGTGACATAATGGAAACACTTTTTCATGTCTTGATCAACTAGAATGCAGATCTTTCTTTACCTGTTATTGACTTATGACACAGCGGACCTAGAAACACTTCTGTCATAATTAGAAAAACTTAAAAATGTGGTCAGCCCTATGAATGGGTCCATGCCTTCCTAACAGACTGGTGTCAAGGAGCTCAGATTGGTAATGCCACATCGTCAATCAAGCTGGTGAAATGAGGAGTTTCCCAGGGCTCCACGTCACTACTAGTTTTACGTATTCACAAGGTTCTTGGTAGATGTGTGTACAAAGTATCAACTGCAGTCCCAAATCTACTGCAATAACAGACAAACACTCCTCGCTTGAGAAAACACTCGTGAACTATGATACATGATCTCAAACTACCTAAACCATGTCTATCCCTGGATGAGAGAATGAGCAATGCATTAAGGGTTCCTAGATAGATTTTTTTTTGTAGAAAGTATTGATTTTTTTTATGTCAGATGTACCTGGATCAGTACAGAAAATGAGACAAACTTTAATTATTTCAGGAAAACGGAATAGTAAGAAATAGAATTTAGTCTCAACTGTGTCCAATACTGAAAACATTGGAAAAAACGAAAAACACTGCAAACACACTGTACGTACGTTGTGTGTCCCAGTCAGTGAACAATTTGCAATAATCACATGTAGTTGCTAGCCCCACTGGTAATCCTGTGTGCCATCCTCCTCCATGGGAATTAACAGGGACTGTGTCAAGGACTTATCTAATATATAATCAGCAGTATGCTTGCATCAAACTGGATAGAAGCCGTAGGTTGTATAAGAACAGATTTTCTTTCTTAGATTTCATTCTAGCCTGGCGCTAGGGATTCGCCCCAATCAACCACACCAAGACTGACCAAGCTTTGGTTACTGGATCCATCTACTAAATAGATGTGCAGCTCAAAGACCTCAACGGGTCTTAAGTTGAATAGCTGGATCTAGGTCAACATCATCTGTGTAGGTTGAGCATTGGCCATTACTGACTTTGGTGTCATAGAGATGGTATCTAATGAATTAGTGTAAGAGCCAAGCCATCAGGGTGTAATACGGTTTCATTTCAGGGGGTATGACAGCGTGCACAGTCAGCTGAGACCACTTCCCTGACCTATCAGGCCTGTGTGCGCATAGTAATGTGTTAATTTGAGCCATAAGTAGGAGATGCCAGAAACAGAACTGGTCACAGGCCATTGGTTCCATTCAGTGTAATCTGTAACACTGGTCTGTCCATATACAGAAAACGTGTGATGCAGAAAGATGGTGGGGGATTTATTTATTGAGCTAAGAGTTGGGTTTGTGGTCCACATGTGTATTTCAGTGAGTGGTGCAGATAACACACTAATGTCCATCGTTGGATCTGTAAGAAAGGGGCTCCAAATGTGGAACAATATATCTAATTAGTCTTTAAATATATACACACTGCACTCACAATAGGCTACTGGTTGAAGTTCTAACTGTATGTCATCTAGAGGAAGTAAGGTATCTAATGCCAGTGTCGTAAGGTGCAGATATTTGCTGCTGCCAGTTAGGTAGCAGCACCTTATGCTGAAGGCAGATGTAGGAAGAGGAGTTGCAGTCATCTGTGATAATCTATTCTATACCAGTGTCCAGAATGGTTGTATAGTCAGACATTTGCCTAGGACATGTGTCATATATATCACAATCTCCTTGGCTACACCTCCAGCTTGGGGTGGTGAAGGTTTTTTTGGGATTCAGGAATGGGTGCAGTTCAGCGGTGGAGAGGTGTTTTAGGGATGAAGCATGGGTGGAGTTGAGTGGTGGTGAGGGTTTTTACGGTACACAAATAGGTGCAGTTAAGGGGTGGCAAGTTGTTTGAGGAATAAGGGATAGATGGAGTTTATGGACAGAAAGCCTTTTAGGGCTTAGGAATGGGTCGAGTGTAGGGTGGTGAGGGATTTTAAGGGTTCAGGGATAGGTGGAGTTTAGCTATAACAAGGGTTTTTAGGGGTTAGGGATGAGAGGTGTTTAGGGGTGGTGAGGCTTATTAGGGTTCAGTTTTGGGTGGAACTTGGAGGTGGTGAGGGATTTTAAGGGTTTAGGGACAGGGTGGGGGTTATGCATAGAAAGGGTTTTATGGGTTCAGGGATGGTTGGATTTTAGGAGAAGAAAGGGATTTTAGGGTACCAAGAAAGGTGGTGTTTAGGGGTCAGGAATGGATGTTGATTAGGTGTGGTGAGAGGTTTTTAGGGTTCAGGGGATGAGTGAAGTTTGGGGGTCAGGGATGCGTGTAGTTTAGGTTCAGTGATGAGTTTTAGGGGCCACAAGTGGATGGTGTTTAGGAATTGTGAGGAGGTCAGGAATGGATGGTGTTAGGGGTGGTGTGGGATCAGTGAATTAAAAGCATGCAAGACATTTGTTTGAAAAATGTAAAAGATATACATCCAAAATAATGCCCCCTGAGGTAAATACCTCTGACAAAAATGTTTCTGAAAGTTAGACTTACAACTATTGCTTACACCAGTGGTTCCCAACCTTTTGACTTCTGTGGACCCCCACTTTATCATTACTGGAACCCGGGGACCCCCATTGAATCATAATTGGAATATGAGGACCCCGCTGAGTCATTACTGAAAGCTGGGGACCTAATCTGTTAATATTATTAAATTTTCTAAGCAGTCCCTGAGGAGGCTTTGTGGACCCCCAGAGGTCCCCGGACCACAGGTTAGGAACCACTGGCTTACACACCTTAAAAATTAAGGGCCTTATTTATACTTTTTGGTGCAAAACTGCACTAACGCAGTTTTGCACCAAAAAGGTTTGCACCGGCTTGCACCATTGTTTAGCACCAGCTGGGCACCATATTTATGGAATGGTACAAGCCGGTGCAAAGGGTAGGCTAGCGTAAAAAAATTACGCTAATGGGCATATTTATACTCTGTTTGCACTGAATTAGCATCATTTTTTTAACTCTAATTCGGTGCAAAACTAACTCCATATTTATACTTTGGTGCTAGACCCGTCTAGCGCCACATTTATGGAGTTAAAGTAATTTTTGGGAAGTGGAAACCTACCTTGCCTTATTGAGATGCAAGGTAAGCGTTCCCGTGCAAAAAAAGAGTATAAATATGCTGCAGAGTATAAATATGCCCCTGAATTAAGGCCATACAGTCATTTTTTGCACAGGAACACCTACCTTGCATCTCATTAAGGAAGGGTAGGTCTCCATTTCCAGAAAATGACTTTAACTCCATAAATTTGGTGCTAGACGGGTCTAGCACCAAAGTATAAATATGGAGTTAGTTTTGCACCGAATTAGAGTTTTAAAAAAATCCCCAAACCTCTGTCCCCAAGACATGATAATCAACAGTGTGTCCACCTTTTTAGTTACCTCAGTTGACACCACACAGGCAAGACGATGAATGTCCTGGTATCACTGGGAGTAGGCACACACTGCAGGGGACACAGGCACAGGGGCCAGGGCCAGTGGAGGATAGCTGTGCGCAAAGGGATGGGCCAACCCAGGGAACCAACTGCCCATGAGGCACTCTCACATGTCCTGGGAGCATACCAAAAGTCTCAAGACAGGATGGGCCAGGTACTTACCATCGTACTTACCATCTTGCAGGAGAACCAGAGGCTGCAGGGGGAACACCACCAAGAGGTCATGCAGCAGTTGTAGGGTTTAAATGCCAACATACACTCCATTGCAGGGGTGCTGAGTGATATGGCTACCATCATGCATGAGTACACAACACACTAGCTGGCCCCTTCCACTAGCCAGTGTACTGACCAACCTTCCACATCTGCTGCAGCTAGTGGACAGTAGGATCTGTCACAGGACTCACAGACCACCAGCACCCCTCCCTCTGCAGCTGAAGAACCACCCCGCAAATATTCCCTGCGACCCAGACAAACACCAGAGGCTGTAGTCAAGACCTAAACCACTGGCAGGAAGTGAGCCTCACCAACATGTTTTCCTTGTGTGCCACTGAGACACCTTGTTTCATTTGGATTGCCATTGCACCTTTTCCTATGGCACCATGGATACCTGACCTGTGCTACAAACCAAGTGGAACACTACGCTGAAGATTTTGGCCACCATCACCGCACTCCATTGCACTATCCTTCCTTTTTGTCACTTCAATAAACACACCTAGACACAGCTGAAGGTTTTGTACTTTAATTACAACAATATGTAATGTCTTGACCTTTATTATCATGTGCAAATGTTATGTAAAGTGTGAATTCATCCAATGGACAGTCATTTGGGGGTACACATATCCAGTGTGAGAGCATGTCATAAGTCACCATCCACCAAACTGTGTGAAAGCAGTCTGTAGGCATCAAAGGAGTTCACAGTAGTGACCACACCAACATCTGCAAAAAGGGAAAACATTAGTGACATCCAGTTAATAAGTAAAGGTCGTAGGGCAACATGAGCCCCTGTAATATAACAGCCTACATTCAGCCGGTCACATCTAATCAGAAATATGCACAGCAATTGACTCCAAACACCATAAGTGAGGAGAAACAACTCATTTTAGGCCCTCACACAAGATACCACAGTATTTACTATGCCATGTTTTCAATATGCCAATCCCTCCTCTGGACTCCCTAGTCTTGGCCACACTGTCAGGGACAATGAAGTCACAGAGCGGTTGTGTTTGCACATTGTAAGTCACATGACATTCCTAGCAACATATGCTAAGTACTGTATGGAATGGGTTTGTTATGGGCATGTATTTGAAAAAGCTAAACTACTGACACATTGCATGGGCTGGATAAGCTTGTTCACTATCACCATAACACTGGCATGACTGACCACAGATGGAACAGTGTCAGATCACATAATGCACACATTTGGGCTTGGCACAACACAGCAGCCACACAGCAGTCACACAGCACTTATTTGTAAGGGAGGCATGAACAGAAGTACAGTCTTACCGGAGTGTCACTGGAAGTACTGCTGTATCAGAAATGGCATGTTATCCACACCATCCTCCTCCCCATCCTCATCACTGTCTTCAGTGTCCTCTGCTGCCACAGGTGCATTGTCTCCACTTCCTCCTGCAGAAATGGCACATGGCATCTGAGGACCAAATTGAGCAGCAGGCATCAGGCCACCACTATCTGGCAGACCTTCCCAGGGGCGCCGAGTAAGGATCCACCAAAAATATGGAGGCATATGAACCTGGCTTTCAGTAGACCAGAAGTCCATTCAATTACTCTTCTGGTCTGACCACGTGCTTCATTGTAACGATTCTCTAGCCTTGTCCTCTGATTCCTCACTGGTGTCAACAGCCAGGATAGGTTTGGGTAGCCAAAGTCACCTGAAAGTAGTGAGAGGCACACATTACTCATACAATAGCACAGAGGACAACTCCATGTGGCATACAGTGACATACATTGCGTGAAACCTCAAGCTCACCTATGAGCCACACTCTCTCTCTCTGTAGATGTGCATTACCTGTGGGACGCTGCTATTCCTCAGTACATAGGCATCATGCACACATCCTCAAAACTTGGCAGTAACGTGGGAAATGTACTGATCAGCAAGACACATCATCTGGACATTAATTGAATGGCAACTCTTCCTATTTCTGTAGACCTGCTCAATTGTCCTGGGAGGGACCAAGGCAATATGGGTCCCGTCAATGGCCCCAATCACATGTGGTATCTGCCCCATGGTGTAGAATGCAGCTGTCGCAGTGGGCAAATCATCACTGTGGGGGAATGAGATATAGCTGCTCCTGTGTTTCAGCAAGGCAGCCAAAACCATTCTCAGAACATTTGAAAGCATTGGCTGTGACATACCTGCAGCCAAGCCCACAGTCATCTGGAAAGAACCACTGCCAGGAAATGGAGCACTGACAGTACCTGTACTGCAGGGGGTATTGCTATAGTGCTACGAATAGCAGGAATTAGATCTGGCTCCAATTGTTGACACAGTTCAGTAATTGTGGCCCTGTCCAGACGATAGGTGAGTATAATGTGAGGTTCCTCCAGTGTAGCCAAGTCGACTATGGGTCTGTACACTGGTGTTTGCCTCCACCTCCTCCTCCGCAGTGGTTGGAATCTAAGTAAACCAAACATCAGAAGTGTGTGATAACAGGAAGAATGGACACACAATACCACAGTATACAGAGCAGTCTCATCCAAATCACGAAAACAATGATTGTAAATTGCACTGGTATCCTCTACATGCAAACAGACTTCCTCAAAAAGACATACTTTTCATTTGCCATTGTGTCTCACAGATGGAGTCGTGTGTCGTGATTAGTTGCATCCCATTTAACATGTTCTGGCAACTACTCATCTGCAAGCAGTGCACTGCTTTGTGATCTAATTTGAGTGCCAGAGTCTACTACCAAACCAAAGTATGTAGCGGACTGGAATTGCCTTGTGTCTACCATCTGTACCTATGATGCACATAATATTGAACGCCATGAGTACAAGAGTCAGGAAATGGCAACCGCCTGTCCTGCATGCAGGGACATGTGGAAGTGACCTCACTCCACCGGCATTTGGCGTCATGGTAGAGGGTGGTCTGCACCGCTGTGCAACTCCTCATTGGCTAACATTGCAGTCTATGGAGCACAGGGGCCAATGATGATCACCGATGGCGGTGACGGTTTTCACTGGAGTGGATGTGACAGTTATTTTCTGTATCCCACTTTACTTGATTCCTGACTCTCAGGACATCAACACCTCCACTGCGTGTGCTGTTGTGTCCTGTGTCTGGACCCCACAATGGCCCATGCTACAGGGGATAAGGCCCCAGCCTTCACATCTGAGGAACTGGAGAACCTTGTGGATGGGCTCCTACCCTTGTATGGACAGTTGTATGGACCTCCAGATCATCAGCTTTTGGGTACTGTGGATGCAACATGGCTGTATGTAAATGTAGATGTCTGTGTGTGCTGGCAGTGTGTCAATTGAGGAGTGTATTTTTGCTACATGCAATGTGTACGCAGAGGTACGAGTAATGTGTAAGGTTAATGTGGGATCTATGCAGTATGTAAGCCACTGCTGCAACAAAATGTAGTGTGGAGTTCATGGTGTCCTTCTGTCTGTGTTCCTTATGTAGGTCAGTGCCCATCAGAAGAAAGGGTTATGGTGTGCCATCCCCAAGGATGTGCGGACCCTGGGGGTACATATCCGGCAGAGCACCCACTGCAGAAAACAGGTGGGAGGACCTGTGACGCTGGGCCCAGAAGACTGCGGAGGCCCAGCTGGGGACATCCTCCCAATGAGGGAGTGGTGCCCATCGGATTCTGACCCCCCCTAATGGCCTGCATACTGGCGGTGGCCAATATGGAGTTGGATGGGCGCTTGAAGGCAGCACAGCAGCCACCAGGGGGTGAGTACACACTGTTTGGAATTCTTTCCTGATGCCTGCCATGGTGTTTGGGTGCAAGGTACTAGTCAGTGTAAGGCCCAATATACCTGGTTAGCTAATTTTGTAGAGTCCCGCTTAGCAATGGTGAGTGGTATGAACATTTGGTATTGGCAAGTAGCTGGCAAACTATGGCAGACATGGCTTAGTGAGTCCCACTATATGTGCAGATGGTAGCGTATGACTTCATTTCTGCTATTGTTCCCAGGCAATGGTTTCTTATTGTGGTTTACACTGCACAGTGTTTGTCCCAGTGAGTCATCGTGATGTGTATGCCACATGTGCTGTTATTGCTGTAATTGACCCTGTGCTACCATTCTTTCTCCCCCACCCACCCTCCCTCATTTTCTCATCCTGTCCTGCATTAGCATCATCTGGCAAAGGAGCAAGGGAACCTGCGAGTGGGGGATCTGCAGCCCACAGGACCCAGGAGACAGTGTCCACCGACACCGAGGGGAGCAGTGGGTTGGAGGGAGAGGGGAGCACCACGGGGGAGACAGGAGCTACAACAACAGACTCTGATTCCTCCTCCGATGGAATCTCCCTGGTGGTGGCAGACACCTCTGAGACCACCCCAGCTACATCATCTTCCACCACCTCCCATACCAGCAATGCCCTCCCAGTAGCCCCCCACCCCGTGCCCGCTCACCCAGGAGGGTGAGCGTCTACTTCGCTGCAGGCACCTCAGCCCTTGCCCCAGTCAGCCCTGCTGCTCTCACTGAGTAGGCTATTGACCTCCTGAGATCCATCTCTGTAGGGCAGTCAACCATAGTGAATGTAATCCAGGGGCTGGCATCCCAGATGCAGCAATGCAATGCCTACCTGGAGGACATTCACAGTGGCTTGGCTGCCCTACAGAGACTGTTTCAGACTCTAGCCTCCTCTTTGGCGGCAGCCAGTGTCCCTGGTCCTTCTGTCCCCCCTCCAACTGCTTGTTCCCAGTCCCAGAGCCCTCTCCCCCCACCCATCCCAAACACACAATCAGACCAGCATGCATCCAAGACAACAGACAGGACTTGCAAAACAAGCACAGGCACCACGGATCACACCACAAGCACACACACAGCCAACACCCAGGTGCACACACAACAACAGCCACTGCCTCAAATGTCACCCCTCCTCCCTCACAGTGACATCAACACTCATCCTGCAAGCACTGCATCTTCAGTCCCATATCCTGCCACCTGTTCAGCCTTGCACACAGTCACCACAACAGCAGAAACACAGACTAGCACCCCATTCACCACATGTGCAGTCACTACCACCACCATCACAACCACATGCACCACATGCAGCACACTCACCTCACTTGCAGACACCACCACAACATACATGCACACAACCTGTTTATCCTCTCCCACCCTGTCTGCAACCCTTCAAAAACACATAAACGCTCCCACTCACACTCAACAGCCATCCACCTCACACATGCATACTGTACATGCACCTGCAACCCAGTCCAGCACACCGACTCCTCCTACAACCACTCCCTCTACCTCCACTCCCAACCCTCCACCCCACTGTACCTAAAAAACTTTTCCTTGCCTGGCTTGACTTCTTCCCTCTTCCTCCCCACCCCGTGTTGTCTATGAAAGGAAGGTCCCACTCCCGCAGCCCAGTACCTCCAGCTCCCAGTCCTCCCATGGCCCCCCTGCTGTTGTATGTGTCCCTCCCCAGCAGAGCTCCCACTAAGGGACACAAGACAGCCACTCCAACCACCCACTCCACCGCCCCTAAACAGAAAAGCAAAAGAGCACCCCCTCCCAAACCCAAATCCAAGGACCCCCCACCCAAGAAACCTCCCCACCACCCCACCAACCACTGAGGTGACTGCCTTGCACAATGATGTCCCTGCCCAGTTTAGTGATGATGTCACTGCCCAGTGGAGTGACTTGGGCTGTCAGGAGTCACGTTGGGCCTATTTTGTTGCCCTGTGGGATGCCATGAACAATTGGACCGGCCAATGGCTCTTTATGTATGTAGTTCACTTTGTTATGTGTGGTCGCTATTCTCACCAGAATATAGTAGTTGGACCAAAGGTATTTTTCCTGGCTTTCTTTACTTCTGGCTTATGTTGCTGTTGGATTAATCAGCGGATTGTTCTCTGTGCGTAGTATGTGTGTATGGTGTGTGTTGTGCTTGTGGGTGTGTCAGTGTCCCCTCCCTCCCTTTTGTGCTAGGCGGCTGTATTCATGGTCATCATCTTCATTGGTTTTGCTGCTCCTGGACTCCCATTGCGTGGTACAGCATTGGCAGGGCTTCCAGTTCGGGTTCCATGGCGACCGCAGACTCCTCTATGTTCCAGGAGGTGAGTGTCTTCTTTTATGAGTCGTTTTCCTCCAGGCTTTTCATAGCGGTGGTCTTGCCTCGGAAATCCTAGGAGTCTGCTATGTCATAACATGGTGGGCAGTAAATGGTGTCTGCCAGCCTGAAAATGGCAACCGCCGTGGTCAGTGGCCGGACCGCACTAGCAGTTCAGGCGGTTCATTGGCTGTTAATAGGAGGGATCACCACTGTTGTCATAATTTGGGGGTCTTCACAGGCAGCCTGGCGGCGGTACTACCGCCATCGCTGGCGTGGCAGTGAGCTGACCGCCAATGTAATAATGAGGGTTATAGTCTGTACAAATATAAATAAACTAATGTACACTTCCTATGTGTACGGACTTTCATTTTACAGTCACTGAATGCATTAATACATTGACATGTCACCTATTTGATCCTGGGCCATCACAAAGTTAAGTAGTTATGTGTAATTAACACCACAGAACACCATCATGTAGTAAAAACAGGTGTGCATATCAACAACATGTGCTATATGCATGTGTGTGGAAGAATCACAACAAATGTGCCAATGCGGAATATTGTGCACACGTCCTGAGTATGTGTGTCTCCATCACTAGCGAGGAAAAGTAACACTTTAGTCAGAAACGTGACACTTCAGCAGGTAGAGCGCTGCACAGAATGCATGCATTAACTGCAAAGCATCAAAAACAATGCCTCATCTATTGTAATGTGTTGTGTGTAACTCGTGCTTTGACTATGTCACTAGCGATGCGTCAAAAGAAAACAACACTTTTGTAGAATAAGTGACACTTGAGTCTGAAACATGACGCATCAACAGGTTATGATGCAATATCTCAGTCATACTGAAAACCAGGAACTAAGAAGTTCTTTTCACTATTATCTACAGTCTTTTAGTCTGAGAGTGTTGGAGGTGTTTGGAGTGTGCTGTTGTGGAGTGGTCTGTTTTTTGGTCGTGTTGGTGTCTCTGCTGTCCCTGTTGTGTTTGTAAACTGTCCTTTGTGTGTTGTATATTATATTATATAGTTTTGTGTACTGTATTGTCAGGTGTCTGTCAATTTATGGGTTCTGGATTTTAACGGTAGAGGGAAGGGTTAGGTCTTTTTTGGGTGTGTCTAGGCTGGACAGTTGGGTGCTGGGATGTCAGGCAAGAACAGAGCGAAAAACATGTCAGAGGATGAGTTTGGTGGCCTGCTGTGGTTGTTGGCGCATTTCGTGCCCAACATGATTGGGGGTGGAGGTAGGATGAAGCAAGGCTAACCTGCCCACGAGAGTTGACAGCACTGGGAGAAGGTGCGGTACCATATGGATGCTGGATAACATTTGGAATGGTTCCGGCATGTCCAAAAGTTTGCCAAGGGCTTCAGGCGCAAGGGCAGGAAGCACGAGCAGTGGAAAACATTTGGGACCTGGCAATTACCATCTTGGGGCCAGAAACAGCAGGATAGGCCAAGCACAAGTGCCAACTTTGAGGTGTCCCAAGCAGTCGTTCTTAAGCCAGTTGCAGGACCCTCTACAGTACAACCAGGAGTTCCACCAATGGTAGTCACCACAAACCAGCCCTAAAGACTGAATTTGAACAAAAAACCCTGAAACACAATGTGGAGGTGAAGTCGAGGCTGGCTGTCCTGGAACAGCAGGTGGCCACACTGATTGACATGATGAAGAACTAGCAACAAACTGTTGACCAGATTGATGCTCAAATTTAGACTGCCTCCGACTTGCTGCCCCTCACCAGTTCCTGTTAAATTTGATTTATGTATTACATTTAGCATTGTTTAGGATAGTTTTTGGATAGGGGTAGTTTAGGTTAGTTATAGTATTTTTGTAGATTTTAATATTTTATAGCTGTTAGTTGAGAGTGAGTATGGGTGGGTAGATCAATTAGTGGGTGGGTGGTCAATGTTTAGGTTATGTATAAAATATAAACAACAAAAAACAATGCAAAAATACATAAATTTGTGTAGGTTTTAATGTCTAGTTAGTTCATGTATAGGTGTACTGTATGTTTGTCTTCTCTCCTAGTGTGTATAAAGGGAGGTGTGGGGTTGATGTTTAATATGCCTGATGTGGTACATATGTAGAGTTGTAAAAGTTAAGGGTAGGTAGCTTAGGTTAGTTGTAACTTCAGGTAGCATAAATTAATTAGCATAGGTTAGTTTAGGCATAGTTTACTTAGGATTTCCTATTTAGTGTAGGATTGTTTTAGGTTAGATATAAAGGGGTGAATAATAGAAATAATTAAAAAAAACTTTTATTCACTTTCACAACTGCTTCCTTATTAATTTTATGGCAGTTGTAATATTGCCTTTGCTGGATTAAGCACATGATGTGTGTTTCCATGGCAGTGCAGGTGTTCATGGTTAACTGATTGAAGCATTGAAGGAGTATATACTGTTACGTTTGCAATGGAGTAACTTAAGGGATCGTCCAAATTGATTTTGCTCGGAAAGTGGCGTTCTTGCTGTGAAGATACAGGTATTCACTGACTGCTGTACTGTATGTGTAAGTGCAGCTACAAGTTATGTATGGATAAATAAGTAATACAGTTGTGATTGGGTCATACACTGTTTCCAGCCACTTATACACTCTCCCTTGCACCAATTTATTGTCACATCAGGGTTGCTTGTGGGCTAGGATTCATGAAAATGCCCCCTACCTGGGCAGTAACATCATTCATTTTTACCATTGACTGGTTGCTAATTGTAGAACTTCATGAATGTGACTACTTGCTAGTTCAGATGCACATAGGGTTTGTATATATTTTTGCCCTTAGCGTATGCTAATTTTGTCATGGGTCTATTGCACACAATTTTATTTTGAGAATATGTTGGGTCTATTGGGGCAGCACATCCAACATGGTCTACTCCATCCAATCATTAACAGACATGCAGTAAGTTGGATAAGGGAAGTGATTTTATTTACAAGTGAACTAGGGAGCAAGGGGCAAGTGGCAGTCCTTGGGTCTACAACCTCAACATTGTTTGGGAGCCACAGAATGTCCAGACAGAGTCCATGGGGGAGAGATTGCATTGAATATGTGGAGGAGAGGAGTGTTTCAGAGTGTTTGGAGAGTCTGCAACTTGCCAATATGAAAAAAAGGCCACACTAAGGCCCTGATTTATACTTTTTGGGGCAAAACTGCACTACCGCAGTTTTGCACCAAAAGGTTTTGCACCAGCTTGCATCATGTCTGTGCACCAGCCGGGCACCATATTTATGGAATGGTGCAAGCCGGTGCAAAGGGTAGGCTAGTGTAAAAAAAAATGACTTTATTCGGGTGGGGCTGGCGGTATGGAAGAAGGGGGTTTTGCACCAAAAAATTACATTAGGCAGGTTAGAGTAAAAAAAAATTAATCTAACCTGCCTAAAGTCATTTTCTGATGCAAAACCAACCATACCACAGGACTCCTGTCTTAGAAAAGATAGGAGTCATGCCATCTACCCCAGTGGCCAGAACAGGGTCCCAGGGGTATGGCCATTGCACCCTGTGCCATGTATGGGGGCCCATTTCAGGCCCCCCTATGGGTATAAGTATAATAAAATACTTACCTGTACTTACCTGGGATGGGGTCCCACATCCTCCGCTGTCCCTCTATTGTGGGTGAGGGTGTCCCTGGGGCCCGGGGAGGGCACCTGTGGGTTAATTCTATGGTGTTCCACCATGGAAATAGGCCCACATGTTCTCTAATGCCTGCCCTGACCCAGGTGTTAAAAAATGGGGTAAAGCAAGCTTCGCCCAATTTTTTGACCCCTCCCATGCACCATTTTTGCACAGGAGTATAAATATGGGGCCAGATTTGGCCGTTTGCTAATGCAAAAACGTGGTCTGCGATGCATGAAAGCCATTCGCAGACCAAAAATAATAAATCTGAAAAATTGCGATTTTTTGAGTTGCAACCTGGTTTTGCGAGTCGCATTTTGCGATTCGGTATTTCCAGTAGGAAATTGCGAGGCGCAAAATGCGATTTGCAAAATCCAAGTCGCAATTCGATGCATCAAAACATCGCAAATTGCGGTTTTTCGCACAATGGCATTTTGCAAATGCAAAATACCACTAAGTGAAACCAGGTGGTAACCAGGTGCAACCTATATAAAGAGCCCCAGGATGCCTCAGACTCTTTTCCACAATGGCTTCACTCTACGTCATGGTGAGGAGGATGAGGATCTTGGCAGGTTTGAGGAGAGGGAGGAGGAGACAGGAGCGCATTTTCAGAGTGCGCATTACACTTTTTAACCAGACAGAGGAGGAAATATTTGAGAGGTATAGGTTGAACTCAGCCATGATACTTGATCTGATAGCTGAGCTACAACCCATACTGCAGCGCAGAACACAAAGGACTCATAGCATACCCACGCATGTGCAGGTATTATGCTCCCTCCACCTACTCGCCTCAGGGAGCTATCAAGGGGTCATAGCAGCAGCTGGGGTGGTATCACAGAGTACCCTCTCTAGAATTTTCAATGCATTTATCAACGCCATGCTGAGCAGGATACACCAGTACATCAGATTCCCCCAGACCCACAGGATATACAGCAGACAAAAATAGATGTCTACCAGATAGCACAGTTCCCCCACGTCCTAGGTGCCATAGATGGGACACATGTTGCAATCTGTCCACCATCAGCCACAGAGTATGTGTACCGCAACCGTAAATACCAACATTCAATGAATATACAGGTGATATGCAATGCCTCCTACATCATTACTGATCTCGTGGCCAGGTACCCAGGGAGCACCCATGATTCGTACATCTTTCGCCATAGCGGCATTCACACAAGACTGCTAGCTGGGGAGTTTGGAGAAGGATATCTACTAGGTATTGTCCCTCTGTACACTGGCACATTGATGGCGTGCTGATGTCAGATGGCTCAGTTACTCAATATACCCTCTCTCCCTTCCAGGAGACAGTGCCTACGCAGTGTGCACCTACATGATGACGCCCTACCTTAATCCTGCAACACCTGCTGAATGGAGATACAATGCAGCACACAGGGCGACCCGCAACGTGATGGAGCGCACCTTTGGACTGCTGAAGAGTCGCTTCCGGTGCCTCGGCAAAAGTGGAGGAGCACTACAGTACAGCCCAGAGACGACATGTAGAATAGTGGCTACTTGTGCAATCTTGCACAATATAGCTACCACCAGGGGCATACCTGTGATACTGAATCTGATGAGGATGATGATCCCATACCTTCCCTACAGCCAGCAGACAGCACCAGTGCAGCAGAGGGAAGGCAATGGCGTGCTGACATCACACACAACCATTTCAGATGTAAGTATGAATAAGACAAATGCACTGACAAAATTTCCTGTAATGAAGTAAATTTATTACCTTAATGTCAGGTGATGTTAGTCCAACGAATACCAAAAAAAGTGAGTTAAAAAATAGAAACAATAGAAGTTCAGAGTAAAGCACTGTTACTTCATAGTGTACTCATTACCCCTCTGGCCGTAACGGTTACTTCTTGCTGCCACGCACACCACTTGGGTGCCCAGTTGCCTCACTGGCACCTCGATTGTCTGCCTCAGTGGCAGTGCTGTGCCTGGCACTGCGCCGTCTGGTGTCCATTGCAGGCACAGCTAGGCTGCTGAGGCTGTAAGTGTCCTCTGTGTCCCCCAGTCCAAGCTCGCTAGGTGTGGCTGACCTGTGTCCCATGATGTTGTCTATCACATTTGTGATTTGGACAAGTCCGTGAGTCACATCCCTTCTGCTGTGTGCTGCCTCCACCTGTGCAGCCACTGCACGACGTGCAATCTGTGAAGTTGAATTAGCTAGCCTATTGACAGAGCAACAGAATCCCCCGAACATGTTCATGAATCGTCGCTCCAGCCTGCTGTGGCTCACCCTGTCATGGCGCAGCTCCTGGTATAGTTCCCGCACAGCAAAAGTGAGCTCCCTTGTGTCCTGCGATGCCTGGACCTGTGCCTCATGCAGCTGTTCTATATTTGCATTCAGACACTCCAGCTGGCGATGCAGGCCCCCCATGTTGGCATTATGTTGCTGCATTTGTTTTTTTTAAACCAGTGATCTTTTTGTTCTGCAGGCGCTGCTGCTGCAACATAGCTGCTTCCAGGCCACCAAAGAAGGAGGTTCCCTCACCTGCCTCATACGCCTGTGCACCGGCATTTGTCACAATCCTGCGGGGTGCTGTGGTCTGCTGCAAACTGGCCTCCTGCATCTGGATGCATCTGCCAGTTGGGGATGGTATATGTGGACCTTCCTGCTGCTCATCTGAGTCCTGACTGAGCTCTGGCAGTGGCAGTGCCCTGGGCCTGCGTCGGAGTGGCGCAATGGTGAGAGACCCACTCGTGTTGGAGTCTGAGGCTGGATGGGTGTCAGTCTCCCCTAAGCTGGCACATGCTGTGGCTGCTAGGCCTGGCCCACATGCAACAACAATATGCAGCATGTCAGTTATGTTTGTTGCAAGTGAGGGCACACAATGGTAATAAAGGTACAGGTACTTCTCTTCACTGTGTTGTGGGTGTTGTGTTCCTCTGGGTGTCGCTCTACTTAAATACATTGTATGTACTACTTTCAGCTCTGGGTTGTGGACTGCCACTCCCATAATGCATTGTTGTGCTGCTTCTAAGATGTGGAATGGACTACTTCTCACAATGTTTTATATTACTTGCTAATTCCTAAGGGGCTTTTGTGCATACACATATGGGGTTACAATTCAACATTGCACTTATCTTTTCTGGTACTTGGTGTGCCGGAGGTGTCTATCTCTGTGACCCCACTCACTGCTTCATGGAGGAGTGTGGACTCCACTAGGTCCTCTAATGGGGTGGATGGTGACTATGTGGGTGGACCGCCTCCTGTGATCCTGGCCTCCTGCAGTCTTCTTGCCACCCTCTACTTGGCACGGGACCGCAGGTCATAACACCTCTTCTTAAGTTCTTCGACCGAGCGCTGTGCCACTCCAATAGCGCAGATCTTAGTTTTTATGACTGGCCAGAGTCTCCTTTTCTCACTCTCCGGCACCTGGAGTAAGCTTTTACTAAAAAGCCGGTCATGGCTCCTGACCACCTCCTCTGTCAGCACCTCCAGCTCTTGCTCGCTAAATTTGAGCTTCTGCTTTCTTTCTCCCTTCTCCTTTCCTTGAGCTGAGGTGTCCATGGTTGTTCAAGTGTGCTGCCTCCTTCAGAGTGTTGCTCAGTGTGGCTGGGCTGACTCTCTCTGGATGCTGGTTTGGGTGTTGCACCTGAAACTGCCTGGGATGACTCACTTCCTGCTTTTGATGTCATCAGGCTCCTCCAGGTGTGCTTTCTCGAAATTTCTCGCAATTTGTGATTTTCAATTACTGAATCGCAATTTGCGAAAATGCTAATTGCGATTCGGTAATTGGGCCTCGCAAACCACAAATAGCGATTTTTAAGAAATCACTAATTCCGAATCGCAATTATGGTACATGGCCTATTGCGACTCGGAAATAGCGATTTCTTAATCGATTCGCAATGCCATTTCTTCATGCATCTGGCCCATGGTGTTAAGGCCATAGAGTAATTTTTTGCATGGGAACGCCCACCTTGCATCTCATTAAGGCCAGGTAGGTTTCCACATCCAAAAATTACTTTAACTCCATAAATTTGGCGCTAGAAAGGTCTAGCGCCAAAGTATAATTATGGAGTTATTTTTGCACCGAATTAGAGTAAAACAAATTACGCTAATTTGGTGCGAACAGAGTATAAATATGCCCCTTACAGTCCACAAATGGTTGAGATCAACAGGTGGGGCAGCAAATTGTCAGACAGTGGCAGTTGTGAAGTACACCAGCATGGATCAGCACAAGGCAAAGGAGAAACTGGCAATTTGACACCTAGGAATGCTATTGGAAAGAGATGAAGTCCACTTCTTCATCCTCTGATGTGATCGGTGCTTTCTGTGGGGATGGTGTTGTAGGTGCATGAGGCGACGGAGGCACACACATCAGGAGCTGTAGATGGGGCGCTCCAGTCTGCAGCAGCATTTCTACTATTGTTCAGATTGCACCTAATCCCCAAGGTGTCTGCATTCTTGTGGCCATTATTCAGCCTACTGCTCCTGTGCAGGTGATGATGGTCTGGTCACAATTTTTTTATGATCCTGCCATCTGGGTCTCACACTGTACACTATGGCACCTTGCCTTGTGCTGTCTTGCATGCACATTGTGCATTCATGTGATCAAGGGCTAATTTTGTAACACATATCCTGCATGATTCTATACACCAATCAAACTTGCTACACTACAGGAATGTGTGAGGGCATGTACTTACCATGTAGTTCCTATTTGTGTCTACTTATTTGATTTGATTTGATATATTTTTGGCCTCATCATTGTGGACAGTGGGCACTATGGGGCATATTTATACCTGTTTTGTGCCTAATTTGCGTCATTTTTTCACGCAAATTTGGTGCAACACTAACTCCATAGTTATACTTTTGGACGTGGAACCCTACCTTGTGTCAATGAGATGCAAGGTAGGCGTTCCCATGCAAAAAATTACTCTATGGCCTTAGCGCCATATTTATCCCCCCATGCTGAAATCACGCATGGGGGAGGAGGGGTCAAATAATGGTGCAAAGCTTGTTTTGGACCATTATTTAACGCCTGGGTCAGGACAGGCGTTAGGGGACTGTGGACCCATTTCCATGGTCAGTGACCATGGAAAAAGTCCACAGGTTTCCAACCAAGCCCCAGGAACAGCCCCACCCATACCAGGAGGACACCAGAGGATGGGGGGGACCCCATCCCAGGTAAGTACAGGTAAGTATTTACCATTTTATTTCAAGTGCCATAGGGGGGACTAACTTGCTGTGCCCAGTGGCTATGCCCAGGGGACTTAAGTCCCCTGGGCATGGCCATTGGGCTGGGAGGCATGACTCCTGTCTTTACTTAGACAGGAGTCATGTCCAGGGGGGTGTGCGTCTAACAATGGCGCTAGTCAGGTTAGAGTCATTATTTTGACTCCAACCTGACTAGTCCCGTTCTTTCATGCACAACCTCCAGTTTTCTCTACGCCTCCCCAACCCGGTTAGTATCATGTATTTTTGCGCTAACTGGGCCTTAGCGCCGGCTTGCCCCTTCGTTAAATATGGTGCCCGGCTGGCACTCTGGAATGGTGATAGCCGGCGCTATACTTTTGGGCGCAAAACTGCACTAACGCAGGTTTGCGTCAAAAAGTATAAATCAGGGCCTATGTACCAAATCTGAGGGTATGGGCCCTGTCACACTAGAAAGGCTGCTAGCACTGACACTCATCTCAGTTGCTAATTGCCAGGTTTGGGTATCTGCATAGTATAACACTTCCGTTGACTCAGGCTCGCTCACTTGTACATGCCTCCTCTGACACTCCTCTTTTTGTGCCAATGACTCAATGTAATGCAACACAGGTCATGGATTGACTCTCTTGTGCCTACAACACCAACAATATGTGTGACCATATCCACTGTATGGACGCTGGCTGTTATTGATGGCTATGGGTGAAGCTGTACCCCAGATAGTAGTAGTACTGGAATTGGTGACATGTATCTAGCCAGGTTTGCAACATGACCGGGCACATCCACCTCAGTCTCTGACCATCACTGAGTCCTGCCCTTTGTGGTGGTAGACTCATTTTTTCAGGTCCTTTGACAGATCCCAATTTCACATACTCCAAATGAGACATATGTGCCACGGTGAGACAATTTCTCTACAGACTCCCCTCTGCCACATCCCACATTTTCACACAGGATCACACCACATTCTGATTGCTGTACCCTAATGGGCTCTTCTCTGTCATCCCTTCCCAGCTTCAATACAAGTGTGACACTGTCAGACACAGCAGTACATGTGTATTAGTTAGGCAACCTTGCAGAATACATATCCATTCGGACCTCCTTGCTATGCAATGTCTCCCCAATCTGACACAGTGGCATTTCAATCTACTCAGCCAGCACTTATAATGCACTGCATAACCATGGACCCACCAGGACCATACATCATCATTGGTTTCAACACACATGGTCCCCTGATGTGCATCACTTGTATTAACCCTGACCCAGTCAGATTTAGGCCCATAGTTATGAAATGTTTGGGCCGTCTTAGCATCATTTTTTTATTGCTAAAACGACGCAAACATAACTTCATATTTATATTTTGACGCTAGACCCCTCTAGCATCAAAATTTAGGGGTTAGCGCTATTTTTAGGGAGCGCCAATCCACATTGCTTCTCATTGCGACAATAAGATGCAAGATAGGCGTTCCCTACCAAAAAAATGACGCAAGCCCTCTAGCGCCATATGTACTTACCTATGCACAAACAACGCAAACCAAGGAAGCAGACCTAAAAAATGGCCCTAAGTCTGATTAGCCTCAAATTTTAATGCCTGGTCAGACCAGGTGTTAAAAAGAGGCCCACACCCCACCACTCAAGGAAAACACACAGAAGCTCCACCACCACCGCAGCAACCCTAAACAGCCCCCACAGCAGTCACAAAGGCAACACAGAAGGCGGGAAAGGATCTTCAGACAGCGCACACAATCCTTGGCCTCAGAGAACTAGATGTGGTCAGGATGTACAGACTGGACCGGGAGTTCATTGTACACCTGCTGCACCATATTGTGCCACACATCACGGCAAGGGTGCAAACTCCCACTACCATTCGACCCATGACCAAACTTCTCGCTGTCCTTCATATGCTGGCGTCTGGATCTTTTCAGATAACTGGTGCACAAGTGGCTGGTATGTCCCAGCCATCCTTCTCGGTCCTTCTGCCTAAGGTCTTGGACGCTATCATACGCCTCACACCTCACCACATCTGCTTCCCAAACACTCAGCATTTGCAGCAGGAGACCAAGCAAGGTTTCTGTCAAATTGCTGGGTTTCCGCATGTGCTGGGTGCAATAGACTGCACCCATGTGCAACTGGTCAACCTGCAGCAACGGAACCCCTATATAAGAACCGCAAGCACACACATTCAATCAATGTACAGGCCAATGTGGACTACCATGGGCACTTCACCAACATCCTTGCAAAATATTCCGGCAGCGTCCATGATGCATACATATTTCACCATTGCACCGTCAACAAGCGGTTCCGGGATGGCCAATATGGCAATGGTCTACTCATAAGTAAGCCACCATACCAATCATAACACACACCAACCATCTAGGACAAACAATACATACACCACACTAAATACACATGGCCAGGGGTACATAGATGTACAGGCAACAATACATATGCAACATGCCACACTACACTGCATACATTGTATTTCACAAACACATACACCCACATGTACATAACACAGCCACATCCTGACTGGCGCACCACATGTAGACAGATGGAACCAAATCCCCTTTGCGTATAGAAGCTGGTAACAAACCACTACAAGTGTCTACAGGCTGACAACTTTATACAGACCACACACACATTACAGCAAACAAAGAATGGCCCAGCCATGTCAATGGCATATGTCATGGCCAATTTAAGAAAGTGACACAAAGGCACAGTCCCATGTAAATCATGGTGTGCAAGCCTCAGGCAGAACCGAAATCAAATGTCACCCAACTACATATTGTCTACACATACCTGACATACCTGTGTGTGCACACACACCTGTCTGCTGCATTGTGTCGCACCCATACGAATACAAAATTATCTGCCATTAAAGGCCATGGGGCAGAATCATGAGAAATGGGACAGCACCTACGTCAGTGCCACATCACATGCACCTCTACTGCCCCCTAACACCACCATGTCTGTTCCGTATACCAGAAATCGTCCACCAAGGTGCAGAGTTTGTGAAAAAACTGTAACTATCATGCATGCCATAGTAGGACTTGGTAGGAGTATAGAGGACATACCTGACCCAACATGCACCATACTAAGAGACCCATGAGAAAAAATAGCCATGCCCCCTCCCAAAGCCTGCACTGTGCATGTATAGAAAGTGTCTGTGAGAAATCATATATTGGAAGCTAGGAGATACTACTGCACCAAATTACAACATCCTACTAATATGTGATGCACACCCCGTACACATGATGGCTGCCACAAGCATCATCTGCCACAAAGGGTCACAAAGTGTCACACTGCATGCGTAGTGTCACATGATAACATGGATGGCACAGTCTGGCTTTGTAGGGCAACTATGGTATCTCAACATCTGACACCATTGTGGTGGAAGGAGGTGGTAGGTTCCATCTAGCAATATAACACTGCTTCAAATATGGACTACACAACACACTTTCCTAAATTATAACCACCATTTTTGGAGCAACATTAAAATTTCCAGGTCCTTAAGCCACTACCCAAGATTGTCATATCAATCAACACAGTCCAATGAAACCATTTCACAAGAACAGGAACAAACACTATACAACAAGCAAGTCTGAGTCACCACTCCAACTAAAACTAACAACTGCAATGGTATGTTCCAAACTACTATTGTCTTCTCTCTTTCCTTTGCAGCTGATCAAGGGTATGGCATACTGCCGTGGGTTATAACTCCATTTACCAATCCCACAATGGTGGGCGAGCAGGCATACAGCGAAGGGCACAGAAGAGCACACAATGTGGCAGAGAGGACCTTTGGGCTCTTGAAATCAAGGCTCAGGTGCCTGGCCCTGACAGGTGGAAGCCTCTTGTATGGTCCACCTCTCATATGCAAAATAATACTGGCATGTGCAATCCTTCACAATATCTATGTCAGAACAAATGATCCCTGGGATGGCCAGGTTGATGTCCCCAATGAGGAGGATGATGATGTAGCAGATCATTTGGAGGGGGAACAATAAAACACTGCTGCAGGAGTTCACAGGAGACTCTACATTGTAGAGAACTTCTATACATAGTCACTGGACTCACAATATCACATTGTAAATAGCACAAATCAAATACGTTGCACCTGATTCTCCTTGGTCTACTCATTCTCCACTACATATACCATTAGAATGCGACTCAAACTTCAAGGAGCAGGTAAGAAACAAAGAGGTGACAAGTATGATAGAAATATTGTTTGTGATGTAATAGGGTCTACTGCCTCCATCTCACATATCAGTGACACACAATTCATGGGCATGAGACTCCTGAAGGCCTAGATCCATGCACCACTACATACATTGTGTCGTCAAGTGAGCAAGGTGCTGAAACCTAGCTCATTCTCCACAACAACACCATGGCTAACAGGATATATGCAAGGGGGGCACACATAAGGTAGGGGCTGGTAAGAAATGGATAATAAGTAATTTTGGAGCACAACACTGTTACAACTCACTGTGATTGCAGCTTTGCCTGCACGTGTGACAAGGGTGGGACATCATAAATATCTATGGACCATCAGTAAATGCCAGGGATTGTAGCCAATTTCCGATGCTGAGCCTGCACAATGTATCCATTGAAATTTGTCCTGGCACTGCCTTTGGCACAACCCAGACGTGTGGTGGACTGTACCTCATGTAGGGCACACACACAATGGGTGTGGGGTGCACAGTGAGTTGCCAGACAAAATAAGCAGATATGGGTGCAAAGTCACTTTCCAAACACATGACCCATTGTCAGGATCTAATAATTTATTGGGACACTGTACCACACTATAATAGTCTGGGTGGCGTGTAGGAAGAGTGTGTTACTCTCACTATGTACATGAGCTGCACACTTGCCCTACAAATCTGCTGTCTTGACACATGCCTATAGCAAATCCAGATACACATGTGAAGACTGATGTACGGTGTATGTCCTAGGTAGCAACAGGTTTGCCAGTATCAACAGTGCTTGACATGTGTCAGCATGTTTGCCTAGTATGAACTGTACAACAACATTGCACAGCACATAGCAATACACACCACTCATTGTCACTCACATGACAGAACAAGTGCTTGGTATCAGCAGTTACAATTTATCACAAACATGTTTTGGGCTCCAACATCACAATCAGGTGTGGGATGTGCTACTATGTCCATCATTGTTTAATAATGTGAGAGACACAGCCTCAAACTGAGTGGGAGTAGACCTAGCCATATATGTTGCATTTGGCTAATGAAAATTACAGCACTGAGATGATTTCACACCTCAACATCATTCAGTCATGGTAAGAGTTACCTAGGTTGTGGCATGCTGGAAGAAATGCATATCCATGTTCAACAGAGGATGTGGATGGACAGTTTCGAGGCACCCACAGATACTTGCAAATACAACATGGGAGGTCACTTGGAGACAACACAAGTGCAGTGGCAGGTGTAATGTCATGTGTGCATGGCAAAAGACCCAAGTCACATGTTGTATCCTGTCCATGTATGATCAGACAGTGTTACTGTAGAAGATGGGTACACAGTGGAAGCAGCCTAAAGAATTGGAGCAATATAGAAGACAATACATACCTTAACAGTAATGCTGAAAAACATGGAGAAGGGACACACATAGACCAATACTGACTGTACAACACATCAGTGTCTACCTGTCAACATTTAACATATGTACAGAGAGGGTGGCCAGGTCAGTACATAAACATAACCTAGTCATGTTGGCCACTAGCATACTATGGTATTTCCCCATCACATGCCACCATGACAGGAGGCAGTGACAGACAACACCATCTGTACCCTGGCACGTTTCCAATATTGAAGTCACAACAGAAATACAACCCCTAAACAAGCTGCCTATGAAAACAACTGAGGACATAAAATAATGAGACATGTCCTACGTGTGAAAGCACCCAGAGCTCTGTATATGAGAGGGGAAGGCTGACATCAAGTACCGCTGAGGAAAATGTGATATCCTGGTCTGTATGATCACAATTGTGCATGTGTCTGTCTGCTGGGGAGTGTGCATAGTTCTGCTGAGTAGCAATCATGAAGAGTCTCGATCCATGCTCAATAAACCCACACACCACTGCTCCGGCTACATTAACGTATTACATTGTCAGGGGCCAGATGCATGTGCACAGGGAGCTTAGTAAACTGGTGCACCATTAACCTGCTGCTTCTCATGCAAACATGGGTTTGTGTTGCTATACCAACTCACACAGTTGTGATGATGAGTAGGCTGGCATCTGTGTCAGACACAGTGGTATGCCATTGTATGTGACATTCATAACAAACATGATGTCAACAAGTGTGAGTGCCGAGTTGGAGGCATGCACACATATACCACATATCTCAGCGCACATGAACCACTATAATGGCTCAGGCATAGTGTGTATGGATCCTGAACAAAAGGCAACCTAGCACAGAAATGGGGGCGTAGGTATCACAAGATCAGTGACTGAAAGAAATTACCTTCACATGTGTTCCAACATACGGAAACACAGGTGGCACTGATGTGACTACCCATGCATTTGTAAAATGTCAACATGTGTCCATGCAGGAAAATAGTAATGTGAGGTTTCACATCCTGCGATCTCACCACTTTCATCATATGTTGCAGTAATGACACTACACATGTCTTTACCCACACACAGCATGTACAAACATTTACTAACACATGTGTACAAAACATCTCCTGCAACTAAGATGCTTAGGGAACCAAATGGCACACGTGTAGCAGAGCAGCATGAAATAAAATCCAACAACACACCACAGAGTGGACACAGATGCACACGCAAATTGCCAGTGGTAACGTGATGTCAATGCAGTCATAGTCCAATGAATACACTGAATACTCTGAGTACAAATTGTCATGGTTGTCACATGCTTTAGCATTTGTTGGACATAGGCCATCATATATATTGTATTGTAGGTATGTGTACATTTGAATCTCAGACATAACAATGTAGACCACCCACAAATTAGTATTCATACACATATGTACATATATAGCACATGTGCCAATATGTATGTAGACACAGTGTAGCTACACATGCACATATGCACAAGGTATGAGTAACCACATGCAGCAGACTCATAGACAAACCTATGGATTCGACATACCAATGTCACTGTTATGACATTACTGGAAAGTCATGCACATGTAGCTATACCACATATACAACATTGTAGCACAGCCCATCTGATATGTTAAGTGAATTTGGGTAAAAACAAATGACGCAAATGCATTAAATCCACGCTGCAACATACGTAAAATGACGGCTGGGCCCTGAGCGGCAATCACATGCTCACACGCCTTTTAACGCACCATGGTGACAAATCGATGCATGACCGCCATGCATCAAAAATGTTCACGCATATGCATATACCATACAAGTCCCCTAAGCTAATAGACGCTCAGCCCTTGAATGTCTATCCCACGTTCACAGGCTATTTCATGCAAAAGGTGAGAAAATCAATGCGTGACTGCCATGCGTCAAACTATTTCACTCATACACATATACCATATAATTTCCCTAAGCTAAAAGACGCCTAGCCCCTGAATGTCTATCGCACACCCACAAGCAATTTCACGCAAAAGGTGAGAAAATCAACGCATGCCCATCATGCGTCACAAAAAACAACGCATGACTGGAAAAGTGACGCACACGCCCAGGAAGTGATGAAACAGGACATCCTGCCTGCAAACATGGTACAGTAAGTTCACTTTCACTTTTACTTCACAGTCTTATTGTCTCTGACTGTGTGAGGATGTGTGGAGCTGGTGCTGTAGAAGTTTTGGAGTGTTTATTGAGCTGTGTACTGTAGGTGTTGTGTTTTATTTGTCTTTAAACCTGTCTTTTGTATTGTAAATGTACTGTTTCTGTCTCTGTATTGTGGGGTGTTTGTCTGGGGTAGTATAGTTGTTGGGGTAGTTGAGTTAGGTTTTAGGAATTTCATTTTGTTTTGGGTGAACTGCATTTGCAGTCCATTATGTCTGGGAAAAGGAGGATGGCACGGATGTTGGCCGATGAGCTGGGATTTTTATATGGCTGGTTCAGCACTACCTCCCCATGATGCTGCAACTGGGTGGCCTTGTCACTCTAGGCTACCCCATAGAGGCTGCAGTGGCTGCGGTGGGACAAGTTGCTTCACCACCTAACTCAAATCGTTAGCACAGGAAGGAACAACCACCAACTTAAGCACCACTGGGCAGACCTTGTTACAATGGAGCAAGATCTGCTGGATCATCTGGGCATTTAGATTGGTGGAGCAGTTGGTAAGTCTCTCATTTCCATACAAAGTCCTTTCTTTTGCATGTGCATGACAGTTGCAGATACAGCTGAGTGCTGCATGTAATGGTTCTGGATCTGGACATGTTAACTATATGAAGAGCCCCACCACCACCTTAGGCTGGCAATTCAAATGCACAATAATGAAGCCAATACAGGACAGATGTACCATTTCCCATGCACACACATTACAAAGTGTTGTGATGCGTGCATAGGGCAACTCAGTATTGAGCAACACCAAATGAGGCTTGCGCCATGCATCATCTATGGAAGGGGGTCCCAAACCTGTTTGGGAGGCAAATGTATAAGCCACTGGGAAAAATGAGAAATATCTTGTTTTCATTTTTCATGAACTCTGAATGGCTGCTGAGAGCAGGTTTTATATGGGGGCATATAAATGTATGTAATGGGCCCCCATATATTCAGCAGAAGTTGTGATGATCTGTTGCAACTCCTGCTGAATGCATCATTTACCTACACAGAAACAGAGGCAGTTGGACCCTGCCTATACCTATATGAAGAGCCCCACCGCCTCCTTAGGCTGGCAATTCAAATGCACAATAATGAAGCCAATACAGGACAGATGTACCATTTTCCATGCACAAACATTACAAAGTGTTGTGATGCGTACATAGGGCAACTCAGTATTGAGCAACACCAAATGAGGCTTGTGCCATGCATCATCTATGGAAGGGGGTCCCAAACCTGTTTGGGTGGCAAATGTATAAGCCAATGGGAAAAATGAGAAATATCTTGTTTTCATTTTTCATGAACTCTGAATGGCTGCTGAGAGCAGGTATTATATGGGGGCATATAAACGTATGTAATGGGCCCCAATATATTCAGCAGAAGTTGTGATGATCTGTTGCAAATCCTGCTGAATACATCATTTACCTACACAGAAACAGATGCAGTTGGACCCTACCTGCATCATGCTGTGCCTTAATTCTCATTAGGCGCACACATGGTGGGGGTGAGGGGTGCACTGAGGGCCACGAGGACTGTATTGATGTAATTGATGTGCACCACTGTTGTTCTATCGGTCTCTTTGTGCCATTGGCCAAGGCCATGTAAGGTAGCTTGACCATGCACTGGGTCCAGACTACTAGCAATTTCCTGTTCCTGTACATTGTGTAACACATACCCCCTATACTATGTCTATTACCACACACCCATGTGCTGAGCCAGTTCCAGAGGCCTGCCACTTCTCACTGACAGTATGGGGCTGTCCTGCATCTGCTCCATCACTGGTACATTACTTGGTATCCTGCATCAACAGATGCATCCTTGGACCACATAGCAAGTATGTCTGTGTTGAGGCATATGTCTATGCCCATGTTCTTATCCCTCCCAGGACAAATAATGGTATACCATGCCAACAATGGCTGGGCACATACTACTTGCAATACATCCATGACTTAAATCAGTCAATGTGCAGGTAGGTAGAACTATTTTCACATGAGTAAACTCCAGTTGCATTATTGATAATATATGTGCCTTGTGATGGCCGCACATATTACTTACTTCACTGTAAGATATATCACGGCATTCCTCAACCCTTTGGAATACCCACACAATCCCTGGGCAGTAGTTTGTCAGCTTGTTGTGACAATGAGGTAGATGTCTACAACATCTGAGGCAGGCTCAAATGCTATGGGTGTCACAATGGGACAGCCACTGCAACAACCATGGCATGCCCCTCAGATGCAGTATACAGTGTCAAGCAGTCACATATGGTCATGGAGTTGTAGGGCTATCCTGCATGATAATGCCATGTATAAATGGTGCAGTGAGAAGCACCACAGGAGTGTCAGGGACAGTGATTGTTGGTAGGTGCGTGGGTCTACATTATCTGAGACTATGTGTGATTGACTGATCATAGATGTTTGTCACTTGCTCTGATCTACTAATAGGATGACTTTCTCACTCAGCCTAACAAGTTTACATTGTACAATGTTGTCCATTTACTGATATGTACAAATTACACTAAGCAATGTTTTCCATTCATGTCTTGCAGATGGACCTCTTCCCTACACCGTAGGTGAGGTTGCCCGTTTTGAAGACCCTGATGCATCCAGTGTCATCTTGTGCGTCATGTGTGCTAATCAAGGGTTTGGTGTGAATCTGTCTGAAGTGTGGAATGCTATGAAAGCTGGTTTTGCCTGACCTAGTATATGATATAATTGGAGAATGGATGGTGACATCATGTCTGTTGAAATGTTGTGCAATGAGAATGGCTTACTTGCAGCTCAGGGGGCAACGTGTGCTGGCATTGCATTGAGTGTAATAAGAATTGTAGTGGCTGGCCACTTATTCATTGACGTCTACCATGATAGGTCTCAGGGCAGCTGTTTATGTACATAGGAAGCCTGTTGACAACCACTTTGTCACAGCACCATTGTCAGCACTGTGTGCCACACATAGCTTACACTTACTGACAATACGGTACAGATGTGGGTTATATCTGCAGAGGTCTCTAGGGGGCTTATGTAGGAGACACATGCACCACAGGTGTCTCATTTCCCTTCAGAAATAATGAGTCTGCAGTACTGCAAGGAGCCATATTGTGCTGTGCAACAGTCAGTAGTGTACACAATTAGTAGACAACTCGGCTCCAGATGGTCTATGATTCTTCCCATGCCAGATCTCAGCAGTTTTTACAACATGGTCCTGCCACCATGATATTTGTGAGTGATGTAGGTCACATCACATATGCATATGATGTGAATGCTGTTTGCGTACCTGGTACTTTGATGATGACTGACATGCATGTGCAAATGATGTACAATGTATCAGGATACTGTTGCAGCACCCAGTGCAGTGCCAAACTCACTCTGGGCCTAAGGGCGCCCATACAGCCACCTTGCGTGTGTAGCACAACAAAGCACAGGGTAGGGGGCTTCAGTTCTGTAATGTGTTGACAATGGGCAGCTCAGGCTTTGGCTAATCTTTCTTGGAACATTGCATCAGTTGTACATGAAGGCACATCATGGGCAATGGCATGACCCCTTGTAACGTATGCTCAGGGCAGGTCTTACACCAGGTGATTTACCAAACCTTAGAATAACCAGTGGGAAGTTACCAGACCCCCTATCATATGGCCCCCACCTTGTATCCATGATGCCTGGGCAAGCCTTGATGTTTCACCAGAGGTGTTGATGTGATAGATTGCATGCACAGCCCCCGTTATGCACAGGGACACAGGAAATCTAGACTTTTTAGGGCACGTGATCCTCACAAGTTTGATGACACAAATGTTGATCATGGACAATTTTGGCCAATCAGCTCTGGGACCTGTTGGTTAACAATTGAATGCCCTCATGAGTGACATGTACATTGTACTGTTGATGGATGGTAGGAAATAGTCATAGATGAGGAGTAAGTAATTGTTGAGTAATGTATGTGTTATCTGTACATAATATGTCTGTACAATACTGACACTGATGCTTGCTTCTCCTCATATTTCACCTGCCAATATGACACAGGACCACAGGCAAGCTTTCCACAAGAGGGCCAAATGCTACCGCCACATAATGGAAGTTGAGACAGGATACAGCCGAATGGGAAGGAGGTTCTGCAGTGAGAAGGCATCAGGGGAATGGCGTGCGTTTGCACATGGTAGACCTCCACAGCAGCCACACAAGGACACTGGAGCAAAATCATCAGGGGTCCAGGGGGCCACCGCTGGAACAAGGCCCTCCACGTCAGCTGCACCAGTCATAATTCAGCAACCTGATGCAGTTGTTCCAAGCCAGTTTGAACAAGACATGAGACAGGACATGAGCAAGATTTTAGCTAGACTTAAAAAATTGGAGGAGGAAAGTGCAGAGAACCAGAGGACGTTGTGATACATCAAAAAGAAAATGAAGAAAAGCAGGAAATGAACTTTTTGTGTTGTACAACCTACTAGTTCCTTCCCCTCCTACTGTTTTATATAGTTTTACATTGGGTTTTAGATGGTTAGTTTTAGGTTAGAGCAGGGTAGGCATAGGTTAGGTTAAATATAGTCTGAGGATGGGGTTTTCTACATGTTTTAATTGTTAGGGGGTTGGGTGGGGGTTCATGTTGCGGTATTTGTGTATATAAAAAATAAAAATATAAAGAAATATATATTTGTTTAGGCCATAGGTGTAGTCAGAGCTTATGTTGGCCTACTTGCATCTTGTCTCTTAAAGGGATTGGGGGGGGGCAATGTCTAGAGTGTGGTGTTACAAATGTAGGATACGTTTAGAATAGGTTAGATAGATGTAGTTGTTAGTTAAGTGTAGTTAGTATAGGTTAGTATAACATAGGGCAGGTTTTAGGTACATGGTTTTACAATAAATCCTGTTCATCTTAGTCTAATAAGTTTGTAATTTGATTGAGTGTCTGGGGGTTCTCATGAGTGCATTGGCCACATTGGGGGAATGGCCTAGGGTACGCTTACTGTCTTTATTTCCCAGGGTTCCCATGTGCATCCCCTATGACCAAGGAGCTGTCAGAAGGGCTGCTACATACTGTCTGCTAGTGCATACATTTGCATCCAGTGTTCCAGCCATTCACAATGTGTATGAATACTTTTTCTTGGAGAGGTAAATATAGTACTTCATCTGTCATTGATGGGGTCCTGCAATTTCATTGTTGGCAAGTGTGGTACATCTTTCAACAGGCCAATTTGGAACTGTATCCTGGAACACTGACAGGTGGCCATCACTGATAAGGTTAGTTTTTCCTGTGCCACACAAATAAGTTGTACTGGTACTCCCATCTGGGTAAGTGACCATTGAATTGGTTGAGAGCCATACATGCCGTATGTCTACTTCAAAGGATGTCGGTTCAAAATCATATAGTATACTCAGGAAGTTAGTTGTAGGCGACAACACCGTCATTCAGCTTTCTCATGTTAGGATCATGGGGCCAGATGTAGGAACCAGTTTGCGAGTCGCAAACGGCAAAAATTGCCGGTTTGCGAGTCGCAAACCGGAGTTTCTTATGCAGAAATACATTTTGCGAGTCGGTACCGACTCGCAAAATGCATTTCCGACTCGCAAATAGGAAGGGGTATTCCCTTCCTATTTGCGACTCGCAGTGGTATGCAATTCCATTTGCGACCGCGTATGCGGTCGCAAATGGAGTCGCAGTTACCATCCACTTGAAGTGGATGGTAACCCACTCGCAAATTGGAAGGGGTCCCCATGGGACCCCTTTCCCTTTGTGAATGGACCCCAAAATATTTTTTCAGGGCAGGTAGTGGTCCAAGGGACCACTACCTGCCCTGAAAAAATACCGAAACAAAAGGTTTTGGATTTTTTTTTTAAGTGCAGCTCGTTTTCCTTTAAGGAAAACGGGCTACACTTGAAAAAAAAAAAACTGCTTTATTAGCAAGCAGTCACGGACATGGAGGTCTGCTGACTACAGCAGGCCTCCATGTCAGTGAGTGCCCATAGTCGCTATGGGGCCGCAATTTGCGACCCACCTCATTAATATTAATGAGGTGGGTCTTTGCGACCCCATAGCGACTCGCAGACGGTGTCTGAGACACCGTTCTGCATAGCAAATTGCGAGTTGCAATTTGCGAGTCGCTCGGACTCGCAAATTGCAAGTCGCAATTTGCTTTGTACCTACATCTGGCCCCTAGTGTGTGGCTTAGTGTCTGACAGTCATGCACTCATGTACTGATATTCTGTACACATTGACATGGATTGACACAATGCTATCTTTTAGCTGAGTAGATGGGTCACAGTAAACGTAGAAATGCTATGTGTGTACAAGGTGCTTAGTTTACAGGTGCAATTGTAATTTTGATTTCTAAACAATATCCATTTCACAGACCCCATGAGTGAACGTTAGCGATAAGTAGCACAATCAGAGTCCATGGTTGAGGGACATATCATGAGACATGGTTAGGAATAGTGTGCATTAGTGAGGAGTTTAAAACACTGTCAGTTGGTATGAAAGAGACAATGACAACACACAGCAGACAATTCAACAGTGGTTAGGTGAAGATGGAACATTTCCTATTGTCACAACCCTGGCATGATCTTAAGCCCAGAACTAAGGAGAAACTGTCCATGTGGCATAGACCGGTGTTACCGGGTGCTTTTCCTTGTGAATGTTATTCCTTCCACATCGTCACCCTCTGATGTGGTGCCTCCTGTGCCATGGCTGATGCTGTTGTTGAGGTAGAGGGGGCCACACACACTTTAGGGGATAGAGATGTGGAGTTAAAGGCCCCCGCAGCTGCCATTTGTGGGAAAACATGAGGCATCACTGCTGCATAAAGGAACTGCTGCTTTTTCAACACTGCAGCAACATCACGGTAGTAGGCAGCCATGATTTCCCTGAGGAAGGCCACTTCCCACTGTAGGGACTCCAGGGTATTCTGTATGCTGCTGGCAGTTAGGGAGGGCATTTGTTGTAGCCTCTGTTTCATGACTTTAGGTTTGTCTGCCAGAGACTACTGGAGTCCACGTAGTGGGGAGTTGTTGCCTCTGATGGCAGCTGAGTTGTCCTTATTTGGACTGGAGCACATCCGCACTCCCTCTAGGCTGCCTGCCATGGTCTCCATCCCCACCTGCACCTGCTTGGCCAGCTCCCGCTGGACTCCTACCTCTGTTTTCTGAAAGCTGATCTCTGGGTCCTTGGAGTCTAGGGCCGTGTGAGTGCTGGCTGGTGGTGTGTGTTGGTGGCTGGGTGGTTCATGTGGAGACCCTGCAACACTGTGTGTACTACCTGAGTCTGGAAGTGGTGTTTGGAGGGATCCTAAGACATCCTGGAGAGTCTGTTCATTGATGGTTGGCAGCTGGTCATCCATGTCATCAGAAAAATTCAGGACAGGCAGGTCAGCAGGAGGTAAGCCATCATCCTCTGCAATGAGATGGCGTAAAATCAATATTCAATTGTATTGGCTGTTGACATGGGACATCATGTATTTGCCACTGGAGGCTCATTGATATCTCAGTGACCCAAGGTTGTGGTTGTATGTATGTGTAGCATTGTGCATCACACATGGGTAAAGCTCACTAGTAATGTAAAATGATGGAGCGCAATACTGCCCCAAAAGTGACAGCGCCCCGCTGCTTCATTTTTACAATGCAGGGATGCGCTGTATTTAATTGTGTACGGCGCACCCCTGCGTTGTCTCCTGCACTGCCACTAAATTGAGGTGCCCAGCGCCAACTCAGCCATCCTTGCACCATCTTGCAAGGATGTCTGCGTTGAAAGGTTTGATTGATTGTTTATGTGTGGGAAGGTATCCCTTCCTGCACATACCCACTCACTATTGGCGATTTTGCACCTCTGTGAGTGCTGCAGAATGCCACACACACAGAAGTGCCAAAGCGTAATTTTTACATGATTTTGTGTGTGCAGGAAGGGACACCTTCCGGCACATTGACAATCATGTCTGGCATTTTGCTCTTTCTTTGCGTGCTGCAGAATGCAGAACACATAGAAAAAGCAAAAAACTGGGAGAAACAAAAGTATACCTCCTCCTTGTGCCTTGCTAACACCACCACTGGGGTAAAACATGTAAATCTGAGGAGGCATCAAAATGCAATGGGTGTTGCTGTGGCATGTCGACAGCAGCACACATTGCACGTCCCTTCCACGCAAAGGGCTACATGTGAAGGGACCATGTTTACAGGGTGGTGTTAAGCAGAAAAAAGTGTATTAACACCACCTTGTAAATAGGGCACAGGGTATTCACCACCAGAGGGTCACGAAAAGGTATGCTCCGGTGGCGCTTGGGGCTCATAAATATGCCCCTAGGTATTTTGGGGCATATGTAGCTGGCCCAAGTGCCACCTGAGGCTCAGGTGGCACAATGCCCTGCCCCGTATGTACTAGGTGCCATGAAGCCTGTTTTTGTGCCTTGACGCCACCTTGTATATATGGCCCCTTCACACCTAGCACTTTGCGTGCAAGGTGTATGCAATAGGTGTTGCTGTGGGCATACCACAGCAACACCCATTGCGTTTTGACACTGCCTCAGATTATGGACTATTTGTATACCGGACGCTGGGCCAATATCTGACACCAGCCCAGGGGTGGGTTTAGCATGGCAAAATCTAGGAGTAATGCTTACATTTCTACTGGATTTCTTGCATTTACATTCTGCTGCACACAGAGTAAGAGCAAATTGCACTTTAACTTTGTTGTTGTGCAGGACAGTGTCCCTTCCTGCACATAAACATTCTCCCCCTCAGCACTTTGGTGCAAGGGTGGCTGCATTGGCGCACAACATCTAATTTCTTCTTTCGCAGGGGGTACACAGGGGTGCGCTATATTCTTATGTATATGGTGCATCCCTGCATTTTGAAAATGACGGTGAGTGATGCTGCCTAATTTTTCACAGCAGCAAGCACCCTCATTTTCTATCTTGTCAAATGGTGAGACTGTAGCCACTTGTAAAGCTGCACATATGATGTTCACATACATGCACTGTGTTCTATGCATTTGATTTTGTGGCCATTTCCATATGATGCATATGGTTGAGGGTGAGTTGTTGTGGGCTCACTCTGTATGGAATGTGTTCCACAGGTTGCAATCTTTAGGGCAATGTTTTTCTCATTTGGCATACAGCAGGGCAGCTGCAAGATGTGTTGCAGTACAATGCAGCAGTTTAGATAAACAGTGATGTGTAATTTTTACTTACAGTACAGCCCTGCAATTCCCCCTGCACAAATTTGTGCTCCCTGCACCAACATAGGCATTATTGCAGCATGACAATGGGATGCCTGCCTTGAAGTGATGATTTGTTCATGTGCAGGGAGGTGTTCCTTCCTGCACATGTACAAGCAATTTTTGCTGAGATGGAATTTCAATGTGTGATGCAAGATGCAGCATTCGAGTGAAGGCAATGCGACATTGAAGAAGGGAAGTATTTTGGCTAGAGACACCACCCTGACACCACCCTTGGTGTGGTATTGACTTCAGTCCTAGTCTCTGACATCTATGTAGTGTTGGTACAGGGGCTTTGACTATATATAATGGGTGTTGTAATGGCACAGCCACAACAACACAATTTGCACGTGCCTACCAGGCAATGTGGTGCATATTTACATGGTGGAGTAAAGCCATAGTGAGTGGCCTATGTTGACGCTGTGTATATGTTGGAGTGCATTGCACAACCAAAGCATCAGTACATGTGTGGCTTGGGTGGGGATGGTGCGTCTTGAATCAGGGCCTATGTGTCCTGATGCAGCCCTTTAGCATGCATTGAGTGTGTCCTATGTGCCTCCCTTTCTGCCATTAGTGGAGTTCCAGATATCCCCCCCTGCAACTTACCCTGCATTTTTGGTGGTTCCTGGTTGTCTGAGCTGGCCTGCGATTCCAGTGAGCAGCTCCTCAGGGATAACCACTGCAACCATTTCCTCCAGCTCATCCAGAACCTCCTGTGGTGCCAGACTTGCACCTCCAGTCTGCAGTGCTGCTTTACAGTTCCTGGTGAGTTTCTCCTTAGTCCTGCACTTGCAATCGTGGCAGCGCTTCTTGACCTCAGTGACAGTCCTCTTCACCTCTGCGCGCTGTTGATTTTGTCCACTATTGCCTGCCATATTGCACATCTCCTACCAAATGGCAATTTGGAGGTGACGAAGAGCTAGTGTTGGTGCTCCGTCACCTCTCTGACTTTTCTGGACCCTCCTGGCTGGTACTTGGGTGTTTTTGTCGTCTCCCTGGGGTCTCTCCTGGCCTGATGATTCCATCTTCTCTTGCAATTGCAAACTTTCCTGCTTGTGCATTTTGTTTTGACACCAATGTGGTGTAAAAATTGCGCTAACCATTTTGCAACATGTATATGTGCCGCGAAACGGTGTAGCGCCACTTTTGCAGCATTAGCGTAATTCTTCCTTACGGCATATCGCAGATGATAGTGTCTTTTTTTCACACTAACCTTTCCTTAGTGCCATCCTACATCATTTCGGAAATATGGCGCAAGGATGGCGCTAAGGAATGTTGCTAGTTTGAGTTAAAAATGTTGAGGCACAACAGCTCTAGCGCAGTTGTGCATCATTTTTCATAAATAGGCCCTTTAGTACATTGCATAAGTTCTTATGTTCCCTCATGGCAACTGACACCTGTGTGGTCTTACCACGCACATCAGGGCAGCTGTGTGCTATTTGTTGTCATGACACTTAAGCCCTCATTACAACCCTGGCGGTCAGTGTTAAAGCGGCGGTAATACCGCCAACAGGCTGGCGGTAAAAAAAAATGGAATCACGACCACGGTGGAAACCGCCAACACAGACAGCCACTTTAACACTCCGACCGCCACTGCAGTAGCAACAAACACCACGGCAGTAACCACCAACAGACAGGCGGAAGTCAATGTACCACCCACCACATCACAACCCACCACATCACAACCCGCCCATGCGCCAGCTTTTCTGGGGCGGTACCAACACCATCAAAAGCACAGCGGAAACAGTACACAGAAGGGAAACCACTCACCTCTTGACAATTAACGAAGAACTAGGATGTCATGGAGCCCGAACTACAGGTGTTACCGATGTTGGTGTATCTTCTCATCTACCAGGAATACGAATGGCGGCGGCAGCGACCACGGTGAGTACTGCACCTAGCACACAGGGGATGGGGGAGGAAAAAGAGAGAGAGACACACACAAACACGCAACACCCAACACCCCCACCTCCACCCTAACCCCCAACACCATACGCACAAACACATGCATAAACATTACATATACACCCCGTAACCCTCTGGAATAACGCAAGGACAAAAGGAATTGAGTCAAATGAGTGTCATATTAGAAAGAGTCAGATACACGGTACAAATTCAAAAACAGTATTTACAATGTATACAATATGTACATAAGGCAGTACATTGTCCACTCATAATGTCCGTGGGCCACAGGGCCATCTCACATAGGCCAAGCCCACACTTGACTCCTGCCTCAATATGGAGAGGACACTGCAGGGGCATCAGGTCGAAAACACACAGGCACCTCAGGGGGACGGGGAACGGGTGGTCACCTCAGCGGGAAGATGGGACAACGCCACTGCTCCTGGAGGGGGCTCCATGCCCACAGCGATGTCATGGGGAGTGCAAGGCCACAGTCTCTCAAGTCTCTCAAGTGGGTGGTTTGCCCACTGCCTGGTCCTGGGGAGTTCAAAGCCACAGTCTCTCAAGTCTCCCAAGTGGGTGGTTTGCCCACTGCCTGGTCCCGGGGAGTTCAAAGCCACAGTCTCTCAAGTCTCCCAAGTGGGTAGTTTGCCCACTGCTTGCTCCTGGGGAGTGCAAAGCCACAGTCTCTCAAGACGATGCCTTTCTCCACTGATTCTGGAGTTGGCTTTGTGCCCAGTTTGCTTCATCCTGCCAAGGGTAGGGTGAGTGGATGCCTTTCTCCACTGATCTTGGAGGGGGCTTGGTGCCCAGTGTGCTTCATCCTGCCAAGGACAGGGTGAGTGGATGCCTTCTTCCACTGGTTCTGGTGGGGGCTCTGTGCCCAGTGATGCAACACTTGGGGTGTGGCAGTTCACAGTCCCTCACCTGGGTGTCTGAGCCACGAGATTTGCATGACCAGGATGCATGATAGTCCATGGAGGCAGGGCTAGAGTCCATCTGGCGGCGGCTAAGTCTGCACAGTGGTGGTAGTGCTGGTGCCGCTGGGGGTGCTGCCAGTGGTGGAGGAAGGCTCCAGCCCCTCGCCTGCATTCTCGGACGGCTGCCCACTGGGGCTGCTGCTGCTTGCAGTGGTGCTACTGTCAGTAGTGCAGGTGGCAGGGCTTGCGGCGGGACTTGTGGTGGTGCTTGCGGTGGTGCAGGTGGTGCTGCTGGCCGTGGTGCTGGCGCCGGTGCTGCCAGTGGTAGGGGGAGGCTCCAGCCCTTCTCCTGCAGCCTCTGATGGCTGCCCAATGGGGCTGCTGCTGCTGACAGTAGTGGTGCTTGCGTAGGTGCAGATGGCGGTGCAGTTGGAGGGGCAGGTGGCAGTGCTTACGGCGGTGCTAGCGGCGGGGCTGCTGGCGGTGTTGGCCGCGGTGCAGGTGGCAGTGCAGGTGGCGGTGCTGGTGGTTGTGCTGGTAGCCACCAGGCCTTCACCTGCACCCTCGGATGGCTGAAGTTCCTTGCCTGGTGTTTTGAGCCCCTTCCTCACCTTGGCAGATGGTGGTGTCACCTTGGGTCTGGCAGCTGGAGTCTTTGACGTGGCCTTGCTGGGTGGTTGTGGCTCCTTCCCCTTGCTGGATGCTGTCCCCTTTTTCACTTTGCCAGGTGGCAGAATGGAATTTGCCTTTGCAGGGGTTGGTGGCACACTGGCTGGGCAGACGGGTGCCCCCTTTGATCCTCTGACAGTTGCAGGAACCACAGCGGACATGGACTTGGTGGCTGAGGTGCTGGGCTGGGTTTTGGCCACCCTGGCCCGAGGAGAAGGACAAGGGGGGAGGGTTAGGGAAGATGTCAGTGTTTGCCAGGAAAATCTTCTTAGGGACACTGGGGTGGGAAGAGGGAGAAGGTCTGGGAGTGGAGGCAGAGGGAGTGGTTGTAGGAGGTGTCTGCTGAGTTTGGGTGCAGGTGCATGGGCTGAATGCTGTTGTGAGGTGTATGGCTGTTGGGTGGGTGGGTGTTTGCATTTGTACTTTGGGAGGAGGGGTCACAGACACACTGGAAGAGGACACAGGGGACATGTGCATGGATGTGGGGGTGGTGACTGCCAGTGAGGGGTGTGTAGTGATGGGCGTGCTGGTGATGGAGGTAGTGGATGAGGATGTAGTGCATGTAGGTGTGAGTGGAGATACTACTGGAAGGGAGGTGGACGAGGAGGAGGAGGGGGACACAGTGGAGGCAGTGGATGCTGGTGTGTCTGCGTGGGGATGGTGCTTGTGTGAGTGCCTGTGAGATGATGTGTGGTGCTTGTGTTTGCCTGAGCCACTTCTGTGTGATGATATGGGTGAATGCTGGTCTGAAGGTGTGCTTGGGATAGGCAGGGGTTGAGGGGATTGGGACTGGGTAGAGGAATTTGGAGGGGGGAGGCTCGATAAAGGGACAATGGCTGCAATCTGTGCGGAGGCCAGAGCCTGAAATGCTCTCTGTTGGGCCGCCACGCCAGAGTGAATGCCCTCCAGGTATGCATTTGTTTGATGCGGAACATCAAGGGGGTCAGGGTACGATGGGCACCCCTTCCTCATTGGGAGGCCAGCCCCAGCTGGGCCTCCGCCGCCTTCCTTGCCAGCGGCGCAGGTCCTCCAACCGTTTGCGGCAGTGGGTGCTCCGCCTGTCAAAGACCCCCAGGGTCTGCACCTCCTTGGCGATAGCACGCCAAATACCCTTTTTCTGATGGGCACTGACCTAAGGAAAAAGATAGCAGAAAAGGGAATTAGTTAACCGTCCGGACCATCACACTCAAGGCCCACCATATCCCTCCCATCCCCTGACGCACATACATTGACCACCATACATGCAACACTCTGGCAAGGACACCTCAGCCCCCCCTCCATGTGGCTTACATACACAGCAATCCATATATTCATGGCCCACGCATCATGCTCACAGTGTACTCACCTGTTTGTCTGGAGGACCGTAGAGTAACGTGTACTGGGGTAGGACCCCATACACTCGTCTCCCCAACTCCTCCGCAGTGAAGACAGGGGCCCTTTCCCCAGACACATGAGCCATTGTCGCTTCCTGACACAGGTCACAGCAGCACTTGCAGTATAGGTTCTCTCCTGTTGAAGGTCAGGTAGAAAGTGAGTGAAGAGATAGAAAATGGCGGTCACGTCCGCGGCAGTGTGTACCGTCACCGCCAGCGTACATCGCCATTGGCTCCTGGAAGCCATAGGGCCCAATTATAACCAATACAAAGTTGCACAGCGGTCATCGACCGCCTACCGCAACGGTGCACAATGCCACCAGAATTACCTCATTTCCACTTGTGCCTCCTCACAGGTCAGGCAGCCACCATTTCAGGGGGGCACAGGCCATGGCACCTAACTGCATCACAGCAGACATTGGCACAAGAACTGACTCTCTGATTCACATACTGGTTCTGTAAATGTAGAAATGCATCATTATTGCACTAGATGTGTGATTATGACCCTCTGCTCACTGTTTTCCTCTCTAGGCTTCAACCGCTGAGGATGAATATGAGATGGAGACACCCTCCTGTGTACAGACCCCTGGTAGACCTTGGGGCAATGGAGGACAGACACATTATACTAACATACAGACTTGATCGGGCCGCAATCCAATAACTGTGTGCCCAATTGGAGCCAGACCTGATGCCAGCTATCCGCCAGCCCACAGGTATCCCCCTTCTAGTGCAGGTCCTGTCAGTGCTCCATTTCCTGGCAAGTGGTTCCTTCCAAACAGCAGTGTCCATGGCATCAGGGATGTCTCAGCCAGTGTTCTCCAACGTGTTGACCAGAGTGTTGTCAGCCCTGCTTAAACACATGCACAGCTACATTGTATTCCCCCAGTGGAGGATCTGGCCACAGTGTAAGCTGACTTTTATGCCCTGGGACATATCCCCAATATCATTGGTGCCATAGATGGTACACAATTAGCATTTGTCCCCCCCAGAGAAATGAACAAGTGTTCAGGAATAGAAAAAGCTATCACTCTATAAATGTGCAGATGGTGTGTTTGGCGGACCAGTACATTTCCCATGTGAATGCCAAGTATCGTGGCTCTGTGCATGATGCCTCTATCTTGAGGAACAGCAGCATCCCATATGTGATGGGCCAACTCCAGAGGCACCGGGTGTTGCTAATAGGTGAGCCCAAGGTCCCCACCCAGTATATGTTGGTGTCTGGTTATGGGTTTGTCCCTAAGGGTTAGTGTGTGTCTAACAGTTGTCCCTCGATATTTGCAGGTGACTCTGTTTACCCCAAACTCTCATGGCTACTGACCCCAGTGAGGAATGCCAGCACAAGGGCAGAGGAACATTACAAGGAATCACATGGGCGAACAATGAGGATAATTGGGAGAACCTTCAGCCTCCTGAAGGCCAGGTTCCGGTGCCTCCATCTGACAGGTGGATACCTGTACTACTCACCCAAAAGGGGGTGCCAGATCATCGTTGCATGTTGCATGTTGCACAACCTGGCCTTGAGACGCCAGGAGCCTTTTCTGCAGGAGGATGAGCCTGGAGATGGTCTTGTGGCAGCGGTGGAGCCTGTGGACAGTGAGGAAGGGGAGGCAGAGGATGAAGATGTGGACAACAGAAGTTCACTCATTCAACAGTACTTCCAGTGACAGACAGGTAAGACACTGTAAATTCACTTTACTTTTCAGTTTTGTGTTGGACATTGTACATGGCAGCCTGATTTCCCTATGTCTATTGCCACTTACAGTACCCTTTGGCATCTCTATTTTCAGATATCTGTGGCCCACTCTGGCTCCTGGTATATTTACTGCTGCCCACTAAAGGTCATACCAATGTATATATAACTGTACATGTGACTTACAATGTTTTCAGAATGTTGTACTGATACATATTTCAATCATTTGACAGACTCCAGATTTGTATTTGTTCCAAGGGTGTTTATTTAAGTGCCCATACCTAAAAGGGGATGTGCAATAGGCTGGGGTGATGGTGGAGGAATGTCCAGTTATAGTCCAGTCTCTTGGTATCACAGGTGCATTGTCCAATGGGGCATAGGAAGGGGGGTAATGGCAGTTCAAGGTGGACAGGGTGACAGAGTGGGAAAGAAGGGTGACAATCAGGAGAGTCCTATTTCCTGGCGGGGGTCTTGGCAATGTTCCTTGGCTTCTGCCTGGATTGCAGGGACCGTTTGTGGGGTAGTTCTCCTTCTGCAGGGGGTGGGGTGCTGGTGGCCTGTTGTTCCTGTGGCGGGGCCTCCTGTCTACTAGCGCTGGCGGAGGTGGAGGGCTGTTCTTCGGTGTGGCAAGTGTCAGCGGTCCGTTGTTGTGCCGCCGCCTCCCTCATGGTATTACCCATGTCAGCCAGCAACCCTGCAATGGTGACAAGGATGGTGTAGATGTTTTTGAGGTCCTCCCTGATCCCCAGGTACTGTCCCTCCTGCAGCCGCTGGGTCTCCTGCAACTTGGCCAGTATCTGGCCCATCGTCTCCTGGGAATGGTGGTATGGTCCCACGATGTTGGTGAGTGCCTCCTGGAGAGTGGGTTCCCTGGGCCTTTCCTCCCCCTGTCGCACAGCAGTACTCCCAGCTTCCCTGTTGTCCTGTGCCTCTGTCCCCTGAACCGTGTGCCCACTGCCACTGACCCCAGGTCCCTGATCGTCCTGTGTTTGTGGGGTTGCCTGGGGTCCCTGTAGTGGTGGACACACTGCTGATTGAAGTATCTTATGGACAGTGGCATGGGCCCGCTGGGTGGGTGCTCTGCTGGTGTTTCCTGACAGGGGAGGCTCTGTGGTGGGTTGGGACTGTGGCAGGGTAACCGACTGTACAGAGGTCCCTGATGGGCCAGGTTAGTCATCGTGATCCAGGCATGCAGAGCTGCTGTCATCACTGTGCGCCTCCTCTGGGAGGGGGGGGGACTGGATGTTGCTGGCAATTCCTCTCCGGTGACATTGAGTAGGGGTGAAAATGCAATGTTATTGTATCTGCGTGTGCCATCTTGTGCATGGGTGTGTTTCCCTGTATGGTTGTGATTGCCCTATCAGCTTTGCCTTGTGTGTGTAGTGATTTTGTGGGCTAGTTGATTCTCTCTAATGGGCATGCTGTGGTGATGGGTGTCCATGCAGGTCTGTGTGGGGGTCCATGGATTGTTGTGGCATGCAGGGCTTGGTATTGGTGGGGTGTGATAGTGGGATATATGTGAGGTAGTGGAGTGATGGGGGTGAGGGTAGGGGTAGGAATTTGTGATGGCATGCAGGTAGGGTGGGGGATATGGTAGTAAATATTTGACTTACCAGAGTCCAGTCCTCTTGCTACTCCTGCAAGGCCCTCAGGATGCATGATCGCCAAGACTTGCTCCTCCCATGTTGTTAGTTGTGGGGGTCCACCACCAGTCCTCTGTACATCTACCTAGTGTCTTGCAACCACGGAACGCACCTTCCCCCGTAGGTCGTTCCACCTCTTCCTGATGTTATCCCTGGTTCTGTGGTGGTGTCCCACGGCGTTGAGCCTGTCCACGATTCTCCACCATAGCTCCATCATCCTAGCAATGGACGTCTGCTGCACCTGTGATCCGAATAGCTGTGGCTCTACCCGGATGATTTCCTCCACCATGACCCTTAGCTCCTCCTCTGAAAACCTGGGATGTCTTTGGGGTGCCATGGATGTGGTGTGAGTCATATGTGTGAGGATGTGTGGAGTGATGTGTGGGGTGATGTGTTGTGGTATGTGCTGTGAGGTGCGTGGATGGTGTATGGGTGAGGGTGTTCTGTGGCTCAGATTGAGTGGGTGCTCCTGGCTTGTGTCTCTCTCTGTTGGCAATCTTTTATTTTCATTGGAAGGGTTGTGAGTAATGTGTGTGTGTGTTTTATAGTGGTCTGAGTGTGTGTGTGTGGTGTGTGTATGTGTGTCAGGTGTGTGTAGTTTGAATTGTCCAATGTGGTGTAGTTTTGTTAGTGTGTGTGTATTTTGAGCACGGTGGTGTGTACCGCCAATGGTTTCCCGCGGTTGAAAGACTGCTGCGATGATTCGTGGGTCCTGATACTGTGGGCGTATTTCTGTTGGCGTAACGGTGTGGGTTTTGGTACCGCCAATTTATCACTGACCTTTGGTCTGGCAGACTTGTGTGGGTGTCTTTATAGTGGCGGATTTCACTGTGTGGGTCATAATACCCGTAGCGGTTCACCGCCGCGGTCACAGTATCTTGGCGGCCATCAGCACGGTGATAGGCGGCATTTACTGCCAGGGTTGTAGTGAGGGCCTTAATATACAAGTAGATTTTGACATGTTCTTATGGGTTGATACTTAACATGCCCCACCCCTTATCTCCCTCTCAGGTGAACTGTTTCTCCTCTGATAGGCACAAGCCATTTGTTACCTTTACAGTGCATATTTGTGTGCATGGCCCTATGTAAGACACTTTGGCCTCATGGTACAAGGTGGGCTGCATAGACACCGTCAGGTTGTATAGGGTTCAGGTATCCATGCGTGATGTATTGTTCCCGTCCATGGGACATATTTTCATGCAGTTTCCACCGCTGGCGTGCTCCGCTGACATCAGCGGAGCAGGCTGGAGACCCATATCTACAAGGCCACGCAAAGCCACTTTGCCTGGCTCTTCATGGCCTTGAAGATAATCGCCCTTATTACGACCCTAGCGGTGAGTGCTAAAATGGCGGTAATACCGCCAACAGGCTGGTGGTAATTACTGCTAAATTATGACCATGGTGGTGATAACTCCCATAAACAGCCAATGTACCACACCAACTGCCAGGGCTGAAACAACACTCACCACAGCAGTAGCCAACAACAGCCAGGCGGAAGACAAAGAACCCCCACCATATTAAGACACACAAATCCACCACCTTTTCCAGGGAGGTACCAATGCCATCAAAAGCCTGGAGGAACAGAGCTCAGAAGAGAAAAGACTCGCCATCAGAGACACAGGGAAGAACAACGCCGCCATGGAACCTGAACTGCAAGTCTTCCCGATGATGTTCTACGTGATGCTCCACCTGGAACACCAACATCGACGAAGACGATGACGGTGAGTACAGCCGCCTAGCACACAAGGGAGGGAGGGAGGAAAACGAGAGTGACACACACACGCACAACACACACTGACACACACACACTATACACACAACCAGCTGCAGACGTAAACCAATGGCACAGGACACACTGCAGAATAACACAAGGACCAGAGTACGGATGTACAGAAAATGTATTAGCATAGCAAAACCCACCACACAAACCAAATATATACAAATGTTCACAAAGGACCAATGCCCAGTCCAAAGTCATAAGGGCACACAAGGCCACAGGGCACAGTCCAAGGCCCAAGTTGTATCCTGACATCATCCGGAGAGAACACTGCAGGGTATCATTTTGCAACTGGGCAGGCACCTTAGGGGGCTGGGGGGCACCTCAGTCAAATACGGGAACTTCCCCACTGTTTCTGGAGGGGGCTGCATGCCCATTGGTCTTTGCTGAGGAATGCAAGGCCACAGTCACTGAGCTGGGGAACATGCCCACTGGTTCTGGAGGGAGCTCCATGCCCATTTGTCTTTGCTGGGGAGAGCAAGGTCACAGTCTCTGAGCTGAGGAAAATGCCAACTGGTTCTAGGGGTGCTCCATGACCACTTGTCTTTGCTGGGGAGTGCAAGGCCACAGTCACTGAGCTGGGGAACATGCCCACTGGTTCTGGAGGGGGCTTCATGCCCATTTGCCTTTGCTGGGGAGTGCAAGGCTACAGTCACTGAGCTGGGGAACATGTCCACTGGTTCTGGAGGGGCTCTGTGCTCATTTGTCTTTGCTGGGGATTGTAAGGCCACAGTCACAGAAGTGGGGAACATGCCCACTGGTTCTGGAGGGGGCCCCTTGTGCAGCAGTCCCTGGAGGGTGGCCTACATGTCTTCTGCTGGTGATGATAGCAGCACTGCCTGAGCTGGTGGTGAGGGCTGCTCTGTGGCAACAGGTGATGGTGCCTCCTGGCCTGCCTCTACTGGCGATGATAGCTGCACTGGTCTGCTGGTGGTGAGGGCTGCTCTGTGGCAACAGGTGATAGTGCCTCCTGGCCTGCATCTGCTGGCGGTGAGGGGTCCGTGACCACAGGTGGTGGCGATGGTGGTGGTGGTGGTTTCACCCTCCCAGCCTCTGATGGAGCTTCATTCGCACCATGGCAGGAGGTGCGGGCACCTTCCTCTTCCTAGCTGTAGGTGTTGTGGGCTCCTTCCCCTTCCTGGCTGTAGGTGTTGTGGGCTCCTTCCCCTTTCTCCCTGTTGGAGTGGAATCCCTCACAGTCCTTCCTCCACGACTAGGATGTGTCTCCACTGTCCCCGTGGACTGTTTGGCTGAGGTGCTGGGCTGGCTGGTTGGTACCCTGGTTCTATGGACAGGACAGGGGAGAGAAGAGCTCAAATTGGGGAAGGAAAAGCTTCTTAGGGATGGAAGGGTGGGAGAAGGGAGGAGGGATGGGAGTGGAGGTTGACGGAGTGGTTTTTGGAGGTGTACGTGTGCTGAACCTGGGTGTAGGTGCATGGGCAGTGTGTGAGGTGGATGGCTGTTGGGTGTCTGAGTGCTTGCATTTGTGTCCTTTAGGAGGAGGGACAGACACGGTGGGAGAGGACACAGGGGACAAGTGGATGGATGTTGTGGAGGTGTCTGCTAGTGAGGTGTGTGTGCTGCTTGGTGTGGTGATGCTGGTGGTGGATGTTGATGTAGAGTATGCAGGTGGAGCGTGGATGTGATTGAGAGGGGGTGGAGGAGGAGAAGGAAGGGAGACAGTAGAGGCAGTGGATGTTGTCGTGTCTGCAACTGTATGGTATTTGCATGAGTGCTTCTGGGATGAAGTGTGGTGCTTGTGTTTGCCTGTGCCACTCTTGTGTGTTGTCGTGTGTGCATGCTCGTCTGTATGTGTGCCTGGGATGGTTGGGGTTGAGGAGAATGGGCCTGGGAAGTGGTAGTTGGAGGGTGAACGGTAGAAACAGGGACAATGGCTGCCATCAGAGAGGAGACCAGAGCCTAAATCGATCTCTGTTGGGCCGCCAATCCACCATGAATGCCCTCAAGGAATGCATTGCATCGCTACATCTGGGATGCCAGCCTCTGGATGGCATTCGCAATGGTTGACTGCCCTACAGAGATGAATCTCAGGAGCTCAATAGCCTCCTCACTCAAGGCAGCAGGGCTCACTGGGGCAGGGCCTGAGGTGGCTCAGGCGAAGGAGATGCCACTATCCTGGGTGAGCGGGCATGGGCAACTCACTGAGGGGCTACTGGGAGGGAGGTGCTGGTACGGGGGTGGCAGCTGTACCTGCAGCTGGAGAAGGAAGGAGGGATGGGAGTGGAGGTGGTGGCCACAGAGGTGCCGGCCATCACCAGGGAGCTTCCATCAGAGGAGGTATCTGAGTCTGTGTTGTTTCCTCCAGTCTCCGTCGTGGTGATCCCCTTCTCCTCCGTCCCACTGGTTCCCTCAGCGTCGGTTGACTCGGCCGCCTGGGTCCTGTGGGATGCAGCTTCCTCTGTCACCGGTGCCCCTGCTCCTCCGCCAGATGATGCTAATGCACACAAGGACAGGATGACAAAACAAGAAAGGGGGAGACAAAGGATACACTGGGTCAATGACTGCACAAACACCAACATTGGCATGCACATCACTGTCACACACAGGGAACAGGCTTAAGCACCATGCAATGCACTACCAGTGATATGGCTAGTCACTAAGGCAAGATGAGGGCCACACACCGCCAACTGCAGCACTCCTGGGACCCACAATGCCCTGGCTGTAATGGACTACTAACAAGCTAGGTTACCTGTATTTGCCTTACACCCATTACCCTTCAGTTGACCCACGTTGCAATGTCTGGTCCGGCCTTAAGGGCACTCACTAGCACACATCCACCACCCGGATACCACCCCACCAGCCAAAATATGGATTGATTCCCACTATACTCACGCCCTTGTGGTTGCTGTGATTCCCTCAAGGGCCCATCCAGCTCGGGGTAGGCCAATGCCAGTATGCGGGCCATCAGGGGGTCAGGGTTCGACGGGCACCCCTTCCTTGTTGGGAGGCCACCCCCAGCTGGGCCTCTACGGTCTTCCATGCTCAACGTCTCAGGTCCTCCCCTCGTTTCTGACAGTGGTTGCTCCACCTGCCATAGACCCCCAGGGTCCGCACGTCCTGGGGGATGGCACGCCATACTCCCTTCTTTTGATGGGCATTGACCTGCAGAGGCAAAACAGACAGGAGAACACCATTAGACAAACAGTCCAGACTGTCACACAAATGGCCCACCATACCCGTTTCCATCACCATTTGAACACACAATGCCCAGCACACAACATGTATACCACCACTAGACATTCCTTCCAGTCCCCACCCCCTTACACGATGCTTGCACACACACCTCCATGCATCCTTCCCACATGCATTGTGCCCAAAATGTACTCACCTGTTGTTCTGGAGGCTCATACAGCTGTCTGTACTGGGGTAGGACCCCATCCACCAGTCGCTCCAACTCCTCGAAGTGAAGGCTGGGGCCCTTTCCCCGGTCACACGGGCCATGGTAGGTTCCAGACACAGGTCACAGCAGCACATGCAGTGTAGGTGTTCTCCTGTTGAAGGTCAGGAAACAAGTGAGGCATCAGATAGAAGATGGCTGTCACATCCTCAGGGGTGTACACCGTCACCGTCGGCGTAGATCCTCGCTGGCCACTGTACTCCATAGAGCCCCATATTATCCAATGAGGACTTGCGCGGCAGTGCAAGACCGCCTTCTGCCACACTACCCAACGTCAACGGAATTACCTCACTTCCACCTGTCTCTCCATAGAGGACAGGCGTTTGCTAATTTATTTTTGGGGGAAGGCCTATTGACAACTACTGTGTCACAGATTAAATTGGCACGTACATCGCCATTTACACTGTCCCAATACATAATTGCACCATGTGGACTGCAGTTGTGGTTTTTTTTTTCCAATTGTGACACCCTACGCACTCTTCTGCCATTAGATACCTACCGCTGAGGATGAATAGAAGGTGGAGACATAACCCCGTGTACAGACCTCTGGTGGACTTGGCTACACAAGAAGAGAGGCATATAATACTCACCTATAGACTGGACAGGACCACAATCACAGAACTGTGTGCCCAGTTGGAGCCTGACGTAATATCAGCTATCCATCATTCCACTGGAATCCCTCCTCTTGTGCAAATTCTATCAGTGCTCCATTTCCTGGCGAATGGTTCTTTCCAAGTGACAGTGGGCTTGACAGCAGGAATGTCATAGCCAGCCTTTTCAATCGTGTTGGCAAGAGTTTTGTCTGCCCTGGTAAAACAAATGTGCAGCCACATAGCTTTCCCCCAGGTGGAAGATTTGGCCACTGTGAAGGCCGGATTCTATGCAATGGGACATATCCCCAATATTATTAGTGCGAATGACGGGACACATATTGCGTTTGTCCCCCCCGCCAGAATGAACAAGTGTTCAGGAATCGTAAGAGTTTCCAATCAATTAATGTAAAGATGGTGTGCCTAGCAGACCAGAACATTTCCCACGTCAATTCTAAGGTGGTCATTACAACCCTAGCGGTCGGTGTTAAAGCAGCGGTAAGACCGCCAACAGCCCTGCGGTAAAAAACTGCAATTACGACCGTGGCGGAAACCGCCAACAAAGACAGCCACTTTAACACTCCGACCACCACGGCGGTACAAACAAACAGCTTGGCGATCACCGCCAACAGACAGGCGGAGGACAATGTACCGCCCACAGTATCACAACCTACCAATCAGCCGCCTTTTCCGGGGTGGATTCACCGCGGACAAAAACACAGCGGAAACAGGGCTCCGAAGGGAAAACGCTCACCTCTACACACCCCACGAGGAATCCGGACGCCATGGAACCCGAGCTCCACATCCTGCCAGCCCTCATCTTCTTGCTCCTCTACCAGGAGCACGAACGCCGGCGGCAAAGACAACAGTGAGTACTGCACCTACGACACAGGGGAGGGGGGAGGGAAAAAACAGGGACACACACACGCAACACCCTCACCCACTACAACACATACACTAATACAGCATGATACATTACAGTTACACCCCCAAGGCCCCCGGAAGAATGCAAAGACAAAAGCAAATGAGTGGAACCAATGTGATCTATTAAAATCCAGGACACAAAAATATATATACACCATTAACAAATATATACACCAAGAATAGTAGTCCAGGTAGTGCTCCATTGAAGTCCGTGGAACACTGGGCCCACACAGCATGAGCGAGGCCCACACTCAATCCCCGAACATGACGGAGAGAACACTGCAGGGGCATCAGATAGCAATAAAACAGGCACCTCAGGGGGAAGGGAAAGGGGGGGCACCTCAGCCGATTGAGTGCACAACGCCAAATCCACGAGGGGGCCACTTGCCCACTGTTCCATCCTGGGGAGTGCAAAGCCTCAGTCTCTCAAGTCTCTACAGTGGGTGGGTTGCCCACTGTTTTATCCTGGGGAGTGCAAAGCCACAGTCTCTCAAGTCTCTACAGTGGGTGGGTTGCCCACTGCATTATCCTGGGGAGTGCAAAGCCACAGTCTCTCAAGTCTCTACAGTGGGTGGGTTGCCCACCGTTCCATCCTGGGGAGTGCAAAGCCACAGTCTCTCAAGTCTCTACAGTGGGTGGGTTGCCAACTGTTCCATCCTGGGGAGTGCAAAGCCACAGTCTCTCAAGTCTCTACAGTGGGTGGGTTGCCCACTGCATTATCCTGGGGAGTGCAAAGCCACAGTCTCTACAGTGGGTGGGTTGCCCACTGTTCCATCCTGGGGAGTGCAAAGCCACGGTCTCTCAGGTGGATGCCTTTCTCCACTGGTTCTGGAGGGGGCCTTGTGCCCAGAGTGCTTCATCCTGCCAAGGACAGAGGTAGCGGATGCGATGGATGTGATTCTCCACTGGTTCTGGAGGGGGCCTTGTGCCCAGAGTGCTTCATCCAGCCAGGGACAGAGGTAGTGGATATGATCCTCCACTGGTTCTGGAGGGGGCCTTGTGCCCAGAGTGCTTCATCCTGCCAAGGACAGAGGTAGTGGATGTGATTCTCCACTGGTTCTGGGGGGGGCCTTGTGCCCAGAGTGCTTCATCCTGCTAAGGACAGAGGTAGTGGATGTATCCCTTCACTGGTTCTGGAGGGGCCCTTGTGCCCAGAGTGCTTCATCCTGCCAAGGACAGAGGTAGTGGATGTGATTCTCCACTGGTTCTGGAGGGAGCCTTGTGCCCAGAGTGCTTCATCCTGCCAAGGACAGAGGTAGTGGATGTATCTCTCCACTGGTTCTGGAGGGGGCCTTGTGCCCAGAATCCTTCATCCTGCCAAGGCCAGAGGTAGTGGATGTGATTCTCCACTGGTTCTGGAGGGGGCCTTGTGCCCAGACTGCTTCATCCTGCTCGTGACGGACTCAGTAGCGTCATTGCCCTTGGCGCTCATGGGCCTGCGGTGCTTGTTGCGGCAGAGTCCTTGGCAGCGGTGCTTGTTGCTGCGGTGTCCTGTTCAGCGGTGCTTGTGGCGGCGGTGTCCTGTTCAGGGGTGCTTCTGGCGGCGGTGTCCTGTTCAGCGGTGCTTGTGGCTGCGGGGTCCTTGGCAGTGACTCAGCTGATGGCGGTCCTTCATGGCCCAGCGGGGCTGGTGCTGGCATTCCTGTCTGTCCCAGCGGGGCTGGTGCTGGCGGTCCTGTCTGTCCCAGCGGGGCTGATGCTGGCGGTCCAGTCTGGCCCAGCGGGGCTGATGCTGGCGGTGGCCTCCTGGGCAGCTGGGCTGGTGCTGGCGGTGGCCTCCTGGGCAGCAGGGCTGGTGCTGGTGGTGGCCTCCTGGGCAGCAGGGCTGGTGCTGGCGGTGTCCTCCTGGGCAGCGGGGATGATGGCGGTGGCCTCCTGGGCAGCTGGGTTGGTGCTGGCGGTGGCCTCCTGGGCAGCTGGGATGGTGCTGGCGGTGGCCTCCTGGGCAGCGGGATGATGGCGGTGGCCTCCTGGGCAACTGGGTTGGTGCTGGCGGTGGCCTCCTGGGCAGCGGGGATGATGGCGGTCTTCTCCACCGTGCTGCTCTTCCCAGACTTGCTGACTGTCTTGTGGCCCTTCCCCACCTTGGAAGGTGTCGCAGCTGACTCCACGCTCCCACCTGTACCTCTGGGAGCGGATTTGGTGGCTGGAGTCTTCCCCCTGTACCGCCGGGCACTGGCCAACTTTTGATGTTTGACAGGTGGGGGACTGTCCGTGCTGTGGCTCTGTGCCACACTGGCTGCCCTGGTGGCCGGTGCACTCCAGATTCCGGTGACTACAGGCACCACTGGTCCCAGAGATGTTGTGGCTGAGGTGCTAGGTTAGGACCAGGAGAGTCGGGCCCTATGAGACTGACGGGGTGGAGGAGGTGAGGGAAAGAGGACAAGGTTGGACAGGAAAAGTTTCTTGGGAACACTGGGAAGGGTAACTGGAAGGGGTTTGGGAGTGGAGGAAGAGGTTGTGGTTGTAGGAGGTGTTTGTTTGGTGACTGGGTGAAGGTGCATGCGCTGGATGCTGTCGTAAGGTGGATGGCTGTTGGGTGGCTGTGTGCCTGCGTTTGTGAATCTTGGGAGGTGGCATCACAGACACACTGGGAGAGGACACAGGGGATGTGTGAATGGCAGTGGGGGTGGTGACTGCACGTGAGCGGGGTGTGGTGGTGTGTGTGCTGGTGATGGAAGTAGTGGCTGTAGATGTAGTGCATGCAGGTGTGAGTGTAGATGAGACTGGGAGGGAGGAGGGAGACAAGGAGGAGGGGGACACAGTGGAGGCAGCAGATGTTGGTGTGTCTGCATGTGTGTGATGCTTGTGTGAGTGCCTGTGGGATGTGTGGTGCTTATGTTTGCCAGAGCTTCGTTTGTGTGTTGTGTGTGCATGCTGGTCTGAAGGTGTGCTTGGGATAGGCTGAGGTAGAGAGGATTGGGTCTGGCTGGAGAAAGTTGGAGGGGGGAGGCTAGATACAGGGACAATGGCTGCCATCAGTGCTGAGGCCAGAGTCTGAAAAGCTTGCTGAAGGGCCGCCTGACCAGAATGAATGCCCTCCAGGAATGTATTTGTTTGTTGCAACTGCCTCTCTACTCCCTGGATGGCATTCAAAATGGTAGACTGCCCAACAGTGAGGGACCAGAGGAGGTCAATGGCCTCCTCACTGAGGGCAGCAGGGGTGACTGGAGCAGGGGCTGAGGTACCTGGGGCAAAGGTGATGCCCACCCTCCTGGGTGAGCGGGCACGGGGCTAAGGCTGAGGGGCTGCTGGGAGGGCGGTGCTGGTAGGGGGGGTGGCGGCTGTACCTGTAGATGCGGGGGCACAGATGTTGCTGCCATCACAAGGGAGCTCTTATCAGAGGATGAGTCCGTATCACTGGTCTCAGCTCCTGTCCCTTCCGTGGAGCTCCCCTCGCCCTCCGTCCCACTGGTGAACTCCAAGTCCGTTTTCTCGCCCTCCAGGGCCATGTGGGATTCAGCTCCCTCCTGCTCCGGTGCCACTGCTCCTCCGCCTGATGATGCTAATGCACACAAGAACAGGGAGACCACAAAAAGGGGGGGACGACAGAAGAAAGACATGTTGAGTGCATGCATTACCGCTACCGTTGGCGGACACGACAGACACAGAATCCCCCTGCACTACGCCGCGCACTTAGAGTCCACTGTTTAATCCCTGGGACATGGCCTACAAGGCTATGGCCGACATCTGCACACACGGATGACACAGGAGCCTGACTAGGTGTACTTGGCACTGTACACAGGTGGGGTGGGGTGCCACAGGGTCTGCCAGAAGAAGGGGACCTAACTAGCACACTCACCCTGGCCTAGGGAAACCTACAGCCCACCTCCCCCACCCAGACACCTCCACTACGCGCAAAATCAGCAGAATGAGTGTGTACTCACCCCCTTGTTACTGCTGTGATGCCCTCAAGTGCCCATCCAACTCCGGGTACGCCACCGCCAGGATCCAGAACATCAGGGGGGTCATGGTGTGACGGGCACCCCCCCCATGTTGGGAGGCCATCCCCAGCTGGGCCTCTGCCGTCTTCTTGCTCCAGCGGCGAATGTCCTCCCATCTCTTACGGCAGTGGGTGCTCCGTCTGTAGTAGACTCCCAGGGTCCGGATGTCCTTGGCGATGGCACGCCAAATATCCTTTTTCTGGTGGGCGCTGACCTACATGAATTGTACAGGGGGAAAAGAAATGTTATTACCAACTGCACCATCACAGTCATTGGCCCCAATCCCTACCCTTGCCATGTGGCACATGCACTCACCGTCGTTTCATGCACTCCTCAATCTCCCCTCCCCCATCTTTCATCCACCCCACTCCACACAGGCATAGCCCATACAGCATGCTCCCAGTGTACTTACCTGTTTGTCTGGAGGACCGTAGAGTAGCGTGTACTGGGGGAGGACCCATCCACGAGTTTCTCCAACTCCTCCGATGTGAAGGCAGGGGCCCTTTCCCCAGACGCACGTGCCATTGTCTCTTCCAGACTGAGGTCACAGCAGCACTTGCAGTGTAGGTCCTCTCCTGTCGAAGATCAGATATCGAGTGATTGAACAGATAGAAAATGGCGGTCACGTCCCCGGGGGTGCGTACCGTCACTGCCGGCATACATCCTCATTGGCCCCTGGTACCCATAGGGTACAATGTTACCCAATGCAGAATTGCGCTGCGGTCTTTGACCACCTACCATGACGGTGTACAACACCAGCGCAGTTACCTCACATCCCATTGTCCCACTTTCCAGGTCAGGCAGCCGCCATTTCAGGGGCCCACATGGCTTAATTTCTAACTGTGCCACACATACCTAGGCCTTGCCTCAACACTCATACAGGCCAAATTTTGGGTTATGATTCGTGTTCTGTGTAAGCTGTGGGTACGTACCTTGAGTTGGTTGACTCTGTGCTCGCTGTTGTTCTTCATAGGCACCGTCCGCTGGGACATGTGAGGAGATGGCAGCATCCTCCAGTGTACAGACCGCTGGTGGACCTGTCGACGATGGAGGAAAGACATGTGATCATCACCTACAGGCTTGATCGTGCCACAATCCTGGAACTATGTGCCCAGCTGGAGCCAGACCTGATGTCAGCTATCCGCCATCGAACAGGAATCCCCCCTCAAGTGCAGGTGCTGTCAGTACTCCATTTCCTTGCAAGTGGGTCATTTCAAACAACAGTGGCCATAGCATCAGGGATGTCCCAGCCTATGTTTTCCAACGTGTTGTCCAGAGTGTTGTCTGCCCTGCTGAAACACATGCGGAGCTACATCGTTTTCCCTCAGGTGGAGGATTTGCCTACAGTGAAAGGTGACTTCTATGCCCTGGGACATATCCCCAACATCATAGGTGCCATTGATGGGACACATGTGGCTTTGGTACCCGCCCGCAGGAGTGAACAGGTGTACAGAAACCGGAAGAGTTATCATTCCATGAATGTGCAGATGGTCTTTTTGGCAGACCAGTACATCTCCCATGTGAATGCCAAATTCCCTGGCTCAGTGCATGACTCTTACATCCTGCGGAATAGCAGCATCCCTTATGTGATGGGTCAACTCCAGAGGCACAGTGTGTGGCTATTAGGTGAGCACCTGGAAGCAAGTCAGTGGGAATGGTTGTCTGGGTCTGGGGATATCCCTACAGGTTAGTGTGTGTCTAACAGTTGTCCCTCGCCATTTGCAGGTCACTCTGGTTACCCCAACCTGTCATGGCTACTGACCCCAGTGAGGAATCCCAGGACAAGGGCAGAGGAACGCTACAATGAGGCCCATGGCCAAACTCGGCAGATTATAGAGCGGACCTTTGGCCTCCTGAAGGCCAGGTTCCGGTGCCTCCATATGACAGGTGGATCCCTATTCTACTCACCAAAGAAGGTGAGCCAGATCATCGTGGCCTGTTGTATGCTTCACAACTTAGCTTTGCGATGACAGGTGCCTTTTATGCAGGAAGATGGTCCAGATGGCGGTGTTGTTGCAGCTGTGGAGCCTGTGGACAGTGAAAACGAGGAAGCAGAGGACATCGACAACAGGAACTCTGTGGTCCTTCAATATTTCCAGTGAGACACAGGTAATAATACAAACCTGCTTACTACATGTACTTTAACACTACTACCTCTCAACTGTCTGTCGTTTTCACCCAGTGTATGGTCACTGAGTTGTCACTTTCCCTTACGATTTCACAGATGTGGGTCCCACTGTGAGACATATGCTTTGTTTCCCCATGTACTAGAGCTGTGTGACATAGGTATGTTGACATTACATTTGTAAGAGCATTTTGTCTCTGTAATTGCTTATACACTATTTCGAAATCACAGACAAAATCCAGATTGGTTTGTGCTTTCAGTGTGTTTATTTAAGTGCTCAATATTGGAGGGGGTAGTAAAATGGTGAGGAGTGATGGCGGAGGAATGTCCATGGCAGAGTCCAGTCTATTAGTCTCACAGGTGCACTGCCCAAATGGGCATAGGAAGTGGAGCTGGGGCAGTTTGAGGATGGACAGGGTGACAAAGTGGGACAGATGGATGACATTCAGGGTGGTCTCATTTCTTGGCGGGGGTCTTGGCATCGTTCTCGGTCTTTGTCCTGAATCTCAGGGACTGTTTGCGGGGTGGTTCTCCCTCTGCAGGGGGTGGGGTGCTGGTGTGGTGGTCCTGTGGCGGGCGTCCTGTCCACTAGCGCCGGCGGAGGTGGTGGGCAGTTCATCGTCCATGCTAGTTTCAGGGGCCCCTTGTAGTGCCACAGTATCCCTCCTGGTGTTCACGAGTTCCTTCAGCACCCCTACGATGGTGCCCAGGGTGGATCTGATGTTTCTCAGTTCCTCCCTAAAGCCCATATACTGTTCCTCCTGCAGGCGCTGGGTCTCCTGAAACTTGGCCAGTACCGTTGTCATCGTCTCCTGGGAGTGGTGATAGGCTCCCATGATGGAGGAGAGGGCCTCGTGGAGAGTGGGTTCCCTTGGCCTGTCTGCACTCTGTCGCACAGCAGCCCTCCCAGTTCCCCTGTGTTCCTGGGCCTCCGTCCCCTGGACCCTGTGCCCACTGCCACTGCCCCCAGGTCCCTGTTGTTGTTGGGGCGGTGGGTTAGCCTGGGTTCCCTGTAGTGGTGGACACACTGCTGATTGACGTGTCCTGGGGACGGAGGTATGGGCCCGCTGGGTGGGTGCTGTGCTGGTGTTTCCAGAGGGGGGAAGGTCTGTAGTGGCCTGTGACTGTGTCAGGGGAACCGACTGTCCAGAGGTCCCCGAGGTCCGGGCTGGTCATCTAGATCCAGTTGGACAGAGGTGCTGTCATCACTGTGGGCCTCTTCTGTTGGTGGTGTGGACATATGTGGACACTCCTGTCCGGTGACGTTGGGTAGGGGTCCTGCAGTGGTATAAAAGGGTGGTTTTTACATCTGTGTGTGTCATGGTGTGCAATGGGTGGGTGACCGTGTACCCCAGTGCTTGCATTCCTGTGTGGGACCTTGTGTGATGATGGTTTAGGGGGTTGTATGGGTAGGTGCAGTGGGCATGCTTTGGTGATGGGTGTCCTAGCTTTGTTGTTGCATGCAGGGCTTGGTGTTAGGATGTGTGGTTTGTGATATAGGGACATTTGTGAGGAGTTAGAGTGATGGGGTGAGGGTGAGGGTGGGGGTATGTGCTGGCATGCAGTTAGGGTGGGGGATGTAATAGTTAAGATTTGGCTTACCAGAGTCCTTTCCTCCACCTACTCCTGCGAGGCCCTCAGGATGCAGAATCGCCAAGACCTGCTTCTCCCATGTTGTTAGTTGTGGGGGAGGAGGTGGGTGTCCACCGCCAGTCCGCTGAACCGCCAGGTGGTGTCTTGAGACCACGGAACGCACCTTCCCCCGTAGGTTGTTCCACCTCTTCCTGATGTCCGCCCAATTTCTTGGGTGCTGTCCCACTGCGTTGACCCTGTCCATGATTCTTTGCCATAGCTCCATCTTCCTTGCAATGGAGGTGTGCTGCACCTGTGATCCGAATAGCTGTGGCTCTACCCGGACGATTTCCTCCACCATGACCCTGAGTTCCTCCTCCGAGAACCTGGGGTGTCTTTGCCGTGCCATGGGGTGGTGTAGGTGATCTGTGGGGTGGAGTGTGTGGTGATAAGTGTGCTGATATGTAGTGGTGTGTTGTGTGAGGTGCGTGGAAGTTCTGTGGGTGATGGTGTTGTGTGCCTGTGGATGCAGTTGTTCTTGCTGGTGCTGTCTCTCTCTGGCCTTCTTTCGGAATTTTTGTTCGTAGGGGTTTGTGGGTGATGTGGGTGTGTGTTTTATATTGTATTGGGTGTGTGGGAGTGGTGTGTGTATGTGTATCAGGTGTGTGTACTTGGAATTGTCCAATGTGGCTGTGTTTTGTAAGAGTGTGTGTATTTTGAGCGCAGCGGTGTGTACCGCCAATGGGATACCGCGGTTGAAAGACCGCCGCGTGGATTCGTGGGTCGTGATAGTGTGGGTGTATTTCTGTTGGCGTGATGGTGGAGGTTTTGTTATCGCCACTTTATCACTGACTGTTGGTGTGGCGGACTTGTGTGGGTGTCTGAATTTTGGCAGATTCCGAACTGTGGGTCATAATAGCAGTGGCAGAATTCCGCGGAGGTGTGTTGGCGGTCTTCTGCACAGCAGTAAGCGGCTTTTACCGCCAATGTTGTAATGAGGGCCATAGTGTATGACTGTGAACATAATGGCGGATAATTCAACATCAACGGACGGGAGATGGTGCATGGGCAGACCCGGTATTAGTAAGATTGCCAGTGCAGTGTACCCTTTGCACTTGGCAGTATGAGTCACATGTTGGGATGGCAGCTGGAAATCTGTCTGTTCATGGTAGTGTCGCGTGGGCTCTCATTATCCTAAATAAGACTACTGGATTTCTAGGCAGCAGGATCGATCACGGTGTGGGGGACTGAGTCTGACCCACGTGCAAGGAACTCTGTCACCCTAAATCCGTTTTTTGCTCAGGCTAACTAGCAGTGGCTCATTTCTTCCAAAGGTAAGAAATGATTGGGCAGCCGAGCGCATGACATCTTTGGAACTTCTCAGGGAAGTCGTGGTCACTCAGATCCAAACCAACTCTCTCATTTACCGTATGATCTCATATACAAATGACAAAGGCAGTATAAGTTTTATATAATGTTTTAATAAAATGACTGCATTTTAGATATTAAGGCGTGAGCCACAATAACCAGAACCATACAACACAGTAGGATTGAAATAGTCACCAGGAGAGTAAAACATAAGAACAATGCTATCATGGTGTTTAACAGTTTCTACTCTCCCTCTGCTAGTTCTATTTCGAGCACAGCATGTTAAGCTTCTAACTTGCCTTTCTGAATCCCTCGGGAGACATAAACCCTCATACCTGAGCAAAGGCCTGGGATCTGGTTCACCATCTGCAACGAGGCAGTCAGCGTCTAGTTGTGGTTCCCTGGTCGGAATCTCCCTCTTGCGTGTATTAGGACAAGGAAGTGTTTTTATAACTTACATGTCAGCGTGATCACAAAATGTCCCTACGCAGGAATGCCAAAGATTAAACTCCTACCACGTCTATCGGCAATGTACCAGACTGTATCCTTGACTGAAGCACAGAGTGAACAAGAATGTTTTATGGAGCACTCCAGTGCTGAAGTAGGCTAAACAGTGTGATATGAAATATAGAACAAGACCGTAGAACTGGCTATTTGAAAAATAACAGTACGAAGCTGCATAAAAAGCATTTAGAGCAAAGTGCACAGAGGCTCTAAGCTGCGAGCAAAGGAATAAAATACATCCAGGGCAAAATGCACAAAGGCCTAAAGCCTGAAGCTAATGCGCAAAGGATACGTAAAACTGACCACACTACACCCTCCCCTTGTCGGTAGCAAGTGGTTCTAAGAAAATAAAAACATGCCCCAAATATGAACAAAACATAAAAAGATACATTTTCGACAAGGCCAGAGGACAATAAAGACATAAATTTGGGAAGCATGTGACGAAAAATGCCAAATCCAATATAATGTCAATTTTTGCTTCATTGAGAAGAGAGAAAAAAAAATCCAATTGTCAGACAGAAGCAATAGAAAGCAGGAGTTCCTCCACTTCGATATATGTCAATATCGGAAGATCCACGCCAAAAAGTACCATGGAGCAAGTGTGTTCCAAAGCCCCAAAACCATTCAGGGCGGCACCCCGTGCAGGGCCTATGAATGAGACAATACCATCTTCCTCCAGGAACGGAATCTCATAAACTGCCTCACGAAGCAAACGCAACCGTAGTGCACAAGTCTGGGAATGAGCCCTAATCGGGAACATCAACAGATCAGCATCGACCACTGGAGGGTGCTGCCAGTGCATGTTCAAACGAGCACCAGAGGCAACGAAACACGGGTTGCACACAATCCAAAACCGGACGGAATGTCAGAGACCAGTCACACTCCAAATGACCCTGGAGTGTTGCTCCAAAATGCTGCATCATGCGTTCACGACACAGCTGCGCTGACGGGAGCGCCAACATGGGATCTCGTCGTGGCGGGACAGCCATTGCGGAAGAACAGCAGCAAAAGCAAGACTCCAGCCAATAAAGCCAAAGTGATCGGGAAACCCCCAAAAATGCTTCCGAAAATAGAGTGTATAGCCGAAGGTATTAAACCGAATATGGAAGAGAAGGTGTGAGCAAAACCAACACCAACGGCTTTGAAAAAATGTGCAATTCCAGTAGTATACGTCCCACAAGTTCACCAAAGTGACTCGGAAAGTTAGTATTCAAAAGGGACTGTATTTCCGTTGATGACCTTGCCACCTGAAGTGCGTAGGTCTCGCTAGCAGATGTAAGGGCCACATGCTTTTGAAACAATAGAGCCTTTAATCGACTCAACTTGTCGAAATTTACCTTGGAAGTAGCAATATGAGGCCAGATGTCTGCTACCTCCCTAATTTGAGTAGGGGGAAACAACACATTCCCGCAGCACGTAACGGCCTTGGTGACAACAACGACGTAAACTATTCCGGCACGCATGCCACAACAGTGTTTGCTGTTAAGAAGAATGGAACTGCCATTAGAAAGCACCTGGAAAGTGTTTTTAATAACTGGGACTGGAACTCCCTTCAGATAACAAGCTAAGTTAGCAATCGAAGCATTACACGCCCCGTGCAAGGACAGCTGTTTACAAACCATGGAATGGCTGACAGAAGTTTTGCATTCGCTACCACTAAGAAAAACCTCCCTCAAACCATTAATACATCTGTATAGAAAGGGAAGCTCCCACACCTCGTGTATGTAACTGTCTCCCAGCCATTCATATCTACCCACCGGAATGTGCTTCAAACAAGAAGTAAATTGCAGAGTGGAGATAGGCAGATCAATAACCCCATGAATCAACCACTCAGCTGACGGAATCTCAGCAACCGTAAAAGGCAGTTTTTCCAATTTTTCAATATTTAACATAACATACGTCGCCTCCTTTTTAGCCATCAGCTGTTGTTGACGAGTCAAATTAAAGGAAACAAATATCTCCCTGGCACGAATGTGCTGCCACGGGACGCGACCTGCCTTCAAGGTCTGTAGAGTCCAACCCAGCTGCATGATGGACGGCGTCTGACTCTGCCCATGATATAAAGAAGACATGTCTGATTTAATAATGTCTATAGCAGAGGAAACAATGTTGTCAATTGTGTAAACACGGTCTGAAAGGGTATGTATCCCATTATCCACAACAGACAAAGCCTGTATCAGGTTTTCCTGATCAATTTGTCTCAACCGGGCCGCTGCCTCTTGTTGTGAAAGCTTCCAAATCTCATTATATACTTCATATAAAAAACATTTCTTCCGAGGCATCTTTGGTCCTGACAAAAAATCTTGTAAGTCAGTATCATTAGACAGCAACGTGAGATGTGATTTAACTGCATCCAGCGTGGATGATCTTAACCATTGCTGACAAAGCTTTCCCACGCTGTATGTAGTTATGATATCAGCATGTTCTGGTGATATGTAGCGGGGGGCCCTACTAGTCCTGAACCCCCCTGAAGAGGTGACAAAACGTTGATGACACTTATTAGTGTCTACGGGCCATAATAACCATCCGCCCGGATGTATCAATGAAGTGTTAAGAGTACCATTCTGGACCCAGTGTGTAAACTCACTAAACGTGGCATTAACATATCGCTGCCAATTGTTCAATTTGGAAGGGACAGGTATACCAGGCAAATTCAACTCTCTAATCGTTGCTAAGCCCAAACAGCTAGTCTGTTGTACTGTGTCATTGAGGAAAATCATCTGCACAGGGATAATATATGCCCTAAATAATATGTCCCTGCCTTGCATTTGCCAATTTTTCATTCCCCAGACACTTTTTAAATCAACAGTCTTAAACCAATATTCATACCCCTCCCCGCAAGTTTAGATACAAACAAATTCGAATACAGTAATTTAGTATCGGTCAATAACATTTGCTTATTAGCATACGGAGTGACTTTGAAATAGTAAGACTTAGCATTTTGTTGATTATGCCCAGAAAAATATGCAAATTTATCATAATACGTTTTAGAACTCCCCTGTGGAGGAGTCGGGCAATGTTCCCATTGCACATATTCAAATATCGATTTAGGGCTACTCGCCTTATGAATAAAATGGTGTCCATAAAAATTGTAGCAAAACATGTCACCATGATTATCTCTAAATAGGTAAGCATCTTCATCGTCATAGACAGTATAATATTGCAATTCTGTCAGCATAGAATCTACTGTCTTCACATCCCAATCATCAGAAACAATGGCTGGTATAACAATATCATTCATTGATAACTTGAGAACATACGGTATTTGAATCAATACAGTGGGACCATATATATTAAACATCACTTTATCCCACACAATCCCATCCGGAATCGGTATTGCAGAAATGTTCACATTGGACAAGTCTCTTCGAACCATATGAGACGAAAAATGTGGTTTCAACACCGTCTCCACGTGCTCAATGTCAGATCGTTCAGCAAGAAAATGACCATGTATTACTAAAAAAAAAAGTAACCACAAATCCCAACCACAAAAAAAGAGTCATTACAGCCATAAAAAGCCACAAATAGTTCCAAGGAAAAACAAAATATGTGCGTTTAAGCCAACACAGCAGCTTACGTGGACCTCGGATTGAAGATAGTGAGGATGAGGAGTCTGACACGGCATCATCAGTGTCATTGAAGCAGCCAGAGGCAGTTCTTGCAAAAGGTGCAACCGTGAACAAAGAAGCAGACGGAGGCTCTCGCCTTGGCACACTGTAAACCACATGTTCAGAAATAGCAGTAGGACGTACAGCAACTTGATCAAAAGATTCCACATTAATCGTCGTCTGTGGAACAATCGCAAGATCAGCTTACACCCTCCCCAAGCTCGGAGAGGAAACAGCATCGGTGCAAATCACCTGCAGTGGGACTTCTTCCCCAGTAGTGAGAGGGATTCCGGAACTACTGGGTGTCCCTCCTGGTCTGCTGTGCAGAATCGGCCACATGTTGTAACTTGACATTATCAATGGAAACAAAGCGACTTCCTTTGGCCTGTGCAGCGGCGGTAAAATTACAGTTCTCTTGCCACTAACCCCTAACACAGGGACTGGTGCTCGATAAGAAGGACCAAATTCTTTCTTTACTGCGACCTTTTCACACACTAGATCCCCGATCCTGGGTATCCAACCAGTAGGCGTTACTGGTTCATCCTTAATTCCTGTGGAGGCAGCACTTGCAGAAGAGTTATCTTCACGGAATTGTTGTAAATCATGCAAAACAGTGACACGATCATTTATGTCAAAGGGCGTATCTGCCGCCTCCACACCAGGACCATCTAGATCAGGAACATACATTTGTGTTCCAAACAGGCAATCATATGAAGTACGACCCCCCAGGGACCTTCTAGGCAAGTTATTAAGTGCTCTCTGTACTCCATACAGGTGGGCAAGCCAACTACGACCCGTACCTATAACTCTGGCCGTTAAGGATTGCTTTAAATCACGATTTAAACGTTCCACGACAGAATTTCACTCTGGATGAAATGGAGATGAGAATTGGAGTTGGACCCCCAACGAAGCCATGGTGTCCCTGAATGCCTTAGAGGCAAAAGCAGGGCCCTGGTCCGAATGAAAAGCTGCAACTGCAAACGTATCGACAAAGATGCGCAAATCTTTAATAATAGTCCGAGCGTCAGCCGAGCGCTGTGGCCAGACCCACACAAATCTGGAGCACGAATCTACAGCAACCAAAATATATTTGTATGCACTATCTGGCGTCAGCGGACCACAATGGTCCAAGTACACACACTGTAAAGGCTTATTTGAAATCAGAAGGGGTGTCTGCTGTGGGCATCTAGCCGTCGAAGCTTTAATTTGTTGACAGACGTCACAACAAAGGACATATTGCTTTGTCTCCTTATAGAGACCAGGCCACCAGTAACAAGCCTGTAAAAGTGAAATCGTGGCAGCCACACCAGCATGTGCAGATACCGCCCCCTCATGTGCTGCAGATATTAATCGAGGTCTCTCAATTTTATTGGGCATTTCACATACACCAACGCCTGGAATTTTAACAACAGCATTTAGCATACTACCCAAGCAGTAACTATATTTAGAAGGGAATCCTTTAGGAAATGGCGTGCCATCAGCCATAGCTTTTATGGCAGCCGAAATCTCTGTGTCTGGTTTGGAACTCGAATGAGTCACTGCAGCCACAGTGGCAACTGCCACTGCCGACTTTGCGGCTTCATCAGCCAAAGTATTTCCAGCAACGTGTATCCAAACGCGCTGGTGTCCAAGTGTATGTACAACATGGACTTTAGGAAGCGTTTCCCTCAGATTCGCAACCTTCCCCCACAGCAATTTGTGTTTAATGGTGTTGCCTTTAGAATCTCTGAACCCATTCAACCTCCAGTAGTGCAAATACTCATTGAAAGACTGAACACAGTAGTAGGAGTCACAGACCAGCAAGGTTAGTATCGCCGGATCTGCGTGTTCCAATGCTAACAATAGAGCTTTGAGCTCAGCCAACTGTGCTGTACAATCTCCCAAGGTCTGTGGGGGCAGAACACCTCCCCTTCCATAGTGCCGCTCACCACCACACATGCAGCAGAATACTGTTGTTTAGTCCCAACCACTGGTTGCGCAGAGCCATCGGTATACATGACCACCTGATATTGGTCAATAGGCAATGTGCCAGCGGGAACTGGGTACTCCATTTCATATTGAAAAAATTCTTGAGTCTGCAGCTTAGGGTCAAATATGTAATCTACATCAGTGGCTGTCAAAGACGTAGCCCATTGTATCCATCGCGGGTGTAAAGCTTTCGAATTAGGAACACTTGCTTTTGTAACAGCCTCTAAGGCTGGAATTGGGGAAACGACAATGATGCGTTGGCCCTGGGCAAGAGGTCGTTCTTTAATAACAGCCATCTGTACTGCAGTGAGAATTTTCTCTGTTTGTGCAAAACGTTGTTCTGCAGCCGAATACAAGTGAGACTTGTATGCTATCGGGACTGTCTCACCCTCATTAAAGGTGACATAAGTAAATCCAACGGCACCAGGTATAACCCTGATGACCAGATGCGTTTTATTGTCCCGTGTGTGTAAATGCTTTACCGCTAAGAGATCAGTTTGTAAATCTCGAAGAATATGTGTATGTTCAATCGTCCAAAATCTACTAGAAAAATTCGGGCGAATCAACTCGTATAAGGGTTTGATAAGTGTAGCATAATCAGGAATGTAAGTTCTGCCAAAATTCAGAAACCCCAACAATGACTGGAGCTTCCGAACCGTATTAGGAGGCTGCAATTGAGCACATTTCTCCATAAAATTTGGCGCTAAGCTCTTACCCTCATTCGACAACTCATATCCCAGGAAAATGACGCTGAGGAAGGCAATCTTTGACTTCTTAAAATTAAACTTATATCCAATTCAAGCAAACCCCACAACAATGCGTGCTACACGCTTTAGATGTTGCAGAATCTCATCATCCGTCAAATATATATCATCAACATATGATAACGCCTCAGGGTCCAACTTGTGCAGAATTTCAGTTACACGAGCCGAAAATAGTCCTGGACTATTCTTATACCCCTGAGGCAAACGACAAAACTTTTCTGAGAGCCAAACGCACTGAAACTGGTATAGTCCCGACTTTCGGGCGCTATATTTTGGCAGAAAAATCCATTCGAGATATCTAATGTTGTTTTGTATTTTTTACGCACAATATTATTCATAAGCGCTGCGCTGTGTGAATTCTGTATTGCATATGTGCGTGTGTGTCCATTTAAGTGTCTGTAATCCACCACTATCCTATATGAATGGTCCGGTTTAGCAACTGGAAATAAGGGAATATTCATCGGCGAGACACAGGATTCTATTACACCCTGGTACTCCAATTGTGTAAGAATTTTCCTAACCGATGCCCTTGCCTCAAATTTGATAAGATACTGCGGCTGAGGTTCGCCCTTTTTTGGAATTACATTATACAGTGGTTGTCTATCCCACCCCACGTTGTTTCTATATAGGGCGGGGGCCTGTGCTAGGGCCCATGATTTACTATAGGACTCCGCTAGTTCTCTCGGAACAAGTGGTGAGAACGAAGTTGTAATAACCTCCTCCCCAACCGGACAGTCGCGAACAAAGTCAGGTGGCCAATCTTGTTCGGCCGGCAGAACGTCATATAATTTTACCACATGGTCCCAAAAGATGGTGTGTACAATGCGGTCAATGTCTCCTTCTAATTGCAGAATTACTTTATATACTCTATCAGGGTCAGAGACTCGCATATCTGCCGTTTCGACTTGTATGAAGTCATCAGTTGCTTTCACATCCAGATGCTCTAGAAGACTCCGGCGAACTATTGTGACCTCTGCCGCGCTGTCTAACAGTGCCAACGCCCATGTCTTGTTCGTCAAGAGAACTCTCTTCTTGAGTGGCATGTCTAACTGAGACTGCTGCCACCTTCTTCTTCTTAAATTGTTGCTTTTGTTGGACTGGTTTCTCTTCCTGTTTAATAGAAACCTCCGTTGAGCGTTGTGATTCCTGTTTCGGTTTCACGTACTCAGTTCTCCGCTCTGACCGCCCACCTCTCTCACTTCTCTTGTCCGAGGAGTCCTGAAAGGAACGAGATTGGCGTGTATCAGTATATTGATATCTATCAGGCGTCTTCAAATTATCCCTATTCCTGAGATTATACCTATTCTGCTGGGTCTCCGGTTGCGGAGATTGTCCCCCATCCTTCTTAGGTGTTTGCTGTTTCTTTTCCCAGCGCTTTTTAGTACCCTCAGGTTGCTGTTGTTTAGCATTATCTTTATTATTTTTACCCTGTAATTGGGGTTTTTGCGGTCTAGCTCCTAGGCTATCGCGACCAATACTGGAATATGTTTCTGCTATTATTCTCGGGAGTTCCCGCTCCTGATTAATCTGCGGAACGTCCCGAAGATGCATACGCACTGCTAGTGCTACTGCCTCTCCCTTGAGATTACTCAAAATAATAGAAGAAACCGCGGCAAAATTGCCCATCAACTGCATGCCTAAATCTTAGGCGGGGGGCAGCCCCATATTCATCTTGAATTTGTTTAAGCACTTCAGGCAGATTAGCCAAAGTCGGTGTACCGTGCGCTGTAGTGTAGCGCGCAGCAAACACCGTGCCCCATGTATTACAAAGGTCCACTGGAGGAACCATTACATACGGCAAACACATCGTCAATATTCTATGTTTATCCTGAGGTCCCGTATGGGGAAATACTGCTTCCAGCGTATTAATTTTTTGCGCCAGCCAAAATGGAGTCTCCTCACGTTTAGCCGGTACCTTACCCATAACTGAGTGTACAGTGGCCGGATTGATACCCGGAACCACCGCCTGTGGGTGCGCCGGAGCAGCACGCGCTGCATTAGTATTTAATGCCTGCATTACAGACTGAACCAGTCTTCTGTATGTAGTTGCTAAGTCCATATATAAACGACGCACGTCAGCCACTGCCAAATTAGCAACCGCAGGATATGGTGTGTAAGTAGCCAATAAAGGCCAGGTCGGACCATCATTACTCAGTGGACCTAACCTTACTTGTGCTACTGTGTGTGGGAGGGCACCATCAAGCCAATTATGGTGTTCTTGATAAGATAAAGGTATCTCTAAGTATGCATAAGCCCTGTACTGTCCAGGGACATTCGCAACAGTGTATTCGTGAAAAGTGTTTGAACCCCCATCAACTGCTGGAAATACGACCCAAGAATAAAAAGTTCTGTTCTATAGGCTGCATGGGCATCCACCACAAAAGTGACCGGACCCCCCTGGACCATCAGGCCATGTGCTAACAGATGTCCTGTGAGCGGTTGGCGCATATTAAGCGCTACTTGCACCACTACTGGATTCGCCATCTAGAGAAAAACAGCACCTGGCTAGAGAAGGCACACCAATAACGGGGTTTTTCCTTTCAAAGTTCAAGCTTGAACAACCAACCACTAAGTAATAGGATGCACCTATCCCGTGGTGGCGGAAATCCTCAGACCCACGGACGTCTCCGCTTAAGGAACCGAGGAGTCAATATATATATGAGACCGAGAGAGTCAGCCGGACCCAAAAATTAGAGCCAGACCAATCGTTGGCGGCGCCATGTCGCGTAGGCTCTCATTATCCTAAATGAGACTACTGGATTTCTAGGCAGCAGGATCGATCACGGTGTGGGGGACTGAGTCTGACCCACGTGGAAGGAACTCTGTCAACCTAAATCCGGTTTTTGCTCCGGCTAACTAGCAGTGCCTCATTTCTTCCAAAGGGAAGAGATGATTGGGCAGCCGAGCGCATTACATCTTTGGAACTTCTCAGGGAAGTCGTGGTCACTCAAATCCAAACCAACTCTCTCATTTACCGTATGATCTCATATACAAATGACAAAGGCAGTATAAGTTTTATATAATGTTTTAATAAAACAACTGCATTTTAGATATTAAGGCGTGAGCCGCAATAACCAGAACCATACAACACAGTAGGACTGAAATAGTCGCCAGGAGAGTAAAACATAAGAACAATGCTATCATGGTGTTCAACAGTTTCTACTCTCCCTCTGCTAGTTCTATTTCGAGCACAGCATGTTAAGCTTCTAACTTGCCTTTCTGAATCCCTTGGGAGACATAAACCCTCATACCTGAGCAAAGGCCTGTGATCTGGTTCAGCATCTGCAACGAGGCAGTCAGCGTCTAGTTGTGGTTCCCTGGTCGGAATCTCCCTCTTGCGTATATTAGGACAAGGAAGTGTTTTTATAACTAACATGTCAGCGTGATCACAAAATGTCCCTACGCAGGAATGCCAAAGACTAAACTCCTACCACGTCTATCGGCAACGTACCAGACTGTATCCTTGACTGAAGCACAGAGTGAACAAGAATGTGTTATGGAGAACTCCAGTGCTGAAGTATGCTAAACAGTGTGATATGAAATATAAAACAAGACCGTAGAACTGGCTATTTGAAAAATAACAGTACGAAGCCGAATAAAAAGCATTTAGAGCAAAGTGCACGGAGGCTCTAAGCTGCGAGCAAAGGAATAAAATACACCCAGGGCAAAATGCACAAAGGCCTAAAGCCTGAAGCTAATGCGCAAAGGATACGTAAAACTGACCACACTACAGTAGCTCTGTGGGGCACTTAGTAAACATTGTTGATGGATCAAATAGAGTCAGTGCCAGTTTTGGGCGGCATTGGGTGTAACAGGACATGCTGCACTCAGCCCTGAAAATCAAACAGTGGAAAGGGCGAAGGGCCAGGGCATGGGACCCCCTGTACTGCCCATCCCAAGTCCAGGGGCTGTGCAGGGGCACCCAGGGCCACACTACATCACCAACAACCATTGCATGGGGGTTTCACCGCCATGCAAAGACTGGTGGAAATGCGGAAACAGACCTGGAGGGTAGTGTTGAACGTAATACTGGTCTGGTGTCACAGGACAGATGGCATATGCAGTCTGTAAGCTGCTGGACACTTGCCATGTCCAGGCCAATGGCCTTTAGGGCATTCCACATTGACAACAGCTGCCACTACCACATGTGCTGTTGGGGGCAGTCAAATACACAATGGCAGTCAGGTGCCCATAGGGCTGACGCACTTGAAATGAGGGACAAGTATGACTACCTGCAGAATCACCTCTAACTAGCTTCAGGCCCTGACCTAAGTACATCTCCTGTTAACTGGCTATGTCCATAGACTAATTTACCATCAGGCACTGTCACATAAGGAATGAGGTACACTGCTGAAATTTCATACCCATGCTGCCCATCCCTGGGTCTAACCCTGTGCTGTGTCAAATGAGCTGCACTGTCACCATGCTGCATTCATGTATCATAGTTCAAGGAGGGCTCCATTGAGGGGGAGGACATAGGTGTTTAGTAAGGCAAACATACCTACACAGACAGAAGATTAAATGGAACTCTGTCAGGACCATGAGTGCCATGCAATGTAGCACACAAACACAAACAACAACATGAGGAGCCATCAATGGTAACAAGAGCATAGTGTCCTGCAATACCATCCCTGTAATGGTGCAAGGTCTCAGCACAGCATTGGTGTATGTGAAACATGTAAGACTGTGACAGGTGGTGATCAGTGTAGGGAAAGGTGCGGAAGACATTGTGACACGAAGGGTTAGTTAGTCAAAACAGTGTAGATGAGCGTGATGCCTGCAGAAACCTGAAACAACGTGGAAAAGTCCACGATGTCGCTTTCAAGCTTGTTTTCCAACATTCCATAGATAAAATTATCCGCAGCTGCATGTGTAAGAAGCAGGAAGTGTGGGAGAGAGACGCCACGGTCGTTCTAACCCTGAGAAAGGGAGTACAGGAAAAGGACGGAAAAAACAATGGCTAGTGAACAACAGAGCAGCCAAGGGACATGTGCTGATAACATAGCTAGAAGATGCGAGAAAGGGATAGGATCCAAGCTTCAGGTTATTTAAGCACTGAAGCGCAGGTGAGGGGATTGAAGCTCGCAGATGGAGTTGTGCAAGCTGCCATCGCCCACATCGCTGCCTTCCTGGCTGTGCTGTTCTTAGACTGTGACTCTCAAGGGGGAGAGAGGTTCGAGCAGGTGGGAGAGGGCTTCCCAGCACTGTGGATAAAGTTAAGTTCCACCCAGGGATGAAAGGCCTTTGTTTCTCTGCTTTATTCTGATTGATTAGCATACTTGCACTATGTTTATAATCTGAAGTATTCTGCTCATTTATATTTGCTTTTTCCATGAACGTCTTAATGTGAACATGATGCAGTAACTTAAATATGCGTTTCGTAGACAGTTAACCAATGCCGCGTTCCCATCGGTGAACTCTTTGCTCATATATAAATAGATGCTCTTTGTCGTGTGCTAATATATAAATAGATGCTCTTTATTGCTATTTTTCATTCTACTTCGTTGATGTGCCAAATGCATATATTTTATTGAAATTCTATTAAAGCTCAGTTGTGTTCATCTTTGGCGTGTGGTCCTTCATTGAGCGTCCTTATTGACTTATATCGAACAGATCAGGTGTCAATCAATCACCTGGATAAGACAGGTGGAAATTGCCATGTATGGTGCTGTGGCAAGAGCACAGCAACACCCATTGCAAGGCCTCACCATGCAAATGGATGCATAAGGAGGGAATATAACAAAAAGATAGAGTCCAGCCACAAAAAGTATAGACATCACACTTAGAAGATATGACACAGCCAATTGTGCCAACTAGGCTTTCCTTCATGTGACATGTGACATGCAGGTGGGGCATAGGGCTGTAGACTGGAGTCATGATGTACAAGAACAATCCTTTGGTACTAAGGGGCGCATCATAGCTCCTTAGCGCCACAGGAGTGTCACTTTTAGTGACGCTCCTGTGGTGCTAAGCACTGTGCCATATTGACAAGGTGGCGATAAGCCACTTTTTGTGGCTTAAAGTCACCTTGTAAATATGGCCCCTTCCCACGCATCACTGTGTGTGGAAGGGCGTGCAATGGGTGTTGCTGTGGGCATGCCACAGCAACACCCATTGCATTTTGATGATGCCTCAGATTAATAGAATTTTGTAAACCTGAGGCAGTGCCAAAATCTTACGCCACCCCCACGGCTGGCGTTAGCAGGGTGCAACGAGGAGGAATACATTTATACCTCCTTGTTTTGTGCTTTTTCCAATGTGTACTGCATTCTGCAGCATGCATAGGAAGAGCAAAATGCCAGAAATGATTGTTTATGTGCGTGAAGGTGTCACTTCCTGCACATAAACAATCATTTGAAAATGACAATTTAGCACTTCTGTGTGTGCTGTATTCTACAGCTAGCACAGAAGTGACAAAGCACCATTAGTGATTGTTAATGTGCAGGAATGCACATAAACAATCACATCCCTCAATGCATAAATTGTTGCACGATAGTGCAAGGATGCCTGCGTTGGCGCTGGCAGCTGAATTTTGCACCCACACGGGGTTCAACACAGGGGTGTGCCGTATTCACTTACATATGGCACATCCTTTTGTTACTAAAGTGACGGAGTGCAGCGCTGCAAATTTTTGCGCAGCGCCGCACTGCACCACTTTTCTATAAATCTGGCCCTAAAATGACAATAAGCCTCAAATATCAAGTCAGTGACGTGACATATCAACTGCCACAACACAGATAGACTGATTTTACACCACCTCATTGCAGAGTATGACGGCTCTCCTGCGATCTGCCTGTCCTGGAGTACCCTGATGTCGTGGATGACCAGCTGGCAACTATCAGCCAAGAGACCCTCCAGTAAGTTCTTGTAAACCTCCAGACACCACTTCCAGTCATAAGGAGGAGTATTGATGTAGCAGGTGGGGATGCGCATGTGCATGGTTACGGCTACTGAACAGACTGCAGCCAACCGACGCCCACACTCCCCAATGCGTGGAGTCCAGGAGGGTCTGAGGGACATAGCTGCTGCCATGAGGGAGAGACCACAACAACTGCCCTTCCCAAACTGGCATAAGTGTGCTTGTGGGCAAGATGGACTCCTGCACCAGGAAATGGTCTCCCTCAGGGCAGCCATGGCTGCCTACCACAGGGATGTTGCTGCTATACTCAAAATTAAGCAGCTCCTCCTTGCTGGAGTAATGCCATATGTAGTTCCACAGATGGCAGCTGCTGAGAATTGGGAGTCCACATCTCCAACCACTGAAGTGTGTGTGGCCCCCTCTAATTCCCTACTACCACCATCAAGGGTAGAGGAGACACCACACACATCTGGGGCCGAAGATGTGGAACAGATCATCTTCACCTGTAGGAGTTCCCAGTAGCACCAACCCACGCCACATGGGTGGTGTTTTCTTTTGTCCTGTGCTTGACATCATGCCAATGTTTGCACTGTTGCAGATATGCACTCTTCACCAACACACTGTTGACCTGCTATGGGCTGCAATTGTCTCTAACTTTTCAATTGGCAATTTATGTTACCCTACACTGAAAGACAATGAAAGACAATTTACCCAAGGATGTCCCATGACATGACCCTCAACCCAGGACCTGTGTTGTGTCACAATTGGATGGATTCCACCAATGGTGTCACAGACCTGGACATTGTAAATTTTGCACTAACACACTTGTAATTAAACACCACCTACACAACCAGCATGTCTTTGTGTGTTGTGACACATCTACTTGTGATGTGTGTAGCATGTCTTTAGTCACAGAGTGTCAGTACAAGAGTGCATGAATATGCAGACACATATCTACGCACATAGTACCTACATGATGAACGTCGATGCTGGTCTCATCCCCTACAAACAATTCACTGAGTATGCTGAAGACATATATGCTACACCCACTACATACAGCAGGAATGGATGTGAAACAATTCTTGGGCAATATTGTCAGCTGGGAGTACCAGTAGAACACATGGGGGTGAAACAGAGGGACTCAACCTCATCTGTAATTGCCACTGGTCAGTTTAGCAGGATAAATATGAAATGTAGGCTGTTGTCAGATGTCCCACAGTGCCCAACATTCTGACACAGGACTCAAACAATGACACCTAAATTACCACACCTACTTGTATTATACATGGTCAACATAGTCATCTTGAGTGGTGGGTACATTGGATGGCAGATGCACAGACAAGTAGATGTGTTGTAGCTGCTAATGTGACAGCTCAGAAGGGGATGAACATGTCAAGAGAGGGATCTGGAGGCAGGACGCAATCCCTAGGATAACACACAATTTTCACTGTACACCCATGGGAAGACCCTGAGACCCAAGCATAAGACACATGAAGTAAGAGAGTACCCAAGCTATTTTAATTAGAATTTAACCAAACTAAAAAGAATGAAGAACACCTATCCTAACCTAACCTATCCTAACTATACATAACCAACAACTGACCCTAACTACACTCTGCTAAACTTACCTAACACATTTAACGACACACTCTAAACATTGGCCCCCCACCCCCTTTATATCACAAGACACATGCAGGACAACATATACTAAACTACACATATACTACCCATAACTAAACAAATATATATTTTTTGGTATATGTTTTTTATATATATACTATATATATATATATATATATATATATATATATATATATATATATATATATATGTATATATATATATATATATATAGTTTAAATAACACATAAAAGCCCCAACATGACCCCACCACCCACCCACCAACATAGTAAAATGTAAAAAGTAGAAAACCCACCCCCAAACTACTTATCCTAACTAAACTACTAACCTAATCTAACCTGACACTGTGTGGGCAGGGTGGGTCCCCCTTGGGTGAATGCCCACCACTCACCGGTGGATTGCTCCGTGCGATAGTGGCGTGCCATCCTCCGGAACCCAGATTCCACTGCCAGTATGTGCCGATAGCGGACTGCCCTCTTCTAAAAAGCCCACAGTTCCTCGTTGTTCATGTTGGCAGCTGTTAAATTGAGACAGGCAACCATCAGTGTCAGCATTGTGTGGTGTATGTAAAGATTATTAGCTTACACTCTACATCGAATTACACATGCACTCCAACTCACATTCTGGATAATACAATGGCCCTGATGAATGAAACAACAAAGCTGCCTTAGCATCATTTCATTGACACCATAGCCACTCACGACAAGATTAGGAAACAAACACAATTAGATGTGCATTTATTTTGTGCCATGTGTAACAATGCATAGGCAGCATCAACTAGATCACATAGATCAGGGCCACTATTCCTCATCATCTGTGTCAATTTTCAACCATACATAACCAGTACCTTGAATCTGTTATTGAGAGTATGGGATGTAGTTGGTAACCATAAGGGGTCAGTGTTGATAGGTACACATGCAAACCTGATCAAAATTACTGTCACCTACATTATGAGCATCACATCTACCTACAAATGTGTTGTTCCTCACTACCTGTGCCTCGGGGGGGATGTCCATGCAATTCATCATCTCAACTGTCCAGGTCATCCACCAAGACATGCCCACTCATGCATGGATTCAGGGAGTGGACCATATGTTAGGAGGGCTGACAACTAGGAAGCTGGTATCCATAGGTCTTTCACATCTGCCTTTATGTGTCCAGGTGCAGGCGCCCATCAATACCTGATCAGCCAATACCATTCCTTATACATCCATATCTATTCCAGCACACATTTGGACTTGACCTGCATGCACGCCTATTACATTCCATATAAGTGTCACGTACGTTGAGTTGAGTACAATATATGTGGCACCATGCTGGGGGACAATTGCCCACCCAGTCCTACATGTACATTACAATATAGGGATGCACCAATTTGTATACCACATGGTGCATCACTGTGTTGTGAGAATGACAGTGTGTCCCAGTGCCAATATTTTTACAACGGTGCACATCTAAGTCACATATGGGCCTACATGTGTCTTGTCATCACCTTGTTTACACGATGCTGCCGATTGAGCGCCACAAGCCTCACAAGATATGACTCTATGCTCATGCATGGGGAACCTTTAAATGGGACACAGTGTCACCATGATATCTGAGCATTTGACAGCTCATCACTTCTAGCATTGCGTGCAACACACATGACTCATTCACACAAAGGCCTTAATCACTACATTGGACAGACATAATCACACTTACTGGATACATCTGGGTCCTCAAATCTTGCCACTTCACCTATGGTGTGGGGGCAGGTCCACCTGTAAGATATGGATGGAAAACTATGGTTAGTATCATATCACTGTCACTACTAGTGGACAACATATTACAGTGTGTACTATTTTAGAGGAGTGAGCTAATTATCCAGGTTGAGGACAGTGCAACAGACACACCACTGCAAACTCACGATGCCCCTGGCACTTAGGTGAGTGGGAGCCACACATCTTCACACTTACACTGGGCCTAAGACTCATGTAGTGCTACACCCTGCAACAACCATATGTGGCCATTCTATGGAAGATGGAACTCCATGGTATGAGGGGGAGTTGGGTGATAGATACATTACACTACCCTGGTGCTCTGCAAGACAACTCACTCAGATATTCTGGCTTCTCCTGCAAGGCCACAGCGGCACTTTGTGAAGGACATGCGGCTCAATTTTTAGTCTACAATGTTCGTGCATTGAGTAATCTATGACGATGTGCCAAAGTTGTCTTATGGTATCAAATGCCCCATTGCCAGTGCCCTCTAAGGTGGGTATGCCCCTTTGCTGACATAATGGCAGGGATGGTGTATGTGAAATTATGTCAATGTAGCGCCATACATGGATTGCCCTACTTTGTTATCACAATCCAGTTACATATGGTATGCTGGCAGTGTCTTGGCTTATCATACAGGACACAATGCTGGGGCACAGATGTTTTCATGGCCCCTGAAATGTGTGACTTAGTGATGGTTGTGCATGACTCACCAAACATCTGACTTTCATTGGTAAAATGGCAGGATATGTGAACTCCATATCTATACTGGCACAGTTACACCTCATTCTGGTTGCATGCAACCCGTCCACAAGCATTGCCTGCAGCATGCCAACACATCTGCTACTGTCATTCAAGTGCAGTGAACAGTAAATGGTTTGCCAATGGGAAACTCACCAACAGGGCCACCGATCACCACACCAAGATGGTCAAGCATATCCTGCTCCCTGGCCACCAGATGTGCCCAGCGATGCTTCAGCTGGTGCTCATTGCGGCTGCTGTGGTATCCCTCTTCAGGTGGTGGAGCACCTTGCCCCACCGCAGCCACCTCACCTCCGTCCGGTAGCCCTGGATCACATGGCCCCCATCTCCAACATTAATGGGAGGTAGTGGGCTACCAGTCACACAAAGACTCCCAGCTCCTCTTCCCCATCCTAGTCAGCCTCCCCTACCAGACATATCTCTGAGGTACAGGTTGACAAAAAATATGATTCTAAACCATAATTAACTAAGGGACACTTAAGGCCCAAAAATAACAATCCCAGCTAACCCAACTTAACAACTATCCCGGACAGACATCTCACAGTACAAGTACATTGAAAAATACACACAAATTCACTAACACTGGGACAAAGTTCAGTCAAACAGTACAAAAACACACCAGGAGGGACACCACAAGATACAATACAGAGCAAGAAAACACCACCAACTCCAAGACACAACCACACAGTCAAAAGAGGAACAGACTGTAAAGAGAAAGTGAAAGTACACCCACTGTACCATGCCCGTAAACAGGATTTCCTATTACATCACTTCCTGTCCCTGTGTGTCACGTTTTCTGTAATGCATGTATTTATTTGACGCATCTGATATTTGCGTGAGTCTTTCTGATGCATAACCTATGTGCGTCTTTTTTTACTGACCCATTACCTTTATGCGTTGATTTAATAGTGAATCAGCATTGAGATGAGTGCGAAGATGGAATTCATGCTAATGGCCCTTGGATCACATACTTGTCATTTGCGGATGTTTTTGACGCATTTGCATCATTTTTATTTCCTCTATTCCTGATTGCGTGATTTTGTCCATTGTCAATGGATTCACCCTGTATGAACATATAAATTGAATGTGCTGGGCTGCAGTGTGGCATTTTGTATATGGCCACATTTGATAGTCCATACAACAATGTGATTTGGGTGTGATTCGTCTGTTACACCAATGTGTGTATTACAGAATTGACAGCAAACAAATGTATTCTTGGCATGTATATGTATGCATGTGTGAAAACAAAGTATCCACATATGTATGGCAGTCAGTACTATGCAACAGTTATGGAATGTGATTGTGAATTGTGTTTAATTATCTGACGTGTGTAGTTGTCTTACAGAACATTACATTTCAGACGACATACACAGCTCGGGCATTGTTGATGAGAGCCGATGAATGCTATCCAACAAATATTACCCGACAACTGTCTCCATATGTTGATCTTGAGTATATGCTAACTTGTGTGTGTACTAAACATATGTCTGACATGTGTACATATTTGGTACACACTGTGATTGACACACTTTGCCTAAATTCCACCCATATCATGTTTTGAACACAATAGTCAGATCAAAGTCATTACATTTTGCAGTGTTATATTAATTTTTGTGCGGTGGACCTGCAGCCCTGGCTGCATATGTTCTCATCCATTCTGATGTGCATTCTACAGACGTGTTCGTCCAAAGTGTGAGGTCATATGTACCCTGTGTCAGGATTGGGCCCCATGGCAGTGGCAGGTCTGATTTCCATGGATGTCCTGCGTAGGCTCAGTTTCTTCCATTGCTTGTCATACCTTGGCTAATCAGGATGACCATTGTCACCAATGATGTCCCCCTTGTCACACAAGCTCCATGCAGCCATTGCAACTCTCACACTGAGTTGTGTCAGTGGTCTGTTCAAACATTACAGTCTTACCATGATTTGACATCCAATGCCTCATGTGTGCACCCCTTGTTTACCTCCTATTTGGACATGTTATAGTTATGTATGATGAGCTATTGTTGTACAAGTTGTCAACATGGATGTAAATAATATGTTGTGATCTATAGAGTGGGTTCTTCAGTTGTCACATTCCAGTGATGAGGCTATTTGTAATATGTGTGATGGTAGCAGTTCAATCTTACGCATCACATGTGATGTTGCTACTGTACTCATCAGATTAGTGTTTGTGGCATGCTCCCTGACGTTAGACTCACATTCCTGTGGTATATGTTGTGTAGATTGAAGAGACCAAAGCCGGATTTTGTGAATAAGTGAGGTGTTTATTGATAAAATGTACAAGGTGAGTTAAGTGATTATTAAGTGTGGAAGTTTTCAACGCTGTGCATTCTGTGGCATATCCCAGCAGCTGTGTTGTGCTGTTCCCCCTCATTTTCTTCTCCACCATCCTCCTTCTCCTTCTCAGGCAGGTCATCAACCTGCTTTTATAAGGGGACTTTCATTCGCACACATATGTTGTGCAGGATGGCACATGTCATACTTATCTTGCAGACGATGTGTGGGGCATAAAGAGGCTACCTCCTGTGATGTCCAGGCACCTAAATATGGACTTCAGGATGCAAAATGTCCTCTCCACAATAGTCCATGTCCTCTGATGTCCCTCATAAAAATGCACGCTCTGCTGCTGTGCTTGGATTGGGAAATGGGGTCATTATCCATGGCTGTATGCCATAACCCTGATCCGCTGCAAATTATTAAAGGAGTAAGTTGTTATTAGGGCTTGCAACAGGTATGTCATGTTGCATGGCAGTTGATATTTTGAGCTGGTTGTGACTCATATGTATTTGTGGTATGGTGTGAGTTCCTATCCTTGTGTAATGTCCCCCAGCACTGGGTTGTTGCACATGACAATCTTGTGTTTGGCTCGAGGACCTGGGACATATGATTTGGATTCCAAACTGATGGTCATAATATATTTACCATGCGTTATGTAGTGCACCTGTGTCTTAGTGTGCTATCACTAGAGGGGACATGACACATCCTCACAACACAATGGGGTCAGATGTGGTGGTAACATGGTAGCATTACAGAGCATGGACATCCCATCCATTTTGACACATGTCATTGCAAATGATGTGTGAGAATGCACAACATGTTTCCAAAATTGGCTACACTGTCCTGCAATATGTAGACTATGCAAGAGTGTCACATGTGTGACATGTTACTTGGCAACCCTTTGTTGTCCCCTGTGCCAGTTGCTCATATGCAGCCGTGCACCGATACTACTTACCTTGCAGCAGGGTACTTGGCTAGCTCCCTTTTGGAGGTGGATGTATCTGTGCAGGAGGGTACACTGCCCTATACATATGCTGTTTTGATGCCCAATTGGCTTTTTCTGTGTGTGCAGCAGCATGCATTGGTGGCACAATCATCTGAGTTCAAAGCACAGTCTACTTCCTTATTGCAACCTGCATACAACACCCCAGGGGTGGTGTTTGTTGTTGGCACTTCCTCAGGTTTTAGGTGACAGCTACATGTGAGTCAGCATCATCATGCTATGTATCTTGTGGTGACAGACCTCCAGCGACACACATTGTACACCTCTTCCAGACTACATACAGCATGGGAGGGTGGCCGATTTACAATGTGGCTTCAAGTCATTATGAAATGGTCATCTGCCAAATTGTACATACAGTGCAGGCCATGACAATGGTACTGTGGGCTATTACATAGGTCCCTTGGTGATCCAGAGTGGCAGCTAATGTTTGTGGCAGCCATGAGGTGTCCAAGGGTGTGTATCCCATTGTCACAGGATGATCAACATAACTACCAGTGTCTCTCCTATCTTCCAAAACATTAATGAACATTTACACTGTCAATATGTGCACAGTGCAGGCTATGGGATGGAGCTCAGCTACTTAGCAAATATGTCCCTTGGCACAGTGCATGTAAGGTCAGTGATGTCCTGTTTTCTCCTACTGGGTCCCACTATGACATCCATGATCTGCACTGTCTGACAGTGACTGTACCCCATGTTGGGCCATTTATTGTACCTGGTACAGACATGATGGTGTTGTGCGTCAGTTAGTGTTGCATGTGAGGTGGCACTACAGTAGGTGGAGTACCACTTATTACACATCTGGCACATGGTATGTGATGGGCATTGATCTTGTATTCCTATGTGTGAGAGCCAAATTTGTCAGGCAGATGTCTCTGCACACTAAAGGTAAGTCAGGTGTGTGTTGATGAGATGTAGTTGGTATAGGCACAAGTTGTCTGGTATTTGATATTTATTCTGGCAGTGATTTGCACGGCATGACTTGAGGGATCTGTGCCTATATGGAGCTTACATGACATGGGCATGGTGTATGCCATTGACATTTCTGTGCTCTTCTTTGTTTGGTGTACTGTGTGTGAAATGTACATAGTAGGCAACCTGTTGGCACTTGTAGTGGTCTGTGTAGTTCTACTGTTTGCATAGGGTACATGTCTGCACCTGTGGGTGTGTTACGTACATGTGGGTGTATGTGTTTGTGGTGTGCACTGATTGTGCTGCACTGAAGCATGGTGCATATGTGTTTTCACCTGCACATGTGTGCTACCCTGGCCTTGTGTTAATGTAGTGGTGTATGTCTTGTGTATCCGACAGGGTTGGTGTGTTGTTTTGCTAGATTTGTTGACTTACCCACACGCAGGCCATTTCCAAGCTGTCCATCCTGGAATTGTTCATTGATACTGTGCCAGAATATGTAGGCGTCATGGAAACTCCCAGGATACTTGGCCAAAATATTTATGAATGGTCCACTATGGCCTGCACATTAATTAAATACGTGTGCTTGTGATTCCAGTATAAGTGCTCTGTTGCTGCAGGTGGTGCGAGCCGGATATGGGTGCACTCAATTGCACTGAGCACATGCCAGGAAGCTATGGATTAGATAGAACCCATGTTTGTTCTCCTGCTGCTTTTGCTGGGTGTTGGGGAAGCTGATGTGGTGGGGTGTCAGAGTGATGATAGTGTCTTACACCTTTGGCAGAAATGCAGAGAACAACAGCTGTGAGACACCAGCAACCAGTGCATCCGTTGTTTGGAAGGAACCACTTGCCAGCATATGCAGGACAGCTAGCAGCCTTGTCACAGGTGGTATGTTGTGTGGGGTCTGCAAGCTGGCTGTAATTTGTTGCTCAGTGTGGTGCAGCAGGTATAGTAAGGCTTGCCGGTTCAGTCTGTAGGTCCTAATAATGTCCAGGTCCCTGAGGCCCAGGAGGGTTGTCCTGGTTCTGAAGACCCTCTCCTGCCTTCTGCTTTGCCTTTGTGGGTCACATTGTCGTGCTGGTGGTTGCTGGAGTTGTTGCTGTCCTCTGCGCCGTCTTTCAAGCTGGATCATTATCACCTCCATCTTCTCCTGTGGGTTGGTAATGGTGCTTCTGGGTGTTCTCACTAAGTAGTGGTGTGTTTGACTCATTTTAACACCTGCCCTGACGGAGGCGTTAAATTTTTCCACAAATCGGTGTTAACAACATTTTTTGGCACTATTTTAAAACGTCTAAGTAGAAAATTATTCCTGGTATGTGAGATGGGAGATATACTCAATATAGTTCAGTGGTAGAATAAAAGGGCTTATTGTCTAAAGGCAAGTAGTTTCGTAGTAATGCTTGAAAGGAAGAATAAAGGAGAGGTTAGAGGAGATAAAAGGTAAAGAAGCAAAATGTAAGTGGCTAGACAGTAAGGGAAAGAGAGGTAGAAATATGGGCATGAACTCAGTAACAACAAGTGTATAGGCAAATATTACATTTTGAGAGATACAAATAAAGATTTCTATGTGATGAGGTGACATAAATTTCTGCCAGATTTCATATAAACTTCAGATGCAAAGCAATTCACTTGTATTGATCTGAAACGAATCCTTCCTGAGTTGTATGACTGTTGGTCATAGATTTTTCTTAAAGTATAGAGATTATTTTTGTTTTCTTTTTTGGGGGTTTCTCAGAGCATGGGGCAAATATATGTCGGTGAGTGCCTCTACGAATGCATAAGATCATTTTTCTGTGAACCACAGGGGTCATATTTGTTTTAAAGATAGTCATTCAGTTTTAGTTTGTGAGGCATAATATGCATGTTTCTAATTATGCAAAGATACGCCTCTGCATTTCACATGCCAATTTGAAAAGGATCTTAAGAGATTGTGTTTTCAAGCTGATCATTCTTCACTTGTGAAATTATTCCTTTAAGAAATGGCTTCAATATTCACAGCAAAGTTGCTGGATTTCAGTGCACGGTGCACTTGCCATAAACAACTTGCTTTTTAAAAACAAATATCATACCCGTGTTGCAACTGTGTCACACTTCTCAGTAACATGTATTAAAGTGTTTTTATTTATTATAAATTATTGTTTATTTACATGTGTTTTCGTTAGCATAATTAGGCCCCAAATTTAATTTACTCGGCCTTTGCCTGTTTGCACTGACATCCATTTTAACATTTCAAAAGAAAATGTGGCTTTTAAAATTTCATCAACACGTTTTCTATGCGCATAATTCCTTTTTGTATTTTTCCTTTTTAAAAAATAGACCAAATGGGATTCATGTCATGGTGTTGTTTTCTTGCACTGAATAAAATTTATTTATCTGTGTCACTTAGGAGGAAGCCATGTGGAGACATTCTTGTATGTTGCGATATTGAAGGCCTGTTGCTACAAATGTATTTCCTTCATTTTAATATGGCTTGTTGTTTAGTTTGCTTCAAAAGTGTAATGTCTTTTTGTCTGTAAGGTAAAAGGTATTTAACATTCATTCATTCATGATTTAGGTGTTGCCTAAAGTAACCTATTTTATGAAGCACAAATTAAAATATTGATTGGTTCATGTCGTGTAACTTTGTTACTACATCCCCATGATACCACTTCACATTAGGTCAAGTGTGCTGTTTTTCACTTCTCTAAAACTTAAAAATGTGGCAGAGATTTGGAAATTATGGTACAAATGGAAACTTTTAAAGACAAAACGTCAATGTCTATTAAAAATTAATTGCCTTTTTGGGTGCAGAAGCAGGAAGATGTGCTCTTCGCATCATGCTTTTGAGAAACTTGAAGGACTGCCTAAAGAATTAAGGGGCACATGTATGAAGACAAGAATTTGCGAGTCAGAAATTGCGATTCAATGCGAATCGCAATTACCGACTCGCAAATCAGAAAGTACGTACAAATAGAAGACCAATTTTGCTATTCAGTGCTGAGTCGCATTACCTAAATTGCACATAGGGGGTGTAACCGAATCAGAATTTGCGACCCGGAATCGCAAATTGCGAGTAAGTCACAATTAGCGAATGGGTGCAAAAGAACGGAGAAATTTCACTTCCTGGTGCTGGGTAATGACCTTAGAACCAGGAAGTGCCTCCCATGGAAGTGGGAGGAGACTAGCCAGCATATACAGCAGAGGCACACCCAGCTGAGAGGAGCAACTGCAGCCATGGCTAGCCAAACAAAGGAGGGAAACACATCAGTGAGGAAGAGAAAGACGTAATTTTCAGAAAAAGAGTTGGAAGTCCTCACTGAGGAGTGCTGCCTACATCATGAGGTCCTGTTTGGGACAGCAGCAATGAGTGTACCTGACTCACAGAAAATAAAATCTGGCTGAACATATAAAATAAAATCAATGCTATTGGAGTCAGTCACTGCTCCATCGATGAAGTGTGAAAAGATGATATGACCTCAGGTCAAGAACCAAGGAAAGGGTTGCAGAGCGGATGAAGGAGGCACATGGAACAGGTGGGGGACCATCCACAGTACCACCACCCACAGCAATTGAGAGTATGATAGAGACCACACCGGAGCCAGAGGCTGTTGTGGGAATCGTGGACCTGGACAGTTCAGCACCAGGAACCTCCAAAAGTAAGTAGCACATCTCACTTTTTCAAACTTTTCAAGGCACTATGCACACAACCACAGTTCACAAAAGCATCCATCATTCACATATTTCCATGCCTATTAGTCCAGCTCATGTTTAGTGTATTATGCATAATGTAGTACAGTAGTCCAGATTTTGATGAAATTTTATTTAGATAAGCCACACATCTGAGAGGCACTGACAGTATATCCCCTGTATCCCACAGGTCTCCCTCAGGTATCCACTGATGACCCCAATGTGGAGGGAGGTGAAGATGCCACCATGGCAGCAGAGGAGGCAGTCAGCATTTCCGCTGAGAAGTGAAACACACTAACCATTGTTCCCAAGGCACCTGAAACCACAGAGGACACAGATTTGGACAATGAGGGTGCAAACCTGACTCCCAGTCCACAGATGGGTGATAGCCAGACACAGAGATTTGCTGGGCGTGGGCATATGAAGTGTCATCTGACATATGATGCAGGTGACGAGAATGCCAGTACACAACTATTTCTGGGACTGGAGGCATCCCTACTCAGCAGTCAACGCCTGCAAAACAAACATATGTGGTTAATGAACAGGAATTTACACCGTATGCAACAGACTCTCATACAGGGATTTAGGAATGTGGAAATCCAATTATCCACCATGAATAGCAACATGGTCAACCTCACCACTGCCATCAATGACAAATGTAGGGAAATGGTGGCAGATCGGGCCCATGTAAGGCGCAATGAGCGCAGCACAGCTGCACGGTTGGACCGGCTTAGTCCATTGGCTGTCTAGCCACCACAACAACATGCCTTTCACAACGCACTGTCATGCTCCAGGTTGAACTGGGATATTTTGCTGGAGATGTGGCCAGGGGACTAGGCCGCATTACTGCACCTGTCGGCCTACTTCATACCTCCCAGGCAGCAAGAGGCACTGGTGACACCCCTCAGGACAGTGAGGACATATCGAGTGTGAGCAGCATTTCCACCTCAGATGCCCGCATCCTGCGTAGTAGCATTGCCCGCCAGACATCTGTGGACCAAACAGGCACAGGCCATGGTGGTCGTAGCCATAGGAGGATGTGATGTGATGTCTCTAGGTTTTTCTTAAGGCACATAAATGGAATGTGTCAGGTGATGTTACACCATTTTTGTTTACTGGTTGGCATAAGCTACTATTGACATAAGGCACTCCTGACATTAAGGGATTTTTTTTTTCAACAACCTGACTATGTATGTTTTACATTTGTGAGTGCAGTGTCGGTTGGCACTTACCTGCCAAAGCAATGAGTTGCTATGTGATCCCGTTGCTGTCTGCTCTCCATTGCGATGCTACCATCCCTAGGCTGTCATAGTGGTGGATCCTGCTCCTCATCCTCAGAATCTGTGTCATCTATGGTGAGATGTAGCCCAAGCCTGATGCAATGTTGTGTAGGATGGCACATGTTGCCACAATCTTGCAAGCAATCTCTGGGGCATACTGTTGTACACCTCCACTTTTGTGCAGGCATCTAAAACGTGATTTCAACATGCCAAAGGACCTTTCAATGACGGTTCTGGTGCGCTGATGTCCAATGTTGTAGCGCCTCTCATTCTGATTAGCAGGTGTTAGGGATGGGGTGAGTATCCATGGCCTCAAAGCATATGCACTGTCACCTGTGTAACAAAACAGCAAATAGGAGCACGGCTTTACATGGTTATGCACTGACATGTATTTATGACATTGGTGTGTACTACACAGTACCTAATAAATATCTATCATCAAACTCCCCAAGTTCTAGGTGTTGATGTATCCCACTGTGCCTGAAAATGTACGCATCCTGGGTATTTTGCCACTGTATCGGTTATGACATTGTGGGCATCACATACCACCTGGATGTTGAGTGAGTGAGTACATTTCCTATTGCAGAACACATATTCCAGATTTGCAGGAGGACATACACCCTATTGCGTGGGGAAAGTTGGCAATTCTGTAGAAGTCCAATTTGGTGTTGTGTATTTCCTCCACATTCCTGGGAAGGTAAATGTATCTGGACATGTGTGCGAGTATGGCACCTAAGAACCGTCTAAAAAATCATGAGAGGGCACTTTGGGACACCCCACCTGCAACAGCAATTACCCCCTGGTAGCTACCCGAGGCCAAGAGGTTCAGTGAGCACAGCACTTGCATATGTGTGGGGATGGAGCAGCTGCGCAGGGTTTTGCTTTCTAGCTGAGGTTTCAGCAGTTCTATGATCTCTAAGATGACTGTGCTGCTCAGTCTATATTTCTCATATATTTACTTCTCAGTCTGTTGAAATATGGTCTGCCTGGTTCTGTATATCCTCTCCCGACTCCCCCTCCTCTGCTGGGCAGCCTGGAATTGGCTCTTCCATGCAATCATGTAGAGTGCAGCCATTATGGTAAACCCAGATGCCTTCTGGGTCTGCTTTTATACTTTGGTTCTGCTTACTGTTTGGAATTAGTGCTAATCTGTGTGTGCAAAATGGCCCATTTGCGACTAACATGTACATTCGGTTTGTGAGTCTCAAAATCCAGTTGCAAATGTTTGAAATTCGGTAACTGGTCGCATCGCTATTTGGGATTCCGAAATGGCATTTATACATACCATTTTGCGTTTTGCACTGTCACAAATAGCACCGCGACCCATTTGCAAGACGCAAAACGTACGCACATGTGCCCCCAAAAGTGGATTTAAAACAAAGGAGAATTCATAAGACATGTGAGATATGGTTGACTGAAAATGCATTCATGAATCAAAATTCCAAAATATTGCAAGAAAATCTCATGGCTTTATTAGACACAATTAGAAGATGGGAGGATGCGACAAGGTACCGGAAAGAATGAATAAAACCACCTAATGTCTGGGGTATCAAAAGAGTAAAACAAAGGAAAAATGTGTGTGTGTGTGATTCAGAGCGTGAAATGGTTGATGAAAGAGAGTTTCTGTTGAAAGAAGTAAAGGAAGGAGAATGTGTGCATGTATCGTGGTCAAGAAGTCAAGAAGTGATCTTTGCACTTTTACGAAGAGTTTTTCAAAGCTCAGAGAGGAGCCAGATAAGTGTTAAACAGAAGATGAATGTATGTGACCATTTCAAAAGAACTTTGGACAGATTTGGATGCTTTGTATTCAATTGTTGTCTCTCAAGATTTGCAGACTGAGAGTAACATCATGGTCAGAAGAAGAACCACAGATAGAAGCTCCTCATAATAAACCTTGCCCAGTTGTTATGGAAAAATATCTTCAGGTTATTGAGCATTTCAAAACAAAAACTCCCCAGAAACAAGAACATTTGTCAAAGATTATGAGAACAACACACGATCCAGGTAAATCAGTGCTTGCAGATATCAGACAGTATGATAGTGTTGAAGACCAGATGAAAAGATGAGTTTCTAAATTTGTTTCAGCTTTTGTGTTGGGATTGCATCTGGAGATTAGTTGGCATATTTGGCAAAGTATGTTGTGTTGGCCGGCCAAATGGTTGGATTAAATATTTGAGTTGCAATATATTGTAGTGCTTGTAGCACCATCAATTTCATTTTTGGCATGTTAGACAAAAGCGAAATTGATGGTAGCTCAAACAAAGGGCCGTATTTATACTCTGGTTGCGCCGAATTTGCGTCGTTTTTTTCGACGCAAATTCGACGCTAAACTAACGCCAACTAACGCCATATTTATACTATGGCGTTAGACGCTTCGGGCGCCAAAGTGCCCGGAGTGAGCGTCATTTTTTAGCGTGAACCCCTTCCTTGCGTTAATGAGATGCAAGGGAGGCGTTCCCGTCTAAAAAAATGACTCCCAGGCCTTTACGTGGTATTTATACTCCCGGGCAAAAATGACGCCCGGGAGTGGGCGTGGCCAAAAACGGCGCATTTGCGCCGCTTTTTAACGCCTGGGTCAGGGATGGCGTTAAGGGACAAGTGGGCTCAAAATGAGCCCACAGTGCCCTCCCCTGCCCCCAGGGACCCCCCCTGCCACCCCTGCCCACCCCAGGAGGACACCCAAGGATGGAGGGACCCATCCCAGTGAAGTACAGGTAAGTTCAGGTAAGTATAATTTTTGTTATTTTTCAATTTTTTTTTGTGGCATAGGGGGGCCTTATTTGTGTCCCCCTACATGCCACTATGCCCAATGACCATGCCCAGGGGACAGAAGTCCCCTGGGCATGGCCATTGGGCAAGGGGGCATGACTCCTATCTTTACAATGATAGGAGTCATGTTGATGGGGGATGGGCGTCGAAAAAAAATGGCGCAAGTCGAGTTACGACGATTTTTTCGACGTAACCTGACTTGCCCCATTTTAAGACGCCCATACGCCATTTTCCCCCTACGCCGGCGCTGTCTGGTGTACGTGGTTTTTTTCCACGCAAACCAGGCAGCGCCGGTCTGCTTGCGCCGGCTAACGCCATTCCATAAATACGGCGCAAAATTTTTTGACGCTAAACTGCGTTAGCGCAGTTTAGCGTCAAAAAGTATAAATATGGACCAAAGTATTTCCAAAGCTGTAGTCAAGGTGATTTTCAAACATCTGGTTTTGGTTTTAGTACTGGTGCTGGTGCTGGTGTTCAAGGTGTTAATGCTAAAGGCAATGGTGCATCATTTGTGTAAGGTGGAAATAGTGGTCTTTGTGGCAGAGAAAAAAAGTTTCCTAATAACATGCTTAATTAAAATATTAATAATATACAGATGAGAAATGAGCCTTGCCACATCTGTTGGAAAAGTGGACCATGGAAACAGGGTTGTAGATTTAGGTGGTCATTACAACCCTGGCGGACGGTGTTAAAGCGGCGGTAAGACCGCCAACAGGCTGGCGGTAAAAATGTAGCAATTACGGTACAAACAAACATCGCAGCGGTCACCACCAACAGGCAGGCAGGAGACAATGTACCGCCCACACTATTACAACCCACCAATCCGCCACCTTTTCCGGGGCAGATTCACAGTGGATAAAAACACAGCAGAAACAGGATTCCGAAGGGAAAACGCTCACCTCCACACACCCCACGAGGAACGGGGACACCATGGACCCAGAACTCCAAATTCTCCCTGCGATAGTCTTCCTGCTCCTCTACTAGGAGCACGAACGCTGGCGGCGAAGACCACGGTGGGTACTGCACCTATGACACTGGGGAGGGGGAAGGGAAAAAACAGGGACACACACACACAACACCCCCACCCTCACCCACTACAACACACACACTAATGCATATTGATACATAACAGTTAACCCACCCAACCCCCCCGGAAGAATGCAAAGACAATAGAAAATGAGTGTAACCATTGTAATATATTAAAATCAAGTAGGCAAAAATATATATATATACACCATGTACAAAATATTTAACAAGCATAGTAGTCCAGGTAGTGCTTCAATTAAGGAACACTGGGCCCACACGGTATGGGCGAGGCCCACACAAGATCCCCGACCATGACGGAGAGGACACTGCAGGGGCATCAGAGAGCAACAAAACAGGCACCTCAGGGGAGGGAAAGGGGGGCACCTCAGCCGCTTGAGTGCACAATGCCAAATTCACGAGGGGGCCACATGCCCACTGTTCATTCCTGCGGAGTGCAAAGCTACAGTCTCTCAAGTCTATATAGTGGATGGGTTGCCCACTGTTCAATCCTGGGGAGTTCAAAGCCACAGTCTCTCAAGTCTCTACAGTGGGTGGGTTGCCCACTGTTCCATCTTGGGGAGTGCAAAGCCACAGTCTCTCAAGTGGATAACAGTCTCCACTGGTTCTGGAGGGGGCATGGTGCCCAGAGTGCTTCATCCTGCTAAGTACAAAGGTAGTGGATGGATCTCTCCACTGGTTCTGGATTGGGGCATGGTGCCCAGAGTGCTTCATCCTGCTAAGTACAAAGGTAGTAGATGGATCTCTCCACTGGTTCTGGAGGGGGCATGGTGCCCAGAGTGCTTCATTCTTCTAAGGACAGAGGTAGTGTATGGATCTCTCCACTGGTTCTGGAGGGGGCATGATGCCCAGAGTGCTTCATTCTGCCCGTGACGGACTCAGTAGCGTCAGTGCCCTTGGCGCTCATGGGCCAGCGGTGCTTGAGGCGGCGGTGCCCTGTTCAGCGATTCTTGAGGCGCGGTGCCCTGTTCAGCGGTGCATGAGATGGCGGTGCCCTGTTCAGTGGTGCATGAGGCGGTGGTGCCCTGTTCAGCGGTTCTTGAGGCGGCGGTGCCCTGTTCAGCGGTGCATGAGACGGCGGTGCCATGTTCAGCGGTGCATGAGACGGCGGTGCCCTGTTCAGCGGTGCATGAGATGGCGGTGCCCTGTTCAGTGGTTCTTGAGGTGGCGGTGCCCTGTTCTGCGGTTCTTGAGGCAGCGGTGCCCTGTTCAGCAGTTCTTGAGGAGGTGGTGCCCTGTTCAGCGGTGCTTGGAGCGGCGGTCTCCATTGCAGTGACTCAGCTGCTGGCGGTCCTTCATGGCCCAGCGGGGCTTTTGCTGGCGGTCCTTCATGGCCCAGCGGGGCTTTTGCTGGCGGTGGCCTCCTGGGCAGCTGGGATTGTGCTGGCGGTGGCCTCCTGGGCGCTGGGCTGGTGCTGGCGGTGGCCTCCTGGGCAGCTGGGCTGGTGCTGGCGGTGGCCTCCTGGGCAGCAGGGCTGGTGTTGGCGGTGGCCTCCTGGGCAGCTGGAATGATAGCGGTCTTCTCCGCTGTGTTGCACTTCCCAGACTTGCTGACTTTCTTCTGCCCCTTCCCCACCTTGGAAGGTGTCGCAGCTGACTCCACACTCCCACCTGTACCCCTGGGAGCGGCTTTGGTGGCTGGAGTATTCCCCCTCTCCCGCCAGGCACTGGCCAACTTCTGATGCTTCACAGGTGGGGGACTGTCTGTGCTGTGGCTCCGTGCCACACTGGCTGCCCTGGTGGCTGGTGCACTCCAGATTCCGGTGACTACAGGCACCACTGGTTCCGGAGATGTTGTGGCTGAGGTGCTAGTTCGGGACCTAGGAGACGGACGGGGTGGGAGGGGTGTGGGAAAGAGGTCAAGGTTGGACAGGAAAAGTGTTTTTGGACACACTGGGACGGATAGCTGGAGGGGGTTTGGGAGTGGAGGAAGAGGTTGTGGTTGTAGGAGGTGTTCTTTTGCTGACTTTGGGTGAAGGTGCATGCGCTGGAGGCTGTCGTGAGGTGGATGGCTGTTGGGTGGGTGTGTGCCTGCATTTGTGTATCTTGAGAGGGGGTGTCACAGACACACTGGGAGAGGACACTGGGGACGTGTGAATGGTTGTGGGGTGGTGACTGCACGTGAGCGGGTGTGGTGGTGGGTGTGCTGGTGATGGTAGTAGTGGCTGTAGAGGTAGTGCATGCAGGTGTGAGTGTAGACGAGACAGGGAGGGAGAAGGGAGACGAGGAGGAGGGGGACACAGTGGAGGCAGTGGATGTTGGTGTGTCTGCATGTGTGTGATGCTTGCGTGAGTGCCTGTGGGATGTGTTGTGCTTATGTTTGCCTGAGCTTCCCTTGTGTGTTGACGTGTGTGCATGCTGGTCAGTAGGTGTGCTTGGGATAGGCTGAGGTACAGGGGATTGGGTCTGGGTGGAGGAAGTTCGAGGGGGGAGGCTAGACACAGGGACAATGGCTGCCATCAGTGCTGAGGTCAGAGTATGTTCAGCTCGCTGAAGGGCCGCTTGAGCAGAATGAATGCCCTCCAGGAATGCATTTGTTTTTTGCAACTGCCTTTCTACACCCTGGATGGCATTCAAAATGGTAAACTGCCCAACAGTGAGAGACCTGAGGAGGTCAATGGCCTCCTCACTGAGGGCAGCAGGGGTGACTGGGGCAGGGCCTGAGGTGCCTGGGGCGAAGGTGATGCCCACCCTCCCGGGTGAGCGGGCACGGGGCGAAGGCTGAGGGGCTGCTGGGAGGGCAGTGCTGGAAGGGGGGGTGGCGGCTGTACCTGTAGATGGGGGGGCACAGCTGTTGCCGCCACCACAAGGGAGCTCCCATTGGAGGATGAGTCTGTGTCACTGGTCTCAGCTCCTGTCCCTGCCGTGGAGCTCCCCTTGCCCTCCGTCCCACTGGTGAAGTCTGATTCCATAGTGTGGCCCTGCATGGCCATGTGGGATGCAGCCCCCTCGTGCTCCTGTGCCACTGCTCCTCCGCCTGATGATGATAATGCACACAAGAACAGGGAGACCACAAAAAGGGGGACGACGACAGATGAAAGACATGTTGAGTGCATACATTACCGCTACCGTTGGCGGACACGACAGACACAGAAGCCCCCTGCACTACGCCGCGCTCTTGGGCTCCACTGTTCAATTCCTGGGAAATGGCCTACTAGGCTATGGACGACATCTGCACACATGGATGACACAGGGGCATGACTAGGTGTAGTTGGCACTCTACAGAGGTGCGATGGGTGCCACATGGCCTGCCTTACGGAGGGACCTTGCCTACGGACCTTGCCCTGGCCTACCGAAACACACAGCCCACCTCCCCCACCCAGACACCTCCACTGCGTGCAAAATCAGCAGAATGCGAGTGTACTCACCCCCTTGTGGCTGCTGTGATGCCCTCAAATGCCCATCCAACTCCGGGTACGCCACTGCCAGGATCCTGAACATCAGAGGGGTCATGGTGCGACGGGCACCCCTCCCACGATGGAGGCCATCCCCAGCTGAGCCTTCGCCGTCTTCTTGCTCCAGCGGCGAATGTCCTCCCATCTTTTCCGGCAGTGGGTGCGCCGTCTGTGGTAGACCCCCAGGGTCCGGACGTCCTTGGCGATGGCATGCCAAATATGTTTTTTCTGGTGGGCGCCGACCTACATGATTTGTACAGGGGGAAGAGAAAGTTATTATCAACTGCACCGTCAAAGTGATTGGCCGCCATCCCTAACCTTGCCATGTGGCACATGCACTCACCGTCGTTTCATGCATGCTGCACTCTCCCCCCTTTCTTCTTTCATCCACCCCTCTCCACACAGGCATAGCCCATACAGCATGTTCCCAGTGTATTTACCTGTTTGTCTGGAGAACTTTAGAGTAGTGTTTACTGGGGGAGGACCCCGTCCACGAGTTTCTCCAACACCTCCGAAGTGAAGGTAGGGGCCCTTTCCCCGGGCACTCGAGCCATTGACTCTTCCAGACCGAGGTCACAGCAGCACTTGCAGTGTAGGTCCTCTCCTGTCGAAGATCAGGTATTGAGTGATTGAACAGATAGAAAATGGCGGTCACGTCCGCGGCGGTGCATACCGTCACCGCCGGCGTACATCATCATTGGCTCCTGGGACCCATAGGGTCCAATGTTAACCAATGCAGCATTGCGCCGCGGTCTTCGACCGCCTACCGCGACGGTGTACAACGCCAGCGCAGTTACCTCACATCCCATTGTCCCACTTTACAGGTCACGCAGCCGCCATTTCAGGGGCCCACATGCCTACAATTTCAACTGCTTCACACATACCTGGGCCTAGACTCAACACACATACAGGCCACTTTTTAGATTATGAATGGTGTTCTGCGTATGGTGTGGGTACGTACCTCTGAGTTGTTTGACTCTGTGCTCGCTGTTGTCCTTCATAGGCACCGTCCGCTGGGACATGTGAGGAGATGGCGGCATCCCCCGGTGTACCGACCATTGGTGGACCTGTCGACAATGGAGGAAAGACATGTGATAATCACATACAGTCTTGACTGTGCCACAATCCAGGAACTGTGTGCCCAGTTGGAGCCAGACCTGATGTCAGCTATCCGCCATCCCAAAGGAATCCCCCCTCAAGTGCAGGTGCTGTCAGTACTCCATTTCCTAGCAAGTGGGTCTTTTCAAACAACAGTGGCCATAGCATCAGGGATGTCCCAGCCTATGTTTTCCAACGTATTGTCCAGAGTGTTGTCTGCGCTGCTTAAACACATGCAGAGCTACATCATTTTCCCTCAGGTGGAGGATTTGCCTACAGTGAAAGGTGATTTCTACGCCCTGGGACATATCCCCAACATCATAGGTGCCATTGATGGGACACATGTGGCTTTAATACCCCCCCCCACAGGAGTGTACAGGTGTACAGAAACAGGAAGAGTTATCATTCGATGAATGTACAGATGGTATGTTTGGCAGACCAGTACATCTCCCATGTGAATGCCATGTTCCCTGGCTCAGTGCATAACGCCTACATCCTGCGGAATAGCAGCATCCCTTATGTGATGGGTCAACTCCAGAGGCACCGTGTGTGGCTATTAGGTGAGCACCTGGAAGCTAGTCAGTGGGAATGGTTGTGTGGGTCTGGGGATATCCCTCCAGGTTAGTGTGTGTCTAACAGTTGTCCCTCACCATTTGCAGGTGACTCTGGTTACCCCAACCTGTCATGGCTACTGACCCCAGTGAGGAATCCCAGGACAAGGGCAGAGGAACGCTACAATGAGGCCCATGGGCGAACTAGGAGGGTGATCAAGCGGATCTTCGGCCTCCTGACGGCCAGGTTCAGGTGTCTCCATATGACAGGTGGATCCCTATTCTACTCACCAAAGAAGGTGTGCCAGATCATCGTGGCCTGCTGTATACTTCACAACTTGGCTTTGCGACGACAGGTGCCTTTTCTGCAGGAGGATGGTCCAGATGGAGGTGTTGTGGCAGCTGTGGAGCCTGTGGACAGTGAAGATGAGGAAGCAGAGGAAGAATACATGGACAACAGGGACTCAGTGATCCAGCAATATTTCCAGTGAAACACAGGTAAGAATACAGACCTGCCTACTACATGTACTTAAACACTACTGCCTCTCTACTGTCTGTCGTTTTCACCCAGTGAAGGGTCACTGAGTTGTCACTTTCTCTTACGATTTCACAGATCTGGGTCCCACAGTGTGACATCTGCCTTGATTCCTCATGGACTAGAGCTGTGTGACATATGTATGTTGACATTACAAATGAAAGAGCTTTTTGCCACAGTTATTGCTAATACAGTATTCCGAAATCACAGACTGACTCCAGATTGTTTTGTGCTTTAAGGGTGTTTATTTAAGTGCTCAATATTGGAGAGGGTTGTAAAATGGTGAGGGGTGATCGCGGAGGAATGTCCATGGTAGAGTCCAGTCTATTAGTCTCACAGGTGCATTGCCCAAATGGGCATAGGAAGTGGAGCTGGGGCAGTTTAAGGATGGACAGGGTGACAAAGTGGGACAGTAGGATGACAATCAGGGTGGTCTCATTTCTTGGCGGGGGTCTTGGCATCGTTCTCTGTCTTTGTACTGGATCTCAGGGACCGTTTGCGAGGTGGTTCTCCCTCTGCAGGGGGTGGGGTGCTGGTGTGGTGGTCCTGTCCACTAGCGCTGGCGGAGGTGGTGGGCAGTTCATCATCCAGGCTAGTGTCAGGGGCCCCTTGTAGTGCCACAGTGTCCCTCCTGATGTTGAGTACTTCCATCAGCACCCCTACGATGGTGCCCAGGGTGGTTCTGAGTTCCTCCCTGAAGCCCATATACTGTTCCTCCTGCAGGCGCTGGGTCTCCTGAAACTTGGCCAGTACCGTTGCCATTGTCTCCTGGGAGTGGTGGTAGGCTCCCATGATGGAGGAGAGGGCCTCGTGGAGAGTGGGTTCCCTTGGCCTGTCCGCCCCATGTCGCACAGCAGCCTTCCCAGTTCCCCTGTGTTCCTGGGCCTCCGTCCCCTGGACCGTGTGCCCACTACCACTGCCCCCAGGTCCCTGTTGTTGTTGGGGTGGTGGGTTAGTCTGGGTTCCCTGTAGTGGTGGACACACAGCTGATTGGTGTGTCCTGGGGACGGAGGTATGGGCCCGCTGGGTGGGAGCTGCGCTTGTGTTTCCAGAGGGAGGAAGCTCTTTGGTGGCCTGTGACTGGGTGTGGGGAACCGACTGTCCCGAGGTCCCCGATGGGCCGGGCTGTTCATCTAGATCCAGTTGGACAGAGGTGCTGTCATCACTGTGGGCCTCTTCTGTTGGTGGTGTGGACATGTGTGGACCCTCCTGTCCAGTGACGTTGGGTAGGGGTCCTGCAGTGGTATAAACGGATGGTTATTACATCTGTGTGTGTCATGGTGTGCAATGGGTGGGTGACCGTGTACCCCAGTGCTTGCATTCCTGTGTGGGACCTTGTGTGATGGTGGTTTAGGGGGGTGTATGGGTATGTGCAGTGAGCATGCTTTAGTAATGGGTGTCCATGCTTTGTTATTGCATACAGGGCTTCGTGTTAGGATGTGTGGTTTGTGATGCTGGGACATTTGTGAGGAGTTAGAGTGATGGGGTGAGGGTGGGGGTATGTGCTGGCATGCAGGTAGGGTGGGGGATGTAATAGTTAAGATTTGACTTACCAGAGTCCATTCCTCCACCTACTCCTTCGAGGCCCTCAGGATGCAGAAACGCCAAGACCTGCTCCTTCCATGTTGTTAGTTGTGGGGGAGGAGGTGGGGGTCCGCCGCCAGTCCGCTGAACCGCCAGGTGGTGTCTTGAGACCACGGAACGGACCTTCCTCCGTGGGTCGTTCCACCTCTTCCTGATGTCCTCCCAATTTCTTGGGTGCTGTCCCACTGCGTTGACCCTGTCCACTATTCTTCGCCATAGCTCCATCTTCCTTGCAATTGAGGTGTGCTGCACCTGTGCTCTGAATAGCTGTGGCTCTACCTGGACGATTTCCTCCACCATGACCCTGAGCTCCTCCTCCGAGAACCTGGGGTGTCTTTGCCGTGCCATGGGGCGGTGTAGGTGATGTGTGGGGTGATAAGTGTGCTTATATGTAGTGGTGTGTAGTGTGCGGTGCGTGGAAGTTATGTGGGTGATGGTGTTGCGTGCCTGTGGACGCTAGTATTGTTGATGGTGGTGTCCCTCTCTGGCCTTCGTTCGTGATTTGTTGTCGTAAGGGTTTGTGGGTGATGTGGGTGTGTGTTTTATATTGTATTGGGTGTGTGGGAGTGGTGTGTGTATGTGTATCAGGTGTGTGTATTTCGAATTATCTAATGTGGCTGTGTTTTGTAAATGTGTGTGCATTTTGAGCCCGGCGGTGTGTACCGCCAATGGAATACCACGGTTGAAAGACCTCTGCGTGGATGCGTGGGTCGTGATAGTGTGGGCGTATTTCTGTTGGCGTGACGGTGGAGGTTTTGTTTTTGCCAGTTTATCACTGACCTTTGGTGTGGCGGACTTGTGTGGGTGTCTGAATTTTGGCAGATTCTGAGCTGTGGGTCATAATAGCTGTGGCGGATTTACGCGGCCGCGGCGGTGTGTTGGCGGTCTTCTGCACGGCGGTAAGCGGCTTTTACCGCCAATGTTGTAATGACAGCCTTAATCTAAGTAGATTTCAAATTGAGTTGCAAACGGTTCTCCAAATGCAGCAGAATATGATTCAGATGCCACAGAATGGAATGATACAGTCAATTTTCCCATCACTACCAGTTTCTGTGCAGAATATACAGAATCCAATGCAATTTAATGAGAATGTGCCTTTAACCCCAGTTGTGCAACAGTTGAGCAGTCGTACAACAGCTCATGCAAAATAATATGCAGGGTTTCCAAGAGAGTTTCAGATTACCACATAAACCTTTAACGATTAATGAAATTTTTCTACAACTTTCAGGTAAATAGGGCGGGGAGTCATGTGGACCTCCCGTCATGCTCGGTGACTAGCGCTTTCCTGCCTGGAGCGGTAATGGCAGATGCAAAATGTGGAGCGTTGCACTGATCGGGAAAAAAATTTGTGCGGCTGATGGTGCTTCCCCCCCACCTCCAAGTGTATTGGAGGTTGCCTCCGGGGACCTTCTCCACACGGAAACTGCTGCTCTGATCGGGGGCGACCGCCTGGCTGATGGTGCTCTCTCCCTCGCCCTCCTGCCTGAACCTGTATCGGAGGACCGCCCCCGAGGAGATTTACCCATGCGAGGTGTGCCACGCGGATCGGTGGCAACCGCGCGGCTGATGGTGCTTCCCCCCTGTCCTCCTGCCTTGAAATATATCAGAGGAATGCCTCCGAGGAGATTTACCTATACGGAGGAGCGCCACGCAGATCAGAGACACTGCGTGGTTGATGGTGCTCTCCTCCCCTCTTCCTGTCCTGAAGTGCTCGCCTTTGAGGCGATTCCTGTGGAGGCGGGAAGTGGCTAGTCGGGCTGAACCGCCGTGAAATCGGCTGGGAGGCAGGGGGATGGTGGAAATATGCTGAAAATATACTGCAAGAAGATGGCACGACTAATGGACTGGCTTTGAGTCTCCTGGATACAATAGGCAGGAGTGCGGACCTGCAGTGGGAGAAGAAAGGAGGAAGGTGAACTGTGTTTCCACTACGGATAGAAGCAGATGAAAGCAGAGAGCAACAAAGGACGCAGACTATAACAGCACCCAAAACAGATAAGTGGAGTATTGGGGAGAGGCATGTGATTTGGGGGGGTAGGGGTGATGACACTGGAACCTGTGGTGGCCAACAGAAAGAACTTCTTTCACGAACCCTGCATGAATTGAAAGGAGTGGGAAAGTCTGTTAAGGACTATTAAAGACTATTAAAGACTGGCAAGACTGCAAAAAGAAGGGGGGGAAATACTTAACAGTTGTTGGCAGGGGGCAGGTGTTTCTTCAAGATCAAAATGGGTCTAGGGAATAAGACCAAAGCAGTTGTAAAAGTGACTGTGTTTCCCTGACACCCACTGCTGTCCTGCCACCCCTGTTACCCGGGCCACCCACTTTTGGCCGCCCGAAAACACCCTCCCACGCCAAGGACATTCAAGTTGCCTACTAAATCACCTATTCTGCTGACAGTTTCTATAGTCTAGTATTCCACCTCCACCTCCGTCTCAGTTCTATTCTTGGCGTACCTCCTCCTAGAGTACAATGAAAGGTATGACCAGGGATGGTGGTTTGAAAGCACGAACAATGACAAAGTACTCGAGAGGAGCAAAAACAAAACTTGTGTCTCCCACCTTGGGTAGGTTGAGGCATAGCTCTCATCAACAAGATGGACTAGTCTCTATCAGAGACTGCGGGGAGTCAGGACTCTACATCTTCCCTCTTAGGTCTCTCTGCTATGCCAGAGTTCGGGGAACACTCAGCACAATCGGCAGTGCGGTCGGACGACCTACATCTTCAGGATTGTTTAACAGATCTGACTCCCTCTCTAGTACTACCACGCAATCCCCCGCCTTCTTATTCTATGC